>NC_137170.1:133280000-133905000 GCF_951804945.1 Podarcis cretensis | reverse complement strand
CTGACACATCCACAGCCAGTTTTGAAAGAGGCTTTCTCAAACCAAGATCAACACATACAATGGTTTTCAATGAGGTTAGCAATTTGAGAAAATCAGCAGAGATCATGATTCTACCAAAATTTCGGGGGGTGAGGGGAACAAACCTCACAAGGCAGGTAAAAATTGTGGATCTGAGTTCTCCATAATCTATCATCCCATTTCTTTGTAGGAACCTGCTTTTGTTTTGTTTAAAAAAATATTATGATGTGAGAATTAAAGGGTTTCTAAAATGGCAGGACTTATTTTTGTTCAAAATGTCTGTATTATTTTATCCACTAGCAGGAGGAAAAGTTTGCCTTGCAAATAAAAATAAGCTGCTTAAAATATGAGGCTTGATAACTTTTTATATTCTTTAATTCTAAAGATTTTGTGACATGCCATGTAAACAAATTTTGTCTTCATCTGATAAAAGAGTAAATTATCAAGATTTGCACTTATTTTCATAAAAAACAAATGCACTATTAAGTAAAATTACTAGCTAAATTATTGCTACAGGTGTTACATTTAACTGATAAAACATTGCAATAGGCCATGTTGGTTTTATCACCTTTAAGAAGATCTGTGAACTAATATTCTTTCAGGAGCAGTCTTATTTTATATGCAGGCTTTTATAGATGAGGATCAAAATAACTGCTGGGATTAGAGATTCAAAATAACTTCATGTTCTCTTAAATAAGTCCATTTTGCCTCCGGAGAACTGATTCCACCTTAAGAAGCCAAAGTAGCTTGAACAAAGGAATTTCTAATGTTGAACGGCTTATTTGCTGCCTTAAATCATATTATATTGATTAATCACATTACTGATTCCTGCAACATACTTTAGGGGAAGTTTTTTTCTTTTTACTCCTTAGGGTTTGAATGTCTGCAGATGAGAAACTTTTACTTAGATCCAGCTTGATCCCTAAATGACACAAAGTCCTACTGAAATCAGATAGCTTAACTGGGATGCAGGTCTGGCTGATGACTTAGGTTTAACAAGTCAGCAAAGTTCAATTTCACACCATCTATGTGCACAATAGGGAGATTAAAAAAAAAAAATTCTCTACCAGGTCACCTGCACGAAAAAGTTAACATTCACTCCTTTCTTCACTCAAGTATGCACTGCTAGTGGTTGCCTTGTATAACATCGCCTCTGGATAATGCAAAACAAAAATGGTGTTTTAATGAATTATTCTTTATGATAATCTCATGGACTTCTAAGCTAAAGCAGAACGTTACCGTTCCTGCTCTACTGCTTGCTAGGAGTCCATGTCCCCTTAGGATATCATAAGCGTTAGATGATTTCTTTACGGGCAATCAAAAGACTGAACACATGAAATATCCTTTTTTATATATAAAAAACAGGAAATCAATGGAATCATCTTTTATCATATAGAAAACTATCTAAAAAACAGATGGAGGTTACAGGTGACTATCCCACCTTCTCCCCAACGCTTCTCTATATGCTCATTTAATTCCTATTGTGTACATACCTACATACCTGAAGTACATGTCTTTTGGCATCATTCTACCACGTAGCTGCAACTGTAAAGTTTGATAATGGACGTTTGAAACCATGCGACAATTTGGCAACCATAGCTTCCTCAGAGCATACCTTGGGTACGCACACATAATACTTCAGGGCAGAGCCTTGCGATAACCATCTCTGAGGGATTCAGATGAGCTCTGTGTTTTAATTCTTGAAAGCATTATGAAATAACCCCCTCTGCGCGCACACACAAAAAACAAAACCCAGCTTCAGAAGTGAATGTTATTATTCCTTGAAGAAGATGGGAGATGAGGAAGTCTCTTCTCTTTCTTCTCAACCAGGATGCACTGTGGTGAAAATAATTCGGGGGAAGGGAGAGGGAAGGTGGGGGAGAAGTGGAGGCAGGTGTTTCAACATTCACAGTTTAATGCAAAGCACAGACGAATAAAATTCTGCAGTTGCTTTCAGGCAGTTTTGCGCGTAGAAAAAAAAAAGAGAGAAATGTTTAGAAAATAAAAAGTCCACTTTGTCTTTCTGGCAGTCACCAAAGCAGTCTTTCTCTGACATTAACAAACCAAAAATGGGGATCTAAAATTAATCCGATTTGTGGCAATAAAGGTCCTTAAGTGCTTTTAGCTCTTCAATCAATGTCTTGTTTTGGTTTTCAAGCACAGCCACTCTGTTTTCTAGACATTTGACATATTCTTTTTTCTTCCTGCGGCACTCGCGTGCTGCTTCCCTGTAGGCAAAACAGAATATTAAAGCTCAAGTCAATATGTTCACTGATTTTAAACTGATAAAACCGAAGCAGAACTAACTGAATAGTATAATATTTATTGTTTGTTTGGGAGTAGAATAAACACAAATCTTCTTTATGGACAGGTGAGCAACAGGCTTCCTTGTAGTTGTGGCAAATCACCATTGCTTGCCTAACGTATCAGGAACCTTCTGAAGCAAAGGGAGGTAATTTCACATATGCCACTAAACTGTATGGATCAACTGTATGGTATATTTACTGTTGTTAGCTGCTCTGAGCCCAGCTTCGGTTGGGGAGGGTGGGATATAAATTATTATTATTATTATTACATTATTATTATTATTATTATTATTATTATTATTATTATTATTATATTTTGCATTTGATATTTTTTCCCCTTTTTGCATGAACTCTGGCTTAAATTCAAATTGCTGGTAAATTGTAAGGAATATTTGCATTTGGTGTTATTTTCCTTTTTGGACTGATTTTTTAGCTAGGTAATTTTGGGGTGTGGTGAGAGGAGTAAGGTACTACACACCACAACTTTTCTTGCCCTTCATGCTGAGGGATAAAGACTGGTGTGTACTGAAGCTACCTTTCGGAGCCACATTTCTGCTTATTTTATTTTTCAGGCACAGCCAAATTTCTGCCACACCCTCAGTTCCACCTGGTAACAAAACCTTCGGCAGGATTGTGGGGGGCGGGGGCGGGTAGAGTTGGGGGGCGGGTCTGCTGGTCCACCTCAGTCCTCCAGAACACACAAACCTGTTCTTCATTAGGCGGACTTCTCTCTTCCGCGCTGCTTCCTCTGCTGGCTGGGTGGGAAGTGCTGGGGAGGATGCCATCACGACACCAGGTGCAATGGTGCTTGTAGGTGCTGTGCGAATTTGGTAGGTCTGGACATCTCCTGAGGCAGCTAAGAGAAAAAAACGGATCAGGGAATGCAGGGGTATTAGGTCTGACAGCTCTGGAAGCCTACACTGGGGACGGGGGGGACGGGGACCTGTCATTTCAAACGAAGAATCTCTCCCCTCATTACCTGAAGCTGCACGGTTGATGACACCTTTGTGTTGCTTCCGTGCTGTGCTGCAAATGTGTAAAGCTTCTGCCTGTGTGGCTGGGCTAAATGTACATATTTACGTAACATGTCCATGATGCGTTTGCCTCTTCCTCCCCATCTTACTTGCCTCTGTGGCTTTGCTCATCCCTGCCCATTCTTACTTTCTGATCCTTTTTCATATGGCCTCCTCACACCCTAGCTCTCTCTTCTACTTCTCTAGCCCAGACCCTTCTCCAATTCAATACATCAGCCCACTTCCAGGCTGCCAGCACTGCTTCTTCCACAGGGCCCCTCCTGACTCTTCAGGATCAACCCTTTCCCAGTCTCCACCATCCCTATCTGCACCCTGCAGTATTGCTATCTGCAACCATTGCTACTGCTCCTCCTACCCAGAACCTTTGTCAAATTATAGGCTTCTGCTGTACATAGCTGTTTCCTCCTGTGTTTCTCCCTGACTCCTTATTTTCCACATACAGTGGTGCCTCGCAAGACGAAAAGAATCCGTTCCGCGAGTCTCTTCGTCTAGCGGTTTTTTTGTCTTGCGAAGCAAGCCCATTGACGGCTTAGCGGATTAGCACTATTAGCGGCTTTTCGGCTTAGCGGATAAGCGGCTTAGAAAAAGGGGGGGGGAGGAAAAAAACCCCGCAGGAACTCGCAAGACATTTTCGTCTTGCGAAGCAAGCCCATAGGAAATTCGTTTTGCGAAGCACCTCCAAAACGGAAAACTCTTTCGTCTAGCGAGTTTTCCGTCTTGCGAGGCGTTCGGCTTGCGGGGCACCACTGTATAATTCTTCAAAGCCACTGCTCTTTTTTTCATCAGGCTTGGCCAGGCACATAATTGTTTTTGTGTGGGTTAGTGAACAGTCATGGTTCAATTAAACTTAAAAGTAACCCTAGGGACTTTCAAGGAGCAAGAAGAGTAAACTCTAGTTTGGGCACCTTTGCTCCAAAAGTAAATAATGTCCCCACCTTTGATAGGGTACTGCTGCCAAAGATTGCTTGGCAGCACCAGAAACAAAACCTTGGAGGAAGGACACTTTTAAAAAACCAAAACCAAAACTATGCTATTGTCTAGCTATTAGCATTCAGAATTCTGGCCCATTACTAACTACTTCATTCTATTGCCCACTATTGCTAGAACAGCAGAGTGTATTGCAGCTTCCTTAGAAACAGGTAAATTTGCTTGAAAGTATGGTGCTTCACAAATATTACATGTGCACAGTGATTCCCTATGGGGGGAAAAATTTCACACATGGCACGTGTCTAGTGCTAAACTTGAGCAAACTGCTTAAAACTGCTCTTCTTTACCTTGTACAACAACTTGGTTGCTGGGCACGAGAATCTGCTGTCCATCCGTGGTCTGTGCGTACTGTAAAATGGTGGTACCAGGCTGTGTTGCAGCAGCATTGGTCATGGTGAGCGTCTGCAGGCCTTGGACTCCATCGGTGCCATTATTAGCCAGCTGGATTGCACCTCCCTGGGTGATGGCAACTGAAAGCAGGCAGATGCGAGTCAGCATATTAGAATATTGACCTCCTCAGTGCCATACACACAACTGTCCTCAGTCCTTTAGTCAAACCAACAATTTGAAAATTAAGTCCGTTTCAAGACTCTTGTTTTTTATGGATGTGGTGCCATTACCGTTGTCATTCCAGGGAAATACTGCCCTGAGACTGAAACCCCAGCAGCTGGGACTGCAATCACCACACAGGCCAATGTTAAAAAACTGTCATCAACTTGCCAGTTATGTTTCTATTCCTTGCAACTATGGTTTGTTTTTTTAACAACCTAATTTAGATAACAATTTCCTCCTGCAGAGTGAAAATATCTACTTTATGGGCAAAATAAATATTCACAACTTACATTTCAAGAGTAACAATAAGACCCTCTAAATATTGATTTTGGTGATCATGAGGTATTTACTATGTGAGATTTTCAGTAATGTGAAAAAATGTGTAGGTCAACAGAATATTAGTTACAAATAACGAATGACATAAAGCTCATCAAAGTTATCAATCTACTTCTGACATGCCTCTATCAAGCTCTGCCCATTCTAATGATTAAGGTTTTTTGTTTTTTCATTTTGTTTCCCCCTCTTCTCTATCCTGCATGGTTATGCTTTCATCTACACCCTTTTCTCAGATCTCCATTCTAGCATTCCTCCGTCTCTTAATCTCAGTTCCTTTTCGTTCTTCACATACAGTTTCTCTTCTGGTTTTTATTTCATGAGTCTATTCTCTTTCATGAAGTCCCTCGGTCTGTTCCACCTCATCCAGACAGCAGCACAAATGCCGTTCACACACGGTCCCCTCATTCAGCGCTTCTAGTACAAGATTCCTCAGCTCCTCCACATTTACACCCGTCCATTCATGCAGACAATACCTGCATGCAGAGCATTGCCATATTGATGGTTGATATCAGCAACACCAGTCCCTAAAAGAAAATCAGGACCACACTGGGGACCAGGGCAAAAAACAGTTGCAAGCACCATGCTCTTCATCTGCCCCCCCCCCACTCCAGCCCTGAAAGTTTACTGAGTAAGGACAATCCACATGGCAATGCTTCTCACATGAAAACTGCAACTGCAACATGGAAGCATGCTTGCATGCAATAGCTATTGCAAAGCGTCAATAGGAGTTAAACTGGAATGCAATCACCATATCACTTGATAAACTACCACCTCAACTGCTTGAGTCAGCTCGTCCTTTGTAGTCATAATGGCACAAGCTGGCACGGTATCTCACACTGAGGAAGTAGGATAAAGCTGTTCTATGGAGGGGCAACCCCCCTACCCGCCAATAATATACCTTCAGCTAGGACAAGTGAAGGGTGTTTGGGCTGAAAAAAGACCTTCAGAATTGTATATAAACAGACTTTGTTGGCTGTGCTGCTACTCAAGAAACCCCCTGTTCTACCGATCCATTGCATCAAGGAAGTGTTGTTTATTTTGCCAGAACAGGAAGCTGGCCTTTGGTGAAAGTAGGAACCTTTGCATCCAAAGGGCACTTTTCAGGGGGAACTCACAGGAACTCAGTCCCGGCACCTCTCAGGTGGGTTCCAGCACCTCTCAGGTAGGCGCCACTGCCATTTTAAGAGAACGACGAAGGTGCTCATGACGAGTTCTCTTTTTCTAGAAAAATAGCACTGTGTCCTGTCTGTATTACCTTTTGGCCTCTTCCCACGTATTTCCTGTTTCTCTCCTTCCAGCATTTCTGACACCACAATTTCAAAACTTGGGAGTGGCAAACGTGGGGCTTCACGTTTTGAGCACTTAGGAAAAATTCATAATATACATACTAAGCATTCTTGCCATCTTTTAAAAACCAAATCTCTGAAGTATTCTTCCTCTCCACTTATCAGATGAGAAACACAAGCAACATACTGTATTGCCCACTGCTTGTCTGGTAAATTGGAGTTGGCACCGTGACAGTCGTGATGGCAGGTGCTGTTGCTTCCTCTTCAGACTTTTCTTCTTCAATCCTTGGCACTCCTGGGGCATCTGAGGACAAGTCGTTCAATATTTTTCTGAAAAGGGAAGAATATTGTAGAAATCTTACCAGGTTCTCGTAGCTTCTGTATTTTTGGGCAGGAGAATTGGTATAACTGGAAGGGCAGGGACGGAATGCCCAGGCTGTCACACTGGCAGGGTAAGAACCTAAGGAAAGCCTGGCTGGATCAGACAGAGGGCACATCCATTTCAATATTCTGTTCCCTATGGTGGTTAGCTAGGAGCATGAAGCCTCATCTGCCATTTGCTCCTATAGCAACAGGTATACAGATGTGAAATGCCTCTGAATATAGCTCTTACTTTCTCAGCAGGACTTGACCTATGGATACCCAAGCAGGATTTGAACACAACACTTCAAGATTAATATCTCTTAGCAACAAACTGTATTTGTTGTTGTTGTTTAGTCGTTTAGTCGTGTCCGACTCTTCGTGACCCCATGGACCAGAGCACGCCAGGCACTCCTGTCTTCCACTGCCTCCTGCAGTTTGGTCAGACTCATGTTTGTAGCTTCGAGAACACTGTCCAACCAAACTGTATACTGAAGCCAAAAAGGATTTTTGCCCCTATTGTACAGTTTGGGATAATCCAACTGATTTCGGTGCACTGGGCCGTATTGAACCTCATCATTGTGCTAGCCTAACAAGACTTCGCTTCCTCTCCTCAAACCGGGTCAGTAGAAGCCCCATGCCAAACATCTGGAACACATTATAGTTATACAGTATGACTATAACTTGTACCGGAGTTTGTAGAACAACAAAGAAACTGATTGTTGAGAAAATTGAAAGCTAAATGACTTCTGTCTGACGTGTCACTAGACAGTAATTATAAGAAGCTGATTTGCTGCATGTGTGTAAGAGAAATTAAATTCCTACCTGTAAGAAGGTCGTCTGGAAAGAATCTCCCTGCGTTTCTGGGAGTCTGTGACACTGTCCACGGATTCCTGTGAATCTTCACTTTCTGCAATAGTGGAGATCTAGGTATAAGAGCACAGTAATGTTACCGTTTTAAACATATTTAAGTAAAAACAGATGTAAAGGTGAGAATATGGTCAGCAAACCCACACCATGAGGTCCTCTTCTATACATGAAAATCTGAAGACCCAAGTACAGTGGTGCCTCGCAAGACGAAATTAATCCGTTCCGTGAGTCTCTTCGTCTTGCGAAGCACGGCTATTAGCAGCTTAGCGGATTAGCGCTATTAGGGGCTTAGCGGCTATTAGCGGCTTAGAAAAAGGGGGAAAAAGGGAAAGAACTCGCAAGAACTCGCAAGACGAAACGTCTTGCGAAGCAAGCCCATAGGGAAATTTGTCTTGCGAAGCACCTCAAAAGACGGAAAACTCTTTCGTCTAGCGAGTTTTTCGTCTTGCGAGGCATTCGTCTTGCGGGGCACCACTGTAGTGTAAGAAACTGTGGTCTCCTATCTACTCTGAACAAACATGCTCAGAGGAACATGGAACTTTATAAAACCTGGCCTCTGCAAAAAGGGGATGTCATTGACGCTCTTAGTAGCAGAAGGCAGGTATGGGATCCATAGGTGGTGTCCGGCCAACACTTGCTAACCTGGTTTACTGGTGAATATGAAAACGCAATAAAGAAAAAGCAAGTAAAAGTCTGTTTCCCCCAAAAAGAAAATAATGTTTTTAAATTTAAAAACCAAACAAGCAAAAACCAAACATGTGTAGATATTGGCAAGGCTATCAGGTGCCTTCACTTGTGGAACATAACTTGCTCAAAGATCTATAGGTACGTCGTCAACATTCAGTATAACCAGGATTTCAGGATTGTGAAACACTTCTTATTATTTCAGCATTCCTACTGCATTCTTGCCTTTAATCGTCTCCTCCTAAATTCCAAGCACTTTTGTTATCAGTTTCTTATCTTGTTTCACTATGCTTAGAAATTCCTGTGTGTCATCTGAACTCTGGAGGGTTTTACATGACAAACAGCATAAACCTAGCTTTAGTGACTGGAAGTATAGGCAGAAGAAATGACAGAACTTGTAAAGCAGCAAACAGGAATCCTTATCAAGATGATCTAAAAAACCTAGTACTGCTTACACAACTGTATAAACAGACTTATGAAGTCTATCTGTTGATTAGTGATTCTTAATAAGAAATCTCTAAAACTGCAATCCTGGGTGGATGCACAATGGCTCAATGCGACAGGGCAGGAGGAAAACCCTGGTATCCCTTTGACTGTTTCCCACTTTGGTTTTTTTTTATTAAAAAAATTTCCATACCACTGGAAACAATAGGAGGAAAGATTTAGTTCTGCTTAGGAGTGTGACTAAATTTCTCCCTCATTTGAGGGTAAGTCACATGACCAGGATGCCTCTGGATCAAAGCTGCTATCTCCTTTTTCGCCCAGCTGACTTCAGAATTCCAATGTTTGCTGGGCTAGGGCTTTGAAGGATCTGCCACAGAGGTAGATCCCATCTAGCCTATGGCCTATGGGACGCCATCTTGGTGTCCTTAGGGCTGCATCCTACATTTATCTCACATTTTTAAGAACATAAGAAGGGCCTTTCTGGATCAGACCAAAGTTCCAACTAGTTCAGCATTCTGTTTCCAATAATTGCCAGCTACATGCTTGTAGGAAGACCACACCAGGGCAATCTAAATTGTTCCTATTGTCATGCTTAATAGCAAATGATTTTGAGAGTGCTTTGGAACCCGCTTAGGGAAAGAACCATATTAAATACCCCTAATTAAGCAGCATAATGAACTGCTTAACGGGACGCAGGTGGCGCTGTGGGTTAAAGCCTCAGCGCCTAGGACTTGCCGATCGAAAGGTCGGCGGTTCGAATCCCTGCGGCGGGGTGCGCTCCCGCTGCTCGGTCCCAGCGCCTGCCAACCTAGCAGTTCGAAAGCACCTCCGGGTGCAAGTAGATAAATAGGGACCGCTTACCAGCGGGAAGGTAAACGGCGTTTCCGTGTGCGGCTCTGGCTCTGGCTCCGGCCAGAGCAGCGATGTCACGCTGGCCACGTGACCCGGAAGTGTCTCCGGACAGCGCTGGCCCCTGGCCTCTTAAGTGAGATGGGCGCACAACCCCAGAGTCTGTCAAGACTGGCCCGTACGGGCAGGGGTACCTTTACCTTTAATGAACTGCTTAAGTCTTTTATTCTAAACCAAGGGTGGGCAGCTGCTTTCTGCTGTAGAGGATACACTAGCTGTTCTAAATTGGTTATTGATTCACATCAGAATATGAACAACTCTTTCAAGAAAACACCTATGTATGTGCAGGTCTTCCAATCACCTAAACACACATCCCTTTTCAGCAGAAACTAAATAAAATGCTATTCTTCTCATATGGTGGACTGCTTCAGAATGAAAACTTAAGAGCGTTTATTTTCCAGCTGCCCCCTTCCCCTTGGAAGGTTTCAGATATGAAAAGGAGGAGATATAAAGCCCAGGCCCCATAACTGAACCACAGGGGAATCCTCCTCAGCTGATGCCTCCCAGGTCTGAAATGCTGCCTATCCTGGCTGTAATTTGTTAAACTTGTGGTGCTGTTGCTGTAGGCACTCCACCAAGGCCTTGTGTCCTTCACTGGCTAGGCTTTAGGGTTTTTCATTTTTTTAAAAAAATAATATTTATTCGAATTTTAAAAATTACAGAGAGAAAAATTTGAAAAAAACAACAAAAAAGAAGAAGAAAAAAAAGATACAGAAAATACAATACAAAAATACAAACAGTTAGAAAAAAGAGAAAAAACAGCTCAAACCTTTACATAACTTTCTTTCCTTTGCTTATTTCCTTGACCTCCTCACAGCTCCCTTTTTTGTAGTTCAATTAGATATTTCAATTAGATATTAGATATTTCAGCAAATCCTTTCCAGCTTTGTTTTTATCCTAATAATTTATCTTAATATACTGTAGTTTTACATTCTCGTCTTTCTCCAATTAAAGAAATCAATTCTTACCTAATCCTTTATATCATTTCTGCTAAAACCACATTACTTCATTCCATCATCCTTCTAACATTCCTTAATTTTGCAATGTTTCTGTAAATAAACTTTAAATTTTTTCCAGTCTTCTTCCACCAACTTGGCTTTAGGGTTTTTCATGGTCATTAGGACAGCCAGATTAGATGCTCCTTGGAGCTAAGCTGGAGTCTACCCTGAACACTCTTTCCCCTCATACATCTCTTTTACAAGGCTAACCAAGCAGCTTCCAGGTATCCTTCAGCAAGCAGCCTTCTCTCGCTATAATAGTTATCTCAAGAAATACTGTTGTGGCTCAGGCCAGACCATGCCTATGTCCAGTAGAAACCGAATTTTTGTTGCTGTATCAGTGGAGGTGGAAAAGAACAAAAACAAGAGCGCAGCAACTTTAAACGGAAGAGATGGAAATGGAGAAAGGGCCTGTTTGAACTTTTTAGTCCTGTCCTGAACATGGCAGTTTTGAAGTCATTTTATCATCTTGCATAGCATGAACTACCTATAAACTATGAAATGGCAAAGGCAAATTGGTATTGTTTAGAATTTCTTTTCAGAAATTTAAAACGTTGCATGCTGATAATAAAGCTCAGGATACAACAGTTTAGGCAATGTTTCTATTTTCAGGAAATAACATGGTTATTTGAAAGGCATTTTCACATACCTGAACTGTCTGGACTTGTGGGGACTGAATAACTGAGGGCTGGGCTGCCTGGATAACACCATGGACTTGAACTGTTTGCCCATTAGGCAGCTGTACTAAGGTCACGGTGGGAGCAGAAGATGTTGCGTGAGCTGCTGGCATAGATACCTAGGAAAGAAAGTAGGAATCATTATGCTAAAACCACAGAACTAATGTCTTAAATCCTTCATTCCTCCCTTTTATGTACTAATAGAGTTAACAAACCTTTTCAACACAAGAATCAGGATGTCACAAGGGTTGACAACTTTTTTATAACAATCATCATATTTTCTTCGAAGGTACTAATGAAGAATAAATGACTACACTTACTTTATACACCTCTTTCACTTTTTCCATCTTATGGATTTATGACAAATAATGAACTTACATGATTATAGATTTCATATTAATATTTATTTATTTTCCATACAACCCTTCTTCCGAGGATCACAGGGCAGTTTGCAATATAAAAACACATAACAAAGTAACAAACAAAAGCAATACCTGTCTGACACCTAAAGATAGGTAATGAAGGCGCCAGGTGAGCCTTACTGGGGAGAGCATTCCACAAATGAGGAGCCTCCGCAGAAAAGGCCCATTCTTGTGTGTCTCCCTGTGGACCTCTTGCGGAGGAATACAAAGGGCCTTAGATGATGATCGCAGAGTCTGGGTCAATTCATATGGGGAGAGACGGCCCTTGAAGTATTGCAGCCCTGAACCACTAAAGGCTTTATAGGTCAAAACCAGCACTCGGGCCTGGAAACTAATTGGCAGCCACTGCAGTTGGGACAGAATCAGTGTTATGTGTTCAGTGAGCAACCTGGCTGCTGAATTCTGCACCAGCTGAAATTTCTGAACCTTCTTCAGAGGCACTCCCATGTATAATGGGAGTTTATGTACTAACAAATAGTGCACTAAATTAGTTTTCATTAAACCATGGTTTGTTTGAGTGTCTGAACCCTGTCCAGTGGCTTAACTATGATTTATTTACTGACGAGAAGCCACTATCTGGAGGCACGACTTATGGTTGACTTATGGTTGACTTGTTTTAACTCTGGCTTGCTGTTAGGTGCAAACCCAGGAACCTTCCTTAACCATGGGTTTTTTTGGCCACCTATCTAATGCTTATTAAGCTACAAAAGCACAATGAAAGAACTGATGGCAAAGAAACCAAACATTAATGAAACAAACCACTGTTTGTTGGGGCGTCTGTGAGACAACTCAGAGTTAACAAACCACGGCTTAACCAGACCTCTGTGTAATAACAAATTCATAACTCTATTAATGTGTTGGATTTGTTTCAAAAACCTGATTTAGTTGATACTGGTGGTTTTAAATAGGATCTTTTTTGTTCTCCAACCAAAACATACGTTTATTAAAGGCTGCTTAAGATCAAGCTTTTTGCTCAAGCATGGAGCTCCTTCTCATCTCCCTTTGTGTCATGCAGCAATTAAATTCAGAAGCTGCCAATGAATAATGGTTTCCTGTTCTATCCAAACTGAAACTTACAGTTGCCAGCTTTGGAACAAGCTGTGTTTAGCTTGTTCTGTAGCGAATAAACACAGTTTTCTCTTTTGGATGAAGCAGGAGACTTCCAGGTTTAATTGCTGTCTACCACGAAGGGAAGAGAGACAGGGATGCATGTAGAGGTAAAAAACAACAACATGATTCTCTGCTGTGGTACTTCAGTGTTTCTTAGTTGCAATAGTTGTAACAAATCATAACAACCTTTAAACCTTTTAGAGTCCATAAGAGATGTTAAAGTTACTCTTATAAACATTTGCTTAAGGACACAACACATCAGTCAAGAACAACTTTGTACCTGCGCTAACGTTGCGATTTGTGGCTGGGCCTGTACTGTCATTTGTTGGTTTTCTGCCTCTGTAACAGCTGCATCGCCACTCTGTTGGTTCTCTGCGCCAGATTCCATGGTCATTTAGTTACCTACAATGGTAATGATTTGTGTTACTATTACAGGGAAGGTGTACTTCTTGCCGTATCTCTGTATATTCCACTCTTAAGTTTCAATTACAGAATTTCTACCGCACAATAAATTCCCGATTATCTGCCAGAAATCTTATGCTATGCTGTAAGTTCCCTCTCATTTACACAATGATTACCTTCGACATAAGTAATAAGGATTACAGTTCTTGTCGCAAATAATGCAAACTAATCGGGAAGTACAAACAATAGCACAGGGACTGCCAACCCAGCATCCACAGGGGAACATACACATGCCAAGGCCTTTCTCCCTCACTCTGTCCTTTGCCGCAGTGCAGGTGTGTGTGTGTGTGTGTGTGTATATATTGGCAGGGGAGCCATCTGTTATAGCCCACAGAAGGCTTTTCTCAAAGCTAATTGTGGCGCAGGAGGGGGGGCTATTTCAGGGATAGTCACAGCTGGGGAAGGGTTAACTCTCACCTCTTCAGCTGCAACTCCTAGCCGCTGAAAACATCACACACAGACATTTAGGCTTGAAAGCAGTCTTCTCTTGGCCACACCAGAAGGCTTCTTTTAAGCCTAACTAGTGAGGAAGAGGCATTTAGAGTCATGGTTGGGGAGTGAATGTGTTAGGTTGTATGTGTGTTTGGTGAACCCAAGTTTATCAGGTTTCCAGATGAGTTCACAGCACGCCCACCCCCACCTAAAAAAAGATGGGCAGCTCCTGCTGTAACACAACTCTGCACGTTTACTCAGAAATACACCCAGCAACGTTTACTCCCTAGTAAGTGTGTTTAAGATTGTTTCCCCAAAAGCAGAACACTTAACATGGCTGGTCATACAGTGGTACATGGCAAGACGAATGCCTCGTAAGACGAAAAACTCGCAAAACGAAAGAGTTTTTCGTTTTTTGAGTTGCTTCGCAAGACGGATTTCCCTATGGGCTTGCTTCGCAAGACGAAAACGTCTTGCAAGTTTGTTTCCCTTGTATTGCGAGTTCTTTTCCTTTTTCTTAAAACCGTGCATTCACTTCGAGGAGCAACTCACAGCACGTGGTGTGGTAGCCTTTTTTGAGGTTTTTGAAGACTTTGGTGATTTTTGAAGCTTTTCCAAAGTCCGTGCTTCGCAAGACGAAAAAATCGCAAGATGAAAAAACTCACGGAACGGATTAATTTCGTCTTGCGAGGCACCACTGTAATAAAGATTGAAGTAATGTTAAGTACCAAAATACTTTACAGCATATATGGCAAAAATATATCTGGAAAGTTTGAGTTACAGCTAATGCCTGAGCTTTACAATTGAAACAATGATTCTCTATGACTGGTTTGCTATCCCTAACAAGCGCTTGCCTCCTTTCACAGCATCCACCTTAATGCAATAACTGATGGACCCCAAAATTAAATGGAATGATCTATGAACCACAGGATTAGATAGGAAATGGTTTTGATGAACAGTTTTTAATATTTAGCAAACCTAAAGGTTTGTGATCTAGCTGGAATGTACATTAGTCCACTACAAAAACCAGAATTTCACTGTGCACATTAGCCATTGTAGGAAAGATGAGTGGGTCTTGTAACCAGATGTTAAGAGTGTTTCCCCCGAAATAAAAGTGAAACCAAACTTGGGAGGGAGAAATAGTGTCAGAAACATCTCTACCAGTTAGCAAGAAGCATTTTTGCTGAAAGTATGTTGAGATTTGAGGTGATCAGCAGCTAACCAAAGAAATTTGTTGAAAAGTACATTAAAAAGTGCATATTGCTGGCGGCGTTATAGTTTCTTGATACTACCTTAGTATTTGATTGTAAGCTCCACCTATGTGAACAATGAAGCACATGTCCCTCAAATAAAAACAACTTTTATGAAGGAAAAGAGAATGCCCCCCATGTATCTATCTCTTAGGCTAATGTATAGATCGTAAAGCTTTCTTTATACAATCTGAATTTCACTTTGTGTGTTTGTATTAGCACTGCACCTGAAATGTAAAAGTGAAATGACTGCCACACAAGTATTAATATACAAACTAAGGCATTTGATTTACTTTCCTGAATGATGTCTGCTCCTTCAACTTGCTCTCACAAAGATGGCCACCTCCAGTCCACCTGGCTGTGAATGGGAACATGATCCACTGGGTTGAGGAAATATTTGATTCTCTTGTTTAAATCTCAGAAACTCAACTAGCATATAAGAAATGTTTTCAGCCCTCATGGTTGCAAAGGATTATGAAAACACCACAAGGATGTATTCCTGCCTGTGCCCACCCTTCTCTTGGTGTAACCTGACCTTCTGTCCCTATGAAGTGCTTAGAACAGAAAAAGCTATTTAAGTCCCTGAGTATCCTTTCACCAAGTCTGCCTATGTACTCTGAATCCTTGTCTGGTTATCTTTTGCAAAGGCTGTCACTGGCTTTTTCAGAAAACCTCCAAACCATGCTCCCCTGTCCTGCATACTGCCTCACTTTTAATGCAAACTAGGAAGTCCATGCAATGATAGTAGATTCATTAATCCCTCTAAACCAGAAATGGAAACCATAGTTTAAATAGTTTTCTAATTTAGATGTCATGGCAAACTATGATTTGTGCTGAAGAGGAAATTGCAACTGTAATTTTGTTAATGGTTTATTTTTTAACTTTTTAATTTTCTAATTCTTATATTTTGTTTAAGAATGTTGGTTGAAAAGTGGGCTGTGAATTCATAAATTAAATTAAAATAAA
Organism: Podarcis cretensis; assembly: GCF_951804945.1. NCBI lineage: Eukaryota > Metazoa > Chordata > Lepidosauria > Squamata > Lacertidae > Podarcis > Podarcis cretensis. Next base: position 133,888,897 of record NC_137170.1, on the reverse strand, counting down.
TTTTGATTTGCACTTGGATCAAGAGACTAAGGACAGATCACCAGAGTCAAATACATGGTTCTTACCTTTGTAACGCAAGAACTGAATTTCGAAACCACACATTCTTGGGCAAGGCAAGTTCTAAAAATGTTAATGAGAAAAGGAAACCCTGAAATATGTTTAACACACTTTTTACTGCATGATGTGCATTAACAGTAGAACATTTTACTTCTGAAATTATTTGGAATATGTTATTGCTATTTTTCCCCAATTCTCTGATAATGAGGGAGGGGAAAAAAATGCAGGGAAAAATATTGCCGGGAAGTTGTTTGTTGCCATCACTTCATTTCAGATTATTTCATACTTCTAGGTTGGCATTATACAAGAGGCACAGGTTTTGACCCTTCCAAAATTTTGAGGTGATGCAACTTTTCCAGCTCCACTTTTTGAGGTGTGGCAACCAGAACTGTATAGGATATGGGCAGATTTTTATTTTTGAATCTCTTTCCTAATGATAAATAGTTCAGCTACATCTGTGAAATTCTGCTCACTCACTTGGTCTCCCCTGCGTCAGAGGATGGCTGCCCCTTTGGGGTTTAAGATCCATGCGCTGAGAATGCCTCTGTGCCTCTGACAGTTGCATAGAAGAATAAGACCAACGTGGTTTTTCTGTTGTGATGGGCAAAAGCATACTTTTCCATCCCACGTTTCAGGGAAACGGTGCTGGAGCCTCAAAGGCTGTAAAAATTCCCTAGGCCTTATGTGTTGTTTGCTTCACATGCATCTCCTACTTGCCCACCCTGATGACTATCGTTTTATCACCAACTGTTTCCTTAGGCCCCTACTTTCTCCGGTATCTTACCTCTATCAGCTCTCACTTGCTTCACCTTCCCTGTCTGCTCACCACTCTCCCCTCTCCTCTTCCTGCCAACAATATAAAATCCTCATTTCTGTAGGCCATGCTAGCTTTCCCCACAGATCTCACTTTATCAGACCCTTCTTCTTTCCTATCCCTCTTTCCTTATCTCTTTTTCCATTACACTTGTGCTCTGCCCTGCCCTTTTCCTCCAGCTACTGTGTCTCTCGATTCTCTGATCTTTAGTTTGTCTACTTCCTGGTTGCTATGTAAGCCATGCTATGTTTTTTTCTTAGTAAGAAAAACTATTGTCAATCCACGAAGTTGGGTTGCCATTCTATGGTTGACAACTTCCCACAGCAGATACGATCTTTCTGTGTCTCTAAACAAGGTGTGAGGCCCCTGAAGGCTTAATTGAACCTGCCAGGTTTCCCCATTGGACTAACAAGACTGTTTCCAGGAAGCCATGCCCACCTGGCCACATTTGACATCAGGGATGGGTCAAGTAGAAATGTGGCTCCCTGCTGAAAGCAGAGTTTGCTCCTAATCGGTGGTGCTCACAAGTGCATAAAAGGTAAAGGTAAAGGTACCCCTGCCCGTACGGGCCAGTCTTGACAGACTCTGGGGTTGTGCGCCCATCTCACTTAAGAGGCCAAGGGCCAGCGCTGTCCGGAGACACTTCCGGGTCACGTGGCCAGCGTGACATCACTGCTCTGGCCAGAGCCAGAGCCAGAGCCAGAGCCGCACACGGAAACGCCGTTTACCTTCCCGCTGGTAAGCGGTCCCTATTTATCTACTTGCACCCGGAGGTGCTTTCAAACTGCTAGGTTGGCAGGCGCTGGGACCGAGCAGCGGGAGCACACCCCGCCGCAGGGATTCGAACCGCCGACCTTTCGATCGGCAAGCCCTAGGCGCTGAGGCTTTAACCCACAGCGCCACCTGCGTCCCCAGTGCATAGCATTTTGCAAATGCCAATGACAGGCTGATTGCTGGAGCCTGCAAAGCTTTCTGCAAGAACAGCTATCATGGCAGTGCTTGCAAAGATACACAGCTTTGCACGCACAAACCATCAGCTGATCCTTGGTGCTTGCAAAGTGCTAAGCCCTTGCCCAGTTTGATTTAAAATCTCACCAACAAAGAAAAATGGGTTAGATGACACAACTGTGATGTCAGGTGACTACCAGGTGAGCAGCCCTGCTCACCTGTCAGATTTGGCCTGCAGGGAATGCAAAAGGTAAGAAGGCATTGACGAAACCTTCCTCCTGACATTCAAAAGCTCAGTGTTGTTTCCAAGGTTGCCCTTAAATATAACGCAGTGTTATATCTGGGTTAAAACAAGGTTCACTCCTTAGCTAGGATTTGAAACCAAAATTAAGAGCTGGTTACAGAGCAGCCAAGTGAAGAACTGGGAGATTATGCACTTAAGAAGGGATCTGATGTAGGTGGCCATCTTAGAACTGATGTGGCAAACATTTTGGAAAAATAACGTCTATGCACAAACTATTAAAAGTCTGGTAAGAAATTAAAACCCAATGTGTCTGGTAATTTGTATGTATGTAATATATGCATTATCAAATTAAAATAAAGGGGTTTTTTTTTAAAAAAATGTGGCTTTCCAGTTATTGCCGGACTATTCCTCCCATAACCCCTACAATTGGTCATGCTGGCTTGGTTTAATAATAATAATAATAATAATAATAATAATAATAATAATAATAATAATATTTTATTTATACCCCGCCCTCCCTGGCCAGAACCGGCCTCAGGGCAGCTAACACCAATAAAATTACAATAAAACGTAAAAGAAAAAGAAAAAAACAGTTAATTAAAATACGGGTTAAAATAAAATTTAAAATGCAGCCTCATTTTAGTAGTAGCCCATAAATCAAAAGCAGAAGGGGAGGGAAACATAAGGGTCAGACTGAGTCCAAACCAAAGGCCAGTCGAAACAGCTCCGTCTTGCAGGCCCTGCAGAAAGATGTCAAATCCCGCAAGGCCCTGGTCTCTTGTGACAGAGCGTTCCATCAAGTCGGGGCCAGTACAATCTAACCACCTTGCGGCTCGGGACCTCCAAAGTGTTGTTATTTGTGGACCCTTAAGGTCCTTCGTGGGGCATACCAGGAGAGGCGGTCCCGTAGGTACAAGGGTCCTAGGCCGCATAAGGCTTTAAAGGTCAAAACCAGCACCTTAAACCTGACCCTGTACTCCACCAGGAGCCAATGCAGCTGGTAAAGCATTGGATGAATGTGATCCTGTGGCAAGGACCCTGTAAAGAGCCTCGCCGCAGCATTCTGCACCCACTGGAGTTTCTGGGTCAGCTTCAAGGGCAACCCTGTATAGAGTGAGTTACAATAATCAAACCTGGAGGTGACCGTCACATTGATCAATGTGGCCAGATCAGGGCGAGAAAGGTAAGGGACCAACTGCTTGATATGGCGGAGATGGAAAAATGCCACCTTTGCTGTGGCTGCAACCTGCGCCTTTATGGAAAGGGAGGCGTCGAAGGTTACACCCAACCTCTTGACAGAAGGCGCTGGCACTAATTGAGCCCTGCAAGAGATGGGAGTTGGCCCCCCAACCCTATGTCGCCCCAACCCAGCCAGGGGACCTCTGTCTTCGAAGGATTTAACTTCAACCGGCTCCCACGCAGCCATCCAGCCACAGCTTCCAAGCATCTGGTCAGTGTGTCCGGGGCCAGGTCATGGCGGCCGCCCATCAACAGATAAAGCTGAGTGTCATCAGCATATTGATGACAACCCAGCCCAAACTCCGGACAATCTGGGCAAGGGGGCACATAAAGATAAGAGTTGGAAACTGGGGGGGGGGCACAGGTTCCCCATTCCTGTGCTAAAGTATGACAGAGTCACCACTTTCCTCTTTGACTACCCAGTGGAAGAGGATCAGGGAAGGATAAATAATTCCAGCCCATCTTCTTCTCCCATTCATCACCGAGGTAACTGCCCTAGACACATCTTTTCCCAACCTGGCCGTTCCCCCAAACGAAAACTAACCAATCAAAGCAAAGAGGAAAAAGTACCCCATCTCCAACCAGGAGTTGTGTTCTGGATTTGGGTGGGGAAAGAAACAATGTTCAGCTTTGCTTCACCCGCACTCCCACTTGTCTCCTGTGAGGGAAGGCACTGGAAAAGCCATCCTAGCCTCAGAACCTCAGGAGAAACATTGCTCCCCCTCATCTTCTTGGCTGTAGCCAATATCAGGGGCAATCAGCAGTGCTACAGGATGTCAATGGCAGAATTTTACCTGTCCCTGTAGAATGAACAATAGCTATTATGTGGAAGATGGTCAGGGTACATTCAAGAACATTAGGATAGGGGGCTGGTATCCCCAACTATTATTAAAGCTTGTTCCTATCTGCACACCTTGAACCTGGATTCATCCCTTGGTGACACTTAAGTGGAACAGAATGTTGGGAACCGACTTTCATAAATCAGTTTTATAATCCTAGCGTGGTTACTCATTAGCAGCACACTGCCATCATTTTGATAGGTACTTGATGGTACACCATGGTCCTAGTTTATACTGTTGATTATTAAAAGCAAAATGAAAACCTAGAATTGCTGTCTCAATCCGGCCAAGAGCACATGAGATGACTGGATTACAAGCCTGATGAGAAGTTAGCCATTCTGGTTAATGGACGAATTGGAAAGTAATAAACATAAATAATTTCTCTTTAAACTTCCCCACCTCTAAGGTTCAAAGTACAGGCGGAAACATTCACATCCTCCTTCAGTGATACACTACAAGCTAAAGGAGTGTTCATCACATTACTCCTCTTCTGACATGCTGTTTAATCTTGTTTCCAGGCAGAGATTTCTCTGAATGACCCATAAATCACACACAGGCAGCATCAGTTTCTGTGCTGATCACTGCCAGTCCAGGAGGCAGGCCAGGGACCAGCAAGGGCAGCATAGTCCAAAACTGGAGTAATGAACCATATTTTGGGTTTAAGCTTTGAGGGTAGGGGAAGGAAATCCATTGGGAGTACAGAATGTTAGAAGGGGAGGGGGAGGCTGAAAGGGCATAAGATGATAATTGGGTGGCAATGGGAACTTTGGTCAGTTGACAGGAAATGAGAGAGGGAATTAGCCAGTTAGGAACAGGTTTGGGTTCTAATTACATTCATCCCAGATTTCAGTTTACTGTGAATTTGCTTTCATTGTTACTCAAATACTGTGCTGTGACCAGTAATATCCACACTTGGGAGATTCTGAATACTGACCACAATATCCACAGTATGATTGTGATGCTGAAGTTGCTCACTTGTGTGCCTCTCTTCTCTTATGAACCATGTCCTGTTTAAATCGAACACAACTGAGGATGTAACCCAAGCACACTTGTTTGGACCTAAGACCCTATGAACTCAATGGGACTTATTCCTAAGTAAGCAAGCATAGGATTGCTCTGGAAGCCAGCCAAGGGGAAGCTGCTATCTAGATATCAAAGCTCTTAACAGTGTGTGATCTATTCCTGTTTTGCTTGCAGACATTATTAGTGATAAGACTGCAATCCCTCTTTGTGAAACATGCTTTTCTCCTGTTTTTATCAAGGTCACCCACGGTAGCATAAAGTCATTCTGTCAATAATTTCACTACTGCAATTCAAATCCACAAATGTCCAGTAGTGCACCCTTTATTCGTACCTGACTTCAGGACATGAGGGAAATGTACTTTTGTCAGTAGCCCCTTCTATGAAGAATACACTTCTAATTAAAGCAACGGGAAAAACCATGGAGAACAGGAAAAACCTTTGCAGTGTTCCTTAATAAAAACTTGCAGCATTATTCCATAAGCCACGTAGGACAACTTTGCACCCAATCTTGGGTGGAGTCACTGATTAATATTCCTCCGCTTTGGGATTTGAATGCAGCAGTTTATTGTGAAAAGGGATTTGAATGCAGCAGTTCATTGTGACACTTCCTCTGATGTCTGTCCAAGCATCACGGCAGTATTTGAAACTCCCATTGTTCTAGGTGCATTTTGCAACAGGGAATTTAATTAGTGTGAGCAGTTTCTGAGCTCTGGATACAGTACTGCACCTAAGATCACCCCAGACAGCGATTTAATATAATTTGCTTTACTTGCATTTAGTTAACAAAGCTAAAAACTTTGAAACTGCCAATCTTGCCTAATAGTTGGTAGCTGTTCCGTAATTCTAGGCGTGCCATACGTGGAATTTCTGAAAGGCGGCACTTTGTGCTGCATCTTAATTTCCTTTTAAAAAAACTCAACAACTTACGGGTGTCCTTTTGAAATATGACAACCCTACATAATACTGGCAGTTATCTAAGTGAAATTCATTGACAAATGTAACTGTGTGCTCTTTGCTGTATCAAATTTCCAAATTTAACAAGAGTAGTTAACATGGTCCATGTGCAAGGCCAATGAGATAAGCATTCCTTGAACATGACTGAAAAACCACACACACCCTTTTTCAAACTGGTCAGTTAGCAAAGTGGTACACACTGGAGAAATCAAATCAGTAGCTTGCATGCATGCTCTTAACAATCTTCAGCATCACAGTGGAGTGACTTTGTTGTTACTAAAAAAATCTGCTGTGTATGCAACTATCTTCCTATTGCCAATGCAGGGTGTGGTGTAATTAAAAGGTATGCTTCAGAGATGCAATTATTTGTCACCATGTGCTTAACTCTCAAATTTAAATCAAAAGAATTTTAAAGTGATTTACACCTGGCTGTATTATTTGCTACAAGTTTTATGGTTCCATTAATAAATGTAAATTTGTGTGAATCTGTAATAAAGAGGTGTGTAGATACCTGTGCCTGCGATGCACCGAAGGAGAGTTAAGGATTGTTTGAACAGGACTTGGGATACTAGGAAAAGACTGGCAAAGCAACTTTGAGCCCCAGACATGGGTAAAATGCTTAGCCTGACTTAAAGGGGTCAAATGAAAAAAGGAACTGAAAGCCTAATTAGTAGGACTGGGATGGGACAGAAGTAGGAAAATCCCAGAAAACTGAAATATTCAGCAACAAAGCACATGCATACTTAAAAACTGTTTGAATGCTGCCTCTACATTTTATTTGTTCTACATTCAAGCAAGACTTAGACATACTAATAATTTCAAAGACTATGAAAATCCATTTAATCAGTTCTTAAAGAATTGTAATGGTATGATTGGTATTAATACAGGTTTGGTGCTCCTCTGCAACCTAATATTTGCAAGACAGGATGCTGCTGCTGTCAACAACAAAATTAGGTTGGGTGCAAAACACTTACTTTGTCAGGGGAGGTTTCCCCCCTCTATAGCATATTTAATATCCAACTGTTCAAGGAAACCCAAAGGACAAAACTATCCTTATGTATGCTAAAGAGAGGATTAACTGTGCACACAAATGATACTTTTTGGCATTTGCTCAATGCTAATTTCTAGCTCCCCTAAGTTTTACTGGAGGGAGGTTATTCAATTCTAGCCACTGCTTAGGAGGCTTTCAGTTACTTAGGAATAAACTTGGTAGCTGCCTCCCTGTACATCAGATTAGAAGCAAGGAAAGTGTAAGCCTTCTGCCTTTCAGTAAAACACATGAGCCTACTCCTTAAAGAGTCCTTCCAACTTAGCTAAGGATCTGCTATTGGCTACCCTTAGAGGACCTCAGACACCAGGCCTGGATGAGCATCAAATGTTTCGCCAGCCAAATTCAGTGCCTGATAGCATTTCAGGGCTGTTGGGACAATTAGTACTCGAGCTTTCATGTTATTTAAAGTTTGCAGCTCTAAAGGTGGTGAAAATATGAATTTAATGTATCCTACATACCGTAAGTATTAGAAACCAGGTAAAACTGTTTCCACTATTTCTGAGGGAAAGTATTTTCATTATGAAACAGATGTATTCCTCTTGGAATAAACAAGAGCAGTAGAATTATTGCAGGGTTAAACACCTACTAGCTGTAGCCTGGCATCTACACCCATCTAAGTGATACTCCCCTAAACATAAATACTGTACATTATTAAAACATGCAAAATAGCAACGTCATCAAATTTATTTCATGTTTGCAATACAACCGTTGGTTCTGAAGAAGCATGCATTCTCAGATATAGGCTACGACTTGGAACAGGAACTATGCTTCTTCCAAGATTTTGTTGGCATTCCTGCAAACGTGCTCATATACCCAAATGTGGGACCTGGGCAATCCCAGTCATGGGAAAGAAGCAATTTTCATGCTCTTAAAGCAGGGATGCAGAATTTTAGGCCAAGGGGGCAGATGCAGGCCTCTCTAGAATACCCTCAAGATTCTCTCCAGGCCATACCTGTCACCAGCTCAGTCTAGCCCTCCTTCGGTACTTTTGCCTGGCTGGAAGGTGCCATTAACTGTGAAAACATGGGTGGTGGTGTTTGTGTGGAATCCTCTTTTGAGTTTTGCCCATGGAAGGCAGTCCATGAGGGCATGTGGCACTTGGGATGAGAAAAGTTCCTCAACACTGTTCTTAGGAGGATGAAGAAACGCCCCCAGAATCATGGTATTTGCTGTGGAGCAACTATCACGAACGTGCAGCTCACTCAATGTTGCATTTGTGTGTACAAGAACATGAGATTATGCAGATGAAGCAAAATGATGTTGCACAAGTTGCTAAACCATTTGTTTCTGGCTTGCTTTTATAGTGATCACTATAGAATATAATATAGCCAATAAAAACATGAGCAACTTAAAACTCAGTTCTTCACTAAAAGAAAATAGGCTGAGAAAACAACATGAAGATGAATATGCAGGTATAGTGGGGAAGTCATAAAAAGAAAGTTTGTCATGGGGCAAGTATCTTTCTTTCTTTGACATCACATATGAAAACCTATGGATACTGAAACTGCAAGCTAAGTGGAAAATATGTGCTGTTTTTCAGGTATGCAGAAAGCTAATTCATTCAGAATCCCAGCATTCATTTTATTGTAGTATGCCAGCTCAGTTGTCTACAGGAACTTGAAAACCAGGGCACAAAATATACTGTACAAATTAAGATGCTCACATTCACTGTAATTTTAAGGTTGAAGGAATAATTCATCTGTAGATACTTCAAAATATATAGTGAATGCCAGAAGGCCATTGATGAATAAACAGCAATACATAATGGCTCTTCCTTTTCTCCCGAATGAAGGTAAGTCTAACTTAAGTTATTTGGAAACGAGTGTGACTACTTTCACTCTGACATGTATGGTCCTAGGTACGTTTTACAGAGAAACAAGTCTGAATCTAATAAGGCTTACTTCCAAGTGATCCTAAGATTACAGGCTTAGACATGCAATTAGAGAAGCATGGTTACAGTATGGAGAACTATAAGCCTTACTAAAAAGAACTGACAAGAGCAGTGATTTTGACTGATGTTTCAGGGAACCCAAAGAATTCTTGAAATCCCGAAGCATTTCTCAACAAGTTCAGCAAAGCATATTTCTTGAAATATATCTTAATCTGCATTTCTAATCTTCCTTTTGTGTTATACTGCAACAGAGCAGTGCTCAAATTATGGGACAGTTGGAAGGAATATTCACATTTTCAGGAACTAGCAAGATCCTGAGGCATGTGAAACCTCCTTTCCACCACCATCCAAGATAAAGGTGAGCTGAATAGCCCTGATTTGTGGGTTGGGTCTCTGCTCCCTCACTTCCTTCATCATTCCAACCTGGTCTGAAAAAGCTACTGCATTGTCCTGTTATGTAGATCAGAATTCAGTGCTGGATAAAGGCTCCCATCCAGATTTTTGCTCACAGCGGCAGGCTGCATATACATTATTGTATAAACAAGATTATCTGCATGACAAGCTGTGGAACAGAAGGAGGGGTGGTCTTACAGGCAAAAATGCGGGGGGGGGGGAGCTTGAGAAAAACACGAAATCTAGGGTGCATTCCATTTATGCAGGGCAACCATGAAGCTTAACAGGTATGTTTGGATTCTCACAGGAACAGACAATACACCCTCCCATGTCCCAGAATCTTCTGTAAGGCAACAGACAGATCAATACAGAAACTTTTTCTGGAAGGCAGAAAACCACTGAACTATAGCAGTTCTCTTCATCAACCCACAAGGGGATCACACCAGTAGCGCAATACCCCCTTTTTGTTCACCTTAGGTTAAGAGGAGAAAGATGGAACTATACTAGGATTGTGCATCAAATATGGATTGATTTCAAACTGAAAAGGGTGCCTTGGAAGGATTCTGGATTTCTCAGACATGAAGTGGGATTTGTAGGAAGTGGCATGAGTCAAAAGAAGGGATCCCTGAAGTCCTTTAAGACACCTTGGAAATCCAGACTAGGAGATAAGGCAGTCAAAGGGTGCGTAAATCAGGTTTTCCAGCAAGAGGTTGAACAACTATTGCTGTGCATGACTAAAGTGCTACATTTAATAATTACTTCACCTTGATATTGCACAGAAAGCAAAAGTGTTAACCAGCAACATAATACGTGACAAAATAAACGTGAGATGTGAAAAGAGCTCCATTCATTTGTAAGATGTGAAAACCCAGTGGTCCATTACAGTCCTGCTGCAACACTAGGGGAAATGATGCAATATAACACCGGTTCACATTTTCTGCAGTAATTCCTCATATCCCAGAATATAATTCCCCACCCACCTTATCCTTCCAAGGCTTTTCAGTGCTAGTTTTCCTACAGTAAAAATAAGCTTAAGACAACTCATGGCTTGCAAAAGGGGAAATCCAATGAAAAACTAGCACTATGAGCAACTGCACAAAGAAATGGTCATTCTGTGATGAGATACGTATAGAACTAGGTGATATGAAGGACTTCACATCACTACCATACTGGCAAACAAAATTGTTTTAAGATGCATGTTTAGGGGGTCAAATACTTGTTAGACATAGCACATAGGATCCATGGATCTCATCAGGGAAGAATGTAAAACAAACGAATTGGTTTGCATTGTGAAGAATACTGTTACTAAATGCATCCTGGGTATATGGTGCTTAGTATATGAGCCATCCCTACAAACGGAACCAAAGCAAGCCAGGTTAGATATAAATGATGCAAGATAATCCCCAATACATGCATACTTTACAGATCTACTTTAGAGAAGAACCACATGGTCTAAAGCTAAGACAAACTAAGGCTGTGTACACACCATACAGCTAAAGCACCCCCCCAAAAAAATCCTGGAAAGTGTAGCTCTGGTAAACTGCACTTCTCAAGATTCTTTGCTTTAAATGTATTATGTATGGATCCACAGCCACACAGACAAGTAGTTTCTTCCTACTGTTACACTGTGTGCCTAATTTCTTAAAAAAAAACACAAAAAACCTGGCACAGCATTTTCCTGACAAATTTCTACCTTAGCGCTAAGGGACTGGCATAAACTGTGGAGGGAAAGGAGAAAATAAGGTTTGTTTTTCTTAAGAGAGTCAGTGACTGTACCTCTTTCATTTCATGGCTGTTTATATATGGTGTCCCCCCCCTCCCCCGTATGTATCCAGTTGTCAATTGAGGGTAACACTTCATGAGTTGCATCCAGTGGTGGAAATGCTTCTGCACACAAACTGGGACACTTGGTTTTCTCTTCGTCCTCCCACTGAGCTGTAGCTGTAGCTCAGTTGTACAGGATCTACCTTCTATGCAGAAGATCCCAGCTGCAATCCCCTGAAATTATTGGGAAACTCCCATCTGAAACCTTTGATAGCAACTGTAAGGAAGCATGGACAGAACAGAGCTAGATACACCAGTGGTTTAACTCTGTATAAGGCAGCTTCCTATACTACTGTATCATATCCTTTTCTGTTCCAGAGGGACCCAAACTACCTGGGCTCATTGAAAATCATGTGCCCTGACTTGCATGAACTTTTCACTCCATCACTGGCAACAGTCCATGGCATCTATAATGTAAGTAGGTTCTAGCCCAAAAATAGTATGTTGTAATAACTATTAGGTTTTTTAGAACCACAAAGACTCTAGGTTGTATTTAAAAAAATAATAATGATCTTATTGTTGATTACGCAAGTTATTATTATCCCCCCCCCCCCGCAAGATACAAAATAGTTGCATTTGGATACAAACTAAAGAACCCAAATAAGTACATGCAAGAAAATTGAGAATTTCTATACTTAAAAAAGGAAGAAATAGAATAAACAAAACCATTCATGAGGTGGTCACTGAAATACGGTTGCCTGGGTATGAAGTATGTTAGGGAGTGCAAACGGGGACAATGCTTGCAAACATCACAGTGAGACCTAGATTAAGACCTGCTACTCAACACCTGTGATGAAATTCACTTTTCAGTATGAGAAAGAATGTTATATACAACTGTATATAAGTGTGATGCAAGCCTCCCTACATTTTCATGAAGTTATATCAGCCTCATTTAAGGTATTTTCAGTATCGAGTCCATTTCCCTGAAAACCAGTAAGGATGGAGATTACTGCTGCAAAATTTAGACATTCCAATTGGGCCTACTCTGTCATGCATCATATACTAGTATCACCCAAATGTCTCAAAACTTCAAACCCCAGCTCAAAATCCACATTTTAAATGACCAACCCCTTGGTCTTCATCAGTTTGCCAAGTGCCCTGCAACCAGATGCTGTAATAAAATGTATGCATTACTCTACTTATAGTTATTAATGCCAGAATAGCTTTATTTATACACCTCTCTTCATAAGCAGTCACCATGCATTACAGTACTGAGCAAATGAACTGCAAAACAGTGGAATTGGGGCGCCAGGATTAAACCCGGTGTCCCTGAAGCCGATAGGAACTTTGTTTTCAGTGGGCCCAGGCTTTCATTGTATCATTCTAGGCACAGAGCTGAGAGGAAAACAAAGTGTTCAGGAATACAGTTTTGATCCAAAATACTTTTATTAAAAAGGAACTCGGAAGGCCTTGCAACCTCAAGAGCACTGCTCAATGAGCACAACTTTTAAAGCTGTGCTTTCCGTAATAGAACAACAACGTTCTTTTCCCTTTTTCAAAGGGCGGTCCTGCCAAATCAGCTATCTAGCTGTGGAGAGCAACCCGGGTTGGACCCCAAGGGCTGCGGGTTCAAACATCTGGAAGTGCCTTGCCCACGGAGGGAGGGGCGGGAAAGCAAAATGTGTCTGTTGCGGGACCCAGGAGATATTTAGCTGGAGGCTGAGAGAGGAGAGTAGTAACCAGGGAAGAGGGAGGCATCGCGACCACCGTCTGCTCTCCACAAAGGGAGGCTGGGTACAGATCGAAAATCAAACACGTGTGTGTGTGTGTGTGTGCTTCGCACCCTTCGGGTCTTCCTCGCCCGCCCCACCCAGGGGCAAAAGCGCCCCAACACGGCGCTTGGGGAAGGAGAGAGGCAGCAGGCGGCGGGAGCTTCCCTATTTTCCGTAGGGCTGTTAAATAAGCGCCCCCCCATGAATGCTTGTTCTAGGTGGGCGATCCGGTTTTAATTTTTTGCGCGCCTTTGCCAAATAACGACTTAAGGCACCTCACGGGAGGGGGGGGGAACCCCACAACAACGGGGAGGGCCACCTACTAAAACGAAAAGTGTATGGAGGGGGGGGGGAAAGCAAGCTCTCCTGAGGCCCTTTCTCCCCCCCCCACGGTCTCCCAACGGCAGTAGAGGTCGGGGAGGGGGTGTCTTATGTCGCCCCCCCCCCACAAGGTGGAAGCGCAGCAGCAGCAGCAGCAGCGGAGCCGTCTTTCCCGCCGCCAGCCTTGCCCGGCCGCCTCCATCCGCCATTATTCTTTGTTCGTGGCGGTTGCGGCCGGGTTCGGCAAGGCGGGAAACAGCAGGGTCGCGTGAGGGAGGGGGGGCGATCTGTGGGGAGAGAAGGCCCGCTTCCATTTCGAATTATATGGGGCCGGAGAAGTGAGGGGAGGGGGGGGGAGAGAAAGAGAGAAACAAAACGAAAAAAAGAAAGAAGAAGAAGCGGGCGCCCCTCCCGCGGAGCGAGACCAGGCCTCGCTTCTCTCTCTCTCTCTCTCCCGCCCGAGGGCTCCCCTCCGTCCCACCGACCCCCGCCCGCCTCAGCCCCGGCCACTGCTGCCCCTCGGCCGACACCCCTCCCTGTGTGTGTGTGCGCGGGGGGGTTGGTTGTGGTGTTTTTTTTCCTCCTCCTCCTCCTCTTGGTTCTTTCCTCTCCTGCTCTCTCTCTCTCTCTCTCTTTTTTTTTTTTTCTCCTCTCTCTTCCCTTCCTGGCTTTCCTTTGCTTTTCTCCTCTTACCGGCTGCAGGCTGCTCCGTCACTGCTTTCGTTCGCGCCTAGGCTCTCGCCGCAGTTTTATTCTCTCCCCCACGTAACACACCGCGTCAAACTACACCTCCGCCGCGTCACTCACATAACACACACACACACACGCGCGCGCTCTCTCTCTCTCCCAGCCCCGGCGACAGGCGGGCGGGCGGGCGGGCAGCGGCCGACTGAGGGAGAGGGAGGGAGGGAGGGAGGGAGAGAGAGAGAGAGGGAGGGGGAAACTCTCAGAGAGAGAGAGAGAGAGAGACAGAGCAAGCGCCGCCGCCGCCGCCGAACCTGCCTCGGCTCTCCTCGCTCCGTCTCCCCCCGCTCTCCCCCTCCCGCTCTCAGGCGCACGGAAAGAGCCGAGCCGCCCCTCACGGAAACGCCCGAAGGGGAGGGCGCGGCGGGAAAAGGAAAAGCGAAGTGGGGGGGAGGGGGGAGGGGGGAGGAGAATCGCCTCAGAAACGCCTCAGATAATGGCGGGAAGCGGGTGCTTCAGAACCCCGAAAGTACAATAAATACATTTTAGCGGCTAAATTTTTTTTTTTAAGTGTGTGTGTGTGTGAATATACTAAGCGAAAGGAAGCTGCTAGTGCTTTAGGCGCCCAACGGTCGGGAGGCCAAGCATCCGAATTGTATTACTGTGTTATCAGATGACACAACCTTGATGGCAGAAAGTGAGGAGGAATTAAAGAACCTTTTAATGAGGGTGAAAGAAGAGCGCAAAATATGGTCTGAAGCTCAACATCAAAAAAAAAAAAAAGGAAGATCATGGCCACTGGTCCCATCACCTCCTGGCAAACAGAAGGGGAAGAAATGGAGGCAGTGAGAGATTTTACTTTCTTGGGCTCCATGATCACTGCAGATGGTGACAGCAGCCACGAAATTAAAAGACGCCTGCTTCTTGGGAGAAAAGCAATGACAAACCTAGACAGCATCTTAAAAAGTAGAGATATCACCTTGCTGACAAAGGTCCGTATAGTAAAAGCTGTGGTTTTCCCAGTAGTGATGTATGGAAGTGAGAGCTGGACCATAAAGAAGGCTGATCGCCGAAGAATTGATGCTTTTGAATTATGGTGCTGGAGGAGACTCTTGAGAGTCCCATGGACTGCAAGAAGATCAAACCTCTCCATTCTTGAAGAAAGCAGCCCTGAGTGCTCACTGGAAGGACAGATCCTGAAGCTGAGGCTCCAATACTTTGGCCACCTCATGAGAAGAGAAGACTCCCTGGAGAAGACCCTGATGTTGGGAAAGATGGAAGGCACAAGGAGAAGGGGACGACAGAGGCCGAGATGGTGGGACAGTGTTCTCGAAGCTACAAACATGAGTTTGACCAAACTGCGGGAGGCAGTGGAAGACAGAAGTGCCTGGCGTGCTCTGGTCCATGGGGTCACGAAGAGTCGGACATGACTAAACGACTAAACAACAACAATTATATAATATATATATATATATGACCCGGAAAAACTGTCTGCGGACAAACGCCGGCTCCCTCAGCCTGTAAAGTGAGATGAGTGCTACAACCCCAGAGTTGTCTGCGACTGGACAACTGTCAGGGGTCCTTTACCTTTATATATATGGGGTTTGTGTGTACCACAGGGCGGCTCACAAGGGTAAAAGTGCAACACGGAAATGCAAAAAACCCACACACCATGTCCTAAAACAAGTGAAAGCAAACCAATAAATGAAGCAAACCAGTAGCCCCTATTTTTATTTATTAAATTTGATAAAAAGCTAAGATTTGTTTTAGTCAGAAAGGAAATGGGGTGGTGATGAATATACTACGTGGAAGGAGCCAAGGAAATGAATTAAATTCCAGCATCCAGGAGGGACCTAAGGAGCTTGTTCTAGCCAGTTATGAAAGAAGGTCTGCCGCCAGGAGCATCAGAACAAGGGTTTCTTTTTTTATAGGCGTAGCACATCATAAAAACATCATTCTTAAACATCCTTCATACACCAAGAGAGGTTGCAGGTCATGGGTTGGTAAACCGGTGTATGGCTCCTTACGGCCTTCTGCTCCCTTGCAATTATGGCCTCAAATGCCACATTTCTATTGCCTCGCAACTAGGCCTTGGGCAGGATGTTGACATGCCTTCCTTTATCTCACTTCCCTCGCTTCTATCTCCCCAGGAGCTTCGAGGATGTGTTTCGATTTGCACTCCGATGTTAACTGGAACAACATCCTTTGTACCGCTTTCAGGGTTGGACAGGGTTTCTTGGATATGGCCCAGGGGTTATAAAATAATAGGCACACAGGAACCGCACGTAAAAACTATTCAGCGATGCGTGCTATATTTCTAAACGCTAAATGCCACCAGTATTTGAAACGTAACTAATTCAAAGCATATACCCTGGGTCTCTCATTCTTACATAATCTAGAAGTGAAGCGTCTGTGCTCACACTCAATTCTAAAGAGTTTTCGAGGATTTTGAGGCGGGGCCGGGCATATGTCTCGCCGGCTAGTGGTCATTGGCCAGTAGCAACCACCAAGCAAGCAAAAATGTTCCTTGGAGCTCCATCAATGGAGAGCATGCAGACTGTTGGGTATCAGAAGGAAGTTTTATTAACTGACATAATATTCCATAAGGAAAGCAGAATGGCATTCTCACATCTCACAATCCCTGCAAAGTCTAACTTAAAATATAACGCCAGTCACTGTGAACCTAACTTAAAATAGAAAGCCAATGGATATACAAAAGGATATGCAAAGAGATATAGTTACGAAGAAAATCTATACAGGTGGAGCCACCCTCGGCGGGCAGGTGGTTGCCAGGAGACTTAAGGCTTCTCATGTAGTGCCCATTTACCCTAATGTGCCATCCTCTGTGCCTGAATCAAGGCTTTCCCCTCATCTGTTGGATGCAAGTGAATTGATAATGCACTGTTGCTGCGGGAGATGCACAAAGGAGAAGACATAGCTCAAAAAGGTCATGCAAAAAAGCCTAAATTACCTTCATTAATGCAAAAGAAAGCAATTGTTATGGAATTTATTTTCTATTATCAGGGGTTAATTTTAAAACTCTGAATTACCTTTTTTAAAAGAAACATTTTTTATTTAATTTGAGTGCTACCGGTTAACAGAGAATAATTTTAAAAGGCAACCCTGCATAAAATACTATCACCAGATGGCAGTGCATACCAAGATGTGGCATGCTGGACTTTTATATAATCTACAGGAAATTGTGTATAGTTTGTAAAATCATTATTTTGATTAATTATAGCAATACGCCACTGCGGTACAACATTGATACAATGAGAATCAGCAATGCCATCAAAACTTGTAAGGTTTATATTTGTATTAAAAGTTTTCAGTGAGGGAGTAATGTGAAAGAATAAAAGAAAAAGAGAAAAAAAAACCAAAATTGAAATTGTGATATGATAAAGAGTATATGGGCATACAGGCAATAGAATTATTCCATTAAATGCAACATTATTAACAAGATATTATACTTTTATAAATGGATTCCAAATATTATATTTATCCCTACACAATCTGTGTCTAAAAGCAATCTGTTTCTATGTTACAAAAGTTGTCAAAACTTGAAATCAGAAAGTCCGCATGTCAAATCTATTAGGGTTATAAATGCCTGAATCTATTAAGTTCTTAAATGCCTGAATGTATACTGATAATAGGTTTCTGTCTAATGATCTTTAATATTTTTGTAATTCAAACCAAGCTTGATAACAATTTAATTTCTTGTTTCAGTACATGCTATGTTCTGACTAAGCATTCAAATGCCACCATTTTTGTGCATGATCATGCTGCTAATCATGGGTTGATTTTAGTTTCTCTTTGCCAAACCAAAGCTTGTTCTTGAGCAATCCAATGGCACCAGCACTCCTAGCTAACAAGGTGAATGGTAATCCAGAACAGCTATGACTGCCAAGTCTGAATTTCCCACAACCAATGCGGATTAAAATTATTTCACCCAGAGAGTTTCATTTCCTATTCTTTTGCAATATAGACTGTAGGGTCTCTTTGACACATGGATCTCTTCTATAGCTACCTGTGCATTTTCCAAAATTGGGTTTCATCCACTTTTTTCCATAATTCAGAAAGCCAACAGCAGCTTCTCCATGGAAGCTTTTATTGGCCCCTGCTTCTGTGTCTTTCAAAACAATCTGTTCTGCAGACAATCAGCAAATGAAAAACCACTATGTGCTGATATCTGCAGATCAAAATGCGATTATACAGACCAGACCAGACCAGACCAGACCAGACCATCAGTGTCTATTTTTCATAGTTATGGAATGACTACTTTTGCTCTGCAAAAAAAGGGAAAAGGAAACAAGCAGGACAAAATAAGGCAAAGATTTGCATGAAATTTGCATATGCTAATTCATACATATCCCTGCAAATGTACGAATAATGCCCCTAATTTTAATAGAACTGTATTGCATTTCACTGCAGTGGGGGAAACTGACTAGGCAATCCGTGTGCTTGCTCAGTCTGCTATCCAGGTTCATACAACTCATGGGCAACTTCAAGGTCCCTGCTCTCCCTTCTAATGGAATTTTTACCTTTGAATCAGACTTTGACTCAACAGCCTTTTAAATAGAAGATACCTTGAAATAGAGGACTGTCCTCTGCAAAGTAGGGCACATGAATCAGCACATGGTCGAGCTGTGATAGCCACCATTTCCCTAACCGTGGGCAAATCTAGAATACTACTAAACATATTTGGCAGAAGGTCCTTGTTTGTACTGCACCAATTTAAGGATGGAGAACAGAATGTCATAGCCAGTTATGAAGGAGACTCTTTAGAAATTTACAAAGGCAGCTGCGTGGACCATGCCTGTGTGAATGCTGGGAGAGTATTCATATGTACAGTGGTGCCTCGCAAGGCGAAAAGAATCCGTTCCGCGATTCTCTTCGTCTAGTGGTTTTTTCGTCTTGCGAAGCAAGCCCATTGACGACTTAGCGGATTAGCGCTATTAGCGGCTTTTAGCGGCTTAGCGGCTTAGCGGCTTAGCGGCTTAGCGGCTTAGAAAAAGGGGGAAAAAAGAAAAAAAACCCGCAGGAACTCGCAAGACATTGTTGTCTTGCGAAGCAAGCCCATAGGAAATTCGTTTTGTGAAGCACCTCCAAAACGGAAAACCCTTTCGTCTAGCGGGTTTTCCATCTTGCGAGGCATTCGTCTTGCGGGGCACCACTGTAATTTGGAAAAGTGTGGACTACAGATTACAGGGCAGCAGAAGGATCCCCATTAAAACATATTAAAAAATCAAGTGATCTTGAATATGTTCCTAGACAAACCTTCCCCAACTGTAGCACCCTGCTTGTGGTTAACGCTTAGCTGGAATGAAATATTTAACGCAGCAATAGAGAAATTAAAATAATAATTTATTTGTCAGACAAATAAATGATAGGCACAGTGGTATATGGTTACCAAAGCTCTGCTCCCTCCAGCCCTGATGGCCAGCACTTATATTTCCTCAGCCCAGCCCCCTTGCTCCTCCTTTGGCTGCCTCTGTCCAATCAGCCTGGTTGAAATTCCTATTGGCTATTTGCTAGAACCAATCATAAAATATACACCCATTTCCTATTACCTTTTATGGGAGACAAAGGGCTATATTTTCTTCTATCCATAAATGGCAGACAAGTAGCCATATATCTTACATTTGCCTCGACAAGGCACCTTAATTACCAGATCACCTTTTGCCCCTGTTGCCCCTGCATTCCAAAACAAATGGCTAAAACAAATGGCTCGTGGTATTAAATTCTATCTAAACAGAGATCTTGGGTTCACATTCTCACACACCATCAATGAAATAAGAATCTAACATTTCTTACTTTCTAAATCCTTTGCCTAATTACATTAAGCCAACAAATCTCATACATAACATAGATAGCTTTTTAGAAGAAAAGGCCTTTGCAAAGTAAAAAAGGAACTCAGTAAAAAACAGCTTCAAAAGAATCCTCTTCAGTTTACACCCCCCCTTTCCCAGCCAGCTGCTTTTCCCATTAGCTCTTCCCAAAATTTATTGCCCTTTAACTCTCTCAGTATACCTTAAACCTTAGGAAAATATGGCTAGAGTCTGATGGGAGGCACATGGTATTATTTTCTGTTAAACAATAAATCTTACTATTTACCAACTCTTAATTAGTGTTTTTGCAGCTTGATTGTATTCTGTAATATGTAGGGTCAGTGTAACATTTGCTCCCAGCCTGTATTTCCCTTTTACAACTTTGAGAAACTTGTCTCCTGCTACTGCTATAAATCAGGGGGGCCCTTGTTCAGGAGAGCAGGAAGATAAACAACTGCCAAAGTACTTAGCCAGCTGGTTTCTGCCTGGCATGAAACATACAAACATTTGCAAATATATCTTTAAGCTCATTTTAAAATACAGGCCTTGATCAGATGCCTCACAACCATGTGGCTTTCACATGTTAATTGACAGTAACCTCCATCAGCTCCAGCCAGCATAGCCAATGGCCAGGGGTGATGCAAGTTGTTATCCAACAACATCTAGAGGGCACCAGGTTGGAAAATGCTGTCCTAAAACAATGAATGCTGTCCTAAAACAATAAAAAAAATGAAACAGGACCTTTCCAGTAGCAGCCCCCCGCTATTGAATTTTCTCCTCTGGAAAGTCCCTCTCTTTTCTTTCCAGTTACATTTTCCAGCCAGAAATCATTTATTATTGCTTGTATTTTACCTGACAGCTGTCCTGTTGTTTTCAGATGGTTTTGTGTGTTTTCAGATGGGGCTCATCAACCTAGGAAGGTCGTCTATCTAGGAGAAGGAAAACTTTGATCTTAAACCTCTACTGCCTTGTGGGATATCTTCAGGAGAAGGAAAGGCTATGGAGTATACCAGTGGTAGGCAACCTAAGGCCCAGGGGCCGAATGCATCCCAATCGCCTTCTCAATCTGGCCTGCAGACGGTCATGGAATCTGCGTGTTTTTACATGAGTAGAATGTGTCCTTTTATTTAAAATTGCATCTCTGGGTTATTTGTGGGGCATAGGAATTTGTTCTTTTTTTTTTCCTTTTCAAAATATAGTTCAGCCCACCACATGGTCTGAGGGACGGTGGACCAGCCCACGGCTGAAAAAGGTTGCTGACCCCTGGAGTAAACCCTACACAAATCTGGAGTGGAGTCCCCAAAACAGCTGGATGGGGCCTTGTACGCCTCCTTCTGGCAACTCCTGCAGTCAAGAAGGTGCTCAATGTATTGCTCTGCTTTCCTTTGGACCACATCAGCGAGGCCGAGAAGGGAACTTTGTCATCTGGACAGCCCAGGACCTCCACACACACTGCCCACCTTGTGCACCATGGAAGATTACTTCGGTGCTGTTAACACAGCAGTTTGACTTCACCCCCGGAGGCGGACTCCATTGTTTCTCAAGACAGACAGATGCCAACAACAACAGATTTGATTCATTTCTTCTTTTTACCTTTATGATTTTGGTTACTTTGAGCACCTTTTAAAAAGTGGGTTAGATACAAACGTCAACATCATTTGCGGATGCGTGGGTGAAATCATAGGCCCATTCCGTGTTCAGATTCAACAGTTTGTCAGTGGCGAACTCTGGAGCATTTAACTTGGAGCAAGGAAGTTGAGTTTTAGCACGACAGGCTTCTCTGTGAAAAACCAGAGCGTTGGAAACGCTAACACTTCGAGGTGAGAGAAGGGGGGAAAGCACACCCACCCACACAGCAACACTCACGCAAAATTAGTTTCTGGTGTGGACTTCTCAAGCATTTTATTGCCCGGGGAGCTGTAAATACACAATGAACTTGAAACAGAGTAGCCCGAAAATAGAAATAGTACTTTAGCATCCCCCTCCTTTTAAGTTAATGAACTGCGGCACTTGTCTGCCCCATAACAGTGCTCGGAGCATTTATTGTCGCTGGGTGTAATAAATCCTCTTGCCCAAATACAAGCAGGCAAATTGCATGCTCGATTAGTCAGAGGAAATTGGTCGCTTTGCTTAACCCCTGCAGTTTGAAATATGGATCCTGCTGGAGAGGGGACCAGCTAGAACCAAACAGGAAAAGTCATTTATGGAGAGGGGGAGAGAAAGATCCTGAGATAGCACACCTCAAATTGGCAACATCACTCAGGAGAAAGGTACAGCGCAACAGTGCTCTGTACTTTTATAAGTAGCTGGGGCAGGTGTAGTTCCTTCGGTACCTATTTATCACAGTGTAAGTAGGCTATATGTGCATGTTCGTATCGATGCACTCCCTGTCATTTTCTGTTGCCATTCCTGTGCCCTCCAAGTAGTCTGATTTAGCAAAGGGTTTTTGGAGCCTCATACATTTCACAGAACATGTGACCATTCCATAGCTGTCAAGTGTCCCTTATTTGAAGGGACAGTCCCTTATTCCAGCGCCATGTCCTGCTGCTGTCCCTTGTTGATGGATGTCCCTTAAATGTCCCTTAAATGATGTCCCTTAAATTTCAAAGGAAGCAGCTCCTCTCTCTCCCTCCCTGCTGGCCAGGGAGGAGGGAGGCTCCAACTGTGTTGCTTGGCTGTGTTGCTCACCCAATAAGAAGTCTAAGAACGACTGGGGGGTGGAGCTTGCATGCCTTGTGTGTGGCTAGTTAATGCAAGCTGAGGGGGGTTTTGAATGCTGGACACCATTTTGTTGCACGTGCTGCTGCAAACTTTGCAGTGCAAAGCCAGGCCGGGGAGCCATCTTAAGTTGAGGCTGCATAGGCCTTGTGGTGCATGTGATTCAGATTCTATTAAGTTGAACCTCTGGTTACAAAGTTGGTTGGACAGTGTTCTCAAAGCTACCAGCATGAGTTTGACCAGACTGCAGGAGGACAGGAAGACTGGAGTGCCTGGAACAGGTGAGGCTGCAGGTCCCTTATTTTGGCTGCTGGTCCCTTATTTTCAAGGCTGCTGGTCCCTTATTTTCAAATCTGTAAGTTGACAGCTATGGACCATTCCTACAGCTGACTAAACTCGCTAATTCTTTCTGTATGCTGACGCTGTGTACCCATTATTGGCTTCGAATGTAGCAAGGTCACGTACACCCCTCCCCCATGTGCTGCATTCACACAGCATTGTACACATCAGTCCGGTTAAATGTGTTTCCAAGCCACCTGCTGCCTGGCAGAGTGGAATCATGGATGCCTTCCATTTTGGGGAGGTAGGGGGGATGCATCAACATGCAGTATTTCTCATGAAACAAGGGGACAGATGTGCATTGTGGCTGTCATCTTGTGCACACAGCTTCACAGACCAGTAGCGGGAGCACACTGGATGTACCTAGTTTGGAATATACTGTATTTTTCACTCCATAAGACACACCTTTTCCCTCCTAAAAAGTAAGGGGAAATGTGTGTGCGTCTTATGGAGCGAATGCAGGCGGGAGGCTCTGCTCAGCGCTCCCTTTAAAGAGCTGCGTGGGGCGTGTGTGCGACTCTTGCTGGCTTTTCCGGGAGGTGGGGAAGGGATGGAGGGCTGTCCGTCAGTTCCTCCTCCCG
Organism: Podarcis cretensis; assembly: GCF_951804945.1. Lineage (NCBI taxonomy): Eukaryota > Metazoa > Chordata > Lepidosauria > Squamata > Lacertidae > Podarcis > Podarcis cretensis. The sequence goes on along the minus strand of NC_137170.1, from coordinate 133,865,437 downwards.
GAAAAGGCAGCAAGAGCCACACACAGGCTTTGCTCAGCGCTCCCTTTAAAGAGCCTGCAGAGCATGTGCGTGGCTCTTGCTGGCTTTCCCCCCAGCAGGTAGAAGGGACAGACGGGCTGCCTCCGAGGGACGGAAGGGGCTCCATGTAAGGGCTCCCTTTCGTACCTCATCCCACTTTGCTGGGAAGCCAGCAGAACAAGAGGCGCTGCACAGCTATCGCTCTTGCTCTGCTGGCTTCTCAGCGAAGCAGGAGGAGGGACAGACGGGAGCAAGCAAAGCGAGAGCCGCTTACATGGCTTCTATCCTGCTTTGCGCAGCTCTCAATTTGCTTGCCCATCCTTCCTCCCGCCTCTCTGTAAAGCAAGCAAAGCACCTGTCCCGGTGTCTCCTCCTCCTCTTTTACATCTGCGGGAGAGAAGCCATGTAAGCGGCTCTCGCTTTGCTTGCTTTAAAGCAAAAAAAGCGAGAGCCGCTTGCATGCTCTGCACAGAATATTTTTTTTCTTGCTTCTCCCCCTCTAAAAACTAGGTGCATCTTATGGTCAGGTGCATCTTATGGAGCGAAAAATACGTATAAACTTTCCTGAGTCTCTTGCTTTAATTACTCATGTCTCGCATTCCAGCCTAACATACACAAATTGGTACATCCTGTAATCTAAGGGGTACTTTGCAATCTACAAAATTCCCACACTGAAGGCATCACAGTCACTGTCAGGGCCAGCCTGCCCATGAGGCAAGGTGAGGTTACTTTCTCAGGCGACAGAATCCACAGGGGCAGCAAATCCTGATGTAGATCTTAATTCCCTCCTTGTTCCTGATGTAGATCTTTACTCACCCTTCTTCCCTGGTGAGGCGGAGGCAATGTCATTTTGTGGTTTGTCTCAGGTGCCAAAATGTTTTGGGCCAGCCCTGGTCACTATATGGAAATTGATAAAGACCCACACATAGATAACTGAGTCTGATTATGTTTATAATTGGTTTATTTTTTATTATTTCCCCTCTCCGTATCCACAAGATGTGTTGGGATGCTGTGGTAATTTATAGCTTCCCATGCAGCAAAACACCAACCGGTGTGATCAGGAAGTAGCTGATATGATGCTAAAGGCATCCATTTTTATTTCCTGTCAGTTTGATAAATGAGACGGGATAAAAAGGAAAGACAATGGGACTGATCCTCTTTTCATTACAGCAGGAAACAAAGAAAGAAAGAAAGTTAGTTATTTGATTTCACTAATGGCTTACCACAAGTCATGTATTTATTAGCCGCATTTATACCTCACTTACTTGGAGTTGCTCAGGAAGACAGGTGTGAATTTGTCCTATTTTATCTTTGCAACAACCAAGTGCATGAAGTATTGAGGGAAAAGTAGGGCAGCCCTTTATGAAATCCACAACCCCAGGCCCTGACTCTCACCCACCCATTTAGTAATGTGGGATATATGTATTAAACAAACCAAATAACAAGTTGATTTGATGTGCTACTTCTGCAAACCGATAGGAACATGTGTAATCAGAGATCAAATCGGTCTGTTTTTAGGAAAAGCATATTTCCTATTTACAACTGAATCGTCTCACAAAAAATGTGTGTGTGGAAATGGGGGAGGCGGTGCTTGCTGCCTTTTGCCATTCACTTTTGTGCAAAAGGAAGCTGGCAAACTGGAAAAGATTCAGAAGAAAGGTACTATAATGTTTAAAAGGTCATTTATTCACCTGCTGCAGGGATCTTGCGACAAGACAGAACCTTCTGGAAAATGGCAAAGGAGACAATCCTGGAAGTGATGAATATCAAGTTGTCTTCAGGTCCCTTAATATCTTTATGAAATTATTTAGAAATGGTTTATTCTACCCCACTGCAAATTCTGTTGGTTAGGTAAGTGCTAGGAGCCACCTGCCTGTAAGGAATGTAAATCTCACATATTGTTTGTGCATTTCTCACCGATGAATACTAGAGGGCAGACTATGCATGTTGCATAAAGTGGTGCCTAAGGAAATTATTCCAGATATGCTCAGCTGAGGCATTGCAGAGACCCTTTCACTGCCAGCCTTTCCTTTCTTTTTCAAAAATATTGCCAGAGTTCTGTTAGTAATTTGCCGCGAATATTTTACTTGTTTATTGTCACATCACCTGCTTAATTTTCTCTGTGTTTGTTCTGCAGGTGCAAATTTATGAAAGAATAAATAGAAGGCCACCCAACAACGTAAAATTTGGTACATGGATCCAGAATGAATCTTTAAAGCTCAGGTCTGAGTAAATATAGCAGCCAATCTACTAGAGATGACTGAGGAATTCAGTATTTGTGAATTCTGATATGATTTGATTTGATCAACTCGAAATAATGTGAGGGTTGGAATTTCTAGCATACTCCTCCTAATCGATGCCTTCTTAGAGTAAGCTGTATTGAATTCAGTGAGGCTTACTCCCAGGTAACGGTGGTTAGGATTGCAACCTTAGATACCCACTGGCTTTTGAGCTTCCTGAATGTTCTGGTGCAGTTTTTCTTGGCTCAAAATGCATATCAAAATGTGTTTTGAAATGCATATTTTGAGAGGAAAATACATTTTATAAAGCATAATTTAAAAAAATAAATCTATAGAAATAAGTATTTTAAAAACTTCAGGTACTAAAGGAGAGAAAACATACAGAATTTTTTAACAACACATTGGTATTAATTTATTGTGCAAAATATAGAAAAGTAATGGAAGCATACACGAGAATTTGGACTGTGTGGTGATGTATAAGAACTGGTTTCGCAAAGTTCACATGGCACCATATTCTCCAGTCCAGATTGTTGGGGGGGGGGGGGAGGAGAACCGTGTTTTCTGCCCCAAACTCTTTGAAAGAAAGGATGAATAAAAACATTACAAATATATTCCAAAAGGAGCCACCAAATTTTACAGCAACAAGCAAACTCAGCGAAAGGAAAATGGATCCCAAACCATGTCACTGTAAATGTAGAGATAAAGGTAAAGGTAAAGGTACCCCTGCCCGTACGGGCCAGTCTTGACAGACTCTGGGGTTGTGCGCCCATCTCACTTAAGAGGCCAGGGGCCAGCGCTGTCCGGAGACACTTCCGGGTCACGTGGCCAGCGTGACAAAGCTGCATCTGGCGAGCCAGAGCCGCACACGGAAACGCCGTTTACCTTCCCGCTGGTAAGCGGTCCCTATTTATCTACTTGCACCCGGAGGTGCTTTCGAACTGCTAGGTTGGCAGGCGCTGGGACCGAGCAGCGGGAGCGCACCCCGCCGCAGGGATTCGAACCGCCGACCTTTCGATTGGCAAGCCCTAGGCGCTGAGGCTTTAACCCACAGCGCCACCTGCGTCCCACCAAAAATGTAGAGATAGGCAGCATATTTTGCATCACTTTCATTATTGAGCAGTGAGCATTGTCCATCTGTCTTCCATGTGTTTTCACTGAAAAGCTCCAACTGGTGTATTTCAAAAGTCCATGTCCTCCAGGTAATAATTATACAATTTACATTGCCAAGAATTACTCATGGGTCCTGGTAGTCAAATGCCAAAGTCTTCACATCCCCCTTTGGTGAATCTGTCTCTATGTGACATCACAGCAGTTAAGCCAATGCCAGTTAGAGAGACTGCAAATGGTCTCTGATATTGGAGCAGATCAACACTGATGCAGCCTATGAGGTGATTATGCTAGTACAGTACTCTATCACTCTATTTTTGCCACTCCTTTGGGGGACATTCCTTCGGAGCAATGAAAAGATATTTGTAATTCCCTAGTTTTACAACTAAGGTAACGGAAAGGGTTTAGTGGTCTTTGCATCATAACCTTGGACAACTGCTCTAGATTCGACTACAGAAGTACTGCGGTGAATATAATCAGGAGAACAAAAGATCTTGACTACAATTGCAAAGTCTCTTAACATGCATTTATTTATTTGTTTCAAAAGAGACGTTTTACCAGTAATGATTCAGAGGCAAATATATTGTCAAGGATGATCTCATGGCAGCAACAGAAACTCAAACAGCATTTTAATGTGACTTAATGCATTCCAGCTTCTTGGAAAACACAGCACATAGAAGCAGCTGCCCGAGGATGCTTTTTCAGAATATAAATTGGAGGTTGGAATGTGGGTTTAATTAAATCATTCCTGAGGTCATCACAAGCAAAGGCAAACTTCAGCACCTTATTTTTCACTGCCTACATTGCACTAAAGGACATCTTGCTTAAACTATTTATATTGGGGTTGTATTTAGATTGAAGAGAGGCTGTCACAAAACTTGACTGGTTTAACTGAAATAACTGTTCACGTACAAATGCATTAGAAATACGGTGTTCTACCTCAGAGGTGATTGCATTCCAGCATTTGAAGGAGAAATCGCATTATGTTATCGTCAGACTCCTGCTCTGAGCAGTATATTTACTGCCAATGATTAAACCAGATTACACTTTCATGTAAATTAGAATCCAAGAAGCAAGGGGAAATTTTCATATACCTGGGCTGACTCAGCCCAACCTACACCTGAATCACTGTTGGACTCACATGATCAACACTTTCCAAAAATACAGTTTGGATTTCAACACCTTCCGGCCTTCTGAATGGGATGACTTTCTTCATATAACCATCATGCATGCATGAAGTGGTTAATATCGTAGAGTAAGCTGTTCTGCCAGGCTTAGCTCACCTTGAGAGGGACTAGGTAATGAAGACTTAGTTCCCCTTCAGTCTACCTGATGAACACAATGTGTGAAGAGGCAAAGCTGGTTGCTCCAGCTTAGCTGCATGGCTCTCACAAGCCATTCTTGTGTTCCTATACCAGTAATTTAGGAACTGTCACCACTTTGAGGCTAAGCAAAGTTTTACTGCCCGTGCAACTTTCTGAAGCACATGAACCTGACCTTTGAAGCGTTTGTAAGTAAACCAATTTTTAACTTACCAAATGTGTGGTCTTTTCCTACGCTGGAGGAAGAGAGAAGTTTTGGAAGTCACAAGGACATATTTTAACAGCCTATATTCCCATGCTTTACTTTGCTGCATATCTCATGGTTTTAAATCCCTGCTGGGGTTCTCTCACCAATTAGTACTTGTCCAAAACAAAATAACCATCCAGTAATCTTTTATACCTATTTTCTCCCACAATATTGTCCTGAGATATGCTGGGCCAGCCTATAACAGATTTGGGTGGGTGTATAAGCACTGAAAAATATCCAGAAATCTCCTTCCTCAAATATAAGGTATAGGAGCTCTACCATAAGAGTGTCAAGTACCTACCATCAAATTGTAATAATCTGAATTTGTGTATTTGTGTTTTAATGCCTAGTTCCTTTCATTTTTAAAGGTAATGTTGGAAATTAGGGAGGGGTATCATTGGGGGCATTAAGTAGGAAAGTTTAAATAGTTCTCCACCTTGTTTGTGTAGAAAGACACTGTCCTATACTGGTGGGTTTGGGAGGTGTGTTGCTGAGGAAGCCTTGCTAAGGCATATGTTGTGAGCTTCCCCAGTGAGATATTCTTCTTGGTTTGAAGTTGTTATCAGTAGCGGTTTAGTACTTGTGAAATCCTTAATATTTCCAGATGTTCATGTGCTTTGAAATTATATTCCTATAAGTATGGGGATTAACGGCAGGACAATAAAAGTGGCCTGGCAAGCCCTTAAGGTTGCTAACAGGCTTATACCTTGAGTCTAGAAGGATAAATACCCAGAGTGTATCTGGGTATTTATCTGTGTATCTGTGTATCTGAAGAAGTGTGCATGCACATGAAAGCTCATACCAAGAACTAACTTAGTTGGTCTTTAAGGTGCTACTGGAAGGAATTTTTTTATTTTGTTTTTACCCAGAGTTTGTTACGCAAAGGTCTGAGGACCTCACCTCCCTGGCTACAGTTGGACATATTTCATAGAGGCATCAGTTTTGTATGCCTGCATACAACTGGGCAACTGGAGGGATTAAATTTACTTGCACGTTTAAATGAAGAGCTTACTGTAACTGTAATGTGAACTGCTGGTGGTTTTTATTTGTATTTGTTTATAAAAGAATTTGTATACAACTATAGTATCATAGTGGGACGCAGGTGGCGCTGTGGGTTAAAGCCTCAGCGCCTAGGACTTGCCGATCGAAAGGTCGGCGGTTCGAATCCCTGCGGCGGGGTGCGCTCCCGCTGCTCGGTCCCAGCGCCTGCCAACCTAGCAGTTCGAAAGCACCTCCGGGTGCAAGTAGATAAATAGGGACCGCTTACCAGCGGGAAGGTAAACGGCGTTTCCGTGTGCGGCTCTGGCTCGCCAGAGCAGCGATGTCACGCTGGCCACGTGACCCGGAAGTGTCTCCGGACAGCGCTGGCCCTTGGCCTCTTAAGTGAGATGGGCGCACAACCCCAGAGTCTGTCAAGACTGGCCCGTACGGGCGGGGGTACCTTTACCTTTATAGTATCATAAAAATGTATCAAAGTGGTTCACTGGGGGGGGGGGAACCACACATGAAAACCATACAGTAAAAGCATTAAAAGGTTTTAAAAACAAGTTATAAACAAAACAAAAAAAGTTAGAAACAAACGTAGATCATTGTGGAAAGATGTGCTCATAATTTAGGGTTGCCATATTTCAAAAAGTGAAAATCTGGCCACAAAAGTTGTTGAGCTTTTTAGAGTGTTGCCCAAATTCTGGATGTATGGCAACCCTGTCATAATTGTCTGCATAGATCTAGTGGAATGGAAAAATTCCAGCAGGCGTTTTTAGGAGGAGCTACTGCGCGCTACTGTTAGTATTATTTGTATTTTATTTCTTTTTATTTCTTTTATTGTTTCTATCTCTTTCCCCCCTTCTCTTCTCCACTCTTTTCATTGTTAAATTATGGTCTGGGGTGAGGATAAATACCGTATTGGCCTGAATACAAGCCTCACTTTCCCCCCAAATTCCAACCGTGAAAAGTTAAAGTGCGGCTTAAATTTACAACCTTAGAAAAATTGTCTTTTACGATACTGCTGCTGAAACAGACATGCGGTAAAACGGAACGGGTGTGAGTGGCTGCGGAATTTTAAGGGAGCGGCTTATATTCAGGTATTGTGTTTTTTCCTTTCTTGAACTTTAAAGGTGCGGCTTATATTCGGGTGCGGCTTTTATTCAGGCCAGTACGGTAGCTCCCCTTCAGCAAATAGACCCTCGTCCTAGACCTAATCGCTTCCTTTTTTCTTTCATTCCAGAACCCAAGTCAGTGTTTGTGTGGTTTCTAGGCAGTATCCCACCCAACCACTGACCGAGGGGTGACCTCATGTGCCTTCAGACTATATCCTGGCTCCAGTTCATACTTTTCTGTGTCTACATGCAGGGGGTGGAATTGAAGCATATTTCAGTGGTACAGCACATGCAAAAAGTTTCAGGTTATCTCCACACCATCTCCTGCCCATAAGCACAGGCAGTACAGCAAGAGGGACCTGGGAGATGGCTTGGAGTACAGCAGCTCCCTATATTATTGTTTAAAAACGTTTCCCACTCCTTTTTTTTTTTTGCAATCAATGGAGCAAGCTTGTTCTCTACTGCTCTGGAGGGTAGGACACAAACACAATGGATTCAAGTTATAAGAAAGGAGATTATGACTAAACGGCAGGAAGAACTTTCTGACAGTAAGAGATGTTTGACAGGAACAAGCTCCCATCAGAGGTGGTGGATTTTTCCTTATAAGTAAAGGTAAAGGGACCCCTGACCATTAGGTCCAGTCGTGACCGACTCTGGGGTTGCGGCGCTCATCTCGCTTTACTGGCTGAGGGAGCCGGCGTACAGCTTCCGGGTCATGTGGCCAGCATGACTAAGCTGCTTCTGGCAAACCAGAGCAGCACACAGAAACGCCATTTACCTTCCCGCCGGAGTGGTACCTATTTATCTACTTGCACTTTGATGTGCTTTCGAACTGCTAGGTTGGCAGGAGCAGGGACCGAGCAATGGGAGCTCACCCCGTCGCGGGGATTCAAACCGCCGACCTTCTGATTGGCTCTGTGGTTTAACCCACAGCGCCACCCGCGTCCCTTATAGGAGGTTTTTAAACAGAGGTTGGATGCTTTAGTGGAAATTCCTGCATTGCAGGGGGTTGGATCAGTGCTTGCTGTTGCCTTTGCAAAATGGTGTTATTTGCTAGATTTAGTACAGTTTCCATAATTTATTCCAGTACAGTCATACCTTGATTTTCGAACAGCTTAGTTCTCGAACGATTTGGCTCCCAAACGCCACAAACCCGGAAGTGACTGTTCTGGTTTGCGAACTATTTTTGGAAGCCGAACGTCTGACAGGGTTCCGCAGCTTCCGATTGGCTGCAGGAACTTCCTGCAGTCAATCAGAAACTGCACTTTGGTTTCCGAACGTTTTGGAAGTCGAATGGACTTCCGGATCCAGTTCCTTTCTACTTCCAAGGTACGACTCTCAGGACACAGAGTTATTACTACAGAATGTTAGAGCTCTTGGTTTTGCAGGTCTCTCTTCTCCCTTCTTTTGCCCCCCAAACCTCTTCCTATGTGTCTCCGTCCTCAGTGCTATAAATGTTATGCATTTTAAGATCCAATGGCAGCAAATTTTGCTTAAAAATTCTGTCATGCAGCATAAACACACATTTTTCAAAAATTTGTGCCGTGCTAATGAAATGGTAATTAGTAATGGTAATTAGAAATGGTAATTATCATCAGCTTCAGTTCCCACTGGGAAGGCCATACGGATTTATGGATTAGGCTTCTATCCAGTGGCGTCAATTCTCTCAGGGATTTTATTGAAGTCTTAAAATAATGCACGGCTGAACTGTGTCTTCCGCACATAGATGTAAAGCAAGCTTGTCCATTTAGTTCCACCACCTTTGGCATAGATACCCTTTCTGCATAGCAAAGCGACCATTTAAGCCTCTTCCTTAGAACAAAGACAGATTGCTTGCAGGATTGTCCTCTCTCTTTTCCTTGGCTGGGACAAGTAGATCAAAGGCAAAAGAGCCATGAAGCCACCTGGGCCCACACAGCATGCTGCTTTCAGGTGCCCGGGGGAAAGGATCCAGAGGAAGCCAAAAGCTGGTGAAAGGAAAGGGGACTGTCCTGTTATTTCTCATCCAAAACAAGACGTGGACTCACAGGGTTTTTGCAATGCACAGATGGGAATGGGATGAGTTTTGGGGGTGGATGAGGGGGAACGGGATGAGACTTAATCCCGATAAGACAGAGCTGCTGTGAGTGGGGAAACCGGACTCTTCAGAGAGACAGATGCAAGTAGTCTTCAGTGGCGTTGGGCTCCCACTGAAGGAGCACTTCTGCAAACGGGGAGTGTTCCTGGAGAGTCCAAGCGGCAGCTGTGGACAAGAGAGCTTCTGTTGGTTCACCAGCTGAGAGGGAAGGGAGCTTGCCTCCATTATCCATGTGCTTGTGATGTCCAGACAAGCCTATTGCAATGGGCTTTATGTGAGTCCACCTTTGAAGATGGTTCAGAACCTTCGATGGATGCAAAATGTAGCTGCCTGGATACTGGTTAGGGCTGAGTAGCTGGAGCCCACTGAATCTATATTGTAACAGATCCACTAGCTGTCAGCGCATTCATATGAGTAATTCTTAGTGTTGGTAATGACCAGCAAAACCCTGAGTGGTTTGGGACCAGGTTCCTTGGAGACTACCTCTGTCTACATGTCTGTATGTTAAAATTATCCTAAGAGGTCCTGCACAAATCTTGAAAGGTTGGTGAGCATATGGAACTGGGCCTTGTCGGTGGTATCCCCACAACTGGAGAGTACAATCACTTATCAAGTTAGAGAGACCCTTTCCCTTGATGTTTTTAAACAAGCTTTAAAGACCAACCCTTTTTTGGTGGCTTTTGATGTCTAAGTTGTTGGACCATGCCATGTGTATTTTGACCATGTTGTCATTGGGTATTTTCTTTATCTCGTGCCAGTTCTGGTAATACTTTTGCCTGTTTAATTTGATATTGCACGGCTTCATCATTTAAGTGCATTGTGATTTATTCAACATGCTAAATCATAAACCATTTGTGTGAAGCTTTTGCCTAAAAAGCAGCCGGGTTGGGCAGGGGAATCTTCTAAGTAAATAAACGGATGAGTTGAGCCTCAGCTTCTTGGCACAAATCAAGACGTATTCTAGAAGCAGAAAGGTATATGTTAAGGAAGAACTGTTTCTGCAGACAGTTCCAGGGAGACTAGCCTTAGAATTTAATATCAAAAAGCCATTTCTCCCATCACATTTCAAAAATGCAGCTGAAGATGATTCGAGTTGTTATAAGGCGACAGCATAAGGGCCTAATTATATGCAAATGTGTGCATCCACCCCTCTCCCCAGCATTTGTATGTTTGTGTGGGGGGGTGTTAGAAGAAAAACTGCTTTGTGAGCAGGTGATTTGGAGAGGAGCAGTGGGGGGGCGGGGCGGGGGGGGGGAGACACAAGACGCTCCCCAGATGCTTCTTCGTCACATCACAATAGTCCACACATGTGCTCAAAAATATACACCTCCATGGTGGGGAGTGCAGTGTGGGTCTCGAGAATAATCTGAATAAAAGAAGCAAGAGAGACTCATTCTGTACCTTCCTATTAAAAAAACCTCACACTCACATAGCTGACACACAGATTGTATCACCAGCAGTTTGATCATAATCTACAAGGGGGGCTCTGGAATGCACAACTCTGACTGTGACCGAAATCTATGTCTGTCCCTCTTTCTTTCTTGTGGAGCCAATGGGGTTTGTTCCACACATTATTTTTATCTGGTGGGAGCAGGGGAGTGTGTGTGTGTGTGTACATGTTGCTTGTGAAGTGTGGTGTTTAATTGCAGCCAGGAAGCTCATGCCAGACGGATCCTCAAGGTAAATTACATGAAGTAATAAACTACAGTAACATTGCAATGTCCAAATTAGCTCTTGCAGAAGCATCTGAAGTATGGCTTTGATCATTTCTCCGACTGCTTCCCTGGAAGTGTTTTCTAAATGTGAAACGCGAAGATTGAAAATGGCTCTCATGTGCAGTCCCCACCCTGCCCAGGTCACTAAAGATCTGCACTTTCCAAGGTCCTGAAAACTGTCTGGAGAACAAGGAAGAGTAAAAGTAGAACACCACAGAACAGGCAAGAAAGGAAGAAAATAAACGAACACTGAATTCCCCTTCCTGGGCTGTCCTAAAAAGCTGAAGAATAGATATTTTATTATGTATTTTGTTTAATGCAGGGTGGAGAACGCTTTTCTGCCCAGTGTCAGCACCTGGCATCCCCAGTCCGCTTCTTGGCAATTTTACCAGCTTCTCTGCAAGAATATCATGGAGGACTTTGTCAAAAGCCTTACTGAAATCAAGATCCACTACATCCACAGCATTCACTTGATCCACCAAGCTCGTAAATCCATCCAAAAACAGAAACGAGATCCGTGTGGCATGACTCTTTTTTGAGAACCCCATGCTGGGCTTGGTAATGGCAGCATCCTTTTCTAAGTGCTCACAGACCGACTGTTGAATTACCTATTCTAGGACCTTTTCTGGGATTTATGTTAGTTACCCGAGTGTTCTCGTTACCCTTTTGGAAGATTAGGACAACATTAACCCATGTCCAGTCTTCAGTGCTGACTCCTGCTGTGCGACAGGGCACACTCTCCTACCTAGTTTACCTAGTTGCAGGTAGCTGTGAGCCACACACCATTTAAAATTTCCCACAGTGCTCTGGAATGATGCTATGTTGGGGCATTGCAAGTAATCTTAAACAGTGAGACCGCTTTGCAACTGACCACCACCAGTGGTCAGCCTTTTGTCTGTAGAGAATTTCACTCATAAGTCTATTGGGAAGGAGGCTGATAGTTCAAATTAACTAAAGGCCAAAGATTTGCTCCTAGATGTGTTTGTGTGGTTTCACCGTCAAGCAGGAGGCTCATTAGGGATCTTGGACCAATTTGACACTGGCATTCCAGCTCATGAAAGTGGCCTGTCAATCCAATATGACACCTCATGGCTTTTTTTAAAGCCAACATCCTTTGGGTGTACATGGGCTGTGGGCACAGATCACTGCTTATAGTCTCCTTCAGCTGGACTTAACTGTCCACGGTCCTTTAGTAAAGGTCAAGGTACCCCTGCCCGTACGGGCCAGTCGTGTCCGACTCTGGGGTTGTGCGCCCATCTCGCTTAAGAGGCCGGGGGCCAGCGCTGTTCGAAGACACTTCCAGGTCACGTGGCCAGCGTGACAAGCTGCATCTGGCGCAGCACACGGAAACGCCGTTTACCTTCCCACTAGTAAGCGGTCCCTATTTATCTACTTGCACCCGGAGGTGCTTTCGAACTGCTAGGTTGGCAGGCGCTGGGACCGAGCAACGGGAGCGCACCCCGCCGCGGGGATTCGAACCGCCGACCTGATGATCGGCAAGTCCTAGGCGCTGAGATTTTACCCACAGCGCCACCTGCGTCCCACGGTCCTTTACCTTTACCTTATTTTCAGTGCAGCAAATCTCATTCTCAGCTTTCCATTTTGCAATGGATAAAAAAACCCTAGATTGCTCTCATCAACTCTTCGAACAAAACATAAAAATGAACTGTAAAAAAAATTATGGAATAGGTGATTGATAGCTAGATAGATGATAGATAATTCTGGTTTTATCTTTCCTCGATTGTCTTGCAACTTCACTGATGTACTGTGTCACACCACTCATCCAAGCAGTAAAGAGATCTTGCTGGTATCCTCTAACAGAAGAAGCTCCAATGCAAATTGTGTTTTTGTTTCCTGCCTCATCTCATCCACCTCCCTTTAAAATATATATATGATGCATTATGTATTCCATGACATCCTGACATAACCTGATACAAGTCACGTTGTGTCAGACAGAAAGATATCTTGCTGCTGAGACCACAGATATCCGTGTCCTCCGACTGCCTTGCCAAGCTGAAATTCAATCCTTTCTCCTATTACCCGCTAGCAAGATATATTGATTAAACCTATAGGCAGATAATGCAAACAATAACATGGCTATTGATTAGTGAGATGGCAGGCAGATAGGTATTTATGATGATGGGCCTTCTAAACCCTTCAGCATGTACCAGGGGTTGTACATTGATTACAGCCGTTTTCTGTAGCTCAGAGGTGATGACATGGGTTCAGCATACCAAGAGCTCAGCCGGGCTCCAGGGAGTAGTTGTATGTCCTCGACCCAAGGACATTTCTGCTCCTGGTTCTGGAGGAAAATCCTGGATTCTACCATGCCACACGTTTGTTTTCCTGTTCCTTTAAAATGTTTTAACACCACCCTTCAGTTTAGCAGAACTCCCAAGCTCTATTCACACATTCTGTCCCCTCCTGACATGCCTGTGTCCCTGCAGTCCTCTGTCCTTACGTTTGTGGCTTGATACCTGCAATGAAAAGCCTGCGGTACTCAACTCAGGAAATTCATGTGAAGGTCAGGAAGTGTCATGTAACAAAGGTATTTGAGAGCAGAAGCAGTAAAGCAGTCTAGAAATGTTGGGAAATGCTGTAAAGCTGCACAATCACTCTGCATGCTGAATCACTGTGACTCATCTTGAGGATGACTCATTCTCTGTATAAATGTTTCTGTCTGCAGGCAGGCAGTCAGGCTGTTGGGAGCCTTAGTTTGGAGACCCTTTGGAGCAATGTAGGGTGGAGTCAATGTGTGTGTGTGTGGAGTCTGACTCAGAAGTGAAGCCTGTACTCTGTGTATGCTCTGAAGCTAGTTTTAAATCTTCTGTTCACTATGCTGTTTATTTGCAAACAAGTTTTAACCCAGTAAAGCTTTTATTATTTTACTCAAGAAGACTCTGCGTTCCCCCCCCCAATGCTTTTTATTGAGATTTAAGAACACCAACACCAACCAACAGAGACATCAAGTCTTGTTACAAATATCCCACTTTATGCTCCATAGAGCCGTTGACTTCCGTCCTTCCCTTCCGCAAGTTTTCTTATTCCAATCTGTAATTCACAATTTCATTGGTTAAAAATTACACCATGACATAAGAATTAATTCAATCCTGCCAACGTTTTCATATTTCTACAGTCCTCACTTATATAAACCATAAATTTACTCCATTCTTTTTGGTACTTCATCTCCTCCTGATTGCAAATTCTGTGTGTCGATTTTGCCATTTCAGTGTATTCGACCAACTTTATCTGCCATTCCCTTACAGTCGGAATCTCCTGTGACTTCCACTTTTGGGCAAACAAAACTCTAGCTGCTATTGTCGCATACAGATATAATCTTTGGTCTGTCTTCTTAATATCTTCTCCCCAGAAGACTCTGCGTTATTAATTTACGCTGCGCGTCAGGAAAGTCAGGGCTGAAGAATGGTTTCACAACACCCGAGCGATTACATTGCTGGCACCCATCTGCCTCGGGAGACAATGGAAGAGTCCACCTTTGGGAGTGAAGTCAAACCATTGGAGAGTTGCAGTCCCTGCTGACATGTTTTATTGCAGCTAGGGCAGATGAAGGTGTCCAGTTGTGCTGAGGCAGGTGGACCATGGCGTTTCTTCTCTCTGTGCTTCTCCCAGCGGCCATTCCTCCTCTGGTCACTGCTGTGGATGACCAGAACCAACAGCAGACCATGGATACCGGGATACCCATGTACAGGGCTGTCTTAAGCATATCCGGTGCTGTGGTGCAAAGATCCCTCTGGTGGCCCCCCGTTTCCTAGAGTTGCCGGCCTTTTTTAAGGAGGACGGCGCTGCCGGCAACACGCCCAGCTTTGTGGGGCGGAAGGAGGCAGGCAGCGGCTGGAGGGCAGCTCCTCCGGCGGAGAAGAGGTGGGTACTGGATGCGGTGGCTCCTGGCTCAGCTGGTCGCTTTGTGCTATGGTGGCCACAGCAGGCAGAGGCGGGCGTGGGCGGCGAGCTGATGCTGGGAGGCAGTGGCGTAGTGTGGGGGGTGCAGGGGGGGACGGCCGCACCGGGCGCAACATCTGGGGTTAGGGCAAATCCATGGGTTAGGGGGCGCAAATTACTTGCCTTGCCCCGGGTGCTGACAACCCACGCTACGCCACTGCTGGGAGGCGCCACATCCAGCCTCCGTCTCTTCCCTGGCGCCCTCCAGAACTTGGCGCCCTGGTGCCCTGCGCCACTAGCCTCTATGTGTAAGACGCCCCTGCCCATGTATGTGCTGACACCTTGCCTGTTTGCCTCTACTCCCATTATCTGCCGCTCTCTGGGTGTTCATTTGGGAACCCCCAAGCTCCAGGGCTCTAGACTTGAGCCCTGAGGTCCAGCTCTAATTGCACCACTCCTTCTATCATTATTTTTATAAGGAAAACCATGTATAGATGGTACTTAACCCCAGTAAAATTAGCAAAGATTTAGCATATGAGTGACAATTTATGTTGGAAATGCAAGGAAAAGGAAGGTACCTTTTATCATATGTGGTGGATGTGTCCCAAGGTGAAAGACTTCTGGGAAAAGATTTACAATGAATTGAAAAAAGATGTTGAAATATACATTTATTTAAAAAAACCAGAAGCCTTTCTACTTGGAATAATAGGTTTGGAATTTCCCAAGAAAGATGTTAGATTGTTTTTGTATGCCACAACTGCAGCAAGAATTTTGTTAGCCAAAAACTGGAAATTACAAGAATTACCATCAGTGGAGGAATGACAGATGAAGATGATGGATATTTTGGAGCTGGCTGACCTGACTGGAAGAATCTGCGATCAGAAAGAGGAGAACCAAGAAGAATGGAAGAAATTTAAGGACTATTTAGCTAAATATTCTAAGATAATATAAGTAGAATTACTTGTAAGTACCAAATTGGCCTAGGAATTAAATATGTTAATTTGGATAACATTATGGATAGAAGACAATTTGAAAAGAAAGACAGATGTTAATCGATTAAGTTAATTTTATTTGAAAATAGTATTGGAAAACTGCTACAATGACCTATATGGAAACTCAGCTAGGGGGATTTGAGGAAGCCATTTAACAATGATAACAAAATTGGGATTTTAACAGTGAGGATAAATGTTTGTTTGTTTGTTTTATATTGTAATGTTTTCTTATTTGTTTGTTATAAATTTGGAAAATTAATATTTTTTTTCTTTGAAAAAACAACATCATTATTTTTATAAGGGTGTGCCCAGCATGAAAGACAAAAACACTTTCACCCCTTGTCTTGCTTTATAGATGTTGTCTTTAAAGCCTTGCAAGGCTCCATCTCTTCTGGGGTGGGGAATAATTTTTTTGGGTGCCATCCGTAATGTTTTTTGCTCAGACAAATTGCACTGTGATTTCAATAAGTCTGCTGCGCTTTGAAGACTGAGATGCATAGCACACTTTAGAATTACACTTGGAGCGTTCCAATGTTTCTCCTATAAATGGAGGACTCTATTTACCTCTCACCTCCCGGTGCCTGTCATGAAAGTTATTTCTATACCTTAAGGGAGGCGGGGGGGGGGAGGGGAAGAGAACATTCAATTTGGAAAGCCTCTGACATTTGATACATCTCTCCAATTCTCATTCAGGGGAGAGGAATTGAAATTAGGTACTAAAATAACCAAGAAAGTTTACATAATTTCCTGGGGGGTTCATT
Organism: Podarcis cretensis; assembly: GCF_951804945.1. Taxonomy (NCBI): domain Eukaryota; kingdom Metazoa; phylum Chordata; class Lepidosauria; order Squamata; family Lacertidae; genus Podarcis; species Podarcis cretensis. The sequence goes on along the minus strand of NC_137170.1, from coordinate 133,848,959 downwards.
TGTTTTACTGTAATTTTACACATCTTCACATTAAGTGCATATATTGTCAAAGATGGCGCACTCAGAATAAGTAATGCCACTCTGTGAGTCACAAATGGAAACCATGTCAGGCCGTGTTGCAAAATGGATCTATAACTGTTCCTCAATCTGAGATGATCTAATTTGATTGTCATGATTTATGGGAGTAAGAAAAGGACATTCTCCACCCTTTGCCCCCTCAGCTTGCTTTTCTCAGTTAAATTTTCTGGAAGCTGGATGTAAATAATATGTAGGGGGGAAAGGAACAAGAATCTTTGTTGCTACTAAAGGATTTACCTGATTTGCATGTCAAGCCTGAATATTCGCTTCCATCAATTTGCCTCTCTTTTGATGTAATCAGCATTCAGGGTTCTTTACTTCCGTGTGATCACTGGTCTTGACAAAGTTGAAGTTTTAGTGCTTTTCATCAAAACAGTGATTTTTAAACAAATCTGCAAGAATGAATACTTGAATACTGATTCATCGACTGTGGATTTGAATGTAATTGTGCACTGAGTAGATTTCCTTTGTCTTTTCTTATTGCCTTTATAAAACAGTGAACAAATGTGTATTAAGTGATAGCATACTTTCTTTTTATCTCTCTCTTTCACACACACACACACACACACACACGTCTACTCAGAAGTAAGTCCCATTCAATTCAATGGGATTTACTCCCAGTAAGTTATGTGTGCATGCAGACACCGTTACCTAGCATATTATATACATTCGATTTCACCCTTAATTACTAGAATTTAGGTTAAATGTAAATGTGATTGTATTATTAATGATTTGCAGTTGCTCCTTTCAGGGTAGAATTTTGCATACCAAATGTGCACATTAAATAATAATAATAATAATAATAATAATAATAATAATAATAAGTAGTAGTAGTAGTAGTACTCTGCCCATCTGGCTGTTTTGCCCCGGTCACTCTGGGTGGCATCCAACATATATTAAAACACGCTAAAACATCAAACATTAAAAAAATTCCTATACAATCAACAGATACTGCACAAGATATGTACTTTTGTAGGATTATATACTACACTATATGTATTTTAAAAATATATATTTTATATCACCTGCTGCCAGAGTAGTTGCAAGTATTGTGGCAGTGGGGATGGAACTTGGAAAACCAAGCCCAGTATTTCTCCTGCGTCCAAGTCCCTTTTGTCCATTTCAGTGACAGTTCCAGGACAATCCAATGGTCAATTATAATATTCTCATTTTTTTGCTGTTCAGCTCAATCTTTAAAATGGTCTTGAGTCTTTCAATAAATCCCTTTATGGGATTTTCTTGCACCTGCGTGTGGAAGGTTTTTCATTAAATGAGCATCAGGGTGGTATTTGAATAGTTGTCCTGGGACCAGCTTCATGAATCTGTTACGATATGGATGCAATGCAGCTGCAAAGTGCTAGCTTGAAAAGTAAACATGATGGGAATGTTGGGAGTGCCCGTGGGAATCAGAGGGACAGTCTATTCACAGTGCGAAGCACCGGAATTAGCTCAGAGTGTAATATGAGCTCTTCCGTTTGTTTCTATCCAGGAAGTGTTTGTCTCTATACCGCTGGAGCTTGAGGAGAGCAGTCACGTTTTTTTGTAATGCTGCAAAGACAGAAATAAAGGCATGTAAATACGTTTCTATCTATCTCTTTCCCCTGCCAGGGGGCAGGGAAGAGGGTGTGTGTTCTTCTCACGTTTGAGAAGAATCGCTGATGGAGACCTTGCCTGGATCTTGCTGGGGAATGCAGCCAGGGAGGTCCACAGGGAATCAAGCCGGGTGCCTAGGATTGTTGCCAGTTCCTCCTGATAAAGGGCTTGATATCCCGACAGAATCATGGATCCTGTATTTCTTTGGCCTACAAATACTTCACATTTGGCAGCTCTGACGCTCTTTGAGATGGTGCAGCTTTAGAACAATTCAGCTTTCATTGTACTTCGTTGCCCCCCCCCCCCCGCATCACAGGCACTTCTCTTGTTTAGGCAAGCCTCTTTTCTGTATCCCCAGGACATACTTTGTTGTTGTTCTTTAGTCGTTTAGTCATGTCCGATTCTTCATGACCCCATGGACCAGAGCACGCCAGGCACTCCTGTCTTCCACTGCCTCCCGCAGTTTGGTCAGACTCATGCTGGTAGCTTTGCGAACACTATCCAACCATCTCGTCCTCTGTCGTCCCCTTCTCCTTGTACCCATAATTCAAAAGCATCAATTCTTTGGCGATCAGCCTTCTTTATAGTCCAGCTCTCACTTCCATACATCACTACTGGGAAAACCATGGCTTTAATTATATGGACCTTTGTTGGCAAGGTGATGTCTCTGCTTTTTAAGATACTGTCTAGGTTTGTCATTGCTTTTCTCCAAAGAAGCAGGGGTCTTTTAATTTCGTAGCTGCTGTCACCATCTGCAGTCATCATGGAGCCCAAGAAAGTAAAATCTCTCACTGCCTCCATTTCTTCCCCTTCTATTTTGCCAGGAGGTGATGGGACCAGTGGCCATGATCTTCGTTTTTTTGATGTTGAGCTTCAGACCATATTTTGCGCTCTCAGGACATACTTTAATGAAACCCAAAGCAGAAAAAAAAAGAAAACAACCCCAAAGTTTTACAGTATAAAACTTTCATTTGTTAAGTGCCATAAGTCTTTTTGTTATGAGGGACTAACAGGGTTGCAGCACTTGACATGTCATTGTCAGAAAGGAAGAATCAGCACGGCAGATTCATACAGCATTGTTGGAAGGGACCACGAGAGTCATCTAGGCCAACCCCCTGCAATGTCCAACGTGGGGCTCAAACCCACAACCTTGAGGTTAGGAGTCTCAGCTCTACTGACTGAGCTATCCCAGATTCATATAGAACACCTCCCAAAATTCATCTGAAGGGTGGCGGTTCTTCACCTGTGCAAAAAATAAATAAATGATAGCACTATTTGCGGCGTGGGGCAAGGGAATTCTCAGGCTAGCGAAGCCTTTCTTTTGCACATCCAAGGCAAAGAACATTTCGTTTATTCCATGGAGGAGACTGAGTAGTTCAAGGTATCTTCCTGATGGCATTTGCAATGGGGGGTTGCCATAAATAAAAGGCTCTGCCCCTTCCTCGGACCCGACGACTGAACTTTAGCGGTGCTTTGAGTTCAAAGACATGTAACATCCGTCAAAACCGAATGAATAATAGATGGCTGTTTGCTTTGCTCGCAGCCGCATCGTTCTGTGGCAAAACATCGTTCGCCTTTGCTAACATCTCTTGCACTGAAAAAAGGGATGAATGGTTTTGGGTAACAAAGGCCTCTCCTTTGAGCTGAATAATCCGTCATTTTGTTTTGCATATAGCAAAGACTTGTATTTCTCTGCAATCTTAAAGGCTTTCAGTTCTTAGCTTACTGTATTTTTTGCTCTATAAGACTTACTTTTTCCCTCCTAAAAAGTAAGGGGAAATGTGTGTGCGTCTTATGGAGCGATTGCAGGCTGCACAGCTATCCCAGAAGCCAGAACAGCAAGAGGGATCACTGCTTTCACTGCGCAGCGATCGCTCTTGTTCTGGCTTCTGAGATTCAGAATATTTTTTTCTTGTTTTCCTCCTCCAAAAACTACGTGCGTCTTGTGGTCTGGTGCGTCTTATAGGGCGAAAAATACGGTACTTCCAAGAAACTGTGCTTTAGGTCTCCTCCTCCTTCTTTGCATTTGCGTCCAAAGCAACATCAGATATGTCAGAACTCTGATCTATTGTTGGTTTTCAGTGGGAGGTCTTCTCTTGAGAGCCAGTGTGGTGTAGTGGTTAAGAGCGGTGGACTCGTAATCTGGTGAACCGGGTTCGCTTCCCCGCTCCTCCACATGCAGCTGCTGGGTGACCTTGGGCCAGTCACACTTCTCTGAAGTCTCTCAGCCCCACTCACCTCACAGAGTGTTTGTTGTGGGGGAGGAAGGGAAAGGAGAATGTTAGTTGCTTTGAGACTCCTTCGGGTAGTGATAAAGCGGGATATCAAATCCAGACTCTTCTCTTCTTTGATGCAGCAGAATCCTTCATTGGGCTGGATGTTAGGAAAAGCATGGGGATGGGGAGGATGTGGCATGATGCTAAAGCTACAAAGGTATTCCTCCTTACACATTGGGGAGCGGGGCCCTGCCTGCAAGTCATTACCTCTCCATCAGCCATGCTTCTTCGCTACACAGTCACATCTAGAGAGGGGCCCTCGCTTCACACACAGGCTGGGCTGGCCCAAGGCCTTTTTGCACCTTGAAACATGCTTGGAGTCGAGAGTGGATTTCATGCTCTTTATTCAGCTCATAGTGGTGAGGAGGAATGGAAGTTCCCCCAGGATGTCTGATTTATGTACATTATTTTCACAATGGGCCCCATGTGATTGGCTAATTCCAGGATTCTCCTGTAGGCCAATCAGGTTGTGGATTCCCTTCCACCTGGAGCTGGATTGGGGGGCTTCTGTGGACCAATCAGACTGCTACATTCTGGATCCTATTGTTCTAGGACCAATCAGACTGCTGCATTCTGAATCCTATTGTTCTAGGACCAATCAGACTGCTGCCTTTTGGGTCCTATTCAACTCAGTACATAACACACCTGAACTGAACCACCCCACACCAAGGCCAAGAGGCTGCTTAGGCCCCAAATACCTGAAGGGCTGCTTCCTTCCCTACAGACCCCATGGATGTTAAGTTCAGCAGAATGGGCTCTCTTGGTAATTTCACCGCCCTCAGAAGTCCGGGGTGGACATTCTCCTAGGATGTGGAATTCCCTCCCCACGGCATCTTCATTCTGTAGTTCATGCCCTATGCTGAAGATGCACCTCTTTCCCTTGGTTTCTGACCCCTGAGATATGTCCTTCCAGGATCCACCCTATTCCTGTGACTGTTGTTTGTTTCAGCAGTTTTTAATATTCAACATTAAAGTGTCGTAACCCCATGTTAAAGTGTTGTAATCTTCGCCCTGCGGCTGAAGGGCAAGTAATAAAACCATAACAACAGCAGCAACCTAATGAGAAATATGAAGGTGGAGGAGGTAAAAAGGAGATAGTGGAAGGAGAAAAAGAAGTAGCAAAACGGGTACAGTCAAACCTTGGAACTTGAACGGCTCCGTTGCGTGTCGAGGTCCCCAAGACACCCCCCAATAAAACACAATTGACACACGATTTTTAGTTTTTTGGCATAATTTTGGCCACAACTTTATTAAAATTATAAGCAATGTGAGTGGTTGCTTAGGCATTGGTTGTGACTATCTGACCCCACATGGGGACAGACTGACATCCGCATGCCCGCGAAGTCAGAAAGCGAAAACATTTTGGGGAGAGAGACAGGACTGGGTACCATGCCTCACCTCTCCCCAAATGCTCCCAGGGGCTCTTGCGTGGCCCTAGCCCCTTGACAGGGGTTTGGACAAAAGCATGGCGAGACCCTGGGTTCCTTTAATGGAAAACCCTTGCAGCAGCAGCATTTTGGAGGGGCAGGCACAGCCAATCCATACCCCTCCACCAACCAATTCCTAAACCAGTGCCTAACTGCAACCTTACAAGTTGTGACGATTTGCTACACAGTAGGCAAAATGGCACCAGCCAATCAGCCAAATGGACAAAATGCCTACCGGGTCCCTGCTCCAAAAGCAGACGACCCCTAGACAGGCATACCAAGGTCAAGCGAACAACCTGAAAATAGGGAGGGAGGGTGATCCGATGCGCACAGTGAAAAGAGGAAGCTCAACGGTCCACGCAGGGTATTTAAAGGCTATGGCTGTCAATCATGAAGGAGAACATGTTTTGCCAAACGTCTCAGTTCCCGAATGCCAAAAACCCGGAAGTACTTTAACTTTAACGTCCGATGCAGCTTCCACTATGCAAAAACCTAGCTGTCAGCCAAATGGAAGCCAAACCTCAGAACTCGAACGTTTCGGAAGTCGAACGATCTTCCGGAACGGATTGTGTTAGAGTTCCGAGGTTTGACTGTATCCCAAAATATATATTACAAAAGGTTTTTTTTCAAGAAATTTTTTTAAAGGGCACATCCTTCCGTTCTTAGGCACCATCTGGGGAGATCTTTGTGGCGGGGGTGTCCACAGAGGAATGTTTCTATAAACGCTGGAACATTTTCATTACCACATGTGAGTTGATACAGCCTGTCAGCTACATGACAGGATGAGGAACAGCCAGAGCAACGTTTTTGCACAGACTGCTTTAAGAATAGCCCCTCTGGATACTCCAATTGGTATGGCTCCCTCAGGAGCTTTCGGAGATGAGCATTCATATATCACTGGGATCTTTTGAAAAAGTTTAAGCGGCGCTAGATGGTCTCTCTCGCCATGGTGCTCTGATGAAATGACAATGTAGGGGAGATGAATTCTTGACTTTGAATCATCTCTGCCCCGTCCACGCCAGAGAGTTATGGAATCAATAACTAGGCAAATTAGAGAACAGGGCAGGAAATATAGTAACCCACGTGAATTATTATTATTATTATTGTTGTTGTTGTAGAATGGTGGGTGGTGCAGGCAGTTTCGAACCCTGTGCCAGATAATGGCTTCATTTGCCCCAGGATGGGCAGAAAGGGTACCAGGATAAGAAGACTGTCATTTGAAATATAACACAAAGCAATATTATAAGCAGACACTTGGGGAACCACAAATATAACATTCGTTTTGCCAAGCACATAAAGATGAATGTGCACAAGTGTAAGTTGTGGGCTTACTGTACAGGGACAGTGTAAAAATTCAGGTTGCCCCTCTGAAAATGTAGACAATACTGTATTATTAATGGACTTGGCAAATGGGAAGACATCTTCTTTACCAAGTGCAAAATTCCTTAAAGGGGGAAAATCTCCCTATCGAGGAACAGGTCTAAAGAATGGCGGGGTTTGGGGTGGAATATGTCAGTCCTTATAAAAATAGAGATAAGGGGCAAAAGAGGGGGAGTAAGTGTCTCCTATATACTATATTAGACTCTGGTGCAGATGTAAGTATAAAATGCTCCACAAGTCCTGTAATTGAGAAAATCCATCAAACGGCCTGACAGGTGCTCCAGCATTTGCAGAAGCGATAAAAGTTGAATTTATTTCACTTTTGGAGAGGGGGCAGTATCACCTTCTGGCGGCTTTAATGAAATGCCATAAAACTTGAGGAAAAACTGTGTTGTAAAGTAATAAAAAGGTAGTCAGGAGTGGATTGTTTGTTGAAACATTCGAAGAGGGAGGGGACAGGTGGGGGTGGGGGGGAACTGCCTCGCTGGAAGCAGTGCCACCGATGGGAAACTGCCACCGGAAAGCTGAGGCACAGAGGAGCAAGGCAGGCTGCCTGCTTGTCAGGGAAAGGCTATCAGATGCAGATTAACCTGTCATTTTCTCCCTCTTTCAATGCCATGGCACTGACCCTAAGGCTGAGTGAAATTGACCACCTAAAATTCTCTGGGCTATTTACAGATGGCAAAACAGTCCATGTGAATATTCTCCGGTTGTGTGTTTGCGCGCCTGAAATTCTCAAAGTTCTGGAGGAGCTTGAAAAAGGGGGGGAAACTGCAAAGAATTCCGAGACATTTCAGCTCACATAATGTTGTTATAGTTGCTGCTACTATTATTATTGGGACGCGGGTGGCACTGTGGGTTAAACCACAGAGCCTAGGGCTTGCCGATCAGAAGGTCGGCGGTTTGAATCCCTGCGACAGGGTGAGCTCCCATTGCTTGGTCCCTGCTCCTGCCAACCTAGCAGTTCGAAAGCACCTCAAAGTGCAAGTAGATAAATAGGTACCGCTCCAGCGGGAAGGTAAACGACATTTCCGTGCACTGCTCTGGTTTGCCAGAAGCGGCTTAGTCATGCTGGCCACATGACGTGGAAGCTGTACGCCGGCTCCCTTGGCCAGTAAAGCAAGATGAGTGCCGCAACCCCAGAGTCGGCCACGACTGGACCTAATGGTCAGGGGTCCCTTTGCCTTTACTATTATTATTACATGTATTACTCGCCATTCACCGGTAGGCGCCAGGATGAGTTCCACCACTTCAGTATTGGAAACAGTTAATCACAGTCACAAGATATCGGGTGGGTCCTGAATAAATACACTTCCTAGCTGTTGGAGGCCAGGGTGAAAAGTTGTATCTTCAGCATACTCTGACAGCTGTATAGCTGTATAGGTACCAGACACACCTCTGTGGGGAAGGGTGGGTGAAACTTTTTAGATCCTTCTTCCTTTTTACTTTATATTTGTGTACTTCTGCAAAAATCAGGGTTCCCTACAGCTGTGCATGGGTAGTGCTGTTTTGGTTCACTAAGTATGGGACTCAGCCTTTGAAGTTGGCAAATAGGAGGAATGATAGCCTAAGAAATGACATTATATTTCTAAGAATAGAAGTATCAGATGTTGAGATAATCTAATCTATCCCCCCCCCCTTTTTTTTTCTTATAATGCCTCTGCTTCATGGAAAATTGGTATGTGTATCTGAAAGGCAACCATTTTAAAAAATACAAAATTGACTATAATAGTTTTCATGTCTTGGTTTTAGGAGCTGTTTAATGTGCTGTTGGTGATAATATAAATCTTTTGTGCACAGTGTTTACTGCAATGAATCAAGAGCTCAGAGTTAGTTATAGTGTGCAGAGTTAGTAACAGCGAACGGTAAAAATTCCAGAGAGGTAGCCATAGTGAGGTGCTTTCAGATGGGTGCTAATTGTGCGATGGCTGCTCCTCATTGCATGCAAGTGTTTTTGAAGTGTCCATACAATGGCGTTGGCATCAAAATATCAATGTGTACCCCTTCCCAATTTAATCCGGATTCGCATATTATGGGGATAATCTGATAAATAAAAACAAAACAGCAGTGTTGTTAAGAATCTATTTACCAGATCCAAATTAGCACTTACCTGAAAGCCTCTTGCTTACATGTACATTGAGTAGTTGCAGAGTCGTGTCCATAAAGTGACCATCTCGTGCAGAGTGGTATAAAATTGAGGACTGGTGATGGGATGGAACTTTCTGAAGTCCTGGTGGAACTGCACAAATAAGTGCCTTCTGAGAATGACAGGCAGAAACCCATACTCCCCCAGTCCTCTCTTACAGCTCATTTTTCGATTCATACCACCTTTCAGATCTTCCTCACCTCTTGAGATTCTATTTCCATCCCTTCTGCAGCCCTCTGCCGCTTCCCTAGGTGCAGGATGAATTGTGAAGTGGTTCCTATCACATAACCAGCCTCTGTTATTTTGCTCCACGCAGGTGGCGCTGTGGGTTAAAGCCTCAGCACCTAGGACTTGCCGATCGAAAGGTCGGCGGTTCGAATCCCTGCGGCGGGGTGCGCTCCCGCTGCTCGGTCCCAGCGCCTGCCAACCTAGCAGTTCGAAAGCACCTCCGGGTGCAAGTAGATAAATAGGGACCGCTTACCAGCGGGAAGGTAAACGGCGTTTCCGTGTGCGGCTCTGGCTCGCCAGAGCAGCGATGTCATGCTGGCCACGTGACCCGGAAGTGTCTCCGGACAGCGCTGGCCCCTGGCCTCTTAAGTGAGATGGGCGCACAACCCCAGAGTCTGTCAAGACTGGCCCGTACGGGCAGGGGTACCTTTACCCTTTACCTTAAAGCATTATTTTTCTGCTGTTTTCCACCCCTGTTCTTACGACATCACAGAAGAATATTGTTCTGGAATATACCAGCACTTTACTGAAGAATATGTTTAAAGTAACTTTTAGTAGAAAAAACAGAAGCTTTTCTGTTAGGGATAGTGAATATAGAGATTCCCAAGGACCTTAAAAATTTGCTCATGTATGCCACAACCACAGCCAGAATGGTGTTTGCCCAGAGGTGAAGAAAGCTGCTATACCAGCTAAGGAAGATTAGCTGATTAGAGTGATGGATTAGGCTGAAATGGCAAAACTGACAGGCGTAATAAGAAACCGGGTGTGTGTGGTGGGATTATTAAAGAGTGGGGGAAATTTGTAGAATATTTGAAAAATTCTGGCATATAAGCAAGTTCATTAGTAGGATTACCGGTAATTTAAATCAAGCAGTTAAAATTGTACTAAGATAAATGGAAGAATAACCAAAAAAATGGAGTAAAGTGGAAAATGCAGTGTTATAAAATCTAAATTAGAAAAGGAACCACAAAGGGGGGGTGGGGAGGGAAGTCAAGTATGCAATTGCATTGGAGGTACGTGTTTGTAAGGTGTGCATTTGTAAACTTGTGAAAAATTGAAAATAGAATTTATGTATAAAAAAGGAATATACCAGTACTTTACACTAAAAAGAAAGCTACAAATTTTAACTGCCAAACGAACAAATACTGCAAAAAACCCGACAATATTGAATGTGGTAAGGGTGCTTGGCAGCTGGCCAGGATAGTTTTGAAAAAAAGAGTCAAGCATGATAACTAACGTTTGTGAAAGAAAAGATTTTCAGCACTGGCAGTGCCTTAGGCATTTTGATAAAGGCTTAGATGGCTTTTGCTTCAGCTGGTTTGTCGGAAACCTACATTAGTCAGATTGCTCAAGTGTATTACAAATGTCTACTTTCTGCTTTATCTTCCCTATTAATGATGATCAAGTATTCACATAACAGTGCAGGGGAGAGAGAGTGTGTCAAAGGCAATTTAAGCCTCACACAAGAAACACTCTGAAATAGCAGTGGAGTCACCCGGAAAACCACAGTGCAGTTGCCTGAGCCATCTGAAGAAGATGGGTTTTAATTGCCTTAGTGACGGAAAGTGAAGATCCGGAGACAATTTGCATTCAGAAGAAGTTAGGAACACAGTTTGTTGAATTAAAAGTTTGTGTGGGCAAGTGGGGAGAGCTCCAGCAGAACCAGGCAGAAGAGCCCAATGGTTGCAGAGAAGCAGCGACGAATCATCTGGTAATCCCTCCCACACGAGAGGAACATCCTAAAGGTGGCTCTGTAATTGACGGTTGTGCCTTTTCAAAGTTCTGCTTAGTAACCAACATTTGCAAGACTGATGGATTCACCTGTATTGGATGGTCTTTAGAAAGATAGCAAAAAGGGCCCCCTCCATACTATTCACCAGTGTGTTGCCTTTACAGAACTTCCCCTGTATTCCTAGAATTGGTTGTGAGAGTTGACAACCGGTTGGTGTTTCTAGTCATCCTGCCAGTGATTTCAACAGAGCTTTGGCTGTCGAAAGATCCAGCCTATTGTACTTTACAGGTTCACTCCCCATGGGGGGAAATATTTGCTGCATATAGAGCAGGGGATTGGGACGCGGGTGGCGCTGTGGGTAAAACCTCAGTGCCTAGGACTTGCTGATCGTAAGGTCGGCGGTTCGAATCCCTGCGGCGGGGTGAGCTCCCGTCGTTCGGTCCCAGCTCCTGCCCACCTAGCAGTTTGAAAGCACCCCTAAGTGCAAGTAGATAAATAGGTACCGCTTTCTAGCGGGAAGGTAAATGGTGTTTCCGTGTGCGGCGCTGGTGCTGGCTCGCCAGTTGCAGCTTCGTCACGCTGGCCATGTGACCTGGAAGTGTCTTCGGACGGCGCCAGCTCCCGGCCTCTTGAGCGAGATGAGTGCGCAACCCTAGAGTCGGTCACGACTGGCCCGTACGGGCAGGGGTACCTTTACCTTTACCTTTACCTTTACCATAGAGCAGGGGTAGGCAACCTAAGGCCTGGGGGCCGGATGTGGCCCAATCGCCTTCTCAATACGGCCTGCAGACGGTCCGGGAATCAGCGTATTTTTACATAAGTAGAATGTGTGCTTTTATTTAAAATGCATCTCTGGGTTATTTGTGGGACATAGGAATTCCTTCATATTTTTTTTCAAAATATAGTCCGGCCCACCACATGGTCTGAGGGACGGTGGACTGCTCCACGGCTGACCCCTAGTATAGAGGGTTCATGACTGCTAGCTTCTGGGCAGGGCAAACCAGGCATTTCTGAGGGGTCCACAAAATCTTGTATAAAATCCTGCCTGCCTCCTTTATAGTCAGCCAGTCTCAGTGTGCCTTGTCTTTAACTCAGCAGCATTGCATGCATGAAAGACCCTCTCTGCAAAAACACAGATCCTATCAGCAGTGCCCTAGTTCCTTGGCTGGAATGCCATGCACATGCCCAGTTGCGTGTCGAGGTCCCCAAGCCACCCCCCAATAATTCACACATCACACATCAATTTAGGTTTGGATTTTTGGCACGATTTTGGCCACAACTTTATTTAAATACACACAAGTGAGTGGTTGCTTAGGCATTGGTTTCCGACTATCTGTCCTTGCCCAGGGACAGAACTGACTTCCGGATTCCAGCGGAAGCCAGTGAGGGAAACAATTTTGGAGAGAAAATGAAGCTGGGCCTCAGTCCCTCACTTCTCACCCTCATGCTCCTGGTGGCTTGCACGGCCCAAGTCCGATGCCAGGGACAAGGACGAAAAGAATGGCAAGCCCCTGGATTCCTTTAACGGAATTCCCTTTCCGCACCACCATTGGAGGGGTAGGCAATTACCCCTCCACGAACCAATTTGAACCAATGCCTAACCGCCAACCTTACAAGTTGTGAAGATTTGCTATGCAGTAGGCAAAAACCAAATGGCACCAGCCAATCAGCAAAATGGACAAAATTTCTACCAGGCCCCTGCCTCAAAGCAGACGACCCCATGACAGGCATAGCAAGGTCAAGCGAACAACCCCCCCAATACAGGGAGGGTGGGCTGCTGATCCGGTGCAAGCAGCCAAGAGGGCGCCCAAAGTTGGGCGACCAATATTTAAAATCTCTGACCCCTCCTTCAAAATTGGCAACAAGCAATTCTCCCCAGCGACCCAATTAACCAATTGACTGCCTGGGTCACTCCACAAATCCGCCCAGCAACACTGGGGGAGCTTGTATCCCCCACCGCAACACGTGCTCTCTGCTAGGGAGAACACATTTTGCCAAGTTCGCTCAGGACATCAGGAGCAGGGGGCAAACGTTTTGTTTTAGTAAAAGGGGAAAGAATAAGTGATTCACAGCTTCACAGGTCATGTTTCGCAGTGGAACGTCAGCCAAACGAAGTAAATATTGCTCTTCATCACCCACCTTGTTTTTGCAGAGTCTTCAGCTGCTGAAGGACAGAATTTGAAAACCTTAGTTGTAGCACAGAAGAAGGTGTTACGGTAAAATCTGGGTGTGAGGCTGCTCTGCCACCCAGCTCATCGGACTAAGTCCGCGGGTCCCTGCGGAGGAAAATGAGCTCAGCCGGAGACAGGAGCAAACTGCAGAAGATCCAAGTTTATTGCGCAACAGGTTCAAGGCGAGATTGAACAGTGAGAAAGGGGTGACATGAACTTTTGAAACTTCCCTCCATGTCCCAGAATACAGTGCAAAATACATCCCAGTTACATCATGAATACATTAAGAAGAGGTTGGGTTACACAGATTACATCATGAATACATTAAGAAGAGGTTGGGTTACACAGGATTAACATATGGAGGAGGGAGGGGGGAATATGCAGAGCTGGAGATATGCGCAGATAAGCACATCCTGAGTACCGGTGATGAGAAGACAATGGTCCATGTACTGGCATTGCCCGGAGGAAAGGCTTGGCAGAGTGATTTGACAGGATTAGGGTCTTGACACCTTGTTTGAGGGATTATGGAGGGCAGGGGAGGTGTCATGGAGTCCTAGAGAAATTGAGCAAATTGGCACGTTGAGTTTCTATGAATTTTATAGATTTTAGTCCCTTTTGACATTGACAATTGGAAATAAATGGATATATTGTAGCGAAGAAAAAGGTGAAGAAGACATGCCCCCCCTTCCGTATCAAAGGCTAGGTAAGAAAAATTAAATCTTCCTGCTATATCTCTGACTTCATATTAGACCATTTCCCACAGAACACATGGATGGGGGGCGGCAGGACGGAGGACTGACTTCTTAAATGGCTGTTACTACAAGGCTAGATTAATACAGAATGTCCAACACGGCACATGTGTAATTTACATGAATACCAGAAAATTCAATATGATTAGTGGCATCACAACAAACACAGCGTGACTGTAGCCCACTTCCCATCATTGCAATTATCTTCTGAAACTTTTAACAGGAAAGCTGATTGCTATTCACTTGCTTATTCACTCCCAGAAAAGTAGAATGATGAACAGATGCCAAGAGTCAAATATTGACTGCACAAGGTCTGTGTGCGATGCAGAGTTGAGAAATGAACAAGAGGTTGAACAAGGAAGGACATCCTCTCTAAAGACTCCATCCAAAACTATTAAAGGGGCCAGCTTTGCCAAAGAAGCATCATTCTTACAGTGTATGATTGTGGCAGGAGGTGGGGAGAGTGTTTGAGAAAGTTTCAGAAAGGTGCACCATGCCATAAAAAGCTTGGGATGGAAAAGAAACAGAATTAATTTTTCTGAATCTGAGTTAGGCAAGACATTTGATTCAGAGCTGCAAGATGATGTCGAGCACTGAACAGTTTTCTAAATGAAAAGTTTATATATATGTGCTACACACACAAAACAACAACAACAAAAACTCAGCTAGACTGGTAAATAAAAAGCGTTTTATATATGTGATACAACTCTGTGACACCAGATGGCGCTGTGGAGTCTCGTCTTTCCCTACCGGATTTCCCTGTATGAGTTTACAACACATTGAACTGAATCACTTCTTTGACATGTCTAGATCCAGCGGGGGGGGGGGGGGGGGAGAGAGAGAGAGAGAGAGAAGCCAGTGCTCAAATAATGGGAGATAAAGGGTACAGGGAGGCCCTTAACAAAAGTCACCCACCCACCAAATTGTAGCTAATCGTGTTTCCATAATCTTCTAGAAACAGTGGCTAAGGGAGTCATCTCAAAAGATAACAGGGTCCGGCCCCTCTCCTATCCCTCCTGTCATTCAAGCTCTGTGAGGAGCTATTTTGATAACTCTGCATGGTACTGGGGAAGGCTTCTTATCCCAATATTCCTAATGGTGTTGAGAGAGGGTTCCTCACCCAGGAGCTATTGCTGTTGCTTATTATTAGCACCATTAACATTGAGTTTGTCTAATTTCTGGCATCGCAGCAGTGTTCTTACTTAAACATATACTCTGGCTTTATTGCCAGGAGAGCAATGAGTCCCATAGTTCTCGGGATGCTGGCAACATATGCCTAAAATCATAATGGAGGAAAAGTGTTTTAGCAATTATAAAAGGAGGTTGTGGCCAGTGAAATTAAGAAAGTGTGCAGAATGTAGCTTATGTTCCCAGCAAATTAGATCCAAATTATACTGTCGGAAAGACAATCGATAAAATTAAACATTATATTGCAAATTTAGTTTCAATTAGCAAATCAAATAGAACACTGTTCTCTAGACCTCTCTGGCAGATTGGGTTTATCTTAGAGACAGAGGTGCACTCTGCTAAATTCTCTCTCGGTCAGTTTATTTTAAGTTAGTCACTTTTCCAAGGTAGCAGCAGGGAATCTGTGGCCCTCCAAATGTTATTATACTCTCAGGTTCCCAGCCAGCAGGGCCAATAGTCACCCGAGAATAAAGGGGCTGTGGCTCAAAGGGGCTGTTCTCATTACCGGTTACATGAATGGTTCTTTTCTGTTGCTTCTACGCTGCATCTTGTATTTTATTTTATTTTCTAAAATTGCATGATTTTTGTTAAATTAGGAAGAAACAAATGAGCAAAACTGCGCTGTGGGTTCCCTTGCATTTCTCGCTGTTCTTGCTTACTCTCCCCAATACAAGTCAGGTACTCAGGACTCCTTGAAGAATTCTGACTCAGTCTGGTTTTCCTTGGGTTTCACCAGCCACCGTCAGAGCACTTTGCAATTGCTAAGCAAATGGGGCTTTCTGAAATCATGAACTAGATAAGCTTCTTGCCTTTCCTTTCCAAGGAAATGACAAATGCATGAGTAAGTGTCTGTCAGCGTGCTACAAGATTTGACTAAGGCAAGTCTCATCCCTGCAGCCCATTTCATAGACATTTGATAGAAGCAGCCATTTTGGCTTCCACAAGCAGTCTGGACTGTTCTCTCCAATTCTGCAGTTTTCTTAATTAAAGTAATACCTTCTTCCAGTAAGAGTCAAAACTGAAAATGTTATGTCAGGAAAAATTAATCACCCGGAGCAATGGTGGGTGTGTTTGGGTTTCTGTTTGTTTGCTCATTTAAATAGAGATTTAAATGGAATTGTTCGAGCCAGAAAGGGCTGGAAGAATTTCAGCCAGCACGGTTGTTTCCACCAGAGTGTTCAAGTGATGGGAGAAGCCCTACCTGGAATAATTTTCTTACTTAAAGTTATGGGGGAGAGGAGTCCTTTCAATATCTGAGACCTGGATTTGATGGAGAGGAAATATATGAGAACTGGCAACTCTGTGTTGCCTTCTTCCTCTTCTTGTTTAGTCATGTCCGATTCTTTGTGACCCCATGGACCAAAGCACGCCAGGCACTCCTGTCTTCCACTGCCTCTCTCAGCTTGGTCAAACTCATATTAGTAACTTTGAGAACACTGTCCAATCATCTCATCCTCTGTCGTCCATGGGGTCATGAAGAGTCGAACACGACTAAACGACTAAACAACAACAACAACAACAACAAAAGGTGTTCACACTTTGGTTTAGAGACGAATTAGGAACAGCTTAAGAACGCAGGTTGGCGTGAAGCTGGTTTGAGAAACAACTCATCAGACAAAGTACAAGACGCATATGCATTTTTATAACATCATGTGAACACAGGTTAAAACCCCAGCCCTAGAAACACAGTGAATGGGAATGTGAACACAACCAGAATATGAGAAGGCTGGTAAGCCTTTTGTTTTCAAGGTCTACCACCGGAGCTGAAACTCCTTTCATGAATGCAGAACAGAACACTCTGATTAAAAACCAATTAGTAACAGTCTAATTGTATAAAAGTACAAATTAATCTATCAATTCTGACCTAATTTAAATGAGGGTTTAATTGGGTTATCCAAACACAGGCACATGGGCCAATCCCACAAGCTTTGCAGAAATACCCAGAACTCTCAAAGAAATACTTTTGCAACATGATCTCTGTGTGAAAGTTTGTACGTAGCCCTCAGCCTGAGCATATTTGAGAATCTTAAGTAATGGATTTAATGCTCGTAGTTCCCATGTGGGAGAAAGAAGCATTATCAGTTTTCTTAGACAGTTAGGCAGTAAGAATTAAAGGAAGAGGGCCCATTAAGAGCTCTAGCCAGGAGCATCTTCGTTTGGGCCAGCCAAGTGTTGGATGCAATTTCTCTCCAACCCACGGAGTTTCCCCATTAGATAGTTCTGCTGGGGTGGGGTAAGGAGGCTTTCCGCATCTTAACATCCTGTTGATGAAACAGAAATTTTCCTTACCATGAATTTCTCTGAGTCTCCTAAACAGGAGTTGTTAACATCAGGATAATGCCTTCCACCAGAGCACGCTGGGAAAGCCAGTCTTCCATTCATGTCTTTCTTTGTGCTCAATAAACAGCACAGCAGTGCAGTGCCCAGGAAGACAGACCACAAATATGTCGTGGGAATCTGCTACTCTGCCTAAGTTCAGTTTGTCTCTACCATCAATATCTTTCAGGAAGCGGGAAAGGGCATGGAGGGTGGGTGGAAAGTTTCTGTGTCTCTTTCTTCCCCAGATGGAAAAGGATGTGCAAATTTGTGTAGAAATTAGCCTGGTTTTAGCTACAAAGGTCAACTTTGCATTTTTTGCTCTGCCCACTTTTGCCCCCGGCCCTGCACACCGCTGGCCTGCAGCCCCCAAAAGCTTGCCCAGAAGGGAATGTGGACCTCAGGCTGAAATAATCCCCCCACTTCTGATTTAACCCAACCACCTGTCAAAGATTCTCCCTCAGGAACAGCTCCTGAGTGTGAGAATGCTCCATTCTCTGATTCACTGAAGAGAAAGAGGCAGGTGGGTCCTTTGAAGCTGTTCACTCTTCAGGGCAGCAGTGTTTCTGTTGCCTCTTTAATGTGAAGGATAGGCAGCCGCTTAAGAAACGAAGGAGCCTGGAAGCTGCCATAGGATCAAGGAATCGTAGAATTTTAGGGCTCCTGAGGGTCTTCTAGTCCAACCCCATGCGACCCAGGGATCTTTTGGCCGATGTGGGGCTTGAACCCATGACCCTGAGATTAAAAGTCTTGTGCTGTACCCACTGAGCTATCCATTTAGTTCTTAAAGCATTGGCTAGTCCTCAGGGCGGCCATTTTGCCCTTGTCGCAGTCCAACCCTGCGTCTCACAAGAGAAGAGATGGCTGCTTCTCGGAAGAATAGGGGGACAGAGATGAAAATATATTGCTCAAAATGAATCAACTTCACACAGGGCAGTCTAAAGCATACCCTCCAAAAATCCACCAATCAAAATTGGGATGCGTGTGTTTCAGTGCCACATTCCCATGCGAGCCAGTTGGGACTTCCCCAGACCCTTGCCTCCGTTACCAGAAGCAGCTCCCTCAGCGTGGTGATAGCACCCCAAGCAGTACAAATGGAGAGATCCAAAGTCCTGCAGGAGCAAAAGTTGTTGCATTGGAAGATTGAACTTGGAGTGTACCTGGAAGTGTTTGGAGTTAAGGAAGCTCTTAAATCTGGTGGGACTATGAAACATGTTGACAATTACTTTTTGGACAAACACTTTTTGGATTACAAAGATGATGACAGGGAGTGGGACTCTGAGGAATGGGCTGGCTTAATGAAGGAAAATGGAGCTTATTACCGGTTGGAATACCCCGGAGACCTACTCCCCAAGGAGAAAGGGAAGAAATTAAGAAAGAAACCAACAAAAGACAAGGAAGAGTGCAACTATAAACAAGAACAAGAAAATCTGCAGAAAGGGCATAGAAGAGACTTAAGGGCCTCGGATATAAGATCACCAGATTGATGGACTAGATGGAATGTATAGAAAGGACTGACATAACCCAAAACCAGGAAGAAGGGACGTTGGATAATAATTAGGGGAAAATCTCTTTTTTATTTTTGGAATTAGTGTAATACTAATGAAATACCAGGGAAAATGCTGGAAAGGAATTAATTGCTTTAGTAGAAAGGATTTAAGGAGTTGTGTATAAATATGGTTTAAACTTTGAATTTTAAGGTTTTTAAGGCAAGATAAGGTTAAATAAATTAAGGTAAACTGAATCTCAGAATTTGGTAAAAGACGGAAAGGATATGTTGAATTAATTAATAAGATAGATTGTTAAGACAAACTATTTAAATAAAAATTGAGAAATATGGGAAGAATTTGCTGAAACAATGAATTAAGTCAGAATACAAAAAGGGAGGTGTGAGGAGGTCTAAGAAACAAGCAAATGAAAAGATGTAATATGGGATGTGTATTCTTCTTTTTTCTATTTTATATACTTTTTTGTTTTTTTTTCTTTCAGCCTTTTCTCTTCTTTTTTCTGTTGTGCTTCTTCCTGTTCTTTTATTGTATTTATGTATTTTTGAAACTTTGAATAAATATTATTAAAAAAAAAAAAAAAAAACAGAAGCAGCTCCCTCAGCGAGTGCCGAACCGGTATCTCCAGCTTCTCCTCCTCTTCCTCTTCCCCACGGTCATCCTTGTCTTTGTCATCTTCTCTGACAGGGTGGCATGGAGCAGAGGAGGTGTGGCATCTTGGCCCAGTGGGAGCAGCCTGGCCTGGGTCACCAGCAGCCTCTTCTCCTCCACCACCTCCATGGGCTCTGGCTTGGCTGCCTTCCTTCACACAGAAGACGCACATCTTTTGGTGCCAGGCTCCAGCTGACTTGGGCGAGAGCTCAGCACTGGAAACGGGACAGCCTGGTTGCAGGGAAGCGTTGGAGGCATCGGGCTGATTAACCATCTATGTCCTTTTAAATGCGTTGCTTAAATGGGGGTTATCAGTTTGTTTTGTTCTTGTTTTTTTATTATGTTCTTTGTGGTTTTGTTCTGTATATTTTTTTTATGCTGTGAAGCACCCTGAGATCGTCGGATGAAGGGTGATGTCCAAATTTAATAAATAATCAGAGCCAGTCCCTTGAGTTCTGCATTGGAATTCTCCTTTCCAGACTCCCCAGTGCTCTCACAGGTCCTAATAATCAGTATATATGTCCCTTGATAATGATTATTAGAAGTAGTAGTAACAGCAGCATTATTATTGGATCTCTCTCTCTCTCTCTTTCTCTCTCTCTCTCTCTCTCTCTCTCTCTCTGTGTGTGTGTGTGTGTGTGTGTGTGTGTTGTTTGTGGTTCTGATGTTGCAGGCCACATAATGCACATAGTCTGGTCTTCACATGTAGGCTGTTGTGCAAGCCTAGACTGCAGTCCTAGACCCACTTATCTGGGAGGAAACCCTATTAAGCTCCATAGAATAGCACCATTGGTTATATGCAGCCACCGTCCAAATGCTAATTTAACTTATATGCAGAATTCATCATGCGAAAGGCTGGAGTGGTTGAACCCCAAGCCGGAATTAAGATTGCCGGATGAAATAACAACCTCAGGTATGCAGATGACACAACTTTGATGGAAGAAAGTGAGGAGGAATTAAATAACCTCTTGTTGTTGTTGTTGTTTAGTCATTTAGTCGTGTCCGACTCTTCGTGACCCCCTGGACCAGAGCACACCAGGCACTCCTGTCTTCCACTGCCTCCCGCAGTTTGGCAATCAGCCTTCTTTATGGTCCAGCTCTCACTTCCATACATCACTACTAGGAAAACCATAGCTTTAACTATACGGGCCTTTGAACACCTTTACATAGAGTAAAAAATATCCCCTCCTGGTCAACATTCTCTGGTGTGCACACACACAAAAATGAATCTGACCCTAATGAAGTTTTGTTGATGTGAACAACTGGGGGAGAAAGCTGTGCGACACACTGAAAAAAGCAACAAATTCACTGCTCTCCTCGATAATGTGAAGGGACCTTTAGTTGCACTGGACTTCATGTTGTTGGCAACCATTTGTCTCAAGAGACAATGGAGTGTGCCTCTGGGGGTGAAGTCAAACTGCTGCGTTAGCATCACCAAAGTGACCTCAGGGTGCAAGCCTGGGCACTGTGTATGGAGGTCCTGGGTGGCCCAGACCCCATCTTAGCCTCGCTGAAATGGTCACAGGAAAGCAGAACAATATGTTTGGCACCAGCTTGGCTGCAGGAGTTGCTGGAAGGAGGCATACAAGCCAGCCTCCAATCGGCTTTAGGACTCCAGATTTGTGTAGGGTTTACTCCTTAGCCTTTTCTCCTCCCAGAGATATCCCACAAGGCAGCAGAGGTTTAGGATCAGAGTTTTCCTTCTCCTAGATGGGCTGCGATCCTGTGCAGATTTACTTGTAAGTAAATAATGGGCAAATGAGTTCAGAGCAGCAGGTGTAACTCTTACTTTCTGCAGAAGGCTACATTCCAACCATGCAGAAACCAGAGCTTTGTGAATCCCTACACTTTAAAAAAAATTAAAATAACCTTTATTATACATCAATTAATATCAATTTATATATGACATAACATTTAACTTAGACAATACATACCATATACACTACACACACTACGACATATACACACCCTAAACACTAACGTCCGATTCATCTTATTGTGCTATTTTACATTTGGTTAGTCTATACACAATTCTGTATTATTTTTCTTTTTCCCATTTGTTATCAGGAAGATTTTCCTATATAGGGTGCTTTCTCTATATTTTGGAATGTATTTCAAGATTCATTCTAAGTCTGCCAGGAGATTAACATTGTCACAGCAGTTTTTAAGATATTCTTTAGATATTATCCAATCTTTATTGACTTTCTGTATAGAACTTCCTCTTATTCTCCCTGTCATCTTTGCAAGTTGTAAATATTCTCTCATTTTTGCTGGCCAGTCCGTTTTAACACACACCTCTCTAGCCAGGCAAGCAATGCAGTTTTCCCCAGGTAAGTGTGTCTTGGACTGCATCCCATAAACCAATGCAGCAATATCAGGCATAACTCAATACTTCACGTAGCAAAAATAATGCAATTCTACTTTCACACATGAACACCTTTTACAGCTAACTGGATCAAACATGTGTAAATTAGGTACAGTCAAGCTAATATTAAGTGTCTCCTCAAGGGTCTGGCAAAATTCTTTGTTAAAACGTAGAGAGAATTTACTCGCCTCGTTTAAGAAAATCCCATTAAAGATGAAGTCATCGTGCAAAGACTTTTTTTATAGTTTGTACAGCCCCTTAAATAGAGTGGGCAATAAAACAGGGCATATTACAACTCGGTGACACTGAATGATGGCTGCTGACTTTAAATCAAGGAAATGTTACCATTGCCAGCAGGGCCCAAGTAGCCTTCTGGGTAGTGTTGTACGGAAAAGGCTTTGTGTGTCAAGCCCTACATTTTCTTCTTTGACTCTTCAGGGCTTCAGGGAGTGGCTCTTTTCGTCATCGGCTACTTGATCCTTTCAGTGGGCAATGCCAGGGACTGAACCTCAGGCAACACATGTGCTCCACCATTCAGTTATGGTTGGCCTCCCACACAGCTGTTGGAAAATGCACATGGCAGCCTAGAGCAGCTTCTGCCTTGTGACTTTCTAAGCCAAAGGTCCCACAACAGAGACCCTTGTATTCCGAGAGAGCGCATGATACGGTCACAAGTTGGAAATCTTATGGGTCAAATGTATTCCCTGCTGTGTGGTGGCTGGTTCTCAGCCAGAGAGTGCTTCAAGAGAGTCATTAAATAATATAGAAAAGATGACTATACATAAGTAACTAAGCAGAAACATATGGGTCCTATGGAACCAATGGCATTTGGGGGAAGGACATGGGTAGAGCAAAAATATGCTGTAGTTGTGCATGTCTTGGTCTCGGCAATGAACAAGGGGATATCCCAGGAAAAACCTCGTTTTCTTTCCCAAGAAACATCCAACGGTAGCCTCCAACATTTTCAAAACTGTGACTACTTTTAATTCCAACCTGAGATATGGGACTAGTCCTTTGCTTGATTTGAAATTGGGCTCAGCAACCATCAAGGGAGGAAAGTAACCCGGGTTTCCCCCCAAGTCCAATTTTGAAATTCAGAAACCCCATCACACATCCTCAGAAGTATGATCCCCACCCCAACCTCCCTTGCAATCCCTCCAAACTCTATACCCCTTCTCAACTACCTATGCCCTTCACCCAAAGTAGAGATGGTGCCCCTAACAGCAGCCTCTTTGCAAGGCTTCGATTTACTTCCTGGTGCCTAGGACACAGAGATATGCACTTTTTCATGGAACCTGAGCAAGTCAGCCAGGATGTCAGGTTCCCTGGGTAGTGTCCATATCAGGATCTCTTGTGCCCGGGGTGCTCTTCTTCCCTTAGCAGGTTCCCAGGCGGAAAAAAACACAGCAACACACAGGAACTATGGAAAACTACATGTCTGTGGGTCCCTTACAAATCTGCACATACCCAGAGGTTTATTCTCTGAAACAGAGAAGAGATCCTTGAGGGTATGGCAGTCATTTTATATTGCAGTGCAGTCTGACATTACATCTCCATTTGGGACCTGCATTTATTTTCCCTTTTTTTACTGGAATATCAACTTTTTCTCCTGTCTGGTTTTTCCCAATTACTCTGCCTCTCAGTCACTCTCTTTCTCTTTTCCTAACAACAACCACAATCACAACAAGAACCTTGGGTGGGTTGCACTGAAGGATCCAGAGCCATTTTCTTTTTTGTTTGACTGAAAGAAAATGACTCGGGAAACTTAAGTGAAACTCCTCTTAGGTCGTGGCCATCCAGCAACTGAAAAGCAATGAAATAAAGTATGGAAGGCTTCAAAGTCACTTGCCATCTTTCTAAGATGAAGAAGTTAAATGTGGAATGATTCAATGGGCAAGAGATTTTGGATATAATACACAGTTGGCAGCATGGGAAAAATTATGGAGAGACCTAAAATTTACAACGTGTTATACGCTGAAAGAAAACTACATGATGATGTACCGTTGGTATTTAACACCTGGTAAGTTAGTGAAATTGTATAGGACTAACTCAAATGTATGGTGGAATTGTAAGGAAAAAGAGGGCACCTTTTATCATATGTAAAATTGGAAAAAGATTAAGGAATTCTGGGAAAGGATATATAATGAATTAATTTTTTAAAACAAAAAACTTTTGTTAAAAGACTAGAAGCCTTTGTCTTAGGAATTTCAGGTGCAGATATACTGAAGGATTTGAGAAGATTATTCATGTATGGGACCACAGCTGCAAGGATGCTTCTTGCCCAGCGATTGAAAGAGGAGAAGATGCCGACAAAAGCAGACTGGCAGATGAAACTACTAGAGTATGCAGAGATGGCGAGACTGAGAGGGAAAATCAGAAATCTGGAGGATCAAAACTTTAATAGGGAATGGGACAAATACAGAACTTACCGGTAATCACTTAAGTTCTTTGGCAGGCTTTCCGTGACTCTTGCAATGTTACAAAGACTTTGGACATTTCGGATGACTATAACGCGGAGGAATTATAATATGCAGTTGATTTAGATATACAAAGGACCCACGGAGGGGAGGAGGGACGTCCAAGGATTTGGAAGAATCTTGTTAGATTTCAAAAATTAAATGTGTTAAATGTGAGATTTATTTTGTAAAAACCAATAGAAATTATTTCAAAAAAACAAAGTCCCTCTTCTTCCTTCTTGGTTCATGATTCTTCTCTCACAACCTTCAAACCTTCAGCTTGGTTTTGTTTCACATGTGTGATTTCCTTTCATCTTAGAAGGGCAACACCATTTGCTGCTGCTGTCCAGATGTTGGGGTGGGCCATTGCCAAGTCTCCGGCTCTCGACAGACATGTGCTGGATGTGGCAAGACTATATAATTGACCCCGGGTCCACGTTTGTGTTCTTTCCCTGGTTGCTGATACGCCATTTGCTGACTGATCTATTCTCCTGACAGGATCCTTGAGGGAGTGATGTGATGTAAATCTTGGTGCCAGTCAAGCCGCCTTGTGATATTACTGAAACAGAGAAGCATATTTCAGCCTTTAACTTTGGAGACAAGATGATGACACCACATAAAACACTTGGCGGATCAGAACCTCCTCAGCTTCCATACCTTAGATGGGACACAAAAGGCTCCTTGATGCACATATGAGCAATCTCAAGGCTTAGGAAGATGGTGATGGGAGGAAGAGGAGGGGAAAAATCAAAGCAGCCTGGGCTGCTCTTATCGATTCAGTCCACAGTTATGAAACACATACATTTCGAGTATAAAGAGGGATATTAACCACAAAACCCAAAGACGGGTGAAACATTACAGTGTGGACTATTTCCACCTACTGCATCCTGAGATTTCTTCTAATAAAATTGTTGACAAACGTGGATTAATATTTGGTGCAGCCACAAGATGTCAGGAAACAAAATTAAGATCAACCTTAATTTAAACCACAGAGCCTAGGACTTGCGGATCGGAAGGTCGGCAGTTCAAATCCCCGTTGCTCAGTCCCTGCTCCTTCCAACCTAGCGGTTCGAAAGTACATCAAAGTGCAAGTAGATAAATAGGTACCGCTCCAGCAGGAAGGTAAACGGTGTTTCCATGCGCTGCTCTGGTTTGCCAGAAGTGGCTTAGTCATGCTGGCCACATGACCCGGAAGCTGTACGCTGGCTCCCTCAGCCAATAAAACGAGATGAGCTCGCAACCCCAGAGTCGGTCACGACTGGACCTAACAGTCAGGGGTCCTTTTATCTTTACCTTACCTGCACTGTTATGAACCTGCTCAACCTCTACTATAGGCTTCAGAAGCCCTGCTCTCTGACTTGTAGGTAGGAGCAGGTTCCAGGGACAGGGCCTTTTCTGTGACTACCCCATATTTAATAAATGCAATCCCCTGTGAAGTATGCATAGCCCCTTTGTAAGTTTTTTTTAATACTCTCAGTAATGTTTCTATGTTGTTCTGGCTTTTATTTTTTATTTTTTAATTGCTGTGTCTTACTGAGGTTTTCGGTAATCGTGAATTTTATGTTTTACGACTCTTTTTATATGTTGCCTTGAGACAAAAAGGAAGATCTAAATCTTTTATTCATTTATATAACAAGTGGCAGCGAACAAAGCAGTGAGTGATTTGCAAGGTATGATTTCATTTTATCAAGTATACTGCAAATTAAATGTAACTGTAAATTAACACAAAAGCTTTAACACTTCATAAATAATTTGCTTTCTCCCCTGTACATGTAAACCACCCCCGGCACTTATTGTCAGTCCAGGTATAGCATATTAGACTTACACAGGGGTCAGGGTTACGACACACTTCTTATTAATTCTTTTTTAATTGTTCTTGACATCCTAATATATTTGCTGCTTGTTTTAAAGGAGTGCAACGGTAGATTTTCAATTATAGATTCTGCATGTTTTATTAATGATTTGTGCAACATCTTGTTGGGATCCTTATCCTGAAAAGTTGGATGTTCAATCAAATAAATGTTTCTGATCAGAGCTTGGTGTTAGGGTGAGATTAAGACTGTAAAATGCTTGTACTGTATCCTGAAATTTTGAAATAATTCAAAATCATGGCTTTTCTTCTTTCCCCTTCCTCTTCCCTCCCTTCCCTCCTTCCTTCCACAAAGCACACTGAATTTATTGACATTTTGTTCTGTCCCATGATGTAGTTACTATTGGAATGGCAAACTGTGTGCTGATGTCTATATAGGGCAGAAACTCAGTCCTGGCACTAGCTGAAGATTGTACAGCCTTCTGCATTAGCTCACACAATCAATGTTACTATTATATTTAAACTTATGAGGTGAAAATTCTACAGCACACTGTAACATAATTGGCCTAATGAATGGGAGCTACAGTCTTTACCCTGGAATAAATCCAATTGGATTATCCATATAATCACCTCCAAATGACTCCTCGCTCATTATGACTCGAACAAAGTAGGATTATTTCCTCTTAATTGCTTAAGATTATGATTAATTACCAGTTTCTTTTTAAAGCAATTTTGTATTAATTAAAAAGCATAATAACAAAAGATTAAACGTATCAAGGAGTCATAAATATCCACTCTGAATTCCTCTGCAGTGACAAGGGAGCAGCCCACTGTATTAGACTGATGGGTTCGGAAGCGTGTAAGATACCTCAAAATTCTCATGTTCACAGCTTCGGCACAGCTCTGTGTTCAAGCTCCTTTCATTTCTGTGAGGTTTCTAGCAGAATTTGCCTGGGTTTCTCCCCCTAATTACTTGCCTCTTTGGCTTAAACCCAAAGAGCCGAGTATGGTAGAAGCCCTTTGATGAAAAGATGCGGAGAAGAAAAAGTAGAGAAGGGGCCATTCATGTGTAAAAAGCCCATTCAAGGACATTGCTGTCCTTTTTTAAAAAAATAATAAAGAAATTGAGTTTTACATCGCAGATTTAAATTCAAACATTAAACATCAACATCTTCATTTAGGATTCCCTGAATTCTTTGACTGCCCCCCCCCTCCATGGCAACCCTTATCATTATTTCCCCAACTGCTTCACTTTTTTCCTTGATTTTTCTCAAATAATCCATTTTTACCATAAATTTTAGTACATTACAAGCGTTACTCAAATCCTGCCAAAGTTTTTAGTTGTTTACATTGTTCTCTTAAATACATTGTAAATTTTCCCCATTCCTTCTTAAAGTTCTTCTCTTCCTGGTTTCTAATTTTCCCAGTTGTTTTCACCATTTCGGCGTAGTCCATCATCTTCGTCAGCCCTTTGTCTCCGGTCAGGACTGTATCTTCTTTCCATCTCTGGGCCAGTAGTATCCACGCTGCTGTCATTGCGTACATAAATAATCGTTTCTGCTCCTTTGGTATCTCTGTACCTAAAATTCCTAATAAAAAAGCCTCTGTTTTTCCCACAAACGTTAATTTAAACTTCTTTTCCAACTCATTATAAATCATTTCCCAGAATGCTTTTGTTATCTTGCACGTCCACCACATATGGTAGAAGGTGCCTTCCTTCTCCTTATATTTCCAGTATACATTTGAAGCAGTTCTATACATCTTTGCTATAATTTTATAGGTGTTAAATACCACCGATACATCATTTTCATATAGTTCTCCTTCAACGCACAGCATGCTGTAAATTTTAAGTCCCAGGGCATTGCTGTCCTTTGCCCCTGAAATCAGGTGGTGACAACTGGACCTGCCTGCTATGTCCTTTGCCCTGTTTCTGCTCCAGAGTGGAGCTTGAGTCGACGTAATGTATTCTTCTAGCAACAGCCGTGTGTTGTGTGTGGTTGTCTTCAGAACCCAAACATGTGAGGATCCATCTGGTTAGAAGGCCTACTCTATAATATGCCCCAATCACGCAGAGCCCCCTCACATGAGCAGCACAGGGTGGATAGAATTCAATGATTTTTTTAAAAAAATAAAAAAATAGGATTTTTAAAAATTTAAATTAGATTTTCTTGATTTAAATCGGATTTTTAAAATAAAATGCTTTTGGAGGAAAAATATTTCTAAAGATAGTCTTCTATTTAAGTAACATTATAGTCCAAAGGCTATTCATCAGGAAATAAGGATTTTTTAAAAAGTTTTTCATGTGTGCTCAAACTCAGTCTAAGTTTTTTTAAAAAAACACCACCACCACATGTTTAACCACATCAGTTAACAAACATGGATACATATGCTATAATGTTATTGCTTTAGTCCAATAAACTGTTTAATTGTTATTAAGGAACTGATTATTTTTCTCCTTTCAATAAAGTACAGCAGAAAAATTGTCCCAATATAAACAGTTAACTTATTAAACCTCACAATAACCTGTCTATGTATTTCTAATAGTATAACCAAATAGTAATTTTTGATATAACTGTAAAAACTACTCTGAAAATGTATTATTCCAAAAATGAAACCTTCCCCTGGTTGTAAATATAAATATTATACCAGCAAGAATGAGCCTTTCTGTAAAAAAATTGATTGAAATCAAGTCTTACTGACTAGTGATTTAAATCGTGATTTAAATCAATTTGATTTAAATTGCATCCACCCTGGAGCAGCAGCTTGTACATTTGGGTTCCTCTGCAGACAACCGTGTGCGACACACAGTACTTTGAGGAAGGAGTTACGACCCTGAAGGCTGTTTGCAAATAACATGTGAATAGAGTTCCCATCTATAGGGGACGCGGGTGGCGCTGTGGATAAAAGCCTCAGCGCCTAGGGCTTGCCGATCGAAAGGTCGGCGGTTCGAATCCCCGTGGCGGGGTGCGCTCCCGCTGCTCGGTCCCAGCGCCTGCCAACCTAGCAGTTTGAAAGCACCCCCGGGTGCAAGTAGATAAATAGGGACCACTTACTGGTGGGAAGGTAAACGGCGTTTCCGTGTGCTGCGCTGGCTCGCCAGATACAGCTTGTCACGCTGGCCACGTGACCCGGATGTGTCTCCGGACAGCGCTGGCCCCCGGCCTCTTGAGTGAGATGGGCACACAACCCCAGAGTCTGGCAAGACTGGCCCGTACGGGCAGGGGTACCTTTACCTTTACCTTTAGAGTTCCCATCATGCAAGCAGGATTTCTTTTCCCTGCAGAAATCCAGCACTGTGCTCCCACTGCCCTGAACTATAGCGCATGAAGGAAGCTAATACAATCCCCAGAGATGAACTACTGGCCATTAAAGGTACAGGATAGTCCACATTTGTGAGGACTCTGGCAGTTCCATCCAATAGTCCAGTTGTCTATACCCTGTCATAACTTCACCAGGCATGGAGAGAAGGAGGAAGAAGAGGAGAGAGGGAGAAGAAGAAGCTTTCCTACTAGGTTGAAATTTCTCTCTAACCTTTCGTTTTGAAGGCAATAATGTCCAGAAAGAGGGAGTGGCAGATAAATAGTCTGAAGTCAAATTTGCAGTATGAATTTAGACAGCGGCAGGAATAGCTGAATTGTAGCTGAAGTTGACTTAAAACTGAGGTGAGGACCTTAGGGGCATAACTGACAACATTCTCCCTTTTTAAAGGTAAATTCCCTTATTCCAAAAAGGATTCCTCGCAAGAAAAGGGAAAAGTTGACAGCTAGGCTTTGGGGCCCTAGTAAATGTCTGCCTTGAGATGTACACGTTTCTGCCTAGACATGTATAGGATTGTCTCACCAGATTATACCTTTACAGTAGGTTTCTATGCATCTTAGCCTGGGGCTGGGAGTGAACATGTTGTACATGGTGGGGTCTACTCTGAAGTAAACAGCATTGCTTCTTGGTGTCTCACCTATAACAGTATGAATACTAGGGAAGCTGTCTTCCCAATATCATACCCTACCATTTTGAATTTCCAAGATTTGCTTGCATTGCCCAATACAGCAGCATAGTTTGCCCTCAGCTCTAACAACAGCACTGCTTGAGAAACGCCTAGTAGCTCATCTGAGGAATTCATTATATAGTCAATTGAAACATACTCACTGGTATTTGATGTGGTTAGCATTGTTCCAGATCTTTGGCTTATTGACATTTGAAGATGTAAAGACAATAGAAACTTAATGAACCACCTCATGACTGGTCTCAATTGTCCTTGGACTTAGCGATTAACATTAATATTTACATATGCCATAGGGTCACTGTGGGAATTCATTCGTGTTTGCAAAAAGCTTTGGCTGCATTTACGTGGCTTTTCATATACACAATTGAGCTCAATCCAGGCAAGGCAAAGCAGTCTGAGGGCAACAGAAAACATTTAAGCATGTGCACAGTAAAGTCAATGGGCTGTGAAAGTGCTTAAATAAGGTTGGGTTATGCCTGTGCAGTGGTTCCCCCTCTCCCCACATTTACTTACAGAATGCTCCCATTCACATGCCTGATTTTACCCCTAACTTTAGCTGGGAGTGTCTTTAGCAGGTCTAATATGCTGAATATTGTGGGCAGGGGAGATTATAGCCTGCTTCTTTCAGGTGGGCAGTTTGATGCCCATCGGAGAGTCATCTCCAGGAAGGAAACCAAGGGTTGCCAGATGCAAAGCAGGGCAGGCTTCCTGGACCTTTTATACCCATGTGGAAGTGGGAATGTCAGAAGATGCAACATCCCTTTCTTCTACACAATAAGCTGTACCCATTAAAATCAGAGGTTGCAGGTAACCAGATGCATCTGTTGCAGACCTCCAAGTGTGGTTGCTAGACTACAACTCCCACCATCCCTGACCGTTGGCCACAAATGACTCTCCATTATCTGGAGTTGAAAATATAGCCATTACTGCCACAAAATACCTGCAGAAATGTTGAAAAGGTCACTGGAGGTTTTCATTGACCAGCTTACTGAACGCTTAGCAGGACTTACAGCATGGGTGTCACGGTCCAGTTCACGGGCAATTGAAGTCCTGGCAGGACCAGGGGCAAGATGGCATGGTGGGAGCAGGAACGGGGGTCCAGAAGCCAGGAGCCAAGAGTCCGAGGGTCAGAGAGCAGGGAGACAAGAAGCCAAGGGTCAGGAAGCAAGGAGTCACGAAGTCAGGGGTCCAAGGATCAAGAAGCAAGAAGCCAAACGCATCAAGGCAGGGAACGTGTTGCTGTGGCAAAGAGCTGAAGGGAAATGCTGACCTTATATCCCTTCCTGGCTCTTGCCACCAGGTGCTGTGAGTTACCAAGCGGCCTCACCTGTGTGACTGCACCTTGCCTCTTCAGAACAAACTTAGGAAGGCCCCAGTCCTGCAGAGTCCGATTGGTCACAGGGCCTGGCTCCTGCACGCACACCTGACAATGGTGGAAGGTAGGACGCTTCTCAAATTGCCTTAAAAAATAATAATTAAAGGGTAGATGTCAATGAACTGGCAAATGGGAAACCAAGAAGCAAAGGAAAACATACCATTTTGAATTCGCATGCTTGAACACAGCCTTGATAGAAATATCCCTGCTCTTTGTTTACCAAAGACGCTGTAAACAAGGGACGCAGGTGGCGCTGTGGGTTAAACCACAGAGCCTAGAACTTGCCAATCAGAAGGTCGGCAGTTCGAATCCCCACGATGGGTTGAGCTCCCGTTGCTCGGTCCCTGCTCCTGCCAACCTAGCAGTTCGAAAGCACCTCAAAAATGCAAGTAGATAAATAGGTACCGCTCCAGCGGGAAGGTAAACGGAGTTTCCGTGCGCTGCTCTGGTTTGCCAGAAGCGGCTTAGTCATGCTGGCCACATGACCCGGAAGCTGTCTGCAGACAAACGCCGGCTCCCTCGGCCAATAAAGTGAGATGAGCGCCACAACCCCAGAGTCAGCCACGACTGGACCTAATGGTCAGGGTTCCCTTTCCCTTGTTTACAAAGATAGAAGCCGGTGACCAGATTTGGAGAACGGTGGGGGAAAGAAACCTTAATGGTCATAATAAAGAATTAGCATTTTAGAAAGAGATGCAAATTTAAGCTCTAGTGCAGAATGCCAGTGTTCTCTCACATTCTTAAAGCAGTTCAAAAATGTGCTCTCTCTCTGTGTGTGTAAAACACATTTGTACTTGTTACACCTCTCAGGATTAGGTTCAGAGCTTGTGCTAAAGAGAAGTTCTCCTTCATATTGAGAGACAGGTCCTCTGAGGAGAACAAGTGGCCTCTAAAGGATAGAGTCAAGAAGACTTAGGGAAAACAAAACTGACTCAACGCATTTCTGACTCAATGCATTCTCTGAACCGAGTTCTTTGGAGATGGAACATTGAGACTGGTGCAGATAGAACTGAGCGTTTATCTAGAGATCTTTCCCTTGCTTGTCACACTGTTATTCAATGATTGACACTTCGCTGGCCAAGTATGACTGATGGTTCAGTATTGTGGGGAGGGCAGTCCACAAAAGGTCAGCTCAAGGGGATTCTCTATAAGCCTTTTTATTATTTTCCAGGTTTCTCCTGTAGAAACCTTCCAAAGACACAAAGCGGCATGTTCTCCTCCATGGACACGCCTGCTATCTTCATGTTGCAGAATCACATTTCCTTATCTCCACTTGTTAATTAAGGGGAAAGGGTGATAAAACTGGGCCGTGTAGTACAGAGACACAGAGGCACATAATGGAATCTGCGTGCTTCACAATGTGATGCCTCAGAGCATCTCCAAGAAGCTGATAAGGAGGATATCCAAAATATATTGATGAGGATTCATGTGGGTTATTCCCAAGTATTAATTAGAGCTCTAGCAGATCGCATATACCTCCAAGGGTGGGAGAGGGGGAAGACTTGTGAATCAGCAAATCCTTACCCTCTTTTATTTATCTTAACTATATCTTAACGTATCAAAATTCTATGTTTTCACCCATTATCAATTCACTTATTTGCATACTCTTTTTAACTTTGTTGCTAATACCACTTATTTTCAATCCAACATCATTTTAACATTCATTAATTTTGTAATGCTTCTGCAGATAGTCTTTAAATTTCTTCCAATCTTCTTCCACCAACTCTTCTCCCAGATCTCGGATTCTGCCAGTCATTTCCGCTAATTCCATATAATCCATCACCTTCATCTGCCACTCTTCCAGGGTGGGTAGATCTTGTGTCTTCCAATACTTCGCGATGAGTATTCTTGCTGCTGTTGTTGCATACATAAAAAAGGTTCTATCCTTCTTTGGCACCAATTGGCCGACCATGCCCAGGAGAAAGGCCTCTGGTTTCTTCAGGAAGGTGTACTTAAACACCTTTTTCATTTCATTATAGATCATTTCCCAGAAAGCCTTAATCTTTGGGCACGTCCACCAAAGGTGAAAGAATGTACCTTCAGTCTCTTTACATTTCCAACATTTATTATCGGGCAAGTGATAGATTTTTGCAAGCTTGATCTGATTTTGTAAATGGGAATACAAAAAGGGAAGGTGTGAGGAGGTCAGAAAAATAAGGATATGAACTTTAAAGTTAAAAAAAGAATAATGGTTGTTTTTCTTTTTTTCTTTTTCTTTTTACTTATTTTTTGTGCTTTGTGTATTTTTCTGCTTTGTGTCTTTTTCTTTCTTGCTGTATTTGGTTAAAAACTTTAATAAATATCTTTTTTAAAAAAAAAAGACTTGTGAATCAGGAGCAGCTTTTTCAGTAATTCACAGACTAGCACTTTCCATGACTAAATCTTGTGCACTATGGGAGGGGGAAAGGAAAATTCGGTGCTGGGAGTAATAATAAGATGGCAGATACGATATCTGCCATTCTAGAAATCAAGCGTGGGGATATCACTGACATCCCTGATGCCCTGCTGGCTATGACTGATGGCAGCTGGAATCCAACCACAACTGGAGGGCCACAGGTTCCCTACGCCTGGTATAAATCTATGGTTTTTAACTACCTTTAGAATAATGTAAGCAGTTCTGGGCATCCCAGCTAAGAAAGGCAGGGGAAGGATATTTTAGAGCTGGGGAAATGGTAGAAAATGGCAAGTAAAAGGATAGCAAGCCCGATCCAAATAGCTTGATCAAAACTACCACCCGCCAGCCCAAAATCCAAAGTTTCTATTTGTAAATGGGACCATAAAGAAGGCTGATCTCCAAAGAATGGATGCTTTTGAATTATGGTGCTGGAGGAGACTCTTGAGAGTCCCATGGACTGCAAGAAGATCAAACGCATCCATTCTTAAGGAAATCAGCCCTGAGTGCTCACTGGAAAGACAGATCCTGAAGCTGAGACTCCAGTACTTTGGCCACCTCATGAGAAGAGAAGACTCCCTGGAAAAGACCCTGATGTTGGGAAAGATGGAGGGCGCAAGGAGAAGGGGACGACAGAGGACAAGATGGTTGGACAGTGTTCTCGAAGCTACAAACATGAGTCTGACCAAACTGCGAGAGGCAGTGGAAGACAGGAGGGCCTGGCGTGCTCTGGTCCATGGGGTCACGAAGAGTTGGACATGACTAAACGACTAAACAACAACAACAATTTGTAAATGGAGGGAAACTCCTCATTAGTACTAATACAGGTTGCTTTCCTGATGCAAACAACAGTTGGGTGTCTATGGGTGTATTTCTGGTCCCTCTCTGGTCCCTAAGGTCCTAATGTTGTTTGGGCTCCCTTTCACCTACTGTTTACATTTTTTAAAAATATGCACTTATTATATATATTATATATTAATATAATAAAATACAAAATATAAAATACAAAATATAAAATATAAAATATAAAACATAAAATATATTATTATATTATATTAATTTATATTAATTTATATTAATTTATATTAATTTATATTATATTATATTATATTATATTATATTATATTATATTATATTATATTATATTGCAGCATCAGGATGGGTGGGGTATAAAATTATTATTATTATTATTATTATTATTATTATTATTATTACAGCTAGCTATACCCTGGGAACCAGTGGGTTAGAGACACTCAATCTACTGTTACCATATTAAGAGTCCACATCAATCTAGTGGGGCTATTGATTTGTTTTTGGTTTCGTTCTTCTTTTTGCTACATATTTTGGGTTCTCATTTTGTATTTTTATGTTGTTTACCAGCCTGTGTTCTTCAGATGAAAAGTAATATAACAATTCAACAAATAAATAAGTAAAAAATAAAATGGAATATAACACTGTCAGTGGGCCTAGGGCAGACAAAAGGAAATAAAATGGCAAAATAGCACTAATTAAAAATAAAATTAATGAACAATTGCTCTAGCTGCAAAGAGGAAAGCAGTAATTAACACCTCCCCCCTCAGGGAACAGGAACTCATTAAGGGCAATTCAGGGATATCATAGCCACAGGACTGAGTAGGAAACAAAAATGAAGCACTCTCATAGAAAGAGGCAAGGACAAAGCTACTAATTAAAGGGACTATAGCCCTGAAAAGTCTCAGGAGAATTTTGCTAACCAACATTGGGCAGGCCATTGTTGCAATTGTATTTAAAGAAAAACGTGTACCTTGCTCTAGTCATACATTATTATTATTTTTAAGGAAGGGGAATATTGGAATTCAATGGGTGGTGATTATAACATCTGGATTGTCCATAAAATCTGAGCAAATGAAGAATTCAGTTCCAGACTAAATGACTAGTATGGAAGACGCCCTGGTACGATCACAACAAATGGATTATTATGCCAAAACTCATGCTTGTGTGCAATTTAGCAGAAACTGCCTTATTTCTGGCTCTTCTCTACTACCACGAGGTCTCCAAACACATTCCTTCTAAAAATTTAAAACTTGGGATTTTCAGGCTTCCATGACAAAGCTCAGATTTTTGCTTGAATCCATTTTTGTACGTTGTGGTCCATTCGCAGTATGCAGATTCCAAATAAACCTTAATAAACTGGCCTACAACATTACAACATGGGTTGGTTTTTAAAAGATCTAAATCCACATTCAGCATCTAAGTCCTACACACACACGATGAGCCTGGAGTGAGGGCTTACCTCCATCCAGAAAATTAAAGGCCCTGCCCTTCTGTGATTCACACATATGTGCGTTTTCTCACATCTCCTTATTCTTGCATTTTAAGGCATCCTGCTAGTCTCTGATGATTCATCTGCCCTTTATAACTCAGTCCCATGTGGTGCTTTCCTGAAACCCGCTGTTGTTACAAGAGAGGCATGCAATATAAAAGAACCAAATGATACGTCAGGATCTTCCATTGATTTTAGGAGAGCATCTGACATTATTAAAACTCTTAGCTGAAATCCAGGTCCTAAGCAGAACACCCAGCCTTCTGACGATGATCCAACATATTCCTTTATTTTTCATTAGGGTACAACATGACACAATGGAAAACGGAGTCGTTTAACAATCAAGCCCTCCTCCTAGGGCACTCCGAAAATTGTAGCTCTGTGAGGGGAATAGTGGACTCCAAATGACTCCTTTAACAAATTACAGTTCCCAGGATTCTTTGGGGGAAGCCATGATTGTTTAAAGTGATACTGTAGCACCCTGCTTGTGGTTAACGCTTAGCTGGAATGAAATATTCAACGCAGCAATAGAGAAATTAAAATAATAATTTATTTGTCAGACAAATAAATATGAGGCACAGTGGTATATGGTTACCAAGCTCTGGCCTGGCCTCTTGCCATTCTGGCCAGCACTTATATTTCCTTAATCCAGCCCCCTTGCTCCTCCTTTGGCTGCCTCTGTCCAATCAGCCTGGTTGAAATTCCTATTGGCTGTTTGCTAGAACCAATCACAAAAGATACACCCATTTCCTTCTGTCCTTTTATGGGAATCAAAAAGCTATATATTCTTCTATCTATAAATGACAAATAAGTAGTAATATATCTTACATGTGTCTCAACAAGGAACCTTAATTACCAGCTCACCTCGCCCTATTGCCCTCCAAAACAGATGGTTAATCTTAAATTTTTATCTTAAACAGATGTCAAGGATCATCATTGAAAGATCTCCTTCCTTTGGAGGTCTCTAAACAAAAGCTTGACAAATGCTCTAATGATGTTTCCTGCTTGGCAAGGGGGGCTGGGCTGGTGGCTGATGGCCCCTGTGATCTCTTCCAACTATATGAAATAAGAATCTAGCATAAGGATTTAACATTTCTTAGCTTCTAATTCCTTTGCATAATTACATTTAAGCCAATATATTTTATACATAACATAAATAACCTTTTAAAAGGAAAAGAAATCTTAAAAGGATCTCAGTTTAAGAAAGAAACAACTTTAGAAAAAGACTTCCCAAAATACTCTCTTCCTTTCTGCCAGCTAGATGCTTTTCCATTGCTCTTGACCTTTGAACCTTAGGAAAATATGGCTCAAGTTTAATGGGAGGCACATGGTTTTATTTTACTATTTACCCACTCTTAATTATGTTTATCTCTTTTTTTATCTTCTGTAATATGTAGGGTCAGTGTAACCTTGGCTGTCAGCCTGTAATTCCCTTTTTACGACTTTGAGAATTGTTTTCTGCTATAAATCAGGGGGCCCCCTTGTCTAGGAGGAAAAACATTTTGCCAAGGTTCTTAGGCAGCTGCTCTTCTGCCTGGCATGAAACATTTGAAGATCTTTAAGCTCATTTTAAAATACAGGCCCTGATCAAAATATAAGCTTGATAAAAATGCAGGCTTATGATTAGATGCCTCAATACGATACAGATTTTAATGCATAGGGCAGGTGGGGCCTTTGTTTGATAGCCCTAAATCGCCTCGGCCCAGTATACCTGAAGGAGCGTCTCCACCCCCATCATTCTGCCCAGACACTGAGGTCCAGCTCCGAGGGCCTTCTGGCGGTTCCCTCACTGTGAGAAGCCAAGTTACAGGGAACCAGGCAGAGGGCCTTCTCGGTAGTGGCACCCACCCTGTGGAAAGCTCTCCCGTCATCTGTCAAGGAAATAAACAACTATCTGACTCTTAGAAGGCAGCCCTGTTTAGGGAAGTTTTTAATGTTTGATGGCCACAGAGAGGGTAGGCTGGCCTCAACTAGAGCCAGGGCTTTTTCAGCTGTGGTCCCGATCTGGTGGAACACTCTGTCACAAGAGACTAGGGCCCTGCGGGACTTGACATCTTTCCGCAGGGCCTGCAAGACAGAGCTGTTCCACCAGGCCTTTGGCCAAGGCACAGTCTGACCCCCTCCTTCTGTAAACCTCATAGAACTCGAGCCCAATGGTTGCCATTGGTTTGATTTGAATTAATTTTATAATGAATGATTTTAGAGTGTTGTGTTGTGTTGTACTGTTTTATTGTTGTTAGCCACCCTGAGCCTGGCTTCGGCTGGGGAGGGCGGGATATAAATAGAATTTATTATTATTATTATTACATTGTATTTTTAATATTTTGTTGGAAGCCACCCAGAGTGACTGGGGAAACCCAGCCAGATGGACGGGGTATGTATGTATGTATGTATGTATGTATGTATGTATGTATGTATCTATGAATGAATGAATGATTTGTTTGTTTGTTTGTTTGATATGGGAACCAGAAAATTGTGTGTTGCAGTATACCACAGATCAGTGCCCATGTTGAACAGTCTTCTTGCAAAAATATTCCCCAATGGCATCCTGACAGGGAACCCGCTAACTCTATTCTAGGGTTATTTCTCATCCAAAACCAACCCAAAACAAAACAAAACAAAAACCCAGGACCTCCCCTACCCATAACACACACACACACACACACACACACACACACTTTGAAGCCTGAGAGTGCTCAGTCTCAGAAGCAAGAACTGGTGTGCTCAGCTTACAACATGTTTAAATCTGACTTAATGGTTTTTAATACTGCATTGTTAAATTGTTGTAACCCACCCTTGGACATTACAGTGAAGGGCAGAGAAGAAATCTTAAAACACCGACACCAACAACAAATACCGTTGTCAGGGAACTGCCGTCAGCTCAGAGGCGAGAGGTGGAAGGGCAGTTGGGTTGCAGGGAGCCTCCGAAGATTGTGAGAATCAGCTTTTCCTCCGAGGAGGAGGGAAGCCCCGCCTCCAGTGGGAAAGGGATGCAGGGATCAGAAGATGCTAGAGAGAGCCACAACACTGAGCCTGAGCAGGGGAGAGGCAGGTCCCCCTTTGCCCACGCCCTCTCTGTGCAGTTGGTTTATGCGCAGAGAGGGAAGGCGTAGGATGGGGGTCAAAAGACTGCTATGCTGGGGAAAGTTTAAGGACCGCCCACTCCCAGATTCTGCTAGCGACTGAGCAGACATGGAATTGAGACGCTCTGCACTGTAAATGTTTTGCACCAATAATAAAGCCTTGAAAGACCAGTGGGAGTCTTGCCTGTTCGCTCTCGAGCAACCATGCCGGCATACATAACAACTGTGTACAGTGGAACCTCTGTTTCCGAACGTCTCCGTTAACGAACGTTTCGGAACTCGAACACCATAAACCCGGAAGTAAATGCTTCAGTTTTCTAACATGACTCGGAAGTCGAACCGTCTTCCAGAACGGATTATGTTCGAAAACCGATGTACCACTGTACTTCCTTGTCTCTGCAGCCCAGGTGAAGGAATGTATTCTATCCTGCCCTAGGTTAAAGGTAAATGGACCCCTGATCATTAGATCTAGTCGTGACCGACTCTGGGGTTACGGTGCTCATCTCGCTTTATTGGCCGAGGGTCATGTGGCCAGCATGACTAAGCCGCTTCTGGCAAACCAGAGCAGCGCATGGAAACGCCGTTTACCTTCCCGCCGGAGTGGTACCTATTTATCTACTTGCAGTTTGACGTGCTTTCGAACTGCTAGGTTGGCAGGAGCAGGGACCAAGCAATGGGAGCTCACTCCGTCGCAGGGATTCGAACCACCGACCTTCCGATTGGCAAGCCCTAGGCTCTGTGGTTTAACCCACAGCGCCACCCGCGTCCCCTCTGCCCTAGGTTAGGTTGGGGTTTTTGATTTCCTAGCAGAAGCACTGGGGAGGGAAGAAAAATCTTGGATCCAATATTCTTTCCGTGCCCCTCTTTTCCCGCAGCTTTGAAACCTTTGCGTGAATTGCTTTGGTTTTATCTAAAATTCACCCATTTCAACCAATAGTACTGTTGGATTAAGAAAGTGAAAATGTTTACATTGCTATCTTTATTCCTTTGGTCAGCTCACATGTTTTCCTACATCGGCATACATAGGTTGATGGAGGGAGAGGAAGAAAACACACACACTCTGATACAGTGTCATGTGTGAATCTCATATTTTTAATCAATTTATTGGACTGCCAGGCTTAAAACTAAATTAATTGATTTGTACTTAATTCTGTTTTTATTTCCTATCTCATTCGGTATGCATTTCCCTTGGTTTGTATTGTGATGACCAATAGTTTTAAGCAATAAATCTGAACAGAATTATTACTTATATAAGATAATTATAGAATTTTTTTACACCCCCTCGAGGTGGATTTCAACAGGTTGAGAGCAAACTATACGATCAATAATCAGATTTAATCCTAAATCACCATGGAAACAGCAACACACACCCCCTTCGAAAACTAAAATGCAAAGAAACCAGCATTGTTTCCCATCGCTTCTGAAGGCAGGAGTGAAACTCATGTGGTGTGTGCCTTTTCCCTACACGAAAGTGATATCCATATTGAAACTTGCTGTGTATGGGGCAGCCCCAATGGAGAAAATATTTGATAGAGGCTGCTAAAATCCTGTTTCATTAAAGTAAGTGTCAGACTCACCCACGATTTAAAACAGGAGCTCACCTGCAGAGTGAGAGTCTAATCCCATTTCTACTTGAATAAAATCAGCGCCAGCCTCATTGAACTCTGGAGTTAATGAAAGCAGGATCCAGCCTTGCGAGGACAAAAGGACCGGAGGTGACTGCGGACTAAACCAATAAGAAAAGGGCACGATTGATAAAGAAAAGAAAAATGGTGGTTAGGGGAAAGTAGAAAAGAAAGAAATGGACATCCAAGGGGAGCCAAAGGAAGGAGGGGCAGAAGATTAGTAACATATGGCAGGTATCAATTATTTACCATGTATGTACAGTTAAGAAAGCTCACATCCCATCGGGACTGGGCCTGCATCCTAAAATGCTGAACTGTGTTTTAAAAGCAGAGGGAAAGGAAACATAGCAATCGAAAAGTTCTGCAATAAATTAACATCTCCAGGGCACAACCGTGTTGGAAAAAGCCCCTTCAACCCTTTGTGAATCGGGTTGCAAGAGAAATCAGCTGCACCAAGTTACAGCAGGACCCAACAGATGCCTGAGAATGATTTCTAGAAGGGGGACAAAATGTAATGATATCCAATATTAGTCATAGAGAAAACACCTTAAAAAGAGCTGACTTGATTTCAGTGGGTCTACTCTGAGTAAGACCTAGCTGGAGAACACCCTGTATGTCATCTTTCATCTTCTGCTCCTGAATAGAAGGAACCAAGGGCTTTCCTTTTAAATCAAATAAAATGCAAGTGAAAATAGCCTGTTTACTTAAATCCAAGGTTTGCTGTTAATCCCAGATTAATTGCAACCAACTCAATGCCTTCAAGAACTTCCTCCAGAACCTCTTTGCCTCCATTTCAGAATCACAGTGCAATTACTCTAGAATTTCCAATCGGCATTCATTTCTCCTTTCCCACCTCCTCAGTCGGAAAAGGCTGTCTTCCTCTTTGGCGATCACTCGTAGATCATCTTCCATGAACACTGTCTTAACAATGAGTCCGTAAGTGACTGTGGAGGCCAATTCTGGATCCATACGTCCTTCTACAGTGGGGACATAGGTTTCCAGATGGGACTTGATCATGGTGAGGTTTTGCCAAATGTGCCTTCCTCCTAGCATGTTTCTCCTTTTCGTCCTGAGTTCAAGCATCTTCAAAGTCCATTGCACCTTTGGGAAAGGCGGTTCTGCAATTGGAGCGCTCGCAGGCCAGTGTTTCCCAGTTGTCGGTGTTTATACTACATTTTTAAATATTTGCCTTGAGAGAGTCTTTAAATCTCTTTTGTTGCTCACCAGCATTACACTTTCCATTTTAAAGTTGGGAATAGAGCAGTTGCTTTGGAAGACGATAATCAGGCATCCGCACAACATGACCAGTATAACAATGTTGATGTTGAAGAATCATTGCTTCGACAATGGTGATCTTTTGCTTCTTCCAGTATACTGGCATTAGTTTGCCTGTCTTCCCAAGTGATGTGTAATTTTTTTTGGAGACACCGCTGATGGAATCTTTTGAGGAGTTGGAGATGGTGTTTATATGCGGTCCATGCTTCACAAGCATACAATAAGGTTGGTAGTAGAAGAGCTTTGTAAATGAGCATTTTAGTTTCCTTGCGAATGTCCCGGTCCTCAAACTCTCTGCACTTCAGTTGGGAGAAAGCTGCACTCACAGAGCTCAGGCAATGCTGGATTTTGGCATCAATGTCGGCCCTTGTGGAAAGATAACTGCCCAGGTAGAAGAAATGATTGACACTTTCCAACGTTACACCATGTCTCCTTTCCTACCTCCCTAGGTGGGAGGTGTTGTGGTCCTCTGAACTTACCAAGAATCTCTCTTTTTTTTAATTAAATTTTAATTAAATTTTCTTTTACAAATTAATCAACACAACCATGTTCTCAAATTTCCAATTTTTGGACTTCCACCAGCTCCTGCATCAATCATCCATATTTTATATTTGTTACGCATTTCCATTATAATATATTGCCAGTTAATAATGTCCTTTCATCTTTCTTTCTTTTAACAATACCCTTTGACATCACAAAGCCTCTTTAAAACCGACTAGCGTTGTCTGTTCATCACATGTTTTTCAGATAATTCGTAAACTTTCCCCAGTCCTTGATGAACTTGTGATCCTTTTGATATCTAATTTTCCCAGTCATTTTATCCAATTCTGCATAGTCCATAAGAACTTACCAAGAATCTCTGGGGTTGTTCCAGTCCAGGGATGCCCACAGTGGGGTTGAGGTGTCCAGAAGAGGCCAAGCAATGCTTTAGAACTCAGTCCAAATATTAAGAGGTGGAATCGGGAATGTTTTCAGGCATTGGATAAAAACGGAGTCCAACATGGGATGAATAATAATAATAATAATAATAATATATTTGCATCTACTCGTGCCAAGTTCACAGTCAAGGTTGGCTTCAGGTTTGGGGGGAGATATCAGCAAAGTTTCTCTGATGCCAGACCTTCCAGGTGTCCCTATTTTCCAGGAGTGTCCCTGATTTAGAGAAGCCATTCTGGATCCTGAATTGATCCCGGAATGTCCCGCTTTTCCTAAGGATGTCCCTATTTTCACTGGCGAAATGTTGGTGGGCAACCCCCAATCCATCTGAAGGCAGCCCAGTATAGAGAAGTTTTTAAATGTTTAATTTACATATATATGTTAGAAGCTGCCCAGAGTGGCTGGGGCAACCCAGTCAGATGGGCAGGGGATACATAGTAAAATTATTATGATGGACTAGGACGTCTGCATTATTATATTTAATGACCAGTTGGTTCTACGTACAGGAAGACTACTTCTGCTTATCTTCTGCCAGTAACCGGAACTTAATGAGAACCGAACTGCACCGGGCGAAATGGATGGGGTCCGTTTTCCACTGGTAGATTTAGGGCTCAATCAGGGGTCATATGAAGATGCTCCCACCACCAGCAATGAGTTACTAGCTGAAACCTTCTTATTGGATCTCTCATGCTTTCCATCACGAGAAGCCCCATAATATAGGTCAAAGGTCCCTCCGCATTCCCTAGGGATAGCCCCCAGGAAGGAGCAGCCTAAATGGCTTCTATTGATCCAGCAGATTGATTGAGCCCCAGCTGTGATTAATTTTGGACCAAAAGCACCTGCGGTAGCAGAGCAAT
The DNA here is from genome assembly GCF_951804945.1 of Podarcis cretensis. Classification (NCBI taxonomy): domain Eukaryota; kingdom Metazoa; phylum Chordata; class Lepidosauria; order Squamata; family Lacertidae; genus Podarcis; species Podarcis cretensis. The sequence continues at coordinate 133,805,040 of NC_137170.1, read as the reverse complement.
AGGTCAAGGTTTCAAAGCTGTATCGGCTGAAGCAAGGGCTGCTTTTTAAGGGGCACACAAGGCCCTTTAAAAGGCCAGTGAAGGATCACAGCTTGTTAAAGTCTTTCCAAGCCTGCTAATATTAACCCACAGAACAGGCCATGCTCAGCTCTGCAGCTTTTCCTAATAGCACCTTAATAGCACAATAATGTGGACTGGGCAGAAATTATCAGATTGATCTTCTGATTGATGGGGAAATTATGACCACTCTGGCCTCTTCGCTCGCTCTTCATCGGATTGTTTTTGAATTCATCACACATACGGACCACAGCACTTAGTTTCATAATTAATGTTTGGGACAAAGAAAGTCATTCATTTATCAGTTCTTTGCTTTCTTCACTTTTCACCCCCCAACGGTTCATTCTTAATGTGTGAACAGATTGAAGCAGCCCGGGATGACAGTTGTGTTGCTTGGTTCACTCCCTGGAGTCATCCATTCACACATGCAATTTGACATTTAATTCCTTTCTCTGTTTGCCTCCACATCCTGCCCTTCTTCCAGTGGGCACAGAGGGATGAGCACGTCTTATCTTCACAACAACCCTGTAAAGCAGGCTAGGCTGAGAGATGGAGAAACTTGCACAGGGGCACTAAGAGAACTACACAACTGAGCAGGGACTGGAATCTAGACCCCTGCCAGCCCAAGTCCAGAATTCTACTTGCTGTATCATGCAAAGGAGTGTCCCTGTGGTGTGGTTAAGAGCTACAAGCAGGGAGGCCAGCGTTCAAATCTCTACTCAGCTGTGAAGCTCCTTCTGTGACCTTGAACCAATCACAACATAGTTGGGAGGAAGGAAAGCACCTTGAGGCCCTTGGAAAGAAGGCGGGATCACAATATCTGCGATCCAAATATATTTCTGAGATAGTGAATATTCAGAGGCCCATCTACTCATGTGCATGGAAACAGGTATAAATAATGAGCCTCTCCATGATTGAGAATAGAAAGTACCGTAAACCAGGTATAAAGGTAAAGGTAAAGGACCCCTGACAGTTAAGTCAAGTCATGAACGACTCTGGGGTTTTGGCGCTCATTTCGCTTTACTGGCTGAGGAAGCCGATGTTTGTCCGCAGACAGTTTTTCCAGGTCATGTGGCCAGACTAAGCTGCTTCTGGCGAAACCAGAGCAGCCCACAGAAACGCCGTTTACCTTCCTGCCAGAGCGGTACCTATTTATCTATTTGCACTTTGATGTGCTTTTGAACTGCTAGGTTGGCAGGAGCTGGGACCGAGCAATGGGAGATCTCCCCATCGCAGGGGTTCGAACTGCCGACCTTCCGACCGGCAGCCCAAGGCTCAGTGGTTTACACCCGTAAACCAGGTATAAGGTAAAGGTAAAGGTACCCCTGCCCGTACGGGCCAGTCTTGACAGACTCTGGGGTTGTGCGCCCATCTCACTTAAGAGGCCAGGGGCCAGCGCTGTCCGGAGACACTTCCGGGTCACGTGGCCAGCGTGACATCGCTGCTCTGGCGAGCCAGAGTCGCACACGGAAACGCCGTTTACCTTCCCGCTGGTAAGCGGTCCCTATTTATCTACTTGCACCCGGAGGTGCTTTCGAACTGCTAGGTTGGCAGGCGCTGGGACTGAGCAGCGGGAGCGCACCCCGCCGCAGGGATTCGAACCGCCGACCTTTCGATCGGCAAGTCCTAGGCGCTGAGGCTTTAACCCACAGCGCCACCTGCGTAGGGCAACCCAAAATAAAATTAAAAAGTGGTCCAAGGCACTGCATGAACCAGATCAGAGAATACAGTGGTACCTCGGGTTAAGAACTTAATTCGTTCTGGAGGTCTGTTCTTAACCTGAAACTGTTCTTAACCTGAGGTACTACTTTAGCTAATGGGGCCTCTTGCTGCCGCTGCACCGCTGCTGCGCGATTTCTGTTCTCATCCTGAAGCAAAGTTCTTAACCCGAGGTAATATTTCTGGGTTAGCAGAGTCTGTAACCTGAAGCGCATGTAAGTCGAGGTACCACTGTATATGGATTCTTCAACCCAAACAGTGCTATGATCTGATTAGATGTAATGGTTGTATTCTGCTATTCCAAATGTTGAGCTCAAAGTGGCTCACAATAGCATTAGAAAATAAATACTGCCATCACTATAATCAAACATAGTAGCGTATAACAAAAGCAAACAACAACAGATTCATCAAAACAATTAATACAATTCCATAAAGTCAGAATAACAGAAATGGTTGTTGAGCACCAGTCATGCGTTTGCCCAAAGCACTCTCATCAATTGAAAGGTCCACCCCTTTGACCTGATAATGTGTCTCATCCAACAAAAGCAATGGGCTCCTTGCAGTGGTTTTCAATCAGTGTGCCATGGCACCCTGGGGTGCCTTGAATGATGCTCAGGGGTACCGCTGGCGCCACTGACCTCTGTCCCTCTTCCTTCCGGTCTCTTGCATCTCTGCCTCCCCCAAGGCTTGCACAGCTGTTTGTTGCAGCAGCCCTGGCTACAAGCTCCGCAGGGGAATGGTGCCTCTGGGGCTGGCCAGGGGGTGCTTCCCAGGCCTCTGTGGGGCAGTGTGAAGAGGCACCTCTCTTTGGGGTGGTGGGGGGAGCAGCTCAGAGACCGGGGCAGCAGCTGCAGCTGCCCAGAGGACTCCCAAGGAGAGGGAAGAAGAGAGGAGGCCGAGGGAAAACTCCACAAGGAAGGGTGTTCGAAAAGGGGTGAGGGGTTGCCGGCTCTGCAGGCAAGGGGTGACATAACTGGGCTCCTGAGCCCCACAGGGGTGCCGCAGAAAGAATGACATGGGTTACAACTCAGGTCTCATACCTGCATGATGTGGGGCTACCCCTTGGGGATGGAGCCTTGGGAATTATTAACTTGTTCCTGGAAACCTTGCTACATTTCAGAGGCATGCATATTTTACTAAATTAAATCCTTGATATCTGCAATTTACCAAAGGACCATGAACTATGGGTTCTTGGTCCCAGGCACACTCATAGTCACCTTCCATTCAACAATGGAGTAATGACTTGCACTCCTTATTTCAGCTGGCAAAGGATCAATGGGAGGGTAAAGAAAAGAATCAAGAGAACATTTGATCAGGATATTTGATTTCCAGGTCACAACACTTTAAGCCATGTCCCCTGTTTCCTCGATTATTATTTTTGTTTGACTATTACTTTATCCTCATTGTTCAGAAATGATAAATTCTGTTATATATATATATATATAAAGAATATACAGATTCCGTCTCAGAGTTACTATACCATACATTTAAACACTTGTTTAAAGTACATGACTCCCCCTAAAGAATCCTGGAAACTGTAGTTTTCCCCTCACAGACCTACAGTTTCCAGCTTCCTTATTAAACTACAGTTCATGGCAGGGCTTTTTTCAGTCAGAATTCACTGGAAATCAGTGCCTCTCGGGTGGGCGCCATTGCCATTCTAAGAGAACGAGAGAAGTATTCTTGATGAGTTCCGGCACCTCTTTTTCTAGAAAAATAGCACTGGTTCCTGGGATTCATGCGCTTTAAATGTGAATTGGGTGTGCTTTAAATGTATAGTGTACATCTGCTCTCAAACTGTCCCGTGAGTCGCTCACTGCTCTGGAAACAAGCTTATGAACTATGTCGGCACCCCTGTGACAGAAACCACATCCATTCCATCCATTTTTCACTTGATCCACTGTGGATATTCGATTGTGGGTTGTCCCCTCACAGAACTCCAGGAAGTGGAGGAAATTGTTGATGGGGGGGGGGGGCAGGCAGGTGTCGTTGTTGACAGGGGAGGGAACAATCTGAGAACTCCTCTGAATCCACAGCCGCAGAGGATGTTTTCTAAATGGTCCTAACAGATCGGAGGTGACCAAAGCTCAGTCTCTAACAAGCAAACAAGGAAACATGAACTTCCTCCCTCTCCGCTACAAGAGCTCTCTGGTTACCCTTTAATAGCTTTTGCAGTCACCCTTTGAAAGACCGTTAGCAGCCTCAGCTCAGATCAATGCGGGTGCTTTTTGAGCACATGAGAGGGATGGAGATACAGGGGTGGGAGAGGGATGCCGGGTGGCCTAGAATTGCTAGCAATGCATGGGAAATCTGGCAAGTCCTAGGCTCTGTGGTTTAACCCACAGCGCCACCCGCTGGTAATTAAAAAGGAGGATTTATGGCAAAAACAGATAGCTCCGGATGGCTCTGACAAAGTCTCCTGCATCATCACTCAAAATAATAATAATAATAATAATAATAATAATAATAATAATTTATTTATACCCCTGCCCATCTGGCTGGGTTTCAGAAGATGACCCTTCTGAAGACTCCTTCCGGCATCAACAGAAGATACTGAAATTACGGCCTTTATGTCTCTTGTTTCATTTCCTATCTAGCAGCCCTCCCATTTGTCGACTCTTTGGACTTAGTGGATCAGCTCCAACCCCTTCCTGATCTGAGAGGCTGTTTCTGAATCTATTTGCGCTGATTTGTGCTTCCGGTGAGCTTTGTCTGTGTTCTAGCCTGCTCTCAGCTACTGCCTTATCAGCCTGCCCATCAAGGTCAAGAAGAGCCGAAGTTTGCAGCTGCCGCTCTCCCCTGCCTGACTAACATCTAAGCCTCTCTGTTCCTGGCTGCTTTCTGCAGTTGGCTACAAATCTTCGCTTGGAGCTGGCTCATTCCTGACAATGACCTGGCTTCCAGCCAGGGGGAGAGGGTTTGGAGAGAACCCTTCCTTGAGAACACCATCACTTAAAAGCAAGTCAAACAAGGCTGGGCAATGGGCTCCATGGGGTGGCGAATGCTTCCCTCTATGAGAGAGTTCTTCTCAGAACCCCTTAAAGAAGCGGTTTATGAAACTGCTTCTTAAAAAAACCATCTCTTGACCCGGCCACTATGGCCAATTATATGGTCCAGTCTCAAATATTCCATTCCTGGACAAGGTGATAGAGCGGAACAACTCCGAGCGCATCTGATGGCTGTGGACCATTTGGTTGCCTTCCAGTTGGGTTTCGGGCCCCACTATGGGACCTTTTCTCTTAGGATAAAACTTGTCTGACCAGTCCAGCAGCCTCTTCCGTCAGAGTCTATCCAGCAAGAAGCATTGTCACAGTTCAATGAAGCATTCCAGACAGGTAAAACTCTCATGGCATAAAGCAGGGTCACTGTTGGATACAGACTGCGGACAGTGTCAAGGGCCACACAGAGATTTCAGGAGGTGACACATTTACTGTCTGGGCTGGAGGTTCTCCACCTCCATGATAACCCTTTGTTTTTATCCAGTGGCTCACTGTATAGAAAGGGAGTTTCATCCTGCCATTGCAAACAGTCGCTGTCGCCACCACTTTCAGGGGAAATGCCTGAACCACATGACAATTTGCCAAGCAGCAGAAAGGTTGTTTAAAAAAACAATATATATTATTGGATATAATGGGGTTCAGGGAGAAATTTGTGACAGGAATAAAAGCATTATATGCAGAGCAATTTGCAAACATAATAGTAAAAGGATTTTTTATTAGAAAAATGCATTATTGCTGAGGGAACAAGACAAGGTTGCCCACTCTCACAATTACTTTATATTTTCTCAGGCCGTTAAGTCTGAAATGCGACAGCAACCACTACTACCAATTATGCAAACTGGCCTCTAACTGAAGTACAGTCAAACCTTGGCTACCAAACGCCTCCATTTTAGTACATTTCGACTCCCGAACCCTGAAAACCCGGAAGTAAATGCTCCAGTTTTCAAACGTTTTTCGGAAGCTGAATGTCCGACACGGCTTCAGCTTGAGTGCTGGAAGCTCCTGCAACCAATCGGAAGCCGTGCCTCGGTTGTTGAACATTTCAGAAGCCGAACAGGCTTCCAGAATGGATTACACTCAACATCAGAGTTTTGACTATATCTTTGTTTCGTTTTGACTCAGAAACACCCTTCTCCCAGTCAGGGCTGTAGGTAGGGGGTGGCGAGGTGGGCAACTGCCAGGGGCGCAGGCAAGGCCCCCCCCCCCCCAATTGGCTAAAAAATATGTCCATAAATATGTCTATAAATAAAAATATTGATTATTGCCTCATAAGAAATGGTTCTAAATAGAGGGTGAGTTGAATGGGTGGAAGGTTGGAGGAGAGGCGGAAAGAAGAGCTAATTTGTCCATGGCTAGGGGGCACAATGGGACGCGGGTGGTACTGTGGGTTAAACCACAGAGCCTAGGACTTGCCGATCAGAAGGTCGGCGGTTTGAATCCCTGCAACAGTGTGAGCTCCCATTGCTTGGTCCCTGCTCCTGCCAGCAGTTTGAAAGCAGTTTGTCAAAGTGCAAGTAGAAAAATAGGTACCACTCCCGCGGGAAGGTAAACGGCATTTCCGTGCGCTGCTCATGTTCGCCAGAAGCAGCTGAGTCATGCTGGCCACATGACCCGGAAGCTGTACGCCGGCTCCCTCTGCCAATAAAGCAAGCTGAGCGCCGCAACTCCAGAGTCGCCCACGACTGGACCTAATCGTCAGGGGTCCCTTTACCTTTAGCGGGCACAATCTGGACGGTTCTGTCAGGGCTGCAAGATCACCCAGCTACGGCTCTGCACCCAGTCTTATCTCAGTTGCTGGTTGCCTATTTGATTCCATTTACCAATTGCTTCCCATGAAATCCCTCTTGAGATGTTGTATTGGAAGCAATTCTTAAGTGGAATTAAGCAAACAAACACGTTGCGGAATAGTAAGAAACCAGCCACTGAAACCCAGTCGTGACGTAAACAATCTTCCTAATCCTGAAAGTGGAGGTGGGAACAATATTAGCTATTGCAACATGGAAGCCGTTCATCCCCCTTTTGAGTTATTCCCCATGTAGCCTCGTAACGCCAGGGCATCATTCCATTCTGAACCCTTTAGAGATCTGTGGAGACAAAAGTCCTCAAAAGCATGAGTCACCCCCCCCCCTTTTCTCTGGGGGTCCTGATTAATTTCCAGCTTGGATTGCATCATCTGTGCGTCTGTCTGCTGAAGCATATATGTGCAATGGGAGGGGCTGGAGTTGCAGACGAGAGCCCAACAAAGTTGCACAATTGGTACTTCTGATGAGAAATAAATGCACCTATGTTTCTGGTGGCAGCGAGGAATTTGAGTTTCCACCCAATTAGCATGACAAATAAATCGACCCATAACCTGTAATCATCCAGACTGCAGAGAGGCGGTCTAGGAATCTGCACAACCGAGATTATGCTGCAAAGAGCAAAAAACTAGAATCTCACACCACGAAAGAACTGAGTTTCTAGTTCTTTCATGTGCAAAGAGAATTGCAGTATGCTTCTACCCCAGGCGTAGGAGGCTGGGGGTCCAGGTGGGTCGCCTAGTGTTGGTTTTTTTGGGTTTTGTTTATTCTGCAATCCTTCAGCAGCCCTTTAAAGTAGCCAAGTATCATTTCCTGTGTATCGCAGATGGCTGGCTTGTCACCTGTTTGTGGATGAAGTGAGATTTTGGCCATCTTTCCCACGACCCTTTGCTAGAACCCCGAGGCGTGCTGCTAGATTTCAGTCTGCTTCTTAGACTTCTCTCCCTCCCTCCCTCTTTCTCTTTTTCTCTCTTTCTTACACACACACACACACACACACACACACACACACACTTGAGTACGGTTCACTTGCTGACTTCATGTACCTGAAAATGCTTCCACCTGGAAGTGGCCATTTCCTTTCTGATACAGTCCTAATTGATTGGCTTGATAAATGGTGAGCTTTTGCTGCCCCGAAGCACAGCCTGTTAGTTACTCAATAATAAATAGATCTGGCTGGCACTTGCAGATGCAGCCGCCCCCTGCTCAACCTTCCCCCACAATGCCTCCTAACAGTAGCCGCTTCTTTCACCCAAAGCTAAGCACACAAACTCTGCTTAGCTCAAAAATGCCCACTGTAACTAGGATTTCCACCACCGCCTGGTTACTTTTTTTTCTTTTTAAGGAACAGATGCTTAAAGCTCCACCTTCTAGAAGACGATAGAGAAACAGGGAGAATAAAATGTTGCATGCAAGGCAGAGCCAGCTGGTTCTCTATTCAAGGCACTTAAGCAAAATCAATGTCTGTCCTGTATGCATCGGCTTGAATGAGAAAATGAGTTAATTTGAGGAAATTCGTGGGAGGAAAGTTTCCTCTTTCCTCCGCCTCCTCCTGCATCCCCCAGAAAGCCTCCCCAGAGAGTTTGGGGCTTGTCTGGACAATGTGGAATGAGGTGGTGTGGGAGATCCCCCCCCCCAATCAATCAAAGGTCCCCCCACAACTCATCCCACATGTAAGTATTATTTAGCTTCAAACAGGTTTACTTTAGATGTAAAGGGACCCCTGACCAATGACTCTGGGGTTGCGGTGCTCATCTCGCTTTACTGGCCGAAGGAGCCGGCGTACAGCTTCCGGGTCATGTGGCCAGCATGACTAAGCCGCTTCTGGCGAACCAGAGCAGCGCACGGAAACACCGTTTACCTTCCCGCCAGAGTGGTACCTATTTATCTACTTGCACTTTGACATGCTTTTGAACTGCTAGGTTGGCAGGAGCTGGGACCAAACAACAGAAGCTCACCCCGTAACGGGGGTTCGAACCACCGACCTTCTGATCGGCAAGCCCTAGGCTCTGTGGTTTAGACCACAGAGCCACCTGCGTTGACTTTGCTGCCTGCTTAAAGAGGCAGTTGCTGTTATGTTTTAATTTGCTGTATAAGTTGTGCAATACAGTGATACCTCAGGCTAAGTACTTAATTCGTTCCGGAGGTCCGTACTTAACCTGAAACTGTTCTTAACCTGAAGCACCACTTTAGCCAATGGGGTCTCCTGCTGCTGCTGCTGCGCCACCACTGTGCGATTTCTGTTCTCATCCTGAAGCAAAGTTCTTAACCTGAAGCACTATTTCTGGGTTAGCGAAGTGTGTAACCTGAAGCGTATGTAACCTGAGGTACCACTGTATATATTATGATTTTCACCTGCAACTTTTGTGTTTTACTGCCCTGGGAGGTGCGGGGTAGAAATCATGTCGAGAAAGCATACATCATGAACACATCCCGGTGCAGTCAGGCATCAGAGATAACACACATGGGCTTCAAAGCCCACTTCTCACTGGGAAAACCAGTGCGATTCATGTGCCTGAAATTCACATTGAAAGAGAGGTCTCATAGCACAGAACGGCACCTCGTTTGCACCTTCTGCGCATGCTCTCGTGCACTATGTCACAGTTGCAGAAACTCAGTCTCCCTTCTGACCAGGGCCTAACCTATTATTTTGTGCCCCTTCAGCTCAGCACCCTCTGTAGGGGAACCGCCCACACTGCCCTAAATTCGGCGCTGGCAGCAGCCACCTGTTTGTGACTGGGGGTCATGGGGTGGGGGAAAATAGCCCCTTGCTTTCCCCATGGCTGTAATAAAATGGATGGCTTTGTTTAAAGGCCATGGAAGCCCTTGAGACTTGAGGCCATCAGGGCTGCTGCTGCCACCCAGATAACTGCAACATAGCTCAGTCGACACAGCATGAGCCTCTTCATTTCAGGGCGGTGGGTTCGAGCCCCAAGTGGGGCAAAAGATTTCTGCATCGCAGGGGGTTGAACATGTGCTCTACGTGGAGCTACCTTTGAAGGTGACCCGGAAAGTACAACTAATCCAGAATGCGGCGACCGAGACCATATAACACCGGTCTTGAAAGACCTACTTTGGCTCCCAGTACATTTCCGAGCACAATTCAAAATGTTGGTGCTGACCTTTAATGCCCTAAACAGCCTCGGCCCTGTATACCTGAAGGAGCATCTCCACGCCCATCATTCAGTCTGGACACTGATGTCCAGCTCCGAGGACCTTCTGGCGGTTCCCTCATTGTGAGAAGGGAGGTTACAGGGAACCAGGCAGAAGGCCTTCTTGGTAGTGGCACCTGTCTTGTGGAACGCCCTCCCACAAGATGTCAAGGAAATAAACAACTATCTGACTTTCAGAAGACATCTGAAGGCAGCCCTCTTTAGGGAAGTTTTTAATGTCTGATGTTTTATCGTTTTTTCATATTTTGTGGGAAGCTGCCCACAGTGGCTGGGGAAGCCCAGACAGATGGGTGGGGTATAAATAATAAATAATAATTATTATTATTATTAGATGACCTTTGGGATCCTTTGCAACTTGACAATTCTATGTTTCCATTCTATGTTTCCAACACCTTTGGCTCTGTGGCTGGCATGACAGGGAGCGGGGTCTTGCGGCCATCTCCCAGCTTCAGCAGCTTGGCTTAAGTTATGGCTAAGGAGAATTGGGAAGAAGAAGAAGGCAGCCATTGGAAGCTGGAAAACAACAACAACATTTGTTAGTGGCTGGCAAGTGCACACCCTTTTTGTTAAGTTGTGGGTTGACATAGCAGACGACACAGCGATTTCTCCAAGGCAGCTCTTTATTTTGTAAGCTGGAATAGAACTGACTAGCAAACAGCTCAGCCGGCCTGCTTTTATAGGCAGCCGGCTGTCAACATTGTAGCAACAACAACCCAGAGTTTCCCGCCTAAAATAACTGACGTGGACCTGAGTGAAAACTATCTACAGACCTGAGTGAAAACTATCTACAGTATCCCCCTGCTGGTCCAGGGTGAAACTTCACTACATAACACTTTTGCCTCTCTGGAGCCTGGCTACCATAATCTAGGCGCCTCAGCCCAACTCCCCAGCCGCCAAGCCTTTACCTGCCGGCCTCTCCTGCTGCTGCTGCTGCTTTCCAGACTCAGAGCAGTTCCTCTGGGCTTTCATCCATTGCATGTCAAGGTGGGCTGCCGCCGGATCAGACCACAGCGCCGCTTGCCTGGCAGGTTGCGCACCCTCAACAGCTACTTCTTCCTCCAAGCCAAGGAAAATCAGAGTGAAGATGGGTTACTGATGAATGAGTCTTATTTCTGAATGACTCCTGTGCATCCTCCCTTGTTAGTTCCTCCTTTGCTTCTTTCCTGTTTGCTGGCCTCTGCAGTGATTGGGGTGCAAAGGGGAAGCTTTATTGGAAAAAGGGCAATGCGGTGCTGAAATAGACCCGGAGTCGAGTGTGGATTTCATGCTCTTTATTGAGCTCATAGTAGCGAGGAATGAAAGCTCCCCCAGAATGTCGGCTTTATATACATTATTTACACAATGGGCCCCATGTGATTGGCTAATTCCGGGATTCTCCTGTAGGCCAATCAGGTTGCGGATTCACTTCCACCTGGAGCTGGATTGGGTGGCTCCTGTGGACCAGTCATACTGCTGCATTGTTCTAGGACCAATCAGACTGCTGCATTTTGGATCCTATTCAACTCAGTACATAACAGGTGCTTTGCTTTGCTTTGCAAAGGAGCGGGTGTTTCCTGAGTGAGGCCCATTCCCAATTGTGTGCTTCACAAGCTGCAACAGGAAGCAACAAAACAACAACTGAAAGAGGGTTTTTGGCACCTTAAAGAGTAACAAAAACAACTCCTCCCACCTCCAACCCACCAATCTGTGGCCGACATGTGAGAGTCGCCAAAGAGGGTGGAAAACCGTGAACAAACACACTGAAACAAGGATTAATATAAAACATCCTTTCTTAAGAATGTACCCAGGAGTTGAGACCAGTGCTTTTTTTCTGGAGGGACGCAGGAGGACACATACCCCTAAACATTTTGTGAATCTTTGTACTTTTGTCCATTTACTGTATTTATTTGTCCCAATTTGAACTATAAAATGGTGACTTTCTTGAGTCAAAATGAGAGTACCCCCTAAACATTTTTTAAGGAAAAAAGCACTGGTTGATACCATATGTATTTCCAGGAGCCTCCCTGATTTAGAGAAGCTGTCCGGGTTTCTGATTTGATCCCAGAATGTCCCACTTTTCCTTAGGATGTTCCTATTTTCCTTGGAGAAATGTTACAGGGTATTTGACCCATGAGCCGTCGGAAGGCAATCCTGTATAGGGAAGGTGTTTTTTTTAATGTTTAATGTTTAATTATGTTTTTATATATGTTGGAAGCTGCCCAGAATGGCTGTGGCAACCCAGTAAGATGTGTGGGGTATAAATAGTAAAATTATCATTATGGGATGAGATGTCCCTGTTTTCATCAGAGAAATGTTGGAGAGTATGGCAGCATGGGCATGTCATGTAAGGTATCAGGAACCTTTAATAGCCCATGTCTTACTCAGAAGTAAATAATGGTTCAAAAGGGATTTGTTTGTTTGTTATAACACTAAAACTAGCTTTATATGCGTAAAAATAAGGAGGCAGCTTAATCGTTTTGTTCAGAACTGACTAGCTGCAAAAGCACACCAAAAACTGTACTTCAGATAGCAGAAAATGCCCTTCTGAAATATTATAAAGGGTATTTTATTAATTTTAGAATGTACTGGTATGTTTTGCATTAACAGAAAACGAAACAAACTTTATCTTAGGAAGACTAACCATTTTTATATTGACGAACTGTGCCTTCTCAGTGCAGCGAGAGTCCCTTTTCCATTTAACCTTTACTATAGGACAAACCTGAGCCTCACACACCTGACCTTAAGGGTCCTTGGCTAGTTGGAAGGTTTAAACATGAAAAATAAGGAAACACAGAGAGGAAATACTCTCAGATTTTACCACCCTTTTGTGAGGTAGCCACGCATTTTCCAGCCCTGCTTTAGTTTCCTGCTGGGAAATTATGCCTTTTCCTATTAAACTGAAGAAAGCAACCAAATATTTGGAAGATAGTAAGCTTGAAAGTTTAGAAGTCTATATTTACCCATTTATTTCTGCTGTGTCACTGTCTCGTTGGGTCGATTATCCTCTGGCTGGAAAAGAGCTGACTCAGACCTCAGCCTGGCACAAGGTTTTACCTGCAGCACAGCAGTAGCTCCCTGGGATGCGCTTGAATCCAGCAACTCTTCCTGAATCTTTTGCATTGCCAAACTGAGAATCACACACAAGATATTGCCATAAGCAAGTCAGATGTTTATACTGTATACCTTACTGCAGAAGTTGTGACACATAAATCACGTGTGATAGGAATTTTGAGGTCTTAAAGGTAAAGGTACCCCTGCCCGTACGGGCCAGTCGTGTCCGACTCTAGGGTTGCGTGCTCATCTCGCTCTAGAGGCCGGGAGCCGGCGCCGTCCGCAGACACTTCCGGGTCACGTGGCCAGCGTGACGAAGCTGCAGCTGGCGAGCCAGCACCAGCGCTGCACACGGAAACGCCGTTTACCTTCCCGCTATAAAGCGGTACCTATTTATCTACTTGCACTTGGGGGTGCTTTCGAACTGCTAGGTGGGCAGGAGCTGGGACCGAACGACGGGAGCTCACCCCGCCGCGGGGATTCGAACTGCCGACCATACGATCGGCAAGTCCTAGGCACTGAGGTTTTACCCATAGCGCCACCTGCGTCCCCTTTGAGGTCTTAGATATATGGTAATGTTCATAACCGCATGTACAAAGATCAGCACAGGAAGACCGACCTGAAGCCATTTTGATTCCTAAACTGAGCAAATGTTTTCTCTGCAAGGTCAAAGTGGAAAAGCCTCCCCATTGTCTTTTCCTTCACAAATCCTGTCTTAAGATATGAATAGAGTGTGAGCCTGTGACCTGGCCCAGGAACTAAGTATTTATCATTACAAAGGACTTGCCAGGCTACCCTGGCAATCCAATCAAGTAACTGCCAGACAGGAGATAAACAACAACAGGAGAAAAACAATATTCAAATTTCTGTTTTAGACCGCCTCTTCTGTGATGTATGTATGATGTTTCTGGGGGTGGTCTTGATCTACAGGATGGGAATTTCAAAAGTCTTTATAAGGCCTTGCATGCCATTTTTCTGGGTCCCTCCTCTCTCCTGCGGGTGTTGCAACAGATCAATAAAGATCAAGCTTACTAGCTGCTTTGCTTCTCAATATTCTCTGGTTCGCCTCTGTTATTTTCTCCTACCAATAGGGAACCTATGTAAGGACTCTATATGGGCTCTTGGATACCCCATAAGGGAAAAGGACAATTTTTGTTTACAACATACGCAAGCTGCACAGTCCTATGAATGTGTCCTCAAGAATCTCCGTTGAGTCTGGGTCCCACTGAGTCTGGATCTGTGCTTGGCTGCCCTACGTGGCAAACTCCTGACGTGTAAAGGACAGTGAAGTACTTTCGGATTCTGGACCAACTGATCAGTCATCACCAGCTCAGACCTCACGAGCCATATGCAAACATAAGGTTTTCTTGCCCTAACATGCATTGCTTTCCCCTTGCTTACATTGAATTGCATTTTACCACCCATTTGCACCGTTAAGAAAGGTTCTTTTGGAGCTCTTGGCAATCTCTTTTTGTTTTGACTGGTCTTCACTGATTTATGCACCAGACGTGAATCTCTAGCCGGAGCATCTTCAGAGACTGTCTGGAAGCCCTTCCAGCAGAACATGTGTCTCCGTCTCCTCCCATCTCCTTTCTTATTGGCATTCCTTGGAGGTGCAGTATTGAATGCTGCTTTGAGTGCCCAATAAAATCCCCCCATTTCTGCTTTTGGGTGCCCTTGACTCTGCAAATGTCTATAAGGTTCACCCAGCCAGACATGAAAGGGATGCACACAACAGTGCTGCTACGTAGAAACACTGTGTGCACCATTCCTACACAAATGATTTAACGGGCCAACCCTTAAAAAACTCTATCCATCAGCCTCAGTGTGCATATAAAACAGAAATAACATACGGATCCTCAGCAGATATTAGGTGTTAACCGACCCAGCTTCAGTAGTTTCCTTGGGGGTTGAGGGATGATAATATCCATCAGTCCCCGTCCCCCCTTTCTCCCTAAACCATCATTTGTCCTGGTTCCAGAGGCTGCTTTGGGTATCAACATGCTTGCTGAAGGAGCGTCTCCACCCCCATCATTCTGCCCGGACGCTGAGGTCCAGCGCCGAGGGCCTTCTGGCGGTTCCCTCATTGCGAGAAGCAAAGCTACAGGGAACCAGGCAGAGGGCCTTCTCGGTAGTGGCGCCCACCCTGTGGAACGCCCTTCCAGCAGATGTCAAAGCGATAAACAACTACCTGACATTCAGAAGACATCTTAAGGCAGCCCTGTTCAGGGAAGTTTTTAACGTGTGATTTTACTGTATTTTTGGTTTTTATGGAAGCCGCCCAGAGTGGCTGGGAAGGCCCAGCCAGATGGGCGGGATATAAATAATAAATTATTATTATTATTATTATTATTATTATTATTATTATTATTATTGTCAGCCTGGGCTGCATGCGCAAAATAATATCTGTCTCGCTGTATGGGCAACCTTTTCCAGAAGACAATTGTATTTTGAGGAGTTTTAGTGATCTGGCCTGCTCATCTCTTTCTGCCTCTGTTTGCTTCCCTTCTCTGTCTCTTTGTAAAGCTCTTTGAAGGCTGAGAGCAGCCTTTAATGTATAATCTGGTGGAAGGAAGAAGTGATGATGCAGGATACCTGCTGACCTCCTTTGATGTTAGACGTTGTTTGGAGGAACGTGCAGTATTGGAAGAGGGGGCTAGCTAATTAATAATCTGTACTAGCTAGTCGGGCAAGGCACATAGGCTAACGGGTTAGCTATCTATAAATCAGATGGTGTTAGGCAGGAGTTCTGTGCGAAATTCGTGTACAAACTCATGGCTGGAGGGTCGTGCAACCTGTGGCTACCTGGGGTTCACTTCACCACTTCTTGAGGGCTTCACTGCCAGAAGCCAAGTTACAGGGAACCAGGCAGAGGACCTTCTCGGTAGTGGCACCTGCCCTGTGGAACGCCCTCCCACCAGATGTCAAAGAGAACAACTACCAGACTTTTAGACGACATCTGAAGGCAGCCCTATTTAGGGAAGCTTTTAATGCTTGATGCATTACTGTATTTTAATATTGTGTTGGAAGCCGCACAGAGTGGCGGGGTATAAATAAATTATTATTATTATTATTATTATTATTATTATTATTATTATTATTCCCAGTGGCAGATAAAGGCTTGCTTGGTAATGTACATAATGCTTGCTGTTTAGAATAAAATCTTTAATCTTCTCACTCACTTGTGTTTGTATTGCTTCTGAATCTGATTAAAAGAATCACCTTGCATTTGGCAAGATGCTCACCAAGAGCTGTCGCTATGCATGTGTGTTTTATTCACCAAGATCCCATCTCCCCTCTAACCTGCTGATCCTTGGCTGCCGTCCCATGACAATGCCTGCCTCTGAATCCAGGCACATCGCAGCTTAGAAGGCTGACAGCTGGCATTTAAGGGAAACTGATTTAGCAGGCTGTTTTATCAAATTTTGCCTTCCCTCCAAAGACCAGGGCTTGCTTTCCCCTCCCCGTCCCCCATGCCTGTATCACCCAGCTCCCCGGAGAACAATCTCAGGCAATTTACAAAGCAATACTTTTCCTGTTGCTGAGATCCTTGTGACAGCAATGGATATTTTATGCTTGAGGAATTGGTCTTTAAGGATTTGGGCTCTGGATATTCCAACCCATCTAAAATGTCACTTTCAAGTGTTTGTGTGCTCTCCCTCACCCGTCTGATATCTCTTTGTATTTGATCCTACATGGAAAACACCCCCCCCCCAAGAGAAACCATGCCTGGGTATACATACTTTGTTCAGAATCTGCAGTGGGAATTGAAGAGTCTTGCAGCAGCAGCAGAAGCAAAAGAGAGAGAAAGGAAAGCCACTTTATATTAACCTTGCAACAAAGGCAGGGGAAAAACAAATTCAGTCCTCATATCTGCTATACAAGACTGCATGTACTGCAGCGGTGTGGATTCATAATTCATAGGTGTATAGGTTCAAATGAATTAAATATTTTTGCCTTCTCACTTGAATTAAATACATAACTTTTCCATGTAACAGTACCTAAATCTACACACAAAGGGATACTGTGTAAGTTTATGATGGTATATATTTGGCATAGCTGCATATTATATGTAATATATAGGCAATGTAAAACATTGCCTATGTGGGGTTGGGAGGATGGAAAGTAAAGAATGCATTTGAGATTATATAAAAATCTGTTTCCATATATTTAGGCCAAAACTCTATACGCACTTACAGTGGCACCTCAGGTTAAGAACTTAATTCGTTCCGGAGGTCCATTCTTAACCTGAAACTGTTCTTAACCTGAGGTACCACTTTAGCTAATGGGGCCTCCTGCTGCCGCTGCACCACTGACACGTGATTTCTCTTCTCATCCTGAAGCAAGGTACTATTTCCGGGTTAGCAGCGTCTGTAACATGAAGCGTCTGTAACCCGAGGTACCACTGTATTTTGAATAAGCTTCATTGAACTCAACTGGGTTCAAGTGCAGGACTGTGTGATTTAACTACTGAGAGTTGGTAGAAGAGTTTGGATTTGATATCCTGCTTTATCACTACCCAAAGGAGTCTCAAAGCAGCTAACAATCTCCTTTTCCCTTCTTCCCCTACAACAAACACTCTGTGACGTGAGTGGGGCTGAGAGACGTCAAAGAAGTGTGACTAGTCCAAGGTCACCCAGCAGCTGCATGTGGAGGAGCGGGGAAGCGAACCCGGTTCACCAGATTACAAGACTACCACTCTTAACCACTGCACCACACTGGCTCCTGGAGAATGTCCCATGTGTCCAGAGTGAACCAATCACATGAGAGTTACTGGGGAACATTCCAGAATTAAACACACAGTAATGCGTTTAAGCATCCATGACCCCTTCATGGATCACTGCCCCTTCATGGATCACTGCCTTGCCGTGGCGAAGGGGCTTGAAGAACTCAGAGAAGCTATGAACTATGCCGAGCAGGGCACCCAAGATGAACAGGTCATAGTGGAGAGTTTTGACCAAACGTGATCCACCTGGAGGAGGAACCGGCAAGCCACTCCAGTATCCCTGCCAAGAAAACTCCATGGACAAAGACAACAGGCATATAAAAGTTATGACGCTGGAAGATGAGCCCCTCAGGTCGGAAGGCGTCCAACATGCTACTGGGGAAGAGCGGAGGGCAAGTACAAGTAGATCCAGAGCTGATGAAGCGGCTGGGCCAAAGCCGAAAGGACGCTCAGTTGCGGATATGCCTGGAAGCGAAAGGAAAGTCCAATGCTGTAAAGAAAAATATTGCATAGGAACCTGGAATGTAAGAACCATGAACATGGGTAAGTTGGAGGTGGTCAAAAATGAGATGGCAAGAATAAATATTGACATCCTGGGCATCAGTGAACTAAAATGGACGGGAATGGGTGAATTCAGTTCGGATGACCATCATATCTGCTACTGTGGGCAAGAAACCCGTAAAAGAAATGGAGTGGCCCTCATAGTCAACAAAAGAGTGGCAAAAGCTGTACTGGGATGCAATCTCAAAAATGATAGAATGATCTCGATACGAATCCAAGGCAGACCTTTTAACATCACAGTAATCCAAGTTTATGCACCAACTACTGGTGCTGAAGAAACTGAAATTGACCAATTCTATGAAGACTTACAACACCTTATAGAAGTGACACCAAAGAAGGATGTTCTTCTCATTATAGGGGATTGGAATGCTAAAGTAGGGAGTCAAGAGATAAAAGGAACAACTGGCAAGTTTGGCCTTGGAGATCAAAACGAAGCAGGGCAAAGGCTAATAGAGTTCTGTCAAGAGAACAAGCTGGTCATCACAAACACGCTTTTCCAACAACACAAGAGACGACTCTACACATGGACATCACCAGATGGGCAGCATCGAAATCAGATTATATTCTCTGCAGCCAAAGATGGAGAAGCTCTATACAGTCAGCAAAAACAAGACCTGGAGCTGACTGTGGCTCAGATCATCAGCTTCTTATAGCAAAATTCAAGCTTAAACTGAAGAAAGTAGGAAAAACCACTGGGCCGGTAAGATACAATCTAAGTCAAATCCCTTATGAATACACAGTGGAAGTGAGGAACAGGTTTAAGGATTTAGATTTGGTGGACAGAGTGCCTGAAGAACTATGGATGGAGGCTCGTAACATTATACAGGAGGCAGCAACGAAAACCATCCCAATGAAAAGGTACCAGACAGGGTTGCCCGCTATCACCATTATTATTCATAATGGTCCTTGAGGTTTTTTTAGATTCAATAAGGAAAAATGAAAGTATAAAGGGGGTGACAGTAGGCCAAAACCAATATAAAGTTAAAGCCTTTGCTGACGACTTAGTTTTGATGGTGGAAGAACCGATGGGGACTGCAGCCGAGATACTGGAGGAAATTGAAAAATTTGGAGAGGTGGCAGGTTTTATAATAAACAGGAAGAAAACCAAAATTATAGCCAAAAATATGGAAAAAACAATGATGGAAGTATTGCAACAACAAACGGGTATTGAAATTGCTAAAAAGGTGAAATATTTGGGAATATGGTTAACTCCAAAAAATATTGATCTGTTCCAAAACAACTACGTCCCGGTGTGGAATGGAATTAAGAAGGACCTGGAAGTATGGAGAAGACTAAAACTATCCCTCTGGGGTAGAATCTCAATGATTAAGATGTTAGTGCTACCAAAGATGTTATTTTTATTTCAGATGATACCAATACTAAAAGGAGCGGCGATCTTTAAAGATTGGCAAAGGATGATTTCAAGATATGTCTGGCAGGGCAAAAAGCCGAGAATCAAATATAAATTATTAACAGATGCAAAAGAAAGAGGAGGCTTTGCCCTGCCAGATTTGAAGTTATATTATGAAGCATCATGTCTTTGCTGGTTAAAAGAATGGATTAAACTTAAAAATACAAAGCTCCTGGATTTGGAAGGATTTGATAACAGATTTGGATGGCACGCGCACCTTTGGAAAGAAAAGAAAAAGGGTTATAAATCATTTGAAAATCATATCTTCCGGAGATCGTTATTGGAAGTTTGGGACAGATACAAAAATATATTAGAAATGGGGGTCCCACATTGGTTATCCCCATTAGAGGTTATAGGTGTCAAAAAAATTAATATGAGAAGCGACTGGATTACCTATGGAGATTTGGTGGTGAAGGAAGGGGGGAAGTGGAGATTAAAACCATACGAACAAGTAAGAGAACATGTTTATGATTGGTTGCACTACTATCAAATAAGTGAAATGTTTAAAAAGGATGTGAAAGAAAAAGGGTACAAAGAAAAAGATTCAAAATTTCAAACAGAAATTGTCAATAATGATTGTAAGATAATTTCCAAAATGTATAAAATTCTGTTGGAATGGCATACAATGGATGAGGAAGTAAAAGTGGTCATGATTCAATGGGCCAAAGATTTAGGATATAACATAGAAATGGATGATTGGCAAAGAATATGGAATGAAAACTTGAAGTTTACAGCATGTGTCACATTGAAAGAAAATGTTATGAAGATGGTATATCGGTGGTATATGACACCAGTAAAATTAGCAAAAATGTACAAAACTTGTAACAAATGTTGGAGATGTAAGGAGAAAGAAGGTACATTCATGCATATGTGGTGGGATTGTAAGAAAGTAAGGGGGTTCTGGGAGATGATATATAATGAACTAAAGAAAATGCTAAAATATAGCTTTGTTAAGAAACCAGAAACCTTTCTGCTGGGAATAACAAGAATGGACATAAATAGGAGAGACTGTAAACTTTTTCAGTATGCAATCACCGCAGCAAGAATACTGTTGGCCCAAAAATGGAAACAAGAAGAAGTACCGACTTTGGAAGAATGGAGGATAAAATTAACAGACTATGCAGAACTGGATAAATTAACTGGGAAAATCAGATTCCAAAAGGATCACAGGTTTTTTGAGGACTGGGGAAAATTTACGGAGTATTTGAAAACTGTATGTGAGGACTGTACAACGCTAGTGTGCTTTAAAGAAGCTTTGTGAAAATACAAGGAATATTGTTAGAAAGCAAATAAGGTCAGAAATATAGTGTTTAATGGCAATATTAAAATTAAGGAATGTGAAGATAGGATTCGAACTACGAATGATTGTCAGAGAAGTTGAGGGAGGTCCAATAAGCTAAAATATGTGATGTGTAAATTGATATGACTGGAGTTTTTCATGGAAAATTTTTTAATAAAAATTTATATAAAAAAAAGAAAGAAAAGGAAATGCAAGAAAGCAAAGTGGCTGTCCAATGAGGCCTTACAAATAGCGGGGGAGAGAAGGCAAGCAAAATGCAAGGGAGATCGTGAAACATACAGGAAATTGAATGCAGATTTCCAAAGAATAGCAAGGAGAGACAAGAAGACCTTCTTAAACAAGCAATGCAAAGAAATAGAGGAAAGCAATAGAATGGGAAGAACCAGAGATCTGTTCAAGAAAATTGGAGATATGAAAGGAACATTTCGTACAAAGATTTCCATAATAAAGGACAAAAGTGGAAAGGACCTAACAGAAGCAGAAGACATCAAGAAGAGGTGGCAAGAATACACAGAGGAATTATACCAGAAAGAAACGGATGTCTCATATACCCCAGGTAGTGTGGTTGCTGACCTTGAGCCAGACATCCTGGAGAGTGAAGTCAAATGGGCCTTAGAAAGCACTGCAAATAACAAGGCCAGTGGAAGTGATGGTATTCCAGCTGAACTATTTAAAATATTAAAAGATGATGCTGTTAAGGTGCTACACTCAATATGCCAGCAAGTTTGGAAAACTCAGCAGTGGCCAGAAGATTGGAGAAGATCAGTCTACATCCCAATCCCAAAGAAGGGCAGTGCCAAAGAATGCTCCAACTATCGCACAATTGCACTAATTTCTCACGCTAGCAAGGTTATGCTTAAAATTCTACAAGGAAGGCTCAAGCAGTATGTGGACCGAGAACTCCCAGAAGTGCAAGCTGGATTTAGAAGAGGCAGAGGAACCAGAGACCAAATTGCAAACATGCGCTGGATTATGGAGAAAGCTAGAGAGTTCCAGAAAGACATTTACTTCTGCTTCATTGACTATGCAAAAGCCTTTGACTGTGTCAACCATGGCAAACTATGGCAAGTTCTTAAAGAAATGGGAGTGCCTGATCACCTCATCTGTCTCCTGAGAAATCTCTATGTGGGACAAGAAGCTACAGTTAGAACTGGATATGGAACAACTGACTGGTTCAAAATTGGGAAAGGAGTACGACAAGGCTGCATTTTGTCTCCCTGCTTATTTAACTTATATGCAGAATTCATCATGCGAAAGGCTGGGCTGGATGAATCCCTAGCCGGAATTTAGATTGCCGGAAGAAATATCAACAACCTCAGATATGCAGATGACACAACCTTGATGGCAGAAAGTGAGGAGGAATTAAAGAACCTTTTATTGAGGGTGAAAGAGGAGAGTGCAAAATATGGTCTGAAGCTCAACATCAAAAAAACGAAGATCATGGCTACTGGTCCCATCACCTCCTGGCAAATAGAAGGGGAAGAAATGGAGGCAGTGAGAGATTTTACTTTCTTGGGCTCCATGATCACTGCAGATGGTGACAGCAGCCACGAAATTAAAAGACGCCTGCTTCTTGGGAGAAGGGCAATGACAGGCCTAGACAGCATCTTGAGAAGTAGAGACATCACCTTGCCAACAAAGGTCCGTATAGTTAAAGCAATGGTTTTCCCAGTAGTGATGTATGGAAGTGAGAGCTGGACCATAAAGAAGGCTGATCACCAAAGAATTGATGCTTTTGAATTATGATGCTGGAGGAGACTCTTGAGAGTCCCATGGACTGCAAGAAGATCAAACCTCTCCATTCTGAAGGAAATCAGCCCTGAGTGCTCACTGGAAGGACAGATCCTGAAGCTGAGGCTCCAGTACTTTGGCCACCTCATGAGAAGAGAAGACTCCCTGGAGAAGACCCTGATGTTGGGAAAGATGGAGGGCACAAGGAGAAGGGGGCGACAGAGGACGAGATGGTTGGATAGTGTTTTCGAGGTTACCAGCATGAGTCTGACCAAGCTGCGGGGGGCAGTGGAGGACAGGAGTGCCTGGCGTTCTCTGGTCCATGGGGTCACGAAGAGTCGGACACGACTAAACGACTAAACAACAACAATGCGTTTAAGCATTCCCAAATTCAGCAAATTAAATCACTATACTTGACATACTCCAGGGCCCCATGCTCCATCTGTCTCAAAACAGGGAAGCTGCAGAGTAACAGAGGATATTATTCACCACACTCCATTCCACGTGTAAGAATATTGCACCATTGGCAGTCAAAATAGCCATGTGGGAGTAAAAGCTAAAGCACCCTTTGCAGCCCAGTTTGTCTGATCATGCAGAAACGAAGACACTCAAAAGCATCCTTTGAACAAGGAACTGTTGCAACTTGTTCATCATTCATAGACAAGTGCCTTTCAATGTGCCTTTCTATGAAAGATTAGATGTTTGGTCCAGTTGTCTCGTATGAATTATGCATCCGCCCCAGGCTCCCTGCAACACTTGCTGCTAAATGGATTCTTTAAAATATATATTTGGATGTTACATCTTGGCTCTCCGGGGAGAAACAACAGCAATAACAGGATTTTCCAGTTTCTGTGTCTTAATAAAAACCTGGGATTATCCCCCCTGCATTGTTATCTGAATTAGTAGGCATGAACACTCTGGTTGTGATTAAAATAATAACAACACACAAACACATCTTCAAAGATCCGAAAACACAGCACCAGTGGATTGTTCTACTCTCCAGGGGAAACTCTTTCATGAACTGATGTTTTGATCTGTGCTGATAAAATCCGAATAGTAGAAGGCCGCTTACCCAAACCCCTTTTCCAGGGATGGAAAACTAGAAGATCTCTTACTGTTTGCAACTTGCCAACTCTGTTGTTGTCCACAGTGATCTCTTCCTTAGAAGTATGTAATGCTCATTCCACTGAAACAAAATAAAAAAATTCCTTCCAGTAGCACCTTAAAGACCAACTAACTTAGTTGGTCTTTAAGGTGCTACTGGAAGAAATTTTTTTATTTTGTTTTGACTATGGCAGACCAACACGGCTACCTATCTCCACTGAAACAGTTTGTGGGCCTGAATGGAAGAGGTAAAAACCATGTGTGATGGCCTGGGATTCGGACTCAGAGGCTGAACCTGAAGAATCCCAGCCTGCACAGGAGTCCCCTCCTCCAGAACCAGCTGAGCTGGGGCTGGGGCATGAGCCTGAAGGGTCCTCACCTGTGCTGGATCCTCAGGTGCAGGCACCAGTTGAGTTTGCTCTGGCTACCTGAGGTGATGGAGGACCCATTGCCTGCAGGTGCTCAACTCTCAGCCCCGTCAGGGGAAGCTGAGGTTGCCTCTGGGTCCAGTAACCCTCCAGCCTCTCCTGAGCTGCAGAGGCTCAGGGCAGAGAGGTGGAGGGAACTAAGTTCCTGCAGGAGGAGTGCTCACCTCCAGGCCAGGAGAGGCGAATCACTTGTGGACCGGGGCCGCCCTATGCCTCGGGGCAGATAAAAGCCAGCCAGCCCCAGTCCAAGTTGCGGGAGCAACATTGTTGGTAGCCTGTTCCTGCCTGCACCCTGTCCTGCTCTTTTGCCAGAGTTCCTGATCCCACCCAACTCCCTGCCTTGGACCCAGCTACAGCTTTGACGGACAGCCTCCATACCACACCATCGACTTCAGACTGGACTCGGACCTCGCCTCTCGGTTAGCCCCCAGGACCAGCATACGATGGCTGTGTTCCATTTTGAACAGGCCCATTCTGAGAGTCTCTCTTCTGATGACAAAGTTGGGGGGTGCGATGACGATGAACAGATTTCCCCCCCACGCCCCAACAAACTATAGGAACTCTTATCAACTTATGGGATACAGCATCAAGCGACATTTGGTCATTGTGTATTTTAGGTGCACATCCACAACAGGGCCCTGCACACAACTTACTCTCTGTCTCAGACAGAGACATGAATGCTACCTTAATAAACCTACCGTAAACCTAGAGATATCAGCAACCCTAACAGACATCTCCCTCCCCAACATGTGCACGCACACACAATTTATTCTTAACGTTTTCCACTTCAGGTCATACCTAGCTGCTGGCAAAATCCCATTTTACTGTCAGAGAGACCTAGACCAGGCATAGGCAAACTCGGCCCTCCAGATGTTTTGGGACTACAACTCCCATCATCCCTAGCTAACAGGACCAGTGGTCAGGGATGATGGGAATTGTAGTCCCAAAACATCTGGAGGGCCGAGTTTGCCTATGCCTGACCTAGACCCTCCAAGCGTCCCTATTTTCCAGGGACAGTCCCAGATTTACAGAAGCCATCCAGTTTCTGATTTGATCCTGAAATGTCCCACTATTCCCTATTATCATCACAGAAATGTTGGTGGGTATGGTAGGACGTTCCCTTTTTTTATCAGAGAAACGTTGGAGGTGTGGCGCACCAAGCCAAGGAGATAAGGAACTCCAACTTTTAGAAGACATCTGAAGTCAGCCCTGTATAGGGAAGTTTTTAAATGTTTCATGTTTTGTTATGTTTTTATCTATGTTGGAAACCGCCCAGAGTGGGGTATAAATGATAAAATTATTATTATTATTATTATTATTTACTGAAGTTCTCACCCTGGGCCAGCAGAGGATACTGTAGATAGTTTTCACTCAGGTCCACATATGCAAATAAGGAATTGAAAGTGACGTTCAGGGATTGGATAGTTACAGAAAGTTGTTACTGTTGCTTTGTAGTTGAGCTCTATATAAGCAGGTTGGCTGAACCCTTCAGTTCAGTTCTGTTCTGGCCTGTGAATAAACAAGAGCTGTTTGAAGAATCGCTCTGTCATCTGATATGTTCACCCACAACTTAATACTTCTTCTTATTATTATTATAGAATAGGACGTCCCTATTTTCATCGGAGGATATGAGAGAAGCAGCTCTGGAAGCTCTGGGGATCAACACCAAGCCTCAGCAGTACGAAGAAGAGACATTATGGTAATATTTGTTCCTAAGGAAGTTGGTTCCTTAGGGCAAAGGGAGCGCTGCTCTGCCACCAACTTAAGTGCATCTCCAGCCAGCCAGAAACCACCTGACCGCCTACCTTCCTACAACCACGCCAGATGGGGAACAGTGACGCCGCCTGTCAACTTCCTCTTCCTTCATCTTGGTGTTGCCATTGCAGAACTCAGCAGGGAGGATGATGGAGACCAAACCAGAAGTAGTTGGCTGCTCTGATTTCCTCTCCCCGTTGGTCTCGTTGCCAGAGGTCTTCGCCTAAGCTTTACTCATACAGCCAGTCAACCTCCTGCTACACTTGTGCTGCTGTTATTTTTCATCATCGTGCTTTGAGGTCAATCAGCTTAAAGTCTCATGACTCACACGTCAGATGGGAATGAAGCTTGACATAAAAGTGTTATAGCAAGGAAGAAAGCTGAATTAGACTTTCTTGAAACTGATAAAATGGCAGGAGCCTTGCAGTTCTTAAATACTGTGGGTATAATAACGTTTCCAAACTTGTTGGCACATTGCCTTTAAAAATCACATAAAAGGAACAATATGGTCTCCTTAGAATTACCAAATAAAATTAAAATTTACAAAGACCATGAAATCACAGACCAATTTATAGACTTTTTGCTCCTCATTTCTATTCGCCAGGAACAGCTAACCCAGAAGAAATAATCAATTATATCAACAATGCAAGAGTAAAACAAATACAGGCATACCTCGCGTTGAAGTTGCTTCAGGTTGAATGCTTTCAGATTGCGTTCTGCGGCGACCCGGAAGTAACAGAATGTGTTACTTCCGGGTTTCACCACTTGTGCATGCGCAGATGGTCAAAATGACATCATGCGCATGAGGAGATTTCACCCCTCCCATATCCAAGAATCTCCTGAGGAGCACGCTGATTCTACAGAGAGGAGGAGCAATGTTCTACTTTCTACTTATTCAGTCAGTCAGTGAGTGAGTCAGTCAGTCAGCGAGTGAGTCAGTCAGTGTATCGGAGAGAGAGAGAGTGTTAGAGATCGTGTCTAGAGATAAGGTTGCTGCTAAGAGCAGCTGCAGACTCTCAGTGTAGCATTGATTTATGCTTAGATCTTTTAGCTATGTATATAGATTTGTATCATAGTTGTAGCTATAGAATAAAAGGAAGATATTCTACAGAGCTGCTCTCCGAGTGGTTTACATTCTGCAAGACTCTGCAAAACTCTGCTGCGCAACAACTGTATTATTGGTCAAGTGAATCTGGTGCTCTCAGCTCTAAGCTGTGAGTCCACAGCACGGTGACCTGTCCCTGTGAGAAAGGTGGTCGCTGGCAGTGCTACCCAGCTCGCCTAGCCCAGTCGGGGTTGAAGTGCATGAGTCCAGTTGGTGCACTGGCTCAAGGGCGATGCTGACAGCGCATGCACAGAAGCGGTGAATTGTGACCCGCAGATGTGGGTTGCGTTTATTTCCGGGATCCCGTTTGTATCCAGAGGTACCACTGTACCAGATAAAGAGAAAAACGATCTAAATAATCACACCACCATTGAAGAACGACATGATGCAATTAAAAAACTAAAAATCAGCAGCAGTAAAGACAGCTACACAGTTACCTTTTATTTAAAAAGAAAGAAAGAAATAATAAACATGATTTTTTAAATAACTTACTTAATACAATTTTACAGGAGGGCAGATTCAATCAATGTGGCTAAAAACCAGAGAAAGAAGAAAAAAAATGGTGGGATCCTCTCAGCCAATCTCTCTTGTGAGGTTGTTGCCTAAGTAGCACGCTACCCTGGGTGGCAAATGTATCATTTTCCTGGTTAAAGATCTGAGACAAAAACCTTGTAAAGAGCTTGCAAAACATATTCAAATGTATTTATGTAAAATATTTGCACCCTGCCTTTCCATAAAAAATGGTTTGAGCCAGCTAACAACAGTTAACCAACTGAAGTGATAGCAGTAATAACTGCCTTAACTAAAGTTGCCTTATACCAGGCTATGTACCATCAAGAACCAGTGTCTGGCACTGGTTTTGCAGGGTTTCAGACCTGAGAATTTCCCAGTCCGACCTGGAGATGCCAGACACTGAAAATGTCGCTTTTTGCACACAAATCATGGAAAGCCACCATTGAATTGCAGCACCGACCCTTCTCTCCCTAACCTGTGTCTTAAAAGTTTCGATGGACAATTGGCAGTTTTTTTAAAATGTCATCTTCCCATCTTGCTACACAGCAAAAGTCCTATGAGTTGCCCTACAAAAGGGTGGAGGGCACCAGATTGAACGCCCACGATCCTTTTCATGATAGTGATCCATTTTAAGTGATTCTCGTGCATTTTTATTTCAGACCATCCGGGCGTGCCATCGTTCAGCCCAGACACTGAGGTCCAGCTCCGAGGGCTTTCTGGCAGTTCCCTCCCTGTGAGAAGCCAAGTTACAGGGAACCAGGCAGAGGGCCTTCTCGGTAGTGGCGCCCACCCTGTGGAACGCCCTCACATTAGATGTCAAGGAAATAAACAACTATCTGACTTTTAGAAGACATCTGAAGGCAGCCCTGTTTAGGGAAGTTTTTAATGTTTAATGCTGTATTGTGTTTTTAATATTCAGTTGGGAGCTGCCTAGAGTGGCTGGGGAAACCCAGCCTGATGGGCGGGGTATAAAAAATAAATTATTATTATTATTATTAACATCTTACAAGAAGAGTCTGTGGGATTTTGGGAATTCCATTCCACCCTTTGCTGCAGACATGGGATTGTTACATGTCACATGTCTGTTTACATTCCAGCACAGATTGCTGGCATGAGTGGAACTTCCGCTCTGTATTGCTTTTGCTTTTTAGCCTCTCTCCGAGAAGACAGCAAGGAGAGATGCCATGTTTTCTCTGTCCTGATTTATGTATAATAAATGCGTAGTTTAGCATGCGTCTACAGCCTCAAGCCTCTTCTGTTGCACAGTTTGCACTGCTGAGGAAAGTGTGCTCAAGCCTGCAAGCTTGAGTCACTGATGCACGTTGGAGCAGAGCTCGATGGATCTCCGCAGCAGCCAGGCTGAGGGGAGGTGCTCCAGCTGGGGCTGCACCCCCGATTCCTACACGGGATCAGGGCAATTGCCAATCTGGCCCAGCACCCTGTTCTCACAGTGGCCAACCAGATTCCTGTAGGGAACCCACAAGCAGGACCCAAGTACCAGAGCACTCTCTGCTCCTGAAGTTTCCACCAACTGGTATAAACCAGATGAATGCTCATTGGTCATTCTTCTCGGGGGATGGGCAGTCAGTAGGCAGATGGTTTTTGTACACAAAAGAAACTTAACAACAAGTGATGGGGTGGATGTATTAGATAATTGACTCTACTCCCTATCAAATCAGGATTCTGTCTCCTGACAGATGATGATGCAGATATAAAACATACCACTCTTGACACCTGCGGAGTGAAGCAAGGTGCATGGATCTAGCACAACTCCAGCTCAATTTCGGACCGGTTAAAAAGCACCGATCTTAATACAGATACTTGAGGACGATGCATTTCTTACATCACTCCATTGTGAACTGTCCATTTCTTCCCACTCTCTGCTTCTTTAGCCAATTACCAATTGATAAAAGGACCTCGCCTCAATTTAATCAATTAGTCAATCAATTAAATTTCGCTGACCAGGAAAATCAGAAACCAGGAAGAGCAAAATTCTAATAAAGAGTGAGAACAATTTCTATTGTACACTGTAAACAAATGAGCCCTTTAACAGGACTTAAATAACACTTGTAATGTAACAAAGACTTTGGATATAATGGATAATTAAGTAATTGGATGACTTAAAATATGCAGTAGAAAAGGATAAGTATGGAACCCATGGAAGGGTGGAGGGAAGTCTATGGATTTGAGAGAATCTTGTATTTGTTTTTTATTTATATGTGATTTTGAATGTAAATATTAATTGGAAAAATCAAATGAAAAAATAATAGAGAAAAGGACCTCTCCTCTTACTACATGGCATGTTTGCTCAGGAGCCATTAGTGAGGAACATCGTCAAAGCAATTAGACACAATAATGTCTAATTGGTTCAACCTTATTTACATGATTATTGAAACTGTTAATAAAAAACAACCCTCTAAAAGAAAGGTTAGTTAGATAGGGCTTAACTTTGTGGAAGCCATGTTGAATCTTCTTCAGCAATCATTGATAAGTGATGAGGCAGCTGCAGAATTATTTCACCACATGCCCCACTCAAATACATATTTCTGTTGCAACCAATCAACCAGCTTTTCAGCAGAACAGTAAACATGTGAGAAGGGCATGTACTGCATGAATTCACTCGCCACCCCTTCCCAAAAAGGGAAAGTGTACCAGACTCACACCTGCATCAGCAGGACTCAAGATGCTGAAATCAAAGAATTTTTTTTCTCTGGAATGACACTTTCAGAATAAAAATTGGCTCAAAATTGGCCACACCCAAAAAAATTATTGATAAGAAATACACCAGGAAAAAAACCAACAACAACTCCTAGCTGTGCTCAATTTATATCACAGAACACAACTACCATAGTTTTCCATGTATAAGACTAGGTTCTTTTCTTTAAAAATCATGCTAAAAAGTGGGGGTCGTCTTATACATGGGTAGTGCATAGGGTGAACGTTTGATTGGTTGCTGCCATGGCTGTCAGAGGCTATCGTGCGTCTTATTGGTTGCTTCATCAATAGGTGGTGTTGATTGGCCAACACTGTGGCAAATTGGCGGGCGATTGGCAGCTTCTGCCGGTGATGGGACAGACAAGAGGTGGGTTTTGCAACGTGTGGGTGAGCGATTTTTGGCATTCCCCCCTAGAAAAAGCTCAACAACCCTTTGGGCCATCTCCCCCCATTTTCTTAAATCTGAGTCCCCCAAAATAGGGGGCGTCTTATACATGGAAAAGTACGGCACTTTACAATATGTTCATGGAACATACAGAAATTATAAAGCAATGCAGCTGCATAAGAACATCATTGCAAAATATAATTATAAACAAGCCTCTTACACATGTGCTCTGATGGTGTTTCCTGCTTGGCAGGGGGTTGGACTCGATGGCCCTTCTAATCTTTTCCAACTCTATGATTCTATGATTCTATGTACCTTAAGTGTGTACACAAACTTTATGAGAGGCATGAGGTTGCTTTTGCCAGGTAATCTTATTTATATTAGGTCTAATTTGGGACAAACAAACTCTCAATCCTCATTGAAACAAAGAAGCATTTCTCTTTTCTGATCTTCCATATTTCTGCTACAACTGTCATCCTCTCCTGCCACGTCAGTGAGGTACACAGTACCTTTTGAGAGCCACTGGGTTAGACAATGCCCTGGGATAGAATCATAGAATCATAGAATCATAGAGTTGGAAGAGACCACAAGGGCCATCGAGTCCAACCCCCTGCCAAGCAGGAAACACCATCAGAGCACTCCTGACATATGGTTGTCAAGCCTCTGCTTAAAGACCTCCAAAGAAGGAGACTCCACCACACTCCTTGGCAGCAAATTCCACTGTCAAACAGCTCTTACTGTCAGGAAGTTCTTCCTAATGTTTAGGTGGAATCTTCTTTCTTGTAGTTTGGAACCATTGCTCCGTGTCCGCTTCTCTGGAGCAGCAGAAAACAACCTTTCTCCCTCCTCTATGTGACATCCTTTTATATATTTGAACATGGCTATCATATCACCCCTTAACCTCCTCTTCTCCAGGCTAAACATGCCCAGCTCCCTTAGCCGTTCTTCATAAGGCATCGTTTCCAGGCCTTTGACCATTTTGGTTGCCCTCCTTTGGACACGTTCCAGTTTGTCAGTGTCCTTCTTGAACTGTGGTGCCCAGAACTGGACACAGTACTCCAGGTGAGGTCTGACCAGAGCAGAATACAGTGGCACTATTACTTCCCTTGATCTAGATGCAATACTCCTTCCATATTATTCCAGTCTGTGATTTGTATATCCCTCTTAGATCATTGCCGCAGGTGTTGATACTGGTATGCTAGTGATGTGATATGCTAGTGATGGGATGCGGGTGGCGCTGTGGGTTAAACCACAGAGCCTAAGACTTGCCGATTGGAAGGTCGGCAGTTCGATGGGGTGAGCTCCCATTGCTCTGTCCCTGCTCCTGCCAACCTAGCAGTTTGAAAGCACGTCAAAGTGCAAGTAGATAAATAGGTACCGCTCCGGTGGGAAGGTAAACGGCGTTTCCATGCGCTGCTCTGGTTTGCCAGAAGCGGCTTAGTCATACTGGCCACATGACCCTCAGCCAGTAAAGCGAGATGAGCGCCGCAACCCCAGAGTCGGTCACGACTGGACCTAATCGTCAGGGGTCCCTTTACCTTTACCTTAGCTCATTGCCGCAGGTGTTGATACTGGTATGCTAGTGATGTTACATTGGTGCAGAGTTTGAACATCAAGCTGCAGGTTCAGAGAGTCTCAAGCAGATTTTTGGCTATGCTTGCATGCTGCAACAGTCCTTAGGAACATGCCCTTCAGTACAAATTCTAGAGTACCACAAGTAGGAAAGGAATTAAAAAATGGCTTCAGACCACAGAAAGGACTTTTTATGTATGGAACAACAGCCATGCGGATGTTATTGGCCCAGAGTTGGAAAGATGATAAAGTCCCTACCAGAGAAGAATGGCAAGCCAAGTTAATGGGCTATGGTGAGATGGCAAAGCAGACTGGAAAACTCAGAAACCAAGAGGATAAAAACTTTATAAAAGAATGGGGAAATTTTGCAAGTTATTTAGGAGACCACTGCAAGCGGATGGAAAGAAGAGCAGGATTTTAACACACTTGTAGTATAAAAAATATTATGCATAATACTGTTTGATATAATAACTGGAGTACAGACTAGTATGCAGTTGTAGATGTTTTAAAACAAGACTCCATGAATGGGATGGAGAGGAAGTCGTGAGATACAGAGAATCTCCACATATAGTGTTACAATGGTACCTCGGGTTACATATGCTTCAGGTTACATATGCTTCATTTGGACCATTTGGATCCCTTCCAGTTGGGATTCAGGCCTCATCATGGGACTGAAACTGCCTTGGTCGCACTGGTTGATGATCTCTGGCGGGCTAGGGACAGAGGTGAGAGCTGTTTCCTAGTTCTGCTGGATCTCTCAGCAGCGTTTGATACCATCGACCGTAACATCCTTCTGGACCGTCTAGAGGGGCTGGGAGCTGGGGGCACTGTCATACAGTGGTTCCGCTCCTTCCTCCTGGGCCGTGTTCAGAAAGTGGTGGTGGGGGATGAGTGTTCAGACCCCTGGGCTCTCACTTGTGGGGTGCCTCAGGGTTCTGTCCTCTCCCCCATGCTTTTCAACATTTACATGCAGCCACTGGGAGAGATCATCAGGAGGTTTGGGCTGGGTGTTCATCAGTATGCGGATGATACCCAGCTCTACCTCTCTTTTAAATCAGAACCAGTGAAGGCGGTGAAGGTCCTGTGTGAGTGTCTGGAGGCGGTTGGAGGATGGATGGCGGCTAACAGATTGAGGTTGAATCCTGACAAGACAGAAGTACTGTTTTTGGGGGACAGGAGGCGGGCGGGTGTGGAGGATTCCCTGGTCCTGAATGGGGTAACTGTGCCCCTGAAGGACCAGGTGCGCAGCCTGGGAGTCATTTTGGACTCACAGCTGTCCATGGAGGCACAGGTCAAATCTGTATCCAGGGCAGCTGTTTACCAGCTCCATCTGGTACGTAGGCTGAAACCCTATCTGCCTGCAGACTGTCTCGCCAGAGTGGTGCATGCTCTGGTTATCTCCCGCTTGGACTACTGCAATGCGCTCTACGTGGGGCTACCTTTGAAGGTGACCCGGAAACTACAACTAATCCAGAACGTGGCAGCTAGACTGGTGACTGGGAGCGGCCGCCGAGACCATATAACACCAGTCTTGAAAGACCTACATTGGCTCCCAGCGCGCTTCCGAGCATAATTCAAAGTGTTGGTGCTGACCTTTAAAGCCCTAAACGGCCTCGGTCCAGTATATCTGAAGGAGCGTCTCCTCCCCCATCGTTCTGCCCGGACACTGAGGTCCAGCTCCGAGGGCCTTCTGGCGGTTCCCTCACTGCGAGAGGCCAAGTTACAGGGAACCAGGCAGAGGGCCTTCTCGGTAGTGGCACCCGCCCTGTGGAACGCCCTCCCATCAGATGTCAAAGCGATAAACAACTACCTGACATTCAGGAGACATCTGAAGGCAGCCCTGTTCAGGGAAGTTTTTAATATGTGACATTTTAGTGTACTTTTCATCTTTGTTGGAAGCCGCCCAGAGTGGCTGGGGAGGCCCAGCCAGATGGGCGGGGTACAAATAATAAATTATTATTATTATTATTATTCAGGTTACATACGCTTCAGGTTACATATGCTTCAGGTTACAGAGTCCGCTAACCCAGAAATAGTACCTCGGGTTAAGAACTTTGCTTCAGGATGAGAACAGAAATTGTGCTCCGGCAGCGCAGCGGCAGCGGGAGGCCCCATTAGCTAAAGTGGTGCTTCAGGTTAAGAACAGTTTCAGGTTAAGAACGGACCTCTGGAACGAATTAAGTACTTAACCCGAGGTACCACTGTACTTTATTGATGTGTGTTTACCTGTATTTTTTTATTTGTAAAATTAATTGTTGTTGTTTAGTCGTTTAGTCGTGTCCGACTTTTCATGACCCCATGGACCAGAGCATGCCAGGCACTCCTGTCTTCCACTGCCTCCCGCAGTTTGGTCAAATAAATAAATAAATAAATAAATAAATGTCTTAAAAAGAAGAAGAAAGAAATGGCTTCAATCCACTTAGCATTTCAGTCTTAATCTGCTTTAATACCGGCCAACCAATATGGTTTTAAAATGTATCTTTGCTTTACTTTTCCATTTCATTTTCATTCCCTGTCAGCAAAAGTTGCAAAGGATGTAACGTATATCTGAATCCTTAAAATATATATATATATATATATATATTAAATTGCCTGACTTCTCCGTTTCATAAACTTGCAAACCCTTGGCAGTTTTCTTGCTGTTGTACACCCCCTTTTTAAAAAATTCTCTCAAAAGGAGAAGGTGAAGATGGAACTGCACTGTTCTGCATTGTTCATTTCTAAATGAGACAGCAAAAGCTCTGTACAGTCCCCAAGAGACACTGTCTGGCATGAGTCAGCATTGAGCAGATTTACTGCCAATTGATTAAATTAACATTTGTTATAAGCCAGGGAGCGGATGGGAAGAGGAAGAGAGGGAGGGAAAGAAACCCTTTCATGGCATTTGCATTATTTATGCACTGGAACTCTGTATTCTACGCTATGTCCACCCTTGATAGATACAAGCAGAAAGAGAGACAGCCCCCTCTCCAAACCCACACCCACACATCCTTGCATTTCCAAACTTTGTCAGCTAGCAAGCTCCACTTACGGAGAGAGCAAAGCTTTCGAGCTGGTTCCAGGGGTCAGGATTTCCACCCCGCAGTTGCCTAAGGCTGCATAGGTGGAAAGGGTTTGCCTGCCCCGCTCACTCCCCAATCTTATGCAAAGCCAGAGGAACATACGTCTTGGGAAACAATTCGGCAGAATTCCTTGTGCTGGTCCGGATCCCCCAAAGTGGTCCTCAGAACAATCTGCTGATGGGCGCTCTGTAAAGGTGGAAAGAGGCAAGGAGGAATTTGTGCCTCTTCTCTCTTCCAGGCCATAGTTTTCATATATGGAATTCTCTGCCGGAAAATATGGCGGTGTGATGGCTTTGGAAAAAGAGACAAATTCAAGAAGGGCAAGACTCTCTCTGCAATAGTCACAGCAGATAATAGCAACCTCTATGCCCTGAAGCAGTATTTCTCTGGGTAATGGATGCCTTGAGCAAACCACAGGCAACATTTAGCTGGCCACTGATGGAAGCCAAACCCTGCGCTAGATCAGCCTTTGGTCTGGTCCATAATGTTCCAAAATACACCTGCACATGCCAGGCCTTTCCAGATAATTTTTGTTGTTGTTGTTTAGTCATTTAGTCATGTCCGACTCTTCGTGACCCCGTGGACCAGAGCACGCCAGGCACTCCTGTCTTCCACTGCTTCCCGCAGTTTGGTCAAACTCATGTTGGTAGCTTCGAGAACACTGTCCCACCATCTCGTCCTCTGTCGTCCCCTTCTCT
Source organism: Podarcis cretensis (assembly GCF_951804945.1). Lineage (NCBI taxonomy): Eukaryota > Metazoa > Chordata > Lepidosauria > Squamata > Lacertidae > Podarcis > Podarcis cretensis. Next base: position 133,769,197 of record NC_137170.1, on the reverse strand, counting down.
TTGTGCCCTCCATCTTTCCCAACATCAGGGTCTTTTCCAGGGAGTCTTCTCTTCTCATGAGGTGGCCAAAGTATTGGAGTCTCAGCTTCAGGATCTGTCCTTCCAGTGAGCACTCAGGGCTGATTTCCTTAAGAATGGATAGGTTTGGTCTTCTTGCAGTCCATGGGACTCTCCAGAATCTCCTCGTACCATAATTCAAAAGCATCAATTCTTCGGCGATCAGCCTTCTTTATGTTCCAGCTCTCACTTCCATACATCACTATTGGAAAAACCATAGCTTGAACTATATGGACCATTGCTGGCAAGGTGATGTCTCTGCTCTTTAAGATACTATCCAGGTTTGCCATCGCCTTTCTCCCAAGAAGCAGGCGTCTTTTAATTTCGTGACTGCTGTCACCATCTGCAGTGATCATGGAGTCCAAGAAAGTAAAACCTCTCACTGCCTCCATTTCTTCCCCTTCTATTTGCCAGGAGGTGACAGAATACTCAAACTGTGGTTGGTACTCATTTCTTACATAGGATCCAGATGCCTCTCTTCAGACAACCTTTCACACTTAGGAGAATTGCACTACCATTAAAGGGAAAATGCATTTCTTCCTTATGTTTATTGAGCTGTTGTTTAATTTGCTGTCTGGACTGCAGTCACGGGTGTGTCTCGACACTTTCCATGCAGCACTCCTGGTGTCATTGGTGAACAGGTCACACAGCTGTCGCTGTTTTTGCATAGGATTTCTTTTGTTGCCTCAGATTTGCACAAAAAGAGAAAACTGCAAAGGTGTTTGCTGAGAATTTGTGGCTGCCTGACCATGTGCTCTTGCGCACTTCAGGGCAGCAAATTCTTTTTTAAGAACCAAACAAGGTGCACAAGCAGCTATCTGCATGTGTGCCCTGCTGCACTGATTTGGCATAACAGAATCAACAAATTCGAAAGTAGGGATATGTTATGTACTGAAGTTCTCACCCTGGGCCAGCAGGGGGATGCTGTAGATAGTCGTGCAATTGAAGGATCGAAAGTGACGTTCAGTGATTGGATAGTTTGTATGCAAATGAAGGATCGAAAGTGACATTCAGTGATTGGATAGTTTTAGAAAGTTGCTACAGTTACGTTGTTCTAGGAGCTCTATATAAGCAGGCTGACTGAGCTCTCCAGTTCAGTTCTGTTCTGGCCTCTGAATAAACAAGAGCTGTCTGAAGAATCGCTGTGTCGTCTGATATGTTCGCCCACAACTTAACAGGAAACCCTAACAGTTTGAATAACAAAGGCCAATGTTGCTCCTCATATACAAATTCAAATACATGTGGACTTATCTGGCTTAACTCAAATGGGAGGAAAGTAGATCCAGTCGTACCTCGGAAGTCAAACGCTTTGTGACTCAAATGTTTTGGCTCCTGAATGCTGCAAACCCAGAAGTGAGTGTTCCAGTTTTCCGAATGTTCTTTGGAACCTGAACGTCTGATGCGGCTTCCGATTGGCTCGCAGGAGCTTCATGCAGCCAATCAGAAGCCGCACCTTAGTTTCCGATTGTTTTGGAAGCCAAACGGACTTCCGGAACGGATTCCATTTGACTTCCGAGGTACGACTGTACACAACTAAATAGTATCCAAATGTGAACAGGCCTGAGGTAACCTGAGGTAGTCTGAGTGACTAGAAATGCCTTTTACCAACTGCAACTGGTTTGACAGCTACGGCCTTTCCTGAACTGGGGTGAACTGTTTTAATTTATTCTATTTTGATCATAACCTTCTGTGTGTTTAAAATTATGGCTGTAATTTTTTTAGCAACAATTTTATTGTTTTAATCTTTTTGTGAGCTGCTTTGATGTTTTTTTGTTTTGTTTTTTGGCACAATCAAGCGGAATATAAAGTTTATTAAATAAAGCAAACATATAATCCCAAGGACTTATTGGCTGGGCCCCCAAGATGACACAAAGGCTAACCTGCACCAGTCCTGTAACCTTAAATCTATTCCAACCGGCAATGGCTTTCTGGGGTCTCAGGCAGAGGCAAAACCAATAAGCCAGTAATGAAGCCTCTGCAGATGCAAAATGCAAATAGAATGTCCATTACATCCGGAGAACAGCTCCATTTCCAAGGCCAAACCAAATACCCGCTCCTCACTAACATCTGACAATTGTTCCTGCCTCCTTAGGGAAACCCACTTCCCTCACTAATAGCCACAGCTAGAAGGAGTATTTCAGAACGGAGAGATATTGCAGCGCATTGTATCCTCTTGAGGATTCAGCCTGCTCCACTGGGCCCTTCGCTTCCATTATTTTTACCCTGAACCCTGATTTTCCCAACAACACCACGACAGATAGCAATATATTGCCACTATGTTTGTAATGTCCCCCAGTAGCTCTTTATTAATTGTGACTGGTTGGTCTCTGGGTATTAGGGGAGCTTTGCTGCTTCTTCCATCTTTGCCTTTGTGGCTTTTAGCACTGAAACCCCAGGAAAGAGAGCTCGCAGGTGGGGGCTCTGTGCTGTTATATGAATTGCTTATGCAGATCTGCTGGTTAGCTCTTCCAATTCTGTGAATCAAGTGTAAGGTTAAGGTTTTGGGGAAAGACAGAGCAGGTTTCTTAGAGGAATCTCTCTCTCTCTCTCCTTTTCTCCCTGAGGGATGAATGAGCACTGTTTAAAAAAGATGCATCGTAGAGAGACAAGAAGAGAAAGAAATAGGAGGAGGGGAAATCTGAAAGATGAATGAAACAGCTGACTGGATGCACAAATTTGGGAGGTGGTTGTGTTTATTTGTTTTTTTTAAAAAAATATTTATTAAGATTTTACAGAACAAAAAAGGTTAATAAAGAAAAATAACAAGATAAAAGAAATACAAAGATACACAGGAAAAATCTCAAAATACAAAAGAAAAAAGAAAAAACGCTTAAAAATAAATCCATCTTTTCTTTGTCTTATACTTCCTTTACTTATTTCCCTGACTCCCTCACACCTCCCTTTTCTGTATTCCAATTCACATTCTTTAGTTCAGCAAATCCTTTCCCTCTTTGTTTTAATCTTAATCCAATATCTTAAGATATTAAGATATAAGATGTTGTGTTTATTTATTTGATGCAGTTTATGAGCTGCATTCCATATGTACTATCTCAAAGCAGTTGCACGGCTGAAGCATCATAGACAAAAACAGTTAAAACCAATTCCTTACGTAAAAACAATTTCAAATTCAACGCAGATACAGACTAAGATACAGATCTCCACTTAAAAGTCTTGCTGGAAAAGGAAAGTGTTCAATAAGATAATAGAGATGAGAAACCTGCCTTGATATATTGGGGGGGGGGGGGGGGAGAGTTCCACTACAATCAAGGTGTGCAAAGCTAAATTGGAGAATTGCTTGGGCTAATTATGCTTACTTGGGAGTAAGCCCCATTGGATTCAATATCACTTACTGCTGAGTAAACATGGTTAGGATTGTGCTGTCAGTAATTATTGAGATGTGCATTTTTTTAAAAATCGTAAGTGTAATGAAAAAGACCAATGTCCATCATTAGTGTTTTAACATCTTCTTATCCTGCATTCCACCCCTCTTAAAGGAAATGCTTCCTGGTCTCTTATAGGCTTAATATTCTGGGTTAAAAATAGTTTCAGGATTAAGAAGGATGCATTCAGAAAGTGTGCATGTATTTCTCGAGAGATATGTGTTCCATCAAAGAAAATATCATGGATGAAATGGGGAAAAAAGACAAATTGCTGGGACAAGAGAAATAAAATCACAGGTGCCCAGTTACTGGGAGAAGGTAACACCTAGAAAATGGCTTTGGCAGCGTTTACATTGGCTCCAGGTTTACATTGGGACGCAGGTGGCGATGTGGGTTAAAGCCTCAGCACCTAGGGCTTGCCGATCGAAAGGTCGGCGGTTCGAATCCCTGCGGCGGGGTGCGCTCCCGCTGCTCGGTCCCAGCGCCTGCCAACCTAGCAGTTCGAAAGCACCTCCGGGTGCAAGTAGATAAATAGGGACCGCTTACCAGCGGGAAGGTAAACGGCGTTTCCGTGTGCGGCTCTGGCTCGCCAGAGCAGCATGTCATGCTGGCCACGTGACCCGGAAGTGTCTCCGGACAGCGCTGGCCCCTGGCCTCTTAAGTGAGATGGGCGCACAACCCCAGAGTCTGTCAAGACTGGCCCGTACGGGCAGGGGTACCTTTACCTTTACCTTTACATTGGCTCCAGCGGGGGTGGGGTGGGGGGTTAGCCTGTGGCTGCAATTGATCTCAGTAGGTTGCTTTGAGGATAAAATGGGGTGCTGGGAGTACCATGTATAGACACATACGGCTGAATCCAACTAAGGAATACAGTGGTACCTCGGGTTACAAACGCTTCAGGTTACAAACGCTTCAGGTTACAGACTCCGCTAACCCAGAAATAGTACCTTGGGTTAAGAACATTGCTTGAGGATGAGAACAGAAATCGTGCTCCGGCGGCAGCAGGAGGCCCCATTAGCTAAAGTGGTGCTTCAGGTTAAGAACAGTTTCAGGTTAAGAACGGACCTCCAGAACGAATTAAGTTCTTAACCCGAGGTACCACTGTACTCAGAATGGACACTGAAACCAATGGACTTGACAAACCTAAGTCAATTGAAAGCATCAAGACCACTCTGAATATTACTTAACTGGACACAAACTTCCATGGGGTGGAATTAAGCAAAACACTAAGTAGGGTAAATTCATGGGGAACGAGGTCTGCTCTGCCCCTGCCCATCCTGGCTTCAGCCTCACCCACATGGCGCACCCGACAAGTTATCCCCCGTCCCCAGGGCGATGCTAGAGAACCTGTGACCTTCCAGATGTGGGCGCTGGATTCCAACTCTCATCCTTCCATAACCGTTGGCCATGCTGCCAGGAGCAGATGGAGTCCGACAACAGCTGGAAGGGCCACGAGTTCCCCAGCTCTGCCCTGGGTCACCTTTGTGACCTCCCAGGGCAGCCTTTCTCAAACCTGGGTCCCCAGATGTTGTTGGACTACAACTCCCATCATCCTTGACCACTGGTTGGTAGGGATGATGGGAATTGTAGTCCAACAACACCTGGGGACTGAAGGGGGGGAGGAAACCAGTTGCCCACTCCTCCCTTAGCCTCTGTTGCTCTCAAGGACCTCAATGGCTCATCTGATGCAGCACAAGGGGGACCAAAAGGATACAGCCCACACCAAGGCCAAGTGGTGCAAGTCCTGTTGCATAGTAGAAATTGTATACTTCATGGTTCAGCCTCAGCACAGTGACTCATAGGTGAGGACCCCTGCTCCATTAGCACTCTGCAATAACTTTGCCCAGCGTTATGAAAATGTTCAGTTTTTGAAAAGGGCCTTCACAAAAGTGCTGCTTCAGCAGACAGAGCACAGCTCAACACACACACACACACACACACACACACGAAAGAAAGGCATCTCTGTTTCCATCCTAACTGAATTGCTGACACAGAGCTGGTCCATAGGAGAGACATCACACATACAGACATCACACATACAGGCATTAGGTCCAGTCGCAGACGACTCTGGGGTTGTGGTGCTCATTTCACTTTATTGGCCGAGGGAGCCAGCGTATAGCTTCCGGGTCATGTGGCCAGCATGACTAAGCCGCTTCTGGCGAACCAGAGCAGCACACGGAAATGCCGTTTACCTTCCTGCCGGAGTGCTACCTATTTATCTACTTGCACTTTGACGTTGTTTTGAACTGCTAGGTTGGCAGGAGCAGGGACTGAGCAACGGGAGCTCACCCCGTCGCAGGGATTCGAACCGCCGACCTTCTGATCAGCATATCCTAGGCTCTGTGGTTTAACCCACAGCGCCACCCGCGTCCCCATACAGGCATGGTCAGTTATTATTTCACTGCCTGTTCTCAGTGCTAGGTTAAGTATACTTTAGAGAGGTAAAACCAGGGGTCAGCAACCTTTTTCAGCTGGGGGCTGGTCCACCGTCCCTTAGACCATGTGGTGGGCTGGACTATATTTAGGAGAGAAAAAAACGAACGGATTCTTATGCCCCACAAATAACCCAGAGATGCATTTTAAATAAAAGCACACATACTACTCATGTAAAAACACGCAGATTCCTGGCTGTCCGCGGGCTGAATTGAGAAGGCGATTGGGCCCCTGGGCCTTAGGTTGCCTACCCCTGGAAATTAATTATTGGACCAGAAATATCAGCTGTCATATTGACAGCCCCAGGGGACTATACCTTGTCAGCAGACTTAAATGTGAACACTAACCTGTTTGTAGCAAAGAAATAAATAAATAAAAAGTTTTACTTACACTGGAATTTATTCCTGCTGGGACCTTTCAGTTATGGTGCTTCCCACCCGAACGAGGACCACCTGCCTGGCTCCCTCTATGCTTGCTTTTCAAGGGCTGAGTGTGAAAACTGTTTTACATCTGTGAGCCTTTGGCTCTTTTTCCTTTAAAAGGCATTGTAGTAGCCATTTATCAGCAGTTTTGAAAATATGGATTATCGCATTGTTCCTTTAAAAATGGTTAGCTGCTTTGACCTTCAAAGATGGAGAAATAGGGCATAAATTCTTTAATAGTTTAATAAAACTGGAGACGGTGGAAACTGTATTTACAGAAGCAATGCTAATGCGTCCAAACACAATCATTATGGAAAACAGGCTGGAGTAAGATCTAGGAAACTGAAGGTCACACTGTGCTGATGGACTCTTCCCTAAATTAATTCCAATAAATGGAGGCTGGGAAAGATATCCTCTCTTGTCCCACAAGGCAATGGTATAAGCTTGTTATTAATATCAGCTTGCCATGTCTGTAGCACAGAGCTAAGCAATCTGCAGCTACCCAGCCAATTCTCCTTCTCTGTTTTTCACTATACCAAGAGGGAGTATTCTGGGTATAAAAGCAAAACAAAATGAAACAGGAAGCGTACCTAGTTGTCAGCACATATTAGAGAAAACCAGCTCTTTAAAAGTGTTCGAAATCTCATTGATGTCTCCTTTGGGAGAATGAGGAAGAGGGTTTCCCCCCCCCCCCAAAGCATCAACCCCAATTCTCTCTTTGAGTTTGTCTACATAGTGATGTCTGACAGCCCGTGGTCAGGGCAGCTTTGCTTATTAGGTGGTGCATTTGGGGTGGGAGCAGGTGCAGAACACCAGCCAATTGCCCCTCCTGCAATTGGTGGAGAGGATGTCAGGGCCAGAGGAAAGCTGTGATCATCCTCCTCACTCTTCCTCCATGCAGGGAACGTGTTAGCTTACATAATGGGTTACGTAAAGGTCAAGGTACCAGAAGATTTAGTATGAATGCCAGGAATTTAAATGACTTAAGAATAAAGGATGTTAAGGATACAGCAAACAAGGGGATATCAAAAAGGTGTGAAATAGTTTGTGCTGTTACTAAGAAGTTACAAACTAATGTGGAGCTTGTTTTCTCAAAAAACAACAACCCAGGTTTTATCTTGTATTGTGACAACACCAATACACACACAAAATACACAAAAGGAATGAGAATAGGGGAGCCCAAAGGGCAGAGTTTTGCTTTGCTTTGGACCACGTCAGCGAGGCTGAAAGGGAACTCTTGTTGTCTGTTGTGTTGGCAGGCCTCGAAACCCACTGCTCAGGGCTTGTGCTCCAGAGAGGTTACTTCATCGCTGTGAATGCAGCAAAAACAACACAGGAAGCAGCAGTTGTGAGTTACCAGTCTCTGCAGCCACAGCAGGTGCTGTGATTCCCCAGCAGTTTGAGTTTGCCCCCAGAGCCACATCCTGCTATCTCTAGAGGCAGACGGATGCCAACAAGGCTAAGCGCTTAGGCAAGTCGTTTTTTTCTTCGCTGCAGCCTGTCAGCATCACCCTTGAGCCAGTGTACCAACTGGACTCATGCACTCCAACCCTGACTGGGCTAGGCGAGTTGGGTAGCACTGCCAGAGACCACCTTTCTCACAGGAACAGGTCACAGTGCTGTGGACTCACAGCTTAGAGCTGAGAGCATCGGATTCACTTGCACAATAATACAGCCGTTGCGCAGCAGCGTTTTGCAGAGTCTTGCAGAGTATAAACCACTCGGAGAGCAGCTCTGTAGAATATCTTCCTTTTATTCTATAGCTACAACTATGATACAAAACTATATACATAGCTAAAAGATCTAAGCATAAATCAATGCTACACTGAGAGTCTGCAGCTGCTCTTAGCAGCAACCTTATCTCTAGACACGATCTCTAACACTCTCTCTCTCCGATACACTGACTGACTGACTAATTTGCTGACTCACTGACTGATGTGCTGAATAAGTAGAAAGCAGAACATTGCTCCTCCTCTCTGTAAAACCAGCAGGCTCCTCAGGAGATTCTTGGATATGGGAGGGGTGAAATCTCCTCATCCTCCCCCATTTCAGCCGACCATTTCAAGAATCTTTAACATAACTGCAAGTATCTCTTTCCCCCTTTATCTAAGACACTTTTATCAATACCATTATACAGTTACTGCAACCACTCTGTGTCCATTAGGAAAGAGTTAAAACATAAACCTCAACCTGTAACTCACACAAAATACACATTGTGAATAAACAAATGAATAAGCAGCTTCTGGAAAAATCTTCACACACATTTCTTTCTCTCAGATACAAATTGACATTTCTAATTAGGCAGATTTGAACAAACCACTTTAAACACATGCTTGCTCCTTCAATCCTGATCCTTCAAATGTCAGGTAAGGAAATAAATGAAGCGTTTTGTGCTACTACTCTCAGCACACTTCATCCTAGGTTTAAAAACCCCACCAGAGTTGCATGTGACCGCAGTCTTTGCAAACTCTTCAGAAAACCTTTTCGGTGGTACACCCTTGGTGGTTCTCTCGGATCTGCGCAAAACTCTTTGATCCTCTTGAATGTGATCTGGATACTCTAGAATGCTGTATGATAGCAAAGTAGTTTTATTATAAAGTTTTGCACATTTACAGTCAGCGTGAACTGTGAGTCTCTTTAACAGAATGTGTGCCATTTCATTCTATGGGCACATTGCCTTGATACCGTGTATGTGTGTTGCATTTCTTAGGAGAAGGACACTAAATAAGAGAATTGTTTGAAAGGGAAAATATGGCATTCATGACAGAAATATGGAGAAACACTGAACAATTATTTCACAGTAATGCGATGCAACTGACCTCAACAGGAATGACGACAATATCTTTGGAAAGCAACCACTGTTTTCAAAATATGCAGAAATGATTTGTATGAATATTTAAATTGCTAACGTTTTAATAAACTACAATGTGATACAGTGTCTATTGTACATTCTTATTTTGAGAAGCGACTGCTGTAAATTAATTAATTGATAAAATACCTTAATATGGAGTCCTATATTCAGTTGATTCGGACACAAATCCCAAGCAGGTTAATGCTCTTCACAGTATGTATCACAAAGTTCAGATCCAAGTCATGCATATCATCGGTTTGCAGTTTGACCTTGAAAAATTATACACTGTGATTTAAAGTGCATATAATTACCATAAAGAACATAATAATGTTTTCCCAAGACCATCATACTTATTTTTGTAAATAGTCCATGCACAGCAGAAAACATATTAAAAACATCTCCCATCCTTGGCAATGTTTCTTTTCAACTGCATGTATAATGTTTCCTCCTTACCTAATTTTAAATGATTTATATAGCTTCACATCCAAATTATACCATTTACAAAATGAATGAATGGTGCCCAGTTTTCACAAACATTTCCCAACTCCCCCCCTCCATCCCTTTTGTTTTCAGCAATAATGAGTGTGAGTTAAGCATCACCATGCAAGGCTAGGCAAAAAAAGAGTGACATGCAGTCCCTCCTACTCTGCGATAAAAGCCTAGAGACCCCTCTTGACGTTTGGCTGACTCTCTGAAAATGACAGGGGTGCCAAGTCTGGGTTCACTGCCCTTGAGTTTCAAGTGAATTCTGCTAAGGGAGAATATTGGAGGGGTTAATTAAGCCAAAGGTTCTGTAACATTGCAGACGGGGCTATTGTACTGAGACCGTTTTGCCCACAGTCCTGTGACATTGTGATAATGGAGAGTTTTCTCACCTAAACCTTTTCTTTTTTTCTACATCAAAGCTAATGTGCACAAGAAAATGCGAGCCAGCCTTTGCCAACCTGGTGCTCTCCAGATGTTGATGGACTGTTGTTGTTTAGTCATTTAGTCGTGTCCGACTCTTCATGACCCCGTGGACCAGAGTACTCCAGGCCCTCCTGTCTTCCACTGCCTCCCGCAGCTTGGTCAGACTCATGTTTGTAGCTTCGAGAACACTGTCCAACTATTTTGTCCTCTGTCATCCCCTTCTCCTTGTGCCCTCAGTCTTTCCCAACATCAGGGTCTTTTCCAGGGAGTCTTCTCTTCTCATGAGGTGGCCCAAGTATTGGAGCCTCAGCTTCACGATCTGTCCTTCCAGTGAGCACTCAGGGCTGATTTCCTTCAGAATGGAGAGGTTTGTTCTTGCAGTCCATGGGACTCTCAAGAGTCTCCTCCAGCACCAGAATTCAAAAGCATCAATTCTTTGGCAATCAGCCTTCTTTATGGTTCAGCTCTCACTTCCATACATCACTACTGGGAAAACCATAGCTTTAACTATACGGACCTTTGTCGGCAAGGTGATGTCTCTGCTTTTTAAGATGTTGTCTAGGTTTGTCATCGCCTTTCTCCCAAGAAGCAGGCGTCTTTTAATTTCGTGACTGCTGTCACCATCTGCAGCGATCATGGAGCCCAAGAAAGTAAAATCTCTCACTGCCTCCATTTCTTCCCCCTCTATTTGCCAGAAGGTGATGGGCCCAGTTGATGGACTACAACTCTCAAAAGACCTGCAGGTCTCAGGCATACAAGTAGAAAACAGTAAGAAGTGAAGCAGCCCTAATATATCCTTGATTCACTTCCTCCTATCTATTTTGAACTTGGTGTAATACTAGGTGACTTGCGGCTATTTGCAAATAGCAACCAATCGGGATTTTGACGTTCAATACATTAAAACTTTTCATTTATCCGTTACTAGTCAGACTGGTACTTGGCAATGCTTGGGAATTCTAAGAAACAAAAAAGGGCAATATTTAAAGGTTCAGTCCATGACCTTGATTCAAAATGGCAGCCAACCATATCCAAACATGGATTAAGGTTACCAGATTTTTTTCCCATGAATCTGGGGACACTTTTCAACTTCAATGGATTTTGTATGGGGACTGATTTGTAAATCCAGGGACTGTCCCCGGGAAAGGGGTAACCTTAACATAGATGTGAATTTGTTCCTTGATCTCAGAATCCATCATGCAAAACGTAGTTAAAGGTAAAGGTACCCTGACCGTTAGGTCCCGTTATGGTTGCGGCGCTCATCTCGCTCTATTGGCCAAGGGAGCCAGCGTTTGTCCGCAGACAGCTTCCGGGTCATGTGGCCAGCATGACTAAGCCGCTTCTGGCGAACCAGAGCAGCGCACGGAAACACTGTTTACCTTCCCGCCGCAGCGGTACCTATTCATCTACTTGCACTTTGATGTGCTTTTGAACTGCTAGGTGGGCAGAAGCAGGGACTGAACAATGGGCACTCACCTTGTCGCGGGGATTCGAACTGCCGACCTTCTGATCAGCAAGCCCTAGGCTCTGTGGTTTAGACCACAGCGCCACCCGCATAGTTTAGAGTACCTTAAAAGGTGCCCAAATGCATAGCTAACAAACTTTCCAAAGTACAGATTAGATTTTGAATTAGGATTTGTGATAATGTTTAACAAGCTATGAGAGACAGCAAAAGTGCAAGAATAATTCCCCATCAATTCGGGTGTTGTTGGTTCTTTTGCAAAAGTACACACTGGAGGACTGAGCCCATGCCCACTTTCCTTTCGGATTGCAAGGTGCACTCACAGTGTTTAATAGGAAGACTTGGCTGTACTCTGCAAAAGGTGTGTATTATGGGGAGTCCCCAGCTAGGAACTGCAATCCAGTTGTTATGTACTGAGTTGAATAGGATCCAAACTGCAGCAGTCTGATTGGTCCTAGAACAATAGGATTCAGAATGCTGCAGTCTGATTGGTCCTAGAACAATGCAGCAGTATGATTGGTTGGCAGGAACCACCCAATCATGCTCCAGATATAAGTGAATCCACAACCTGATTGGCTTACAGTAGAATTCCAGAATTAGCCAATCATGTGCAGCCCATTGTGTAAATAATGTATATAAAGCAGATACTTTGAGGGGACATTCATTCATTCCTCCTCACCACTATGAGCTGAAATCACTTTGCGACTCTGAGTATATTTCACCAGTATTGGCAACCTACTAGGCTTCTGTACACATGCGGATCTGAGCAAGGAGGAATGTAGCAAGGCATTGTTCCAGCACTGCAGAGTGAAAAAGTAGGTCATGGAAAGTAGGGTTGAGAGAGCAGAGAATTGAACTTGTCACCTCAGATTCCATTGGAGTAGAAACTGAAAAGAGCCAGCATGATCTAGTGAGTTGAACAGGGCTCTCTCTGCCTTAAAAATAGCAGTCGAGATGCAAGGCAGACCTCCATGTCCCCACAGTCTCTTTGATGGTTAAAAAATGGAAAGGGAAAGAGGCTGCAACACCTTAGATGCTTCTGGAGATGTCTCTGCCTTAGAAGCTGCTCTATTGTCCCCTGTGCTTTCAATCCCACTTAAATCAATGGGATAAAAATGGGTTCAGGGTGGAGATGTAATTAGATACAGGTAGACTTAATCATTAAATGGGATTGCACGTATTTCAAAGCTCGTCCCCGTGTTTAGCCTAGTCTTCTGGATTTAAGTAAGGGCAGCTTCAGGGCCCTCCCCCAATGCATTTTAAACGAGACAAAGCAGTATCTTGCAAGGGGGTGTAGTTTATAGGAATCATAGGACTGTAGAAATGGAAGGGATCCTGAGGCTCATCTAGCCCAGGATTCTCAAGAGGAGGTCATCTCCACTGGGTGGCCGCTTAGGAGGAAGAAGCTCCCCCACCCCACCCCCGCAAGTGCCCTTCCTACCAGACATGGAAAGAACATGTGCCAGTCACGGACATCACATCATGAATATTACAGACACAACATGGGGAGAGTGGGTGGTTTTGAAGTTGCCCTGAGAAAGGCGATGGAGACTGGGCAGCCAGAGAATAATAATAATAATAATATATTGTTTATACCCCACCCATCTGGCTGGGCTTCCCCAGCTACTCTGGGCGGCTTCCAACAAAATATTAAAATACAGTAATGCATCAAACATTAAAACATGGGCTGCCTTCAGATGCCTTCTAAAAGTCTGGTAGTTGTTCTTCTCTTTGACATCTGGTGGGAGGGTGTTCCACAGGGCAGGCGCCACTACTGAGAAGGCCCTCTGCCTGGTTCCCTGTAACTTGGCTTCTGGCAGGGGGGAACCACCAGAAGGCCCTGGGCGCTAGACTGCAGTGTCCAGGCTGAACAATGGGAGTGGAGATGCTCCTTCAGGTATACTGGACCGAGGCCATTTAGGGCATTAAAGGTCAGCACCAACACTTTGAATTGTGCTCGTAAACGTACTGGGAGCCAATGTAGGTCTTTCAGGACCAGTGTTATAGGTCTTGGTGGCCACCCCCAGTCACCAGTTTAGCTGCCGCATTCTGGATTAGTTGTAGTTTCCGGGTCAACTTCAAAGGTAGCCCCACATAGAGCGCATTGCAGTAGTCCAAGCAAGTAGTCCAAGGTTGACCAAATTTCAGCCATCTTGCCTCTTGGGGGCTTCTTAAAAGAAAAGAAATCTTCTCTGCAGCTAATAAATTTTTGATGGTTTGCGCGTCGTAAGGTTTATAATAGACCTGCTATAGTTTTTAAATTTCTATAGTTTCCTTCTATATATACCATAAATTTATTCCAATCACTAATAAACTTTGTATTTTTTTGGTTTCTAATTTTTTACGTCATTTTTGCTAATTCAACATATTCAAATAATTTTGTTTGCCAGTCTTTAACCGTTGGTGTATTTGCTGTTCTGCAGTAGTGAGGGGCACATAAGGAAGTGTAGCACCCTGCTTGTGGTTAACGCTTAGCTGGAATGAAATATTCAACGCAGCAATAGAGAAATTAAAATAGTAATTTATTTGTCAGACAAATAAATATGAGGCACAGTGGTATATGGTTACCAAGCTCTGGCCTGCCCTCCTGCCATTCTGGCCAGCACTTATATTTCCTTAATCCAGCCCCCTTGCTCCTCCTGTGGCTGCCTCTGTCCAATCAGCCTGGTTGAAATTCCTATTGGCTGTTTGCTAGAACCAATCACAAAAGATACACCCATTTCCTCTTGCCCTTTTATGGGAAACAAAAAGATATATATTCTTCTATCTATAAATGACAAATAAGTAGTAATATATCTTACATGTGTCTCAACAAGGAACCTTAATTACCAGCTCACCTCGCCCTATTGCCCTCCAAAACAAATGGTTTAATCTTAAATTTTTATCTTAAACAGATGTCAACGATCATCATTGAAAGATCTCCTTCTCTTGAAGGTCTTTTAAACAAAGGCCTGACAACCATATGTGTGCTCTAATGATGTTTCCTGCTTAGCAGGGGGGGCTGGGCTGGTGGCTGATGGCCCCTGTGATCTCTTCCAACTATATGAAATAAGAATCTAGCATAAGGATTTAACATTTCTTAGCTTCTAATTCCTTTGCATAATTACATTTAAGCCAATATATTTAATACATAACATAGATAGCTTTTTAAAAGGAAAAGAAATCTTAAAAGGATCTCAGTTTAAGAAAGAAACAACTTTAGAAAAAGACTTCCCAAAATACTCTCTTCCTTTCTGCCAGCTAGATGCTTTTCCATTGCTCTTGACCTTTCAACCTTAGGAAAATATGGCTCAAGTTGAATGGGAGGCACATGGTTTTATTTTACTATTTACCCACTCTTAATTATGTTTTTCTCTGCTTTTTTTATCTTCTGTAATATGTAGGGTCAGTGTAACCTTGGCTGTCAGCCTGTAATTCCCTTTGACAATTGTTTTCTGCTATAAATCAGGGGGCCCCCTTATCCAGGAGAATAAACATCTTGCCAAGGTTCTTAGGCAGCTGGTCTTCTGCCTGGCATGAACATTTGAAAATCTTTAAGCTCATTTTAAAATACAGGCCCTGATCAAGCCTCAATAAAAATGCAGGCTATGATTAGATGCCTCAGAAGCACTTCACATCCCAGAAAACAGACTCCTTCCTTGGAGGTTTTTAAGCAGCGGTTGGATGGCCATCTGTCATGGATGCTCAAACTGAGATTCCGGCATTGCAGGGGGTTGGGCTAGATGATCCTCAGGTCCCTTTCCAAGCCTATGATTCTATGTTCAGATCTCTTCCATTGTAAATGAAATGCAAACCTTGTGCCTCACTCTCCTCTAAGCAGTGGCTAGGGCCGGTTTAGACCACAGTGCCACCCGCGTTGCTGTATGAAGGTTTTATTTTATTTGGTTTTTTATCTTATATTTTGGAAATGTACATCCAGGTTTTTCCCCCCCGTTAATTTTTTTTTTGGGGGGAGGGCCTCCAAGAGAGTGGGGCCCTAAGCTATAGTTTGTTTAGCTTATTCGTAAATCTGGCACTGGCTGTGGCTGATTGGAATATACGCAGCCTCGTTGAAATAATTCCTGGTTTTTTAACTGGAAATGGAAGGAAGGTCAGAGAACTCCCAAACTGTAAAAATGAGCAGCGAAGAACAATGCATTTATTTCTGTGCTGCCCTCCCTTTGCTTTGTGCAAGGTGGCTGTGACCGGTTGGAGTTGGGAGAGGGGAGGGAGCGCACGGGGGGGGGGGGTCATCGCAGACAAGCATCTTCAAGACAACCCAGGAGGCTGGCGACAAGCAGACAGGAAAACGCGGCAGGGGCCTGGTGCCTGTTTCAAAAGCCAAATGCTTCCATCCGTATGCCCTCCAGCCATCAGACACGCAGCTGCTGCACATTATCTTAAACATTTCTCGCTTTTACTTTTCCCAGAGATGCTCGCTAATGACATACCTGTCGGTGACATGTGGCTGTTTGGGTTCTTTGACTGTCCGTATGCCCTTAATCCAATGGATTTTGTTGACTTTGAGATTAGACATGGTGCCCCCACCTGTTCCTTCCCCCTGTCTTTCTTTCTTTCTTCTGGCTAATAGCTTTAATGTGTCCTGCGCAGGTCTGGGCTGCCTCCCTCTATCCAGTGGGTCATCATTTATTTACATGGCTAGAGTCCCCCAAGCTGTCTCCTGGTTGTCGCTCTGCAGGGGGCAAATACAGCAAGACCGGCCAACCACGAAGAAAGATGACATCATTTTTATGTCGGGAATGAGGACGTTGGGGTAGGATATAGCAAGACACCTAATTTTGTGTTTGTGTACACACATCTATCCAGCTACTAGTCCCACTGCGTCCTAGGTAAAGGAAATTATATGAATTTCCTATATCTAGGATGCAGTGAACTAGTGAAGGCTAAAACAAATGAGTACTGAAGGCTGGACCATAAAGAAGGCTGATCGCCGAAGAATTGATGCTTTTGAATTATGGTGCTGGAGAAGAAGACTCTTGAGAGGAATGGCAAATCAAGCTGTTGGACTATGCGGAAATGGCAAAACTGTCTGGAAGACTCAGGAACCCCGAAGACTTAAACTTCAATAAAGAATGGGGGGAAATTATAATTTATCTAGGACAGGGGTCAGCAAACTATTTCAGCAGGGGGCCGGTTGACTGTCCCTCAGACCTTGTGGGCAGCCAGACTATATTTTTTGCAGGGGGAAATGAACGAATCCCTATGCCCCACAAATAACCCAGAGATGCATTTTAAATAAAAGGACACATTCTACTCATGTAAAAACATGCTGATTCCCGGGCTGTCCACGGGCCAGATTGAGAAGGCGATTGGGCCGGATCCGGCCCCCGGGCCTTAGCTTGCCTACCCATGATCTAGGAGATCACTGTAAACATATGAAAACACTAGCAGGATTTTAATAACACTTGTAATGTAACGAATATTATGGACAAGATGGAAAGATACAAAATATGGATTGTGGGAAAATATGCAATTAAGAGGGTGTACAATAGGACCCATGGAGGGGAAGATGGGAAGTCCAGAGATTTGGAGAAATCTCTAAATATGTATATGTAACTTGGATTGTTATAAATTAATATTTGTAAAAACCAAATAAAAATAATTATTAAAAAATTATATATAAATATAATATTTTATATTACTCTGAGACCTTTTTAAGGAAAGTTGGGTTAGAAAGGGTTCCAATCAAACATGGGCATAGCCAGGGGGTTCAGGGGGCGGCTGCCCCCCTAAATCAAGTAAGTAAATAAAAATACTTAACTGACCAATTGCATCACAGATAACTCGGAACTGCGCCCCTAAAATAAATCCTGACTACGTCCATGCAATCCATTGATCTGTAGAAGAACGTACCTATTCAAATCTCACTGGAAAAGTGCAGAAGTTATATGATCCTAATCTTGGGACGGTATGAAGAACCATCCTGTCTGACCTTCCACTCAGAAGCCAGGACTGCCAGCTCACCACAGGCTAGCTCTTACAATCCGGACCACAGCAAATAAAGGTTATGGATGATTCAGGTGAAGGTCACATCCATGTGCAAGAAGCTCTCAGAGAAGTTAGCTTCTCTGACCTGGGTGGTGGTGGGGAATCTTCTTGACTCTGGAGACCAGTCAGACTGTTTCAAAAACAGTCTTGCGTTCTTTGTTATCTAAAAAAAACCAGCTGCATACCAGAGGCTAAGGCACCAATCTCTACATGTTCAGGAAACACTCGTGGTCCCAGCCTTTCCATCCCAGAATTAATATTTGTGTTTGTTTTTTCCTTCTGTCAAATCCTGGAGTACAGATTAGGAAAGGATAATTTGAGACTCTTGATTAATTAAGGGCAAGCCTGGCACTGGCTTCTGTTCTAGTGAGGGCACCACCATTTTTTACTTCCCCCAATGCCTCAGGTGATGTTCCATCAGCTGCTTGGGGTGACTGTGTGAATTCCAAAATGGCGGCTTGTGGCCACCCACTACTGAAACCAGCTGAGCCCATGGAGGGCGTTTGGCCAAGGAACGGTTCAGACCTGGAGCCAACTCTGAATAGAAGAATAGGAAGGTAAAGGCTGACCTAGAACATGGGCTGGAAATAGACCTGAGTGAAGAGGTCCTACCCAGGGCCAGCCCAATACATTCTAGCACCTGAGGCGAACCACAAAATGGCGCCCTCCTCCCCATCAAGGAAGAAGGGGTGAGTAAAGATCTACATCAGGAACAAGGGGAGTGGGGGTATAATGATCTACATCAGGATCTCCAGCCCCTGTGGGCTCCTGCTGCCTGAGGCAGTCTCCTCACTTTGCCTCATGGGTGGGCCGGCTCTGTTTGAACATGACGTGGTAGAGGGGCCATATTGAATATCTGTTCATAGATCAAATCACCCAAGGCTTATGGGCTGGCACCCAGCTCAGAGAAACAAAAATAAGGAGGAATAAAATATTGTTCATTGATTGTCTTTGAAACACTGAGGGATTAAGGCTGTAAGGTTTTGGGTGGTGTTCTTGAAACATTGGTCCAAGGCCTCCGAGCCAATTCAGGTGACCTCAGTGTCACCGTGTTTCCTCACTGGACTTATCCAGGCTGTGCTACAGTCTTTTGACTGTACCAGGGCCAGCAAGTTATTGGATCCTGAGCAAAGGTAGCCAGGAAAATGAGGTTTTGGGGGCAGGAAGGAAGGTCTCTCTCATCCCCTCCAACAGGACATTCCAGGATCAAATCAGAAACCGGGGCGGCTTTTGTAAATCTGGGACCGTCCCTGGAAAATAGAATAAAAAAATTCCTTCCAGTAGCAGATATCTGTTATCTGAAGAAGTGTGCATGCACACAAAAGCGCATAGCAATAACAAACTTCGTTGGCCCCCTGGAAAATAAGGACACTTGGAGGGTTTGTGTATACTATAGTATAGTACAGTGGTTGTTGTTGTTGTTTAGTCGTTTAGTCGTGTCTGACTCTTCGTGACCCCATGGACCAGAGCACGCCAGGCACAGTGGTACAGTGGTACCTCAGTTTAAGAACAGTCTGGTTTAAGAACTATTTGGTTTACAAACTCCGCAAAACCAGAAATAGTGTCCCGGTTTGAGAACTTTACCTTGGTCTAAGAACGGAATCCGAATGGTGGAAGGGTACCAGCGGCAGGAGGCCTCAGTAGGGAAAGCACGCCTTGGTTTAAGAACGGTTTTGGTTTAAGAACGGACTTCCGGAACGGATTAAGTTCGTAAACCGAGGTAAAAGGTAAAGGTAAAGGTACCCCTGCCCGTACGGGCCAGTCTTGACAGACTCTGGGGTTGTGCGCCCATCTCACTTAAGAGGCCAGGGGCCAGCGCTGTCCGGAGACACTTCTGGGTCACGTGGCCAGCGTGACATCGCTGCTCTGGCCAGAGCCAGAGCCAGAGCCAGAGCCGCACACGGAAACGCCGTTTACCTTCCCGCTGGTAAGCGGTCCCTATTTATCTACTTGCACCCGGGGGTGCTTTCGAACTGCTAGGTTGGCAGGCGCTGGGACCGAGCAGCGGGAGCGCACCCCGCCGCAGGGATTCGAACCGCGACCTTTCGAGGTACCACTGTATAAAAAAAGGGAGATCATAGAATCGTAGAATTGTATGGTTGGATAGGACTCTGAGTATCATCTACTCCAACCCCCTACAAAACATGTTAATAATAATTAACTAATGGGGGGGGGGGGGACTAACTGGGAATTGAAATGGATAAAAAGAGAGGCACGTGGGAATGGGAAAATGCAAAATGGGGAGGCCGGATCACAATATGTCTTTACTTCGCCTAAGTGGAGCTGAGCTATGGAACTCCGTGCCACAAAAGTGATCCGACTTCACTTTGCAAAATTCCGGGAGCTCATAAGGCAGAACTGGCCATTGGTGAGCCATTGTCTGCCTTCAGCGCATCCTTGGTAGATATATGATGAATGACTTGAGCTACATTGAAATGAACCACTTTCTGGTTTGCCCTGCGCATCCCTAGGGCTGCAATCCTATGCACGCATTTACCTGGGAGGAAGGCTTCTTGTACTCAGTGGGGCCTCTGGGTTGGCATGTGTAGAACCGAGCTATAAATCATACTTTAATGGCTAACACTCCTTTTGTATCTCACATGGGCTTAGCTATAATATTCCTTTGCAGTGTGTGAGGATAAATTAGTGAAAATAAGGGTTACAGGCTCAACGGCCTGATGATCAGGACCAAAATACACCACTTGCTGCCCGAATCTTCCCTGTAACCATGCTGATAATTCATTGTATGGTGCCATCAAATTATGCTGTGATAACAGCTCTTATACATTACATGTTGCAGATGCTTTTTTTTATTGGCTTAATGTGAATATTATTGCCACTGTTTATTACCAAGACCTATCTTGTAGTAATTGAAATACAATATGGTGCTATTAATCACTCTGAATACAAAATGTTAACTTTAAAGTGTTCATGGTGTGTGTTATTAAATACTGTTCTAAACATAAAGCAGTTTGATTTACAATAGGACAGCTTAGAAAACTATGGCGATTGGCTATGTAACAGGATGGGCAGATGCAACCGAGGAACCTGTATTCTTGAGGAAGTTTACAGCTGTTTCCTTTAAAATTGCCGTAAAACGGCATCTCGCCAAGGTTCTGCATTTTATTTAGTTGTAACCAAATGTGAACATCAGAAAGTTTAGACACGTTCTTTTAAGAGCGCCTTGAATGATGGGCCCATTGTCACAGTAAAATCGCCGATAGCAGGCTTAAAAAACCGTATATATTGGAGAGATCTGGGTTTTAGCAATATTAATGTCAGCATACTAGCTGCTTCAATATGCTAGGGATTTCGTCCTCACTTTTATGTATTATTTTATTATAAAAGCTTTATCCCACCATTCCTTCGGTAAAGGTAAAGGGACCCGTGACCATTAGGTCCAGTCGTGGCCGACTCTGGAGTTACGGTGCTCATCTCGCTTTACTGGCTGAGGGAGCCGGCGTACAGCTTCCAGGTCATGTGGCCAGCATGACTAAGCTGCTTCTGGCGAACCAGAGAAGCACACGGAAACACCATTTACCTTCCCTCTGGAGCGGTACCTATTTATCTACTTGCACTTTGACGTGCCCCGTATTAAAATAATATAAAGCAGCTAAGAAGGGAGAAGGAAGCATATGACAGCGTGAAGCCTCAGGGTCCAGCAGCACTCCTCCTAAGTCCGATTTTGATAAGCGAGTTAATCAAATGCTGAAATCTCTTCCATTGAAATGAACGAGGCTTAAAACTTAACGACAGTTGGATCACACCTGTAATATATTAGAAAACACAGTAATAAAGGCCCATCATGATAAACAAATAATGCTCAGAATAAATCAGCTTCTTTTAAAAAAATAATGCAGAAAACACTTTTGAGTTCCAGATTCCTAATTTCCCTCCCAAGATCTCTCTGTGCAGGGCAGCAGGAAGAAACGATAAGAACTTGTGAAGAGAAATATGAACTCACAAGATGCCATAAGGTGGAACTCAAAAGACTGGATCTAATGTTTCTGCAGTCTTGGGTATAGGGAAAGCAATAGCGTACATATAGTTCCTTAGCTGACTGGGTGAATGTTAATTCTCATCGTATTTTTCTGAATTCTTTTGGAGGTTTTGATAGAGTTAATACAGCCTAGAGGATAAGTGCATCAGCTGTGGGAAGTGCTTGGCAGAAATCTCAGCCCTGCCATAAATAAAGTGTTGTCAAAGGCCAACCACAACGGCACAACCTCAACCACTAATAATATGGGGCTTATAATAGCAGCCTACATTACAAGGTTGTCATGACGCTTACTACTATGTTTATGAAGTGCTGTGAATGTTCTAAGGCAGGGCTTGCTTAACTTGGGTCTCCAGCCAAACAACTCCTAGCAGGACCAATGGTCAAGGATGATGGGAATTGTAGTCCAAAAGCCGCTGGAGACCCAAGTTCGGGAAACCCTTCTCTAAGGCAACCTTCCCTAGACTGGTGCCCTCAGATGTGGATCACAACCCCACATCTTTTGTCTTACTAACTATCCCCTGTTTGCAGCTGGCAAACTTTACTTTGCTGTTGGCCCATCTTGGTGGGTCATGACTCTGTCTTGGCTTCTTAATGGCAATTCCCTGGTCAGGAAAAAAAACAAGTTTAGCCTGTATTTTGACACTGCTAAATCAAAACGTTCCGCACCTTCTCTTAGTCATAGCTGTCAACTTTTCCCTTTTCTTGTGAGGAATCCTATTCGGAATAAGGGAATTTCCCTTTAAAAAAAAGGGAAACGTTGACAGCTATGCTCTTAGTACTGCAAATATTGTTTAAAATCTAACATTTACTAAATCTAGGAAGTATGGGTGCCTTGCACCCATGAACTCTGACACCCAAAACCTATAGCAATGGAAACCAACATCCCATCTTTTCAAAATGCCCATTTAATCTGTTGTTGCCATTTTGATATACACATTTGTTTTATATAACCAGCAGCAAGGAGATGAGTGTAAAATGTAGTGTTAAAATGCTTGCCGTTTGGCATGATTTGGGGTACAGAGGCCATTGATGTGTCATTGCTTTACATCACACATTGCTCAATGCTCTTCCAGTTGCCATCTGTGTGTATCTTAATCATTTCAACCCCATTTACATTTTGTTCTCAATTATCGGTGGTAAGCTACATCGCCGTGACATGGCCGCTGATAGCTCAGACATGAGATGGTGCAGTGTGATTGGTAGGAGAGATGAAAACTCCACAGAGTATATGGGATGAAGCACAACACAAATTGGGCACATTGGATCAGTAGCTTCGACTGGCAGAGATTGTCCCCATTGTAGTTCATAGTCCCTATACAGTGGTACCTCGGGTTAAGTACTTAATTTGTTCCGGAGGTCCGTTCTTAACCTGAAACTGTTTTTTTTAAAAAAAAATAAAAAACAAGTCAAACCTTTAACTCGCTTACTTACATTCACTTATTTCCTTGACTTCCTCACACCTCCCATTTTTGTATTCTAATTCAGTTAAATATTCCAGCAAATCCTTCCAACTTTGTTTTTATCCTAATAATTTATCTTAACATATTATAATTTTACCTTCTCTCTTTCACCAATTCATTTTTACTTAATCCTTTATATCCTTTCTGCTAAAACCACATAATTTTTCCCCCAACATCTTTCTAACATTCCTTAATTTTACAATATTTCTGAAGATAAACTTTAAATTTCTTCCACTCTTCTTCCACCAACTCTTCTCCTTGGTCTCGGATTCTGCCAGTCATCTCAACCAGTTCCATATAGTCCACTTAACCTGAAACTGTTCTTAACCTGAAGCACCACTTTAGCTAATGGGGCCTCCTGCTGCCGCCACGCCACCGGAGCATGATTTCTGTTCTCATCCTGAAGCAAAGTTCTTAACCTGAAGCACTGGAGAGCCCCTGAAGAGCTGGAGGAGGGTCCCCCGTTGTCCCTCAGTGAGCATGGAAGGCTCAGGCGGTGGCGCCTCCTGCTTTGGGGGTCAGGAGGTGGGGGGGGGGGTCAGGTGGAATCTCGCCTTGACATCACCTGCATTGACCTCCCCCCACCTAAGCGTCTGGGGGATGTAACTTGACCCTTCCACCCCACCTCCCACAGACAAACATTTGTGGGCATCTAGCTTTGCCCCCCTTTCCCTTCCCATATATTTGGGGGAGTCTAGTCTAGACTATTTCCTCCCCTCTCCTATACATTTGGGCTAATATTTTAATGTTTCAATATTTTAATGTTGTATTTTAATCTTGTTTTTATGTTGTATTCATTCAACTTGTTTTTATTATTGCTTGTTAGCAGCCCTGAGCCCGGCCTTGGCTGGGGAGGGCGGGGTATAAATAAAAATTATTATTATTATTATTATTTCTGGGTTTGCGGAGTCTGTAACCTGAAGCGTATGTAACCTGAAGCGTATGTGTTAAGTTGTGGGTTGACATAGCAGACGACACAGCGATTTCTCCAAAGCAGCTCTTTATATTGTAAGCTGGAACAGAACTAAGCTGAGGAGCTCAGACAGCCTGCTTATATAGAGCTCCAGAACAATGTAACTGTTGCCATTTTCTAAAACTCTCCAATCCCTGAACATCACTTTTTGATCCTTCATTTGCATAACTGTCTACAGTATCCCCCTGCTGGCCCAGGGTGAGAACTTCAGTACATAACAGTATGTAACCTGAGGTACCACTGTATTTTGCTAACGTTCTTAACAGTTTCCAAAAGGGGAGGCATGTTAGTCTGTTGCAGCAAAAACATCTTTGAAATACCTTAAGGTTCCACAAAACTGTCCGTTGCTTATTCTTATGCTGCAATTCCATACATGTCTACTCAAAATTAAGTCCCTTTGATTTCAGTGGAGCTTTCTCCCAGGAAAAGTGTTTGCAGGACTGCAGCCTAAAAGGACTTCTTCTTAGACGGTAGGACTTGGAGGAACAAATATTATCAGGGCAAATTTAATATTTGTTTGTACATGTCAGCCTGTGGGTTTTTTGCCGTACCGCCTCGTCAGCGATGAGGTTTACTTTGGAAAAACCTCTGGGCAAAATTCTGCTCTAGGTATTTTAAAATAAGATTACTCTGAATTATTGATTGCATCAATAAATACAGCCCATGGAGGAAGCAGAGGAGAATTCACAGGACCCTTGGTAAAAGGCAGCTGCCATGTGTTATTACTGTAAGGTAAATTAAAAGTTGATGGTGATTGCTGGCATACTAAATACCACCCTCAACAGACCCTGGCTTTCTCATCTTTCATTTGTCTTTACACTTCCCACCCCCTAAAAGGAAAACTCACAGTTCAGGCACAAGGCAACATGTGTAGGTTGCTTGTTTATGGCGCTCTAATTTTAAAACCTTCCACTAGATTAGAAGTAAATATGAGTATTGTGCTGACTTTAATTACAAGAGACAAGGAGCTATCATTTGCAGCCGGTGCCAAAATATACCTGCTTGTGAATTTAATGTGTAGCAGGGCAATTCTAGGATACTGTGAATCTATAAGAATATACACTAATGGGGTGGGGAGGGAAGAAAAGGTCAGCTCTCTTGAGAGACACCATCTCTGTGGAGGATGTGACGTTAAAAGCCATTGTTGCCATGTGCCTTTCTGTAACCCATGGCAACAGCCATCCCCATAGCAGCTGTCAGGTATTGATTTGAAGGGATAATGTAGGTGCTGCCCTTTAAAAATAACCCCACCAGATATTTGCACACTAGAATATAAGGGATCATTTTCCATTCTGGATGCAAGATTCCCAAAGTGTAGCTTTTACAGCAGCAAACTATTTCCCTAAATAAACAGGAAAGCCGTTTCAGAATGGTGATAGTATAATTTTGGAAGAGTGGTTGAATGCTCCCTGGGGGTAGAAACTGTTTCCCCCCCTACATGCTGTTATAGTTTTGTAGTTAATTAGGGGAGTGTAATTGGAGATTATTCTAGGTAATATAGAAAGAAAAGAAAATCTGCATATGGGGTTGTGAATAGTGATGGGGGATGGGAGAGAGAGCTGTTAGCATTTGCCAAGAAAGCTCAAAGCAGCAAAAATTTGAAGCACCATAATATTATTGTAAAGAAGCTGGTTAAATGTGGGTTGAACGAGGTAACTGTTAGGATTTGTAGCTGGTCTACCGACCAAACCCAAAGAGTACTCATTAATGGTTCCTGACCATAGCTGTCAACGTTTCCCTTTTTTAAAGGGCAATTCCCTTATTCCGAATAGGATTCCTCGCAAGTAAAGAGAAAAGTTGACAGCTATGGTTTCCTCGTCATCCTGGGGAGAAGTGACAAGTGGGGTGCTGCCTGGTTCTGTCCTGGGTCCCTTGTTCAATGTCTTTATAAATGACTCATAAAGGTAAAGGTAAAGGGACCCCTGACCATTAGGTCCAGTCATGGGCAACTCTGCATTTCCGTGCGCTGCTCTGGTTCGCCAGAAGCAGCTTAGTCATGCTGGCCACATGACCCGGAAGCTGTACACCGGCTCCCTCGGCCAATAAAGCAAGATGAACGCCGCAACCCCAGAGTTGCCCATGACTGGTTAAAATTGGTCACAACTTTATTAAGTTTCAGATGTAGGGAGACCTTGGCTCAGGCATTGGG
Organism: Podarcis cretensis; assembly: GCF_951804945.1. Taxonomy (NCBI): domain Eukaryota; kingdom Metazoa; phylum Chordata; class Lepidosauria; order Squamata; family Lacertidae; genus Podarcis; species Podarcis cretensis. The sequence continues at coordinate 133,743,116 of NC_137170.1, read as the reverse complement.
CGTTTATCCTTCCCAGTCCCCAGCCGGGGATCTGGGAGACAGCAAGGTTATCCAGAATGTGTGTGTGGGGGGGGGGTTGGGGCTGGCTCTGGAGAACATATGTTCAAGCAGAGAGCCCGCCCCCCGTTTCGCCACCGTTGGAGGGGAGAGCAATGGCAACCTCTCGGCATATGGCCAATACCTCCCCTCAAGACCCCTTTAGCGGGGAACCCTGGGATCACCGCCACAAGGGGGCCTGGGTCACTGCTTCACTCCCCCCCCCATTTAGGAAGATAGACTAAAGGATTCCACCCAAGGCCTGAAACCGCCAAAGTTGTGACATTTTGCTATGGGAAAGGCAAACTGCCAATGCAGGAAAATTCCTTTCTGGCCCTTCAGCAGTGACCATGATGTAGCAGTGCCTGCGTACCTGTGGAGAAGAGGTTAACCTGCAAAAGAAGGCTTAACTGAGGGAGGGCAGGGTGGGAGAAGCTCTGGAGCCAAATGACGCTTCGCAGGTAAGGTTCACCTTCTGTTGTGTGGGCAGGGCGGTCCCTCCCCTTACCTGGCCAATCCTCTGGCAACGCTTCCCCAGGCAGGATTGGGCGATTGGCTGAGGTAGGCAGAGACTGTTATGTACTGAAGTTCTCACCCTGGGCCAGCAGGGAGATACTGTAGATAGTTTTCACTCAGGTCCACATATGCAAATAGGGGATTGAAAGTGACATTTAGTGATTGGATAGTTACAGAAAATGGTTACAGTTGCGTTGTAGTGGAGCTCTATATAAGCAGGCTGGCTGAACCCTTCAGTTCAGTTCTGTTCTGGCCTGTGAATAAACAAGAGCTGTTTGAAGAATCGCTGTGTCGTCTGATATGTTCGCCCACAACTTAACAAAGACCTCCAGGTATCCAGTCTGGGGAGGGTGAACCCAGCCCATACTACTGGGATCCGGGGGGCTGCACGCAACCACACAAAAAGCGCCCCCCAAGTGAAGGATCACGTTGACAAGAAATGGATGAAAACCAAGGATCAGGGCTCCGCTGCAGTGCAGTTGGGATGAGCCAATCCCAGGCCTCTTGATCTTTTCAAGCCACACAACTCTCCCAATTCCTGCACTGATTGTGTTACTCCACATCTTCGAGCGGGGGGAATGCGCTGTTAGTGTGGCTGACACTGGTGCTCCCTGCATTTTGCTTTCATGCTAAGGTGAAAAGCTCCCATGCGGATGGGTTCAAAAGGACTCAATTTGTGTTCTTTGGCTTAACTGACTTAGGAGGTAAGTTTGGTTTATGGAAGGTGGATGAAACGAGAAATCTTACTGTGGTGTAATCATTCCCTCTGGAGCTGCAAAAAACCAAAGAGTGTGCAGCAGATTTGTATTGATTTCTGAACTGGAGATAAAGAAAGAAAGAAAGAAAGAAAGAAAGAAAGAAAGAAAGAAAGAAAGAAAGAAAGAAAGGCAGCCATATGGACACACAGAGAAACATGTCTTTTTATTCTCCGACATCATCTTTAGCCAAATATCATGATACCACAAATGTAGCAACATGGAAAGTCGCGTGTCACTTGAGGGCAAGATGAACTTGGAAAAAATGATACCTCTGGCAATGAAAACTCCACCATATTGTTGCACACCAACCCCAATCTCCAAGCAGTGCAAGATTCCAGGAATTCCAGGGTCTCAGTTTCCTTTTGGGAATGAGGCACAGCAGAGACTGTGGCGTCTTTATGATATATGGTTTATTTACACACACACAACCTGAGCCTACAATGGAGAGGTTCACAGCATAATCACCCCCAAAAGAATCTTTTTTTTTGTCCCACAGGCATGGATTCAAAGAGACACCAAACATCACCCTCTGCCTGACGCTTTGGATCTCGGTCACATAACTCCTAACTCCAAAAGTTCTTAAGCTCTGGCTTTATCTGTTGAGGGAGAGGCCCTACTCATTTGCCATCTCACAACAAGTCCCTTTTGACCCTTTGTTGTCTTAATGGCTCATGACCTAAGCTCTCACTTCAAAACAAAACTACCCTGGCTTAACACTTGCTGGTTCCAGAATAATTAGAAGTGTCTAGCTCAATACATATGGGATTGGCACCCAGTTTTAACACTTAATTAAATTCTAACACTAACTTGATCTGCAGATTATAGTGGCCTGACACCCACAAACCCATAACAATATCATGCTAGGTTTTGGTCTGCTTTGGCATAACCTCCTGCTCTTGATGAAATCCAGCCCCAACAAAATGATGGGAAAATGTATTCCATAACAGCACTCAGAGCCATAAGAAATACAGTCATACCTCGGGTTGAATGTGCTTCAGGTTGAGCGCTTTCGGGTTGCGCTCCGTGGCAACCCAGAAGTAACAGAGCACATTACTTCTGGGTTTTGCCGCTCGCGCATGCGCAGATGCTCAAAATGACATCACGCACATGCGCGGAAGCGGCAAAACGCGACCCGCGCAAACGCACCGTCCTGTTTTACGTTCCATTCAGGATGCGAACGGGGCTCCGGAACAGATCCCGTTTGCATCCCAAGGAACCACTATATTAGGTTAATAGCATCACTCAAAAAAAACTTTGTCACTTTAGGAAAATGAGGCTATAGTGAATGTTCATGTGTTTCTATTAACGATACAAAGAAGTGCTTTTGCTGGGAGTTGTGGAGTCCTGAGCTCTGTAAACACCATACATTCAAACTCCACTCCCCCCCCCCAAAAAAAAAGGAATAACGGGAACTAAAGTTTACTTCAATGCCCTGGCTTGGAAAGGAGGTAAAGGTAAAGGTACCCCTGCCCGTACGGGCCAGTCTTGACAGACTCTGGGGTTGTGCGCCCATCTCACTTAAGAGGCCAGGGGCCAGTGCTGTCCGGAGACACTTCCGGGTCACGTGGCCAGCGTGACATCGCTGCTCTGGCGAGCCAGAGCTGCACACGGAAACGCCGTTTACCTTCCCGCTGGTAAGCGGTCCCTATTTATCTACTTGCACCCGGAGGTGCTTTCGAACTGCTAGGTTGGCAGGCGCTGGGACCGAGCAGCGGGAACGCACCCCGCCGCAGGGATTCGAACCGCCGACCTTTCGATCGGCAAGTTCTAGGCGCTGAGGCTTTAACCCACAGCGCCACCTGCGTCCCCGGCTTGGAAAGGAAGCCTAGCCTATATTTTCCCACTGGCCTGCAATTTCTCCTTCAGTACTCCAAAATAATCAAAACCCCACCATTTATTAATTTCTAGGATTTAGGGGAGTCGTCGTCCCCCAAGCCTATAACAATACTGACATGGGACCTGTTTGCCACTGCCCCCATCACCTGTTGTTCCTTGGGTAGTCAACTGGGGTAGGGGGCTTGGACCTTCCCTTCCCCCCTTATGCTGAAATATATATTTAAGTGTTTATAAAGGGGAAACAGCTCCTGCTACCCAATTAAGAAATAAAGTCCAATGCTATGAGAGTTTTCTTTCCATTTGTCAGAGGTAAAACCAGTACTGTCAATCACAGTCAGAACCAGATAGGGCTGCGGAGCTGACTGTCCATCAGTGGGTTAGTCAAGGACAAATAATAGCGTGAGCTCCAATATATAATGAAAGCTTTTCGATAATAAAACAAAGCACCTTGCTATTATTTTCTCATTGATATCTCATCAAATAGTTCCCTGAACATTAGTCATGGAAGGATTTTGTGATCTTTCAATAGTCTGATCTTAAAGGGCTGTTTTCAACATTACAGCTTTTTTTACCCGTGTTCTTACAAGTCATACCAGGATGAAATCTGAGCTTGGGAAAGATTTATACACACAAGCCACACACAGATATGCTGAGCCAATGCTGGGTTTCTAGCAGAATCATGAATGATTAAGGTGCACAAATGAATTAAGAGTTGCTGCTGAAATGCTCAACCCCCTGCCTTAAGTATCATGGTTGAATTTCAGAATGAATGAATCCCAATCCAAAAATTCAACTCTCTATTCTGAAATCGACCATTTTTTAAAAAGAACAAACCCACTTACATGTGAACTTAAAGAAAAGGCCATTAATTTTATTTTCATGGCAAACCATCTCAGTTACTGTGACATTGCATCCCTTTTTGCACAGAAGCATCTTCATTCTGGTGAGCAAAACAGACAAGTGGTGTCAGTCTTTAGACCTATCTATGTGCCCCCCCCACCACCATTATGCAGTGAGGAGACCAGGGGTGAACCCACTGGTCCATCTCTTTTCCACATGTCTCTCTTTTGGGGGGAGCCCACAGAGTCTTAATAAAATGTACACAAGCATTATATTACACGAGCACTGTCCACTTGCACCCTAGGTACATGAAGGTCAGTGCTATTCTTCTCCTGCCCACACTTGTGCATAGGGAGTGGCGATGGGGAATGGGAGGTCTGCGCATAAGCAGATACATGTGCTCAATGCACAATCTGTTATGTCAGTGTCTTAATAACAACACATGCTTCCTAGAGGTACACACACAGAGAGACTGAATCTCCAATTGTACATCTGTTCTTTCCAACAAATTCTTTCATTTGGAAAAAAAATACACTTTAAATTTCCTTGCACAGAGAGGAAATACGAAGAACTGGCTCTTATTCGATGAAATCCTACAGTCCCCGTGACAGTCATATCCCCCTCAATGAAGAAAATGGTATAAATAGACCTTTCTGTTTACATTGTTTGTGGTAGTTTGTAGAACAGATCAAGGAAAAATAACTTCAAAAACAAGAGAAGATGGTTGTTGTCCTCCAGCAGAAATGATGAAGGCTAGTTCATATGAAAGCTGAATTCTTTTTTTTAAAAAAAAGAATGTTACTAACCCAAATGGCTATGAAAATGGGCTTGAAAATGTACTGACTAATGCCTGGCAAAGAAGGCTCAGAAGCTGGGGACCGGATGAGGGAAGGAAAAAAGGATGGGGGCTTCACATTGCCCTACATTCCTGTTACACAGGCTAGTGGAAGCAGTATAATAAATTACTCAAAACCATATAGACTCACTTTTCCCTATACTTTCCTCGCAAATATTATGTGGGTTGTAAAGTTGGCACAGAATTCAGATCACTATTTGTGCACTAATTTTGATGGTTTTAGTGCAGGGTATGGAGAGTCCGGGATGCGGGTGGCGCTGTGGGTTAAACCACAGAACCTAGGACTTGCCAATCAGATGGTCGGCGGTTCGAATCCCCGTGATGGAGTGAGCTCCTGTTGCTCGGTCCCTGCTCCTGCCAACCTAGCAGTTCGAAAGCACGTCAAAGTGCAAGTAGATAAATAGGTACCGCTTTGGCGGGAAGGTAAACGGTGTTTCCGTGCGCTGCTTAGTCATACTGGCCACATGACCCGGAAGCTGTACGCTGGCTCCCTCGGCCTATAGAGCGAGACGAGTGCCGCAACCCCAGAGTCGGCCATGACTAGACCTAATGGTCAGGGGTCCCTTTACCTTTACCTATGGAGAGTCCAGCGTTAAAGTCACATTAAAAAACAGAAGGAAACGAAGGAAGGTGGGACGGTGGCGTCTAAGCCTAAACTGCCAACGTGTGTATCAAATCTTCCTTCCTTGCTCTCCTCAAAACTCTTCTGTGAGGCACAGGAGCTTTCTGGTGAGATGCTGGGAGCCTGAGCACACACAAGCATATTTCAGTGTGAGACATCTTCCACCTGCAATGTTGAAGAAGGCTGAGGGGTCTAAGCAGATGGGATTTCACCTACAACAGAAGACGAGACAGTTTCATACATCAAAATAAGCATGGCATGGCTTCAGCGCTTCTCTCAAGTTGTACAGCAAAATCAAGTTGATTTCTAAGCAGCCGCCAGTGAGCCAAAACTGAGTCCTGTCATGTCATTAAAGGCTGCCGGCCTGGAACAGAACATCCGGGAGCCTTTGCTGCCTCTGCCGCACACAGAACATTTCCTTATTAAATCTCTGGTATACTCAAAAGTCATCTCTTCAACAGCTTGTTATCAGGAACAGAAGAGAAGAGAAATCCCCAAGGATGTAGAGACAGTTTGGTAACAGACTCTGGCAGATTCCAGGCTGTATTGTTAGAATTTCCTTCATTCATGTTTAGGGCAAAACCCCAACAAGGTTGTCTGAAACCATGTTTCTCAAGAAAACTCTCTAGTCTGATGAGGAACAAAGTGAGTGAGTTTGCATGTCATGCTATGCCAAACCATGGCTTAGCACAAATGTGTGAGCGTGAAGGCTTCCAAAAGAGAATATTGTGGCCACTTAGCTTCTGTGGTCCTGCCGCTGTGAGCTAAACCACGGTTTGGGCTTAGTGTGTTGTCTGAACACGATTTGTCTCCTCCAGACAAACCACAAGCTGTAAGCCATAGACCAAATCTTGGCTATGGCTCATCTAGACTCTCAAGCAAGACAATCTATGAGCCCAGGTTCAGATGACACACTGAGCCAAACCATGGCTTAACTCACAACAGCATAGTAGCAGCAGGACTGGAGGAATAAAATGGCCACAGTCTCCTTGTTGAGTGTCTATTGTTTGGGCTTAGCGTTACTTGTGAACTGGGTAAATGATACAACTTGGAAGTAGGATATCACCTGGAAGATGGCTATGCTAAATGTCCTTGTGGGTGTTCATTTAGGAATGCACAACAAATATAGCCCCCAGTGCACATCTGAATATGTGCACCGACACCGATACAGTATTTTAGTCAGGTGCTTTCGAAGTACACTATCCAGAAAGGCATGTGTCTTTATTTTTAATTACCTACTGATGAAGAACCAAGTCGGAAAATGCAAAAGGGTAAGTAGTTATAATCCAATAAGATATAGACAGCCTAAGATTTGATGTGCAAATGCAGACTTTTAGAAGGCTATAACTATGCATTCAAAAGATAGGGCGACTTCAGAATGTTCTGAGCATGTAAAGGTAAAGGGACCCCTGACCATTAGGTCCAGTCGTGGCCGACTCTGGGGTTGTGGCGCTCATCTCGCTTTATTGGCCGAGGGAGCCAGCATACAGCTTCCGGGTCATGTGGCCAGCATGACTAAGCTGCTTCTGGCGAACCAGAGCAGCGCACGGAAACACCGTTTACCTTCCCGCCTATTTATCTACTTGCACTTTGATGTGCTTTCAAACTGCTAGGTGGGCAGGAGCAGGGACCAAGCAATGGGAGCTCACCCCGTTGCGGGAATTCAAACCACCAACCTTCTGATCGGCAAGCCCTAGGCTCTGTGGTTTAACCCACAGCGCCACCCACGTAGATGATAGCTAAGATACTCAAACTCAGTTTTCAAGATATAACACACACAAAAACAACCACCACCCTTTACAGAAATATTTCAAACTTACATTCATAAGACATTGGCTTCAGTGTCCCTTATGGTAATGGCTGAAAAATGAAGTACTGTATAGTGGTAAAGAATAGCAGTTAATTTCCATGAAAAGGGGGCTTAGGACTACAGTGTAAAAGTAATTTTTGTAAGCGACCTTCATTCTGAAGTGGTCTGCCCATAGAATCATAGAATTGTAGACCTGGAAGGAATCCTGGGGCTCATCTAGGCACAAGATTCCATGTAGCTAACTAAGCCAAAATGCTATCCCTTAGTTGTGTCTGACTTTTTTTGCTGAAACGTGACTGTAGGTTTTAGAAAAATATAGAGACATCGTAATTTGTTGTTGTTGTTTAGTCGTTTAGTCGTGTCCCACTCTTCGTGACCCCATGGACCAGAGAACGCCAGGCACTCCTGTCCTCCACTGCCCCCCGCAGCTTGGTCAGACTCATGCTGGTAACCTCGAAAACACTATCCAACCATCTCGTCCTCTGTCGCCCCCTTCTCCTTGTGCCCTCCATCTTTCCCAACATCAGGGTCTTCTCCAGGGAGTCTTCTCTTCTCATGAGGTGGCCAAAGTACTGGAGCCTCAGCTTCACACATCGTAATAGGCACCCCAAAATATTGACAAGCTTTCTCTCACCCATGGGGTTGGATGAGGCCTCACACCTGCAGTGATGTGGTATAAAGGTAAAGGGACCCCTGACCGTTAGGTCCAGTCGTGACCGACTCTGGGGCTGAGCCGACGTACAGCTTCTGGGTCATGTGGCCGGCATGACTAAGCCGCTTCTGGTGAACCAAAGCAGCGCACGGAAACGCCGTTTACCTTCCCGCAGGAGCGGTACCTATTTATCTACTTGCACTTTGACATGCTTTCGAACTGCTAGGTTGGCAGGAGCAGGGACCGAGCAACGGGAGCTCACCCCGTCGCGGGGATTCGAACCGCCAACCTTCTGATCAGCAAGTCCTAGGCTCTGTGGTTTAACCCACAGCGCCACCACAATATCATAATTGGTAACCCCCAAATAATGCCACCACTGGTAGTACTCGAGGCCCATGCAAACTTGTGTTTTCCTGAATAAAGAAGCAGATACTTTGTCATCTAGATCTACACACACCCTTGAAGGTGGAACAGAATTTAAGCTTACTATACAAATAAATAGGGACGCAGGTGGCGCTGTGGGTTAAAGCCTCAGCGCCTAGGGCTTGCCGATCGAAAGGTTGGCGGTTCGAATCCCTGCGGCGGGGTGCGCTCCCGCTGCTCGGTCCCAGCGCCTGCCAACCTAGCAGTTCGAAAGCACCTCCGGGTGCAAGTAGATAAATAGGGACCGCTTACCAGCGGGAAGGTAAATGGCGTTTCCGTGTGCGGCTCTGGCTCTGGCTCTGGCTCTGGCCAGAGCAGCGATGTCACGCTGGCCACGTGACCCGGAAGTGTCTCCGGACAGCGCTGGCCCCTGGCCTCTTAAGTGAGATGGGCGCACAACCCCAGAGTCTGTCAAGACTGGCCCGTACGGGCAGGGGTACCTTTATACAAATAAATGAATGAATGAAAAATAAGTATATAGGAGAACAGGGAAAGGAACTGCTCCATATATATTTTTGGACACAAGCACAAGGTCAGTCATTTGACCATGGTGACCAGTTTGTGAATCTCATCCTAAACTGGAAAACTCAACTGACTTCACAAGGCCACCATGCCTGTAAGCAGCCATGTGAGTTGGCCCTAGTAGGGTACCAGCCCAAAGCCAAGCATTCTTCCAGGAATATCAGATGTTTGGGAACACTCTCTGAAGCAGAATGCGGAGCTAACATAAATTATTGGCTGTACAAACTACTTTCTGCGGATTGCTACAAGGACAGAAAGGCTTAGCGAGCAAAAGCACGTTTAAAGAGGAATACCTCAGAGACATCCCTTCAATTAAAAAGCGGAAGGTTAAAAATATGGGCCTGCAAGGATTTCCTTGCCCTAGAAAACGAGGTTTCGTGTGGGGCTCCTTTCCCTCTCCCTGTTTAACACCTCAAGTGATGAAATGATAGAAGAAGGCAAATTCCTATGGTGTTTCCCCCCCCTTTCCTGTTTCTTATAAGCTGGGGTGGGTGGGGATGGTTGCTTGTATTTGAAATAGGTTTAAAGAGAGCAAAAGAGCCAAAGAGCTGTTGCAAAAGAGTGTCCAGCACATCAGTAAAAAACCTCAGGGTTAAGGGGAAAGAAGATAGTTTCTCTCAATAAAAAATGTCACTTAGGGAATGTGGGGAAGGGGGTGAGTTTCACAAGAAGGTGAGAGGTTGAGGAGGAAGCTATCAAAACAAGAGGAAATTAGAGGGACTTCAAGGACCTGAAAAAAGGCCTTGGTTCTAGGAAAGGAAATTGTGCCTTTTATTGCACTGTACTGTTTGTGGAGATTTTAGTTGTCTGTTCAGACCAAATCGAAAGAGGTGGAATACCTTCTCCTGGAATAAATAGAGGCTTTGTTAAAGAAAGGAATACATTTCTAAGGCCCGATTCTCATTTCACTTAACAGAATTGTGCATACTTAAGACAGTAGAGATGCGGGTGATGCTGTGGTCTAAACCACTGAGCCTCTTGGGCTTGCTGATCGGAAGGTCAACAGTTCAAATCCCCTCGATGTAGTGAGCTCCCATTGCTCTGTCCCAGCTCCTGCCAACCTAGCAGTTTGAAAGCACACCAGTGAAAGTAGATAAATAGATACCGCTGCGGCAGGAAGGTAAACGGTGTTTCCATGTGCTCTGGCTTCCGTCATGGTGTCCCGTTGTGCCAGAAATTGTTTAGTCATGCTGGCCACATGACCCGGAAAGCTGTCTGTGGACAAATACCGGCTCCCTTGGCCTGAAAAGCGAGATGAGCGAGAAAAGCGTCGTTCGGTCCCAGCGCCTGCCAACCTAGCAGTTCGAAAGCACCCCCGGGTGCAAGTAGATAAATAGGGACTGCTTACCAGCAGGAAGGTAAACGGCGTTCCGTGTGCTGCGTTGGCTCGCCAGATGCAGCTTGTCACGCTGGCCACGTGACCCGGAAGTGTCTGCGGACAGCGCTGGCTCCCGGCCTATAGAGTGAGATGAGCGCACAACCCTAGAGTCTGTCAAGACTGGCCCGTACGGGCAGGGGTACCTTTACCTTTTTATTCATTGCTACTGCTTAGAGGGAAGTGAGGGGCAGAAGGGGCTCGTCAACTTAGGAAGGTAGCCCATCTATGAGAAGGAAAACTCTTGATCCTAAACCTCCACTGCCTTGTGGGACATCTTTGGGGAAAGAAAGGGCTAATCAGTAAATCCTTCACATATCTGGAGTTGAGTCAGTACGACGGTTGGATGGCGTCTTACACGCCTCCTTCTGGCAACTCCTGCAGCCAAGCTGGTTCCAAATGTATTGCTCTCCTTTCTTTTGGACCACATCAGAGAGGCTGATAGCGTTGTTTTGCCTGGGCAGCCCAGACACACTGCCCAGGCTTGTGCCAAGGGGAGGTAACTTTGGCGCTAACACAACGGTTTGACTTCACCCCTAGATGCACACTCCGTTGTCTCTCAAGACAGACGGACGGCAAGAGTGGGAAGCGATGGCAAGGTCAGGGCTGTGTGAACACAAGTGTGGGAATGCTGGATTGGGTCCACCAGTACATCTGCACATCCCCAAACTCTCCACTCCTAATAATCAGCAGGAATACTGTATTCTGTAATATATATATATATATAATATTTATTCAAATTTTGAAAATTACAAAAAGGAACAATAAAAAATAAAAATAAAAAAGACATAAGAAATACAAACAATTAAAAAAACAACAGATCAGATCTTTACATAGCTTTCTTTCTTTTACTTATTTCCTTGACCTCCTCACACCTCCCTTTTTTGTATTCTAGTTCAGTTAGATGTTTCAGCAAATCCTTTCCAGCTTTGTTTTTATCCTAAAATTTATCTTAATATACTGTAATTCTCGTCTTTCACCAATTAATAAATCAATTTTAACCTAATCCTTTATATCATTTCTGCTAAAACCACATTACTTCATTCCAACAACCTTCTAACATTCTTTAATTTTGCAATGTTTCTGTAAATAAACTTTAAATTTTTTCCAATCTTCTTCCACCGACTCTTCACCTTGGTCTCGGATTCTGCCAGTCATTTCCGCCAGTTCCATATAGTCCATCACTTTCATCTGCCATTCTTCCCGGGTGGGTAAATCTTGTGTCTTCCAATACTTCGCGATGAGTATTCTTGCTGCTGTTGTCGCATACATAAAGAAAGTTCTATCCTTCTTTGGCACCAATTGGCCGACCATGCCCAGGAGAAAGGCCAGAAATACTGTATTCTGGAAGCTTTTTCTGCTGCTCTGCTCCACGGGTCAAGCTGCTCATGTTAACAAAGCAGTTGGGCCTGGAAATATACTAGACGTCCGTGCAGGTGACAAGGTGCTAGCACATTAAGATCAGCAGCCGAGGATGCATCTGATCTCCAGCTCAGCCAGCTGATCCCTGGCTCAGCGGGTGTCAAGTCTCCTACCCTGGCTAAACCAAATATATGTGAGTGTAACCTGTCCACTCTGGCTGAACAAACGCTGGCTCAGCAAAGGCTAGTGTAAATCCCCCCCAGGGGTGTTCAGCACCATAATTTCATCCCCCCACTGTATTCTGCTCTGGTCAGACCTCACCTGGAGTACTGTGTCCAGTTCTGGGCACCACAGTTCAAGAAGGACACTGACAAACTGGAACGTGTCCAGAGGAGGGCAACCAAAATGGTCAAAGGCCTGGAAACGATGCCTTATGAGGAACGGCTAAGGGAGCTGGGCATGTTTAGCCTGCAGAAGAGGAGGTTAAGGGGTGATATGATAGCCATGTTCAAATATATAAAAGGATGTCACATAGAGGAGGGAGAAAGGTTGTTTTCTGCTGCTTCAGAGAAGCGGACACGGAGCAATGGTTCTAAACTACAAGAAAGAAGATTCCACCTAAACATTAGGAAGAACTTCCTGACAGTAAGAGCTGTTCGACAGTGGAATTTGCTGCCAAGGAGTGTGGTGGAGTCTCCTTCTTTGGAGGTCTTTGAGCAGAGGCTTGACAACCATATGTCAGGAGTGCTCTGATGGTGTTTCCTGCTTGGCAGGGGGTTGGACTCGATGGCCCTTGTGGTCTCTTCCAACTCTAGGATTCTATGATTCTATGATTCTGCTGTTGCCTGGCCATTGTGCATCTTCCACAGTGGATCTACCATCATCTTGGGCCATGGATGGTGGAGGAAATAATGGTTGCCAACACGTGCGTTAAAATAAAAACACTGGGGCATATTTGGAGGGGGGGAATGCATTCACAATATTTCTAGGTAAAATCAGAACGAGATAAATCTCTGTTTCTCAGAAAAATGTCTTGAGAAATTTTTGCTCAAGCTCTGGAATGGGCTGAAAAAGGTAGGGGAGATTTTTTCAAAACATCCAGCCAGAATTCTGGACTGTGTGCCCCCATTATTCTAGCTCAGAAAACAGTATTCCAAGCCAATCTGTTTGTATGCAAACCCTACTTTGACCAGGAGGTTATGTCTTGTTTATTTAATAAGATATAGATTTTAGACAGCATGTCTTATTAAATGCAGACATCTGCTCTTCCTTCCTTCCTTCCTTCCCAGTGCTGTAGGGACAACTCAACACTACTCTTTCCTTGCTTGTTGACATTCAAAATGATCCTATCCCAAGTCATGAAATGCCTGCTTAATTGAACTTCTTTTCCACCGAATATCCCAGCACTTCGCCAGATATCTGGTGCTCTCCAGATATTTGGGACTACAACTCCCACCAACAGCCTCAACCAGCCCTGCTCCCATTCTTGCAACCTCACTGTGGTTTGCCCTCCCCTGCCCCATCCAAACTGAGAAGCTTAAACCCTCCGCTGGGTGCAGCAAAAACAGCATGCAGCTATTACAACTAGGATGTGCAATTTTCCTTCTCTGCATGGCTGCTGTTTATAATATACACAGGAAAGGGCAGGGCTACTGTTACAAAACACTGTACACTAAGTGGCATCTACAGCAAGTGACAGTCCCCCTCTCCCATCGTCAGAAAAAGCAGAGGGGATGAGGAAAGCCACACATCTGGATTCTGACCAGCCCTGGCTGGAGAGTCTAGCTACTGCCAAGCCTTAAAAACGGACAGAAACAGTGGCGTAGCGTGGGTTGTCAGCACCCGGGGCAAGGCAAGTAATTTGCGTCCCCTAGCCCGTGGATTTGCGTCCCCTAACCCGTGGATTTGCGCCCCCTAACCCTAACCCCCAGATGTTGCGCCCGGTGCGGCCGGCCCCCCCTGCACCCCCCACGCTACGCCACTGGACAGAAAGCACATACTTGTCTGTTTGCCACTCAACGAAATCACATTGCATGCAGCAAATCCGTAGCTCTTCTAAGTGAAACTACCTTTACCACCACTATGAAAAGCTTGGGGAAGATGTGGCCTAAGTGAACCATTTATGGAAAAACTCAGCCTGACTTGCTCACTTAAGCTGCTTTGCGCGAAGAACTTGGTAGGCAACAAAATATGCAAGTGGATGTGCTCTGGCATGAGGCCCCAGTGCTTTCAGATACCCGTAAGGGGTTATCTTCACCCATTTTCACAGATTTTAATCCTCTGCTTTCTTCTCCCTAGTCCAGTATCTGGCTCCCCGACTGCCACAACAGAACATTTCTGACTTTGTTTTCGGTGGCGGGTAGACTTGGAACAGAGGAGTTAAAGTAAAGGTAAAGGTACCCCTGCCCGTACGGGCCAGTCTTGACAGACTCTGGGGTTGTGCGCCCATCTCACTTAAGAGGCCAGGGGCCAGCGCTGTCCGGAGACACTTCCGGGTCACGTGGCCAGCGTGACATCGCTGCTCTGGCGAGCCAGAGCCGCACACGGAAACGCCGTTTACCTTCCCGCCGGTAAGCGGTCCCTATTTATCTACTTGCACCTGGAGGTGCTTTCGGACTGCTAGGTTGGCAGGCGCTGGGACCGAGCAGCGGGAGCGCACCCCGCCGCAGGGATTCGAACCGCCGACCTTTCGATCGGCAAGCCCTAGGCGCTGAGGCTTTAACCCACAGCGCCACCTGCGTCCCCTAACAGAGGAGTTACCCAGGAGTAACTCCGCGACAGCATGCCAGGGACTTGGAAGTGCCAAGAACGCCCAAATTTTGCTAGCGTCTTGCAAGATCTGCAGACGTTGCGGGGGCCTGATCCTGTGCATGCTTACTCGGAAGCCAGTCCCCTCGGAGTTCAACGGGCCTTACTCCCAATTGCCTGTATATAGGACGGCAGACACTTAGAGCGTGTTTTTGTGTGTGTGCGCGGGCGCGCTTTTAAATCGCCGGTCCATGCACGCATTTTGCAGCAAGTGCAATAAAGCGCCCGGAAACTTTCCCGAACGGCGTTCACAGAACAGCACCAACCCCCGGGATAAATACGCTTTCCTCGATCTCCCCCCACCCCCCACCCCATAGGGTTCTGGCTTCTCTTTTTTTTAAGTGGGAAATGGGAAGTAGATCTGAACTTGTGCGCCCCCCCCCCCGCCAATATCTCATTGAAAAACCGGGAAATTCCTGCTTTCTCATTTATTCCCGTTGTGGATCGGATTTTTTTTCCGCTTGGCCATGCAAAATATTTTTTTTTAAAAAATGCTTTCTGGCTGCTGCTGCTGCTGCTGCTGCTGCAATGCAAAGACTCTCTGACCACGGGAGCCCCTTTGCAAACGGGCCGGAGCCCGAGGTCCGCGCGCGGCTTCCCAGGCGCGCTCGCGCTCGCGCTCTCTCTCTCTCTCCTGCAAACTCCGCCGCGCACCAGCCGCTCCGGCTCCTTTATATAGCCCTCTAAAAATAGCTCCCCTTACAGTGCCTTATAAGGCGGACGTCGGAGCCAGCCCTCGGCCCAATCGGCGCGGCTCTTCCGTGCCCGGCCCCGCCTCCGCCGCCTCGCTCCGGGCCCCCATTGGGCGCCAGTGACTTCATGAGCGGCCCTGGCGGCCCGCCTCCCTCTTGCCTTACATGGTCACGCGCTGCCTTAATGGACAGTTTCCTCTCTGAAGATCCCACGGCTGCGCGCAGGGAGGAGGGAGGGAGAGAGAGAGAGAGAGAGAGGAAAGTATGGGAGCGCGCTTGGCTCCAGGAGCGCGCGCGCGCGCGCGCAAGGCGGAAAATGCAACCTCCCCAAAATAAAGAGCCAAGATTGCATTCAGCAGCGAGCAGCAATGCAGAAATAGATGGCAGTCTCGTGTCAGTGAGTTTGCATCCCCACCCCACCCCCCTTCCCCGCCGGTGCAAGAGCTGGAGTCAGCAACAGAGCCCCGGAAGGCAATTGCTTTTTTACTACAAGTGGAGAAGAAGTGTGTCCCTCTCCTCCTCCTCCTCCTCTCTGGCTGCCTGGCTGACGGCTTGCACTGTACACGTTCGGGAGCATTTATCCCTTCTCTCTCTCTTTCTCCCTCTCTCTCTCTCTCTGGGTCGTTGATGGGTCTCCTCCCTCCCCCCGCTTTCCTCCGCTCCTGTTCCTGCTTTGGGTCCGTCCCTGAAAGTGTGACTACAAACAGCATATGCATATATATAGCAAACAAAAGCAAAACAGAGGACAAGGACAGCTGGATTGATTGCTCTTAACGGTCCTTCTCCCCCCCCCCCTTCTCCTCCTCCTCCTCCTCCTCCTCTTCCCCCTTTCCCTTTTTAATGAACAGAACTAAAAGCCCACCGCAAAATTGCAAACACAAACCTAAAAGGAAAGGGTCGGGGTTTGTTGTTTTCAGCAGAAGCAGAAGCAGCAGCAGCAGCAGCAGGAACAGCAACATGGATGTTTTGGCTAGTTATAGTATATTCCAGGAACTGCAGCTGGTCCACGACACCGGTTACTTCTCGGCTTTGCCATCCTTGGAAGAGAACTGGCAGCAGGTGAACCATTTACGTTACTCCTGTGAAATCTCTTAAATGCAGGCGCTGGTGAATCAGAGCGGCTTTTCTGATTTTGTTTCTCGTTTTTTGTGATCTTGTCGTCCCCCCCTTTAAAAAGTAATCAACACTGTCATAAATGTTATCAATAGCCATGCAGTCCTGTTGAAAGCTGCTTGCATTAAATCCTAGATCATATAGTAATCAGGGAACATCTGAGGTCTGGTGTTCTTTTGAGTGTGTTTTTTCATATTACATTGTGGTTCTGTTAATTTTTTCAAAATAAAAAAGTTGCTTCTCCTTTCATTGCTGTTCCCTTTAAAATAAAACGGGGGGGGGGGATTGCTTTCAACCAGTGTTAACAACTAACAGCTGGTGGAAGCTGAATAGATTTTTCAGATTTTTTGCAAGGTAATTGGTGTGTCGGGCCGGCAAGTCAGTTCCTTTATTGGAGAGACTTGATTGCAGAAGCCAAGGCACACACTGCAATAATTTTAAAAAAAAGAAAATCCTTTGTGTTACTTCGCTTCCATTAAAAAAGAAAGCTTGTTTTCGCTTAGAACAATGACACTTCAAGCACATGCAGAAGAGAGTTTAGACAGCAAAGGGGTTTAGAAATACAACCAGAGATGGAAATTGGGTAATGAGGTTAAACCGAACTGATTGACAATACGGTGGAGAGATGGGGAATCCAGAGAGAGATAGCGGACTGGGTGTGAAATCTCTGATTAGCCTAAATATGTACAAAGATGGGGAGAGGAAATGAATAGAAGATCGTTCGATGCAGCTGGAAGGGTTTTTTTCATTAGGGCAAAATATTACCTAAAGTCGTGCTGCTATGAGTTGCCCTTCTGGGTTTGGTTACAAGTCTAAGATTATTTAGCCATTGTACAAACTACTGTGTCTTCATTGGGGGGGGGGGGAGCCTGGCCTGTGTAGTTTAGGAGATAGATGTAGCTGAAGAAGCATGTGGCTGCAAATGTAACTTGCATACTGCACTCCCCCCCCCCCATGACAGCTGTAGGGTGAGTGAGATAATGAGGTGCCGGATTTTATCTTCCAGTTGTCCAAATGATATTGATTAGCATGATTCTACAATGTACTTTTAAAGGTGTGTTTTGTGTGTGTTTAAGGAGACTGCACATGTGCTCTAGCTGTCTGCATCTATTGTTGGATATTATTGCCGTGGAATTGTTAACCACTTTGATAGTTGACCGGCATTATTGTAGGGGTTTCTCAGCCTTGAGTTCCTGCTTTCTTTGGGGAAAGGTTTCTGGCAGGCAACAGGGGACAGTTCAGGTCTGCTTTATTCTTAAAGGAAGAGCAGCCTTTTGTTTGCCTGCTTGCTAGGCATAGTCACTGATGAGTCACATCTGGTTTTCTCCATGTTTCTCCTTTAAGGGACTGATTCAGTTGGAGAGGCGAATAATGCCCCACTTAACAGTTCTTCCAGTTTGCTTCCAACAGCAGTGCCCTTGCTGTTGAATCAGTTGCATATTAATAACAGTCTAGACAGTTCAATGCGAGATAATCTGTTGACATAGCCAGCATGCCTCAGGCAGATACTGTATGCTACACTTTGTGAGGTTGTCCAAACGCTGAAAGGAAGCTGACTCTTTTCTGCCACACGACTGCCAAATGCTACATTTAAAGGAGCAAGGCTTGTTCTTTGTATTTTAAGAACTCAGGTGTTTGACCTACATCCTTTAGTCCATCTTTGTTTCATAATCACACGAACCTTTCAATCAAACCATTTTTGTTTCTTACATGAGCTCATCGCGCTGTAGAGTATTCTTTTGAGTTTTCCAAGTGCCCCATGTACATTATCTCATTAAATGTCATGGAAAGAAAAAGAACCCGAGAGGCAGGGCCAGTGCACAATATGGTGTGTCTTGGGAGGGAGGCAAGTTAGAGAATCGTGGCTTCTCTAAAGCCTCAGTAATGCTGAAGTGAGATTCGAATTTGGGACACCGCATTTCATTCCATTGAACATGTAGTCCCAGGTACGTCTACTTAGAAGTAAGTTGCATTGAATTCAGTGAGGTGTTCTCCCAGGTAAGTGGGTACTGGATTGTAGCCAAAGGCACTAAAAATGCAAAATAGGATGGGTACAGGGTAAATGGAACAGTGATTCAGCTACACAGAAATAATTTGTAGACATTGGTGCCATGGTGGTAGGATTTGGGGGGTGGGGTGGCAGATGTCCAGCGGCCCTTTCAGCAGCCTAAGCAGGGGACACCCCTCTCCACTGCAGCAGGTCAGGCTTCTTATCACATTTTGTAGTAAGTGAGCATTATCATCTAAAGAAGAGGGAGACATGAGGCAAGCCTGCCCACAGCCTGAGATCACCAAATGGACCCATTCTTCTCTAGGCACATGCTTTGCTTTCTCACTTCCCCCCAGGCACCACGATTTCCAGACATGTGTCCACAAAAATCACGACAAACAAGTTTCTAAGATTTTTTTAACAGAGCAGGGCTATCGGCCATCAACGACTCACTGCAAATTATGGACTCTTAGCTAATATCTCTTAGTAGGGTGACTTGTATGAATCTGTTCTTCTGTGTGTGGGGGGGTTGGTGGGTGGAGAGCTTGAATGTTATTGTTCTGTATAATACCAGTAAAAGATAAATAAACAGTTTGAAAAAGATAATTATAGCTTTGTTTTTCAAGGGAGCGCCGCCGTGGAATCCTCATATGCTTATGAAAACTGGGTTTTGGGGGGTTGGAGTGCAGCAAAATTGCCACAGTTGCTTTCAGTTTTACTGAAATTTATTCTAGGACAACCCTTATTCATTTTATATCTCTGTGCTTCTGGCCCACCCTTTCTCCCAGTGGGTTGCCCAGGGCAGCTAACAATGCAGTAGAAAACCCCAACATTCAATAAAACTACCTTGGTGGGAGGTGACAGAGGGGGGGGGGAGGAGAGAAGCAGGTGGGGGCGGGTCTCTGCTTCCTTTTCCCTTCCTGCTGTCCTCAGCATGGCCAGATCTCAGCAGCGTTTGAGGATGGTCCTCCAGGGACTAGAATCACAGCATTCGTCCTCTACCACTCTATTCAGAAGTGAGCCCTATGGACTCGCAGGTATATGGGTCTAGGATTGCAGTTCAAGTGATGTTTGCAATTGATTCCAGACATGGATTCCCAAAGCGCAACTCTTTCAAAAAAAATCCCCCACCATCCTTGGTTTGGTCCACTCCTTCCATCTTGGAGTTCCTAAATGGTGGAAGGTTACAGTTCTGTTATTGAAGGGCTGTGGTTTTTTATTCAGCTGTACGAAGCTTCTTGCTAAAATGAAATCTTCAATCTTCAGCAGGTAATAGAACGAGGGAAGACTCTGGTTTGAACCTTAAGGTCTTAAAATCAAAAGAAGAGCATGGATCAGGCCAGATGCCCATCTGATCCAGCATCCAGCTGATAGGCAGTTCTTAGGCAAGCCACAGCTTCTGTCTGCAACATGGACATGGAAACATGAAGTCCAATTACAGAGATGTTGTAAGGATGACTGAGAGTGTGCATGAAATTGCTTCTAGACTACCCAGGAAAAGCACTGTGTAAATACTAAAGGCACACTCTTGGCAAAGGTGAAGTTGAGAACTTGCTTAAATCTCTCCCACTGAAATCCATGGGACTTCAAAATACTTACATCTGTGTAAGTTTCATTCAGTAAAATATGCTTAGAGGTGCAGCTTTTGTGCCCCAGTAGACATTTGGTTGTGATTGACAGCTGTGGAGAACTGTATCTTTCTTCTGTCTCTCTGCTTGCCTGCCTACTGCTTTGCAGCAACTTTGTGAATACAGAACAGAAAAAGTTGCATGTAGTGTCATAAGTCAAGTGTCATAACCTAAAACCCCTATAGTACTGTGTCTGCAGCAATAACCCAAGACAGTTGCTAAATAATCACTGGCTGTCACCCATCCTCCTTTCTGACACACACACACACACTGCCGCTCCCTGTAGCTGAAGGAAGAGGAAGTTCTTAGGTCTCTGCTTCTGAGAATGTACAGTAGTTGCATGGAAAGTTACAATGAGGCAATTTCTGAATAACTTGTTAAATGTGGAGCAGGCAGACTCCTTTCGGTGGAAGAGAATTGATGTCCATTGCACGCTGGTTTTAAGCCAAATTACTTTGGCAGGGGCTATTGGTGCATACCTGATAGCAAAAGGTGCGACATAGATTGGACTGGTGGATTTATTTCAGTAGGATTTGGCAGAGCAGAATTCCTTATGGAGTGGAATGAAAAATGTGAATTCTTAGCCCTTGCAGAGTGAGCAAGTTTGGGGGTTTGGTTGTCGGAAGGATCATTTCGGCCATTTCCAAATGCTCAAGGAGCCAGAGTAAGAGATTAGAGTAGCCCCTCTGACTTTGGCTGGGAAGAGCTAAGTTTAAATAGAAGAGCTTTGCTGGTTCAGGTCAGAGACCTCTGGGAAGCCCACAATCCAGATTCTAGACCCAAACCCAATAGTTCTCAAGTCTCTCCTCTTGGTTGCTCTGAGCAGGTCATATTCTATCTCCGCCCACCCACCTCGCCACCTTAGTCTGTCTGTCCTCAGATTAGATTTGTTGAAAAGAGCCAGAATCCTTGTTCGTGCAGATGTTCCCAAGGCAGATTGTCAAAGTCTTGTGCAAGACTGAAGCATCTCATTGCAACAGAAACAAGAGTGGGGCAAAGAGCAAATGGCTGTGTTGGACAGGATACTCGGCTCAAATGTTATCTCTCGAATGAAATTAAATATAGACTTCTAAGATCTTGAATGAACCTACGTAATATTTCACGGACAGGAAACAGCTTGTTATCTGCAGCTATCCTGTGGCTGTGTGTTCTGTTGGGTTCTCCACATGCCTTGATCATGCTTTTTAAAATTGGTTGGTGGTTTCAGAAAGTAAGCTTGGAATGTTTATAAAAGAGCATGTGTGTATGTGTGAACTTTTGGCTGGAGTGTGAGATTGTTGCCTGTGATGTGGAATAATATGTTGGGTGCAGCTTACAATTTGTTCATTTAAATTCCTTATTTGCTCCAACTCCTGGTCTCAGCGCAGATCTTTAATAGCTCCGTGATGTGGGTGAGACTCACAGCACAACACCTGAAAATTGGTTGCATTGGTTATATCATTGATCTGCTATCTGTTTAATGATCGGCTCATCTCCCACTAGCAAGCCCCTCGACTTTAATTTTAATGACACGTGTGCGTCCTATGTCTACAGACACTTATCGGTGTTTAGGATCCTTGCTCATAGAATCATAGGATTGGAAGGGACCCTGAGGATCCTCTAGTCCAGTGTTTCCCAACCTTGGGTCTCCAGCTGCTGTTGGACTACAATTCCCATCATCCCTGACCATTGGTCTTGCTAGCAAGGGATGATGGGAGTTGTAGTCCAAAAACAGCTGGAGACCCAAGGTTGGGAAACACTGCTCTAATCTAACCCCTTGCAATGCAAGAAACTCCATTAAATCAGCCATGGCAGATGGCCATTCACCCTCTGCTTAAGAACCTCCAGTGAAGGAGAATCCACCACCTTTTAAGGGAGTCCCTTCCACTGTTTTACTGTCCGAAAGTCCTTCCTGATGTTTAGTTGGAACCTCCTGCCTTGCAACTTGAAGCCATTGGTTCGGGTTCTGCCCTCCAGAGCAGGAGAAAACAAGCTTGCTCCATCTTCCATACGACAGCCCTTTAGATACTTGAAGATGGCTATCGTATCTCCTCTCGAGGATGTTTGAAACAATACCGTTCTTCCTGTTCTGCACTGTTATGTTTGGTATGTTCTGAAAGGGTGGAAAGAGGATCTCTTGTAATAATGGAATTTCACAAACACAAGAGATGGCTTTTGCACAGCAGCCTTCCCTCCCTCCCCTTTCAGGCATGCAAAGGATAACCAGATATAACCTGCATGCTACACATGGGAGGGACGCGGGTGGCGCTGTGGGTAAAAGCCTCAGCGCCTAGGGCTTGCCGATCAAAAGGTTGGCGGTTCGAATCCCCGAGGCGGGGTGCGCTCCCGCTGCTCGGTCCCAGCGCCTGCCAACCTAGCAGTTCGAAAGCACCCCCGGGTGCAAGTAGATAAATAGGGACCACTTACTGGTGGGAAGGTAAACGGCGTTTCCGTGTGCTGCGCTAGCTCGCCAGATGCAGCTTTGTCATGCTGGCCATGTGACCCGGAAGTGTCTCCGGACAGCGCTGGCCCCCGGCCTCTTGAGTGAGATGGGCACACAACCCCAGAGTCTGTCAAGACTGGCCCGTACGGGCAGGGGTACCTTTACCTTTTACACATGGGAACATACTGTTTCTCTGCTCCTTGACACTTTGGTGAGTGGCAGTTGGTCATGCTTACTCCAATGGGCAGCAGCTGTAAGGTCTTTCCCTGTCCCTGCTACCTGAGAGCCTTTCAGCTGGTGAGGCCAGGGATTGATTCTGGAACCTTTTCACATTCAAAGCGTGTGTTCTGTCACTGAGCCAGGTTCATACGATGGGGCATCAGTGCTCTGTGTCCCTCACCAGGCTGAGCAGGAACAGAATAAATCATGCAAAACAATCCCAATATATGCTCATTTGCTGCCTGCATATTTTACACAGGTTACTGAATTCCAAATTCAGCTTCTCTTGGCACAGAATTTTGGCAGTACTGGTGTGCAACTGCAGGTTTGTCTGTTTGTTTTCCTCCTGGGGTCAGAGGGTAAGTTTAATGCACAATTATGTGGTTCCAGTGGACACTTGGCAACAATTTTGCACCATGTGCAAATGGGCAGCTACATGCCTTGCATAATACAGGTATTTGCGGTGTATCTTGCAACTTGCTGCAGCCATAGTTATGTGCATTATTCTACATGGCATGATGACTCATAGAATCATAGAATCATAGAGTTGGAAGAGACCACAAGGGCCATCAAGTCCAACCCCCTGCCAAGCAGGAAACACCATCAGAGCACTCCTGACATATGGTTGTCAAGCCTCTGCTTAAAGACCTCCAAAGAAGGAGACTCCACCACACTCCTTGGCAGCAAATTCCACTGTCAAACAGCTCTTACTGTCAGGAAGTTCTTCCTAATGTTTAGGTGGAATCTTTTTTCTTGTTGTTTGGAACCATTGCTCCGTGTCCGCTTCTCTGGAGCAGCAGAAAACAACCTTTCTCCCTCCTCTATGTGACATCCTTTTATATATTTGAACATGGCTATCATATCACCCCTTAACCTCCTCTTCTCCAGGCTAAACATGCCCAGCTCCCTTAGCCGTTCCTCATAAGGCATCGTTTCCAGGCCTTTGACCATTTTGGTTGCCCTCCTCTGGACACGTTCCAGTTTGTCAGTGTCCTTCTTGAACTGTGGTGCCCAGAACTGGACACAGTACTCCAGGTGAGGTCTGACCAGAGCAGACTACAGTGGCACTATTACTTCCCTTGATCTAGATGCTATACTCCTATTGATGCAGCCCAGAATTGCATTGGCTTTTTTAGCTGCCGCGTCACACTGTTGGCTCATGTCAAGTTTGTGGTCAACCAAGACTCCTAGATCCTTTTCACATGTACTGCTCTCAAGCCAGGTGTCACCCATCTTGTATTTGTGCCTCTCATTTTTTTTTTGCCCAAGTGCAATACTTTACATTTCTCCCTGTTAAAATTCATCTTGTTTGTTTTGGCCCAGTTCTCTAATCTGTCAAGGTTGTCAAGCACTGATCCCCTGTGAGATGTGCAAGTGGTCAAAAACAGAAAAAAGTGGATACAATGTGCACATTATAGGGAACATCAGGATGTGCACAGTTAGTAATACAGGTGTGTAAGTGAAAATTTCTGGATGTGTGAAAAGACTCTCTGTGTTGAGAAGCACATTGGGCTGGCTTGAGGTGGCATGATCTTTCCTTGGGTCTCTTCAAAACCACTGGACCTCCAGCATGAGGAATGAGGTACGGTATGAATGGACCAAGCTAATTCCAGGTTGTTGCTGCTCTTAAGGCAGATGATTTTTCAGACATTGTGCTGGAAGGCCTGTTAAGTAAAAAAATGTTTGTTGGAAGGGAGGAGAGACCCTTTGCATTGGCCAGGCTTAGTTTTGATTTGTATGTGTTAGGCCAGGAATGGTTGGACCTGTGTATCTTTCAGATCTTACTGTACTACAGTCACCCTGGCGAGTATTCAGGAGTGATGAGGGATGCAGTCCAGTGGCTCCTGGAGGACCAAAGGTTTCCTAGCCCATGGATGGACCTTCATTTTAGAGAGTTATCTCCTGATTGTTTCTGTTTTTATGCACACACATTTCCCAAATAACTAGGTGTATGTCAAGTTAGCTAAGCGCTGACTTCATTCACATGACAGTACTTTTGCAGAGCTCTCCCTGAGTTCAGTGAGGCTTGCTTGAGAAAACGTCACGCTGAATTGCGTTGGTGGTTTTTTGTTTAAAATGGTCTGCTTAGTAGGTTCTCTGTGTTAACCAAAAACAACGTGAGGATCATCCTATCTACACACACTGGGCCATATTAACACACTCTCTTTGGCAATGCACACTCACTTAGGGGAAGGGAGAGAGAGAGAGGTCAAGAAAGAGCCTCTGTTCTACCTTACCTTCAGAAGGCTAACCTTGCCCTTTGAAACAAGAAATCTCAAAATATGCTTTTTCATGCAGGCTGCAGGTTCTAAGCACATTTCCTTGAACACAAGCCTTATTGAGCACAGTGGGATTTGCTTCTGAGTTAAGGTGCAGAGGTTTTTTTCCTGTCAGTCCTATTGGCTATTTGGAGTGGCAGTCATAGTTTTAGGGCAGCTCGTATTTCCCCCTCTTGAGATGTTGCTGTAAAGTGACGAGAGAGGCTGTGAGGTCGTCTGGGGCTATGGAAGTATTACAATGGCAGGACTAATCTAGCACAACTCTGTTAGCCATTAAGCTGACTTATATTTGGCAGACGGGGCCATTTTGCTGGCCGGTCGAAAATTTTCCGCTGCTACTGGAAAGGAATAAATCACGTGGCGGAACATTCCTTCCTTCATGCCATTCCCCATTGTTCTAGAATAATGGCATACTTGGCCACTCCATAAACCAAACTCATCTCCTTTAATATTGCTATTTCATCTTGGTTCCAGTCACAGCAAAACACATTTCTAAGTGCTTATTGTATATCATGCCCCGCGAGAATAGCTTGCAGAAAGAGTTGACTTCCAAGAACAAGCAGCCACCTGTGAGCTACGGAGGATTGGAAATGGCTGCTGAATAAGCTAAAACACTTCCTGTCGCACTTGCACACAATGCAGGATGTAAAGTAAAAGGGTTTAAGGTGATTTGTCTTTGACGTGTTTTGGCTGCAGAAACCCTGGTTACAAATTATGGTTTCTCTGCGTTACAAGTCTCCAGGCCACCATGAGGACACAAAGGATGCAATTCCATGCACTAACCAAGCTATGGATTACTGAAATACATTTGCTAAAAGACCTGTGGGAGAATCTTCCACGTGAGCCTGCTTGAACTGTGGGATCCACAGGAGGGGGCTTGTTGTGCACCATTCAATCTTTTTAGAAATCTTATTAGATCTTGTAGATCAGAGCTGGGTGAAAGGTAGGTCAGGATGTACTGGTAGATCTCTTGGTTGTTTGCAGTAGATCACTAAGGGTTTCTGCCTCCCAATGATTTAACAGTGCCAAGTAAAATTGCAAGAAAGGAAAAAGAAAGCAATGCTGGCCTTGTGGGAATTACTTTCTTGACTCTGTGGTCTTCTCCAGTGAAATATGAATATTAGTTGGTTGCCTTTGACTAGGTCTCTCTGCAGGTCTGCTCGCCTGTTTCAGGATTTGTGTTCAAACTGTAAATTTGAAGTAACTAAACTATGGATTTGTATTTGTATATGTTTATTGGACAAAGAAGATTGTCAGCTCAGGGGCAGTGTTAGAAACTCAGACATCAAATGGCTCTTTAAACCAAGGTTACAGTGGCCAAAATGGAATGTCTAGTTGCCATTGTCTAGTTGTATGGAAGTGAGAGCTGGATGGAAGAAAGCTGATCACCAAAGAATTGATGCTTTTGAATTATGGTCCTGGATGAGACTCTTGAGAGTCCCATGGACTGCAAGAAGATCAAACCTCTCCATTCTGAAGGAAATCAGCCCTGAGTGGTCACTGGAAGGACAGATCCTGAAGCTGAGGCTCCAATACTTTGGCCAGCTCAAGAGAAGAGAAGACTCCCTGGAAAAGACCCTGAAGTTGGGAAAGATGGAGGGCACAAGGAGAAGGGGAACAACAGAGGACGAGATGGTGGGACAGTGTCCTCGAAGCTAGCAGCATGAGTTTGACCAAACTGCGTGAGGCAGTGGAAGACAGGAGTGCCTGGCATGCTCTGGTCTATGGGGTCACGAAGAGTCGGACACGACTAAACGACTAAACAACAAGGTGCCATTTTGGGGCCAGACAGCTCTAAAGTCTTATTTTTCAGATCACAGACTGGCTGTGATTGATTATCAGTTGAACGTTTGGCTAGTTCAGATGACAGCCTTGAGCTAAGTGAAGAGCTTTGAGGAGAAAAGTCACTTGATCCAGGGGCAGTCTACATATATTCTGACCTTTTCTTAAGGGTGATACAGACCATTCATAATGTAGGGATATCCTTCACAACTGTGGGCAGGGCAGTGGGGTGGGCAAAGCGATGGCAAGCTCCAACCATTGACTATTAACGTCATTCACTGCTCCTGCTCAGGCTGCACAGAAAAAGCATCCTGTCTTCCACTGCCTCACGCAGTTTGGTCAGACTCATGTTTGTAGCTTCGAGAACATTGTCCAACTATCTTGTCCTCTGTCATCCCCTTCTCCTTGTGCCCTCCATCATTCCCAACATCAGGGTCTTTTCCAGGGAGTCTTCTCTTCTCATGAGGTGGCCAAAGTATTGGAGCCTCAGCTTCAGGATCTGTCCTTCCAGTGAGCACTCAGGGCTGATTTCCTTCAGAATGGAGAGGTTTGATCTTCTTGCAGTCCATGGGACTCTCAAGAGTCTCCTCCAGCACCATAATTCAAGTGGCTTATAGTCAAGTGAAAAATGCGCCTGGCCACCTGGCTAATTTCGAACACTCTTCAGGGGGTGCAGGCAATATTTTGCATCTTCCTCTGGTCAGTGGATATTGGGAGTTCTATGAGAAACACTAAGTCTGTGGTGTCATGTTCAGGACAGAGCCTCCTCAGTGTTGGTGCTGTACTTACAAAGTTGCCACCCAGGTGAGTTTGCTCAGGCTCACCTGGGGCCCACCCTATTCCCCCTGACTGTAATTTGTGTTAATTGTTTTTAATTTCTGACTTTTAAATTGTACCCTGCTCTGGGGCTTGCTGGTGAAGGGTGGAAACAAAATTAAAAAATTCCTTCCAGTAGCACCTTAAAGACCAACTAAGTTAGTTCTTGGTATGACCTTTCGTGTGCATGCAAAGCATATACCAAGAACTAACTTAGTTGGTCTTTAAGGTGCTACTGGAAGGAATTTTTTTATTTTGTTTTGACTATGGCAGACCAACACGGCTACCTATCTGTAACTGGTGAAGGGTGGGTTATACATTTGATTATGATAATACTCCTGATTAATTTGAAATGCAAAAAAACCTGCCATATATTCTCTGTTTGTTATGTTTCTTTGTTCCTGGTTTTTTAATTAGAATGATGAGCTAATGTGTTTTAACTTAAATAATAAATATATACAAAAATTCAACAGGTAGGATATTGGACTTGCGCAACAAATGTCAGCATGGCCTCTAGCAAAACATCCTATATTGGTGTTTCCAGGCATGCAGGGATTGCTTTGTTGTTCAGCTTTTGTCAGGATTTCATGCATCTTCCCTTGAGGCAAAGTTTCTGCTGCTAGAAAATCACGTTCTTCCTGTATTCAAACCTCAACGTTTTTTGTCACTGTTAAAAGTGTGATTCCTCCCTTCTTTCCTCCAGAGCAATAATTCAGAGCTTTGGCAGAATGTGGGAATTATTGTACAGTTATAGCACATTTTTTGCCGTTCGCTTTACCTGAGTGTCACATTTTAAATAGGTTTAATTATGACTACAGCATAGCCAGGGACTGCTTTTATTGTGCATCGTGATTATGTTACCCATGCCACCTTTCTGGGCTTGCCTTTCCTGAAATTGTGGGACAGCTCCCACTCGGCAAACTGCAGGCATTGCAAAAAAGGCTTTTACCTGGAGTGGGAGAGGATCTCTCAGATGGAGGAGGTGCGATCTTCTCCTGTCTTGCTCCTTCTCTGCCTCGCAAATTGTACATGACTGCTTGGTTTGCGTTTGCTGAGTGTAAACAAGTAGGTGGAATTGATTTAACCTCAGTAGCTAAAAGTGGCAGAAATGGAGGGGCGTTGGGCCAAGGTGGTTAATGATGTATGGCAAGCGGTTAAATGCATGCCAGTTCCTAGGGCTGGTGGCGATGGCAGAAGCAAGTTTGCCGGCATTGGCAAGTCCTGGTGCTCAGTCCCTTATCTTCCCAAGCAGAACAGAACAGATTGCATGGATGTGTGAGTGATCGGCATGGGATTCTTGCCCTGTCTTCACAATCCACAGTTGCCACTGGGCTGTGGATTCTCCAGGGTTCTATGACGTGACGTGTCTTCATTCCCACATACTGTAATCAGTATTTGAAACTCGGATATATAAACCAGGTGCCAAAGGGTTACCAAGGTTACAGTCACAAAAACGGAATGTCTGGTTGTCGTTTTGTGGCCAGGCGGCTCTAAAGCCTTGTTTTTCAAATGACGGACAGGCTGTGATTGATTATCAGTTCAACGTCTGGATAGTTCGCATGACAACCTTGAGCTAGGTTAAGAACTTTGAGAACTTAAAGAAGAAAAGTCACTTGATCCGGGGATAGTCCACATATATATTGGCCCATTCCAACCTCTTTTTCTTAATGGTGACATGAAACATTCATAATGTAGGGATATTCTCCGCAACTGTGGGCAGGACAATGGGGTGGCGTAACTGAAGACAGTTGATTATAACTTTGTTCACTGCTTCTGCTCAGGCTGCACAGAAAAAGCATTGGGGGTCCTGAAATTCATTCCGATTGTGCAGATGAAATATATCTGATATAATTCTGCAGGAGGTGTTGCTAGCATGTGAAAACAATCCAGATCCAATGATCCCCAGGCATGCAGCTCCAGAGGGTGGAGGTGCCTGGCCCCTGGCTAGTTTTGAACACCAATATAATAAGGCTCAGGGATGTGGATGGCGCTGTAGGTTAAACCACAGAGCCTAGGGCTTGCCTATCGGAAGGTCGGCAGTTCAAATCCCTGCGACGGGGTGAACGCCTGTTGTTCGGTTCCAGCTCCTGCCAACCTAGCAGTTCAAAAGCACGTCAAAGTGCAAGTAGATAAATAGGTACCGCTTTGGCGGGAAGGTAAACGGCGTTTCCATGCGCTGGTCTGGTTCACCAGAAGCGGCTTAGTCATGCTGGCCACATGACCCGGAAGCTGTACGCTGGCTCCCTCGGCCAATAAAGCAAGATGAGTGCCGCAACCCCAGAGTCGTCCGTGACTGGACCTAATGGTCAGGGGTCCTTTTACCTTTACCTTTATAATAAGGCTCATAACACCTTCACAGATAAGAACTTAAGAACAGCCTGCTGAATTAGGCCCATGGCCCTTCAACTCCAGCATCCTTCCTCACCGTGGCCAAACAGATGTCTGTGCAAAACCAGCGAGCACAAGAGCCCTCTCCTCGCCTGGGGTTTCCAGCAACTGGTATTCGGGACCATTGCTGCCTCCAGCTGTGGAACGTAGAGCATAGCCATTGCAGCTAGTGAACTTTGATAGCCAGTTGTTCGAAATTAGCAGGGTGCCAGGCACACTTTGCGCCTAAAGATCTCCCAGCTGCTAGCACCTCAAAAAGCCTGGGTGCCATTTTTTTGCACCTGGCTGACACTCAAGGATTAGAAGAAGAAGAAGAGGAGTTTGGATTTGATATCCCGCTTTATCACTACCCGAAGGAGTCTCAAAGCAGCTAACATTCTCCTTTCCCTTCCTCCCCTACAACAAACGCTCTGTGAGGTGAGTGGGGCTGAGAGACTTCAGAGAAGTGTGACTAGCCCAAGGTCACCCAGCAGCTGCATGTGGAGGAGCGGGGAAGCGAACCCGGTTCCCCAGATTACAAGTCTACTGCTCTTAACCACTACACCACACTGGCTCTCAGTGATTACTGAAATGTATGTGCTTTGAATCCTCGAAGTATATTTTTAAGGATAGACAATACGTTAAGGAGTTTAACAATAAAGAATAGAGTGTTTTGAAAGTATGGTACCAATATTTTTATTGTAAACAACAAATTAAGCATGTATTCACAATTTCTGCTAAAAATGTGATATTAACAATGTCTCACTTGTGTGAATTGCATATTAATTCATGCTCATCAAAAGAAAATTAAAAAATGGTTGCTGACACCCCCACACCCCCGTGGCGACTAGACATTCTGTTTTGGTGCCCTCAACCCAGGTCCCAGAAACCGTCCGGCTTTTCTATCCCAGTTTCTAACACTGTTTTTTTTTTTAAATTGTATTTTTATTAAAGATTTTCTTAGTTTACAAAAGTGTGTGTAATGTCTCTCTCTGTCCCCCCCCCCTCTCTCTCTCTCTTCTTTCCCCTCCAAGTAACATTTTTTACAGATCAGTTTCAGTTGTTGAGACATTAGGAAGAAGAAGGGGAAGGGGGGGAGATGGTGGGTCGGGTGGCGATGTTTCTATTATACTTAATATATGTAAGGTTTGGTGTCAGCGTTGCTTGTGCAGGTTCTCTGCTGTTCACTTGTGTTTCTTGGGTGGTGAGAGAGGTTGGGGTTGGCCTAGGGTGTGGTTATTCATTTGTGATTGGCTGTGGTGAACTTTGTTTTCATGTGTGAGTGGGGTGGGTGGGCGTTTTGGATCAGGTTAGCCATATGATTTGTATGCTGTTGGTGAATTTTTGTCATTGTCTTGTTGGGCTGTGTACAGTGGTGCCTCGCAAGACAAAATTAATCCGTTCCGTGAGGGGCTCCGTATAGCGGTTTTTTCGTCTTGCGAAGCAAGCCCATTGACAGCTTAGTGGATTAGCGCTATTAGCAGTTTAGCGGCTTTTAGCGATCAGCTGTTAAGCGGCTTATCAGCGGATCAGCTGATAAGCGACTTAGCAGCTTAGGAAAAGGGGGGGGGGAAAGGGGGAAAAACCCACAGGAACTCGCAAGACATTTCGTCTTGCGAAGCAAGCCCATAGGGAAATTCGCTTTGCGAAGCACCTCCAAAACGAAAAACCCTTTCGTCTAGTGGGTTTTCCCTCTTGCGAGGCGTTCGTCTTGCGGGGCACCACTGTATGTGATAAAGGGGAGCCATACCAGGGTGAAGGTGTTGTCTTCTATTTGTCCCCGTGTCAATTTCAGTTTATTGGTCACAGTATTTTTCGCTCCATAAGACGCACCTAGTTTTTAGAGGAGGAAAACAAGAAAAAAAAATATTCTGAACGAAACAGTGGATGTATGATTTTTGTGGTTCATGCTGTGGCCACAGACATGTGATCTGACAGTGAATTTGGGGTGACCGAATACAAAAATCCTGAGGATCCATGTGGATCTGTGCTTTGTAACCACATTATTTGTACCATTGCAGCCCCAGGAAACAGTGGATGCATGCTTTTTTTGGTGCAGGCTGTAGCCATGGACATGCTATGTGATCTGATGGTGAATTTGGGGTAACCCAATGTAAAAATCCTGAGGATCCATGGTATTTTACCTCCCCCCCCTCCCAGGCAGCCTCCTTTATCGTATCCCTTATCTCTCTCTCGATCCCACCGATCAGCTGCTTCCTTTCAACACTCCCTTCCCTCTTGTTTGCCTTAGCATCTTTTCCTTAGCTGGAGTAGTTTTTTGCTCCTCCTCTTCTTCTCATTTCTCTCCTCATTGCTTGTTTTAGTATTCCTGTCTCCTCTCCTTGCAAATTCTTTGTCTTTACCTTCCTTGGCAGCCACCTTTACCAGCAGCCTTATCTCCCGATGACTTGCCAATCAGCGGCTTGTTTCAACACCCCCCCTTCCCTCTTTTTTTATTTTTTAAAAAAGCATGATCTGCTTTTCGCCCCTGGGCAATTCGGCTCCAGGGACCACACATTCACTCCATGAGACACACAGACATTTCCCCTTTACTTTTTAGGAAGAAAAAAGTGCGTCTTATGGAGCGAAAAATACGGTATTTTTTTCTAGTAGGGCTGTTTCCCATACTATTTGGTACCATTGGTCAGTTTCTAACACTGTTGATCACCCTCTCCTCCTCCATGAATCTGTCTGATCCGCTTCTAAAGCCATTCAAGTTGGTGTCCATCACTGCTTCTTCAGGGAACAAGTTCCATAGTTTGACTCTGCTGACCTGCGTGAAGGAGGACTTTCTTTTCTTCCCCCTGAATCTTCCAACATTCAGCTTGGTTGGGTGTGCATGAGTTGGGTGTGCGGACACGGAGCAATGGTTCCAAACTACAAGAAAGAAGATTCCACCTAAACATTAGGAAGAACTTCCTGACAGTAAGAGCTGTTCGACAGTGGAATTTGCTGCCAAGGAGTGTGGTGGAGTCTCCTTCTTTGGAGGTCTTTAAGCAGAGGCTTGACAACCATAAGTCAGGAGTGCTCTGATGGTGTTTCCTGCTTGGCAGGGGGTTGGACTCGATGGCCCTTGTGGTCTCTTCCAACTCTATGATTCTATGATTCTATTCTATGAGTTCTAGTGTTGCTCCCACACATAATACATCCCTGCAGAGGCTTACTCGAAACTTCGTTACCTTCTGAGTTTTTTGGGCTCTGTTTTGTGCTGTGCCACTGCCGGTTGGTGTTCCCTATCGCCAAGCGAAGGTGCAGGTCACTGCATGAAACTAGATGAAGATTTGTGTTGTAGGAGAAACAGGTTGTTGCTTCTGAATCTGGAGGCCTGATACCCCAAGCTCTCCTTCTCGTCTGGAAGCTTCCCCACTGCCAAATCCCAGAAGTCTGGGAGCCTAACTATACAGTGGTACCTCGGGTTAAGAACTTAATTCGTTCTGGAGGTCCATTCTTAACCTGAAACTGTTCTTAACCTGAAGCAGCACTTTAGCTAATGGGGCCTCCTGCTGCCGCCGCACCGCCGGAGCACGATTTCTGTTCTCATCCTGAAGCAAAGTTCTTAACCTGAAGCACTATTTCTGGGTTAGCGGAGTCTGTAACCTGAAGCGTATGTAACTTGAGGTACCGCTGTATTAGAAAAGAGGGTGGGAAAAGGCAGTCTCATTCCAAGGAGCTTCCTGCAGGCAGTCGGAAGCTGCGTTGGACATTCGGCTTCCAAAGAACATTTGCAAACCGGAGCACTCACTTCCTGGTTTGCGGCATTTGGGAGCCAAAACGTTCGAGACGCAAGGCGTTTGGGATCCAAGGCACGATTGTACAGTTTCTTTGGGTGGTAGGAAAACTAGCAACATTGGACATTTTGGAGGTTATCTGCCTGCATAAGGAGCTGTCCCTTAGTTTGGAACTTCAGCCTTTACCGGATGAGAGCGAGAGCCGGTGAAACATTTGATAGTGGAATGAGGTTGCTAACGTGCTTTTTATGCAGCTGTGCCTGTAGGATCAAGCCCATGGCTTGGAGATGCCCACGGGTTCCGCCTGGTCACTGGGTTGTGCTGCAGCACCCGCAAAGCTGTGGCAGTAACCATTGTTGTTGTTTAGTTGTTTAGTCATGTCCGACTCTTCGTGACCCCATGGACCAGAGCACGCCAGGCACTCCTGTCTTCCACTGCCTCCCGCAGTTTGGTCAAACTCATGCTGGTAGCTTCGAGAACACTATCCAACCATCTCGTCCTCTGTCGTCCCCTTCTCCTTGTGCCCTCCATCTTTCCCAACATCAGGGTCTTTTCCAGGGGATCTTCTCTTCTCATAAGGTGGCCAAAGTATTGGAACCTCTGCTTCAGGATCTGTCCTTCCAGTGAGCACTCAGGGTGATTTCCTTCAGAATGGATAGGTTTGATCTTCTTGCAGTCCATGGGACTCTCAAGAGTCTCCTCCAGCACCATAATTGAAAAGCATCCATTCTTTGGCGATCAGCCTTCCTTATGGTCCAGCTCATTATGGTCCAGCTGGACCATAAACAAGGCAGTGACCATAGGTTCTGGCAAAATTGTACGAGAACTTGCCAAAATCGTGTGAGATCTTGTGCGCTGTGCCGGTGGCAGAGGTGGTGAGCCTCCTCCTCTAGGGCTTCCCCAGCCCAAGGTGGCTGTCTCACCTTGTCTCAAGTGTGGGCTGGCCCTGTGCTTTGCTTTTCAATACATTGGACCCGGGCTGCCTGAAAGATTGGATGGCCGTATTCTGGGTGCCATCTGGAACTGGAAGTGAAGGCCTTCTCGGTGGTGGTGCCCTGGCTATACCTTGTTGGTATGAAGCAAACTCCATTTTATTTTTCAGGCGTTTTCAGTCCATGATGAACTTGGTTGTGGTTCTGTTTTCTCATGCTGCTTTACTGTCAGCTGAGCTAACTGTGGTGCTTCTGTTGACTTGCATTTTGCTTTTGTGTGTCACAAATCTTTCTTTAACTCAAGAAACAAACGATGGGCTTTGTGGGATAAATGTGACTCTTTGTAGACGGGCAGCTTATGGGGGGGGGGGAGAAGTACTAGGATCCTTAAACATTCCATTTTATCAGCTCTGCTCTTTAAAATCTGTAACTCAAGGACATCCTTAATTATTCCAAAGAAAGAGAAACAAAAGTGATTACAGAGTGGAAAAACCTCCATGATGTGAATTTTGAAACATTTGCTAACTTTTTTTTTAAAGCATTCCCTCCTCCCTGCAATACCTGAGGAATGTAGGAGTTTGTTTTTGTCTTACATAAAATATTTTTGAAAGGAAAGGAAATTCCCAAAGTGCAGAATCTCTGGCACTCTAAACCCCCACACACTCTGCAGACATGATGTGCTCTCCTAAAGACCCACGAATCCAAGATCTTCATTCAGACAGGGCTTTCAATCATAATTCCTAGTAAGATTTTAAAAGTCTTTAAAAAAATAAAATAAAAGGACTGCAAGACCTGAGAGATAAT
Organism: Podarcis cretensis; assembly: GCF_951804945.1. NCBI lineage: Eukaryota > Metazoa > Chordata > Lepidosauria > Squamata > Lacertidae > Podarcis > Podarcis cretensis. Next base: position 133,707,928 of record NC_137170.1, on the reverse strand, counting down.
GTTGCAGAGTTCCCCCCACAAGTTGTTCTTACGTGTAGTTTTAAAAAAAGGGTTTTGTGTGTGGCTTTATTTTTTTGAATATCACATAATTGTCAAGCAAATATTGAATGTTTTAGTTCATTAGATGTGCTTCTATAGGTCCAATATATTGTGGATGGTTGCACTATTGCATGGGTAGGCAAACTAAGGCCCGTGGGATCCGGCCCAATCGCCTTCTAAACTCGGCTCACGGATGGTCAGGAATCAGCGTGTTTTTACATGAGTAGAATGTGTGCTTTTATTTAAAATGCATCTCTGGGTTATTTGTGGGGCACAGGAATTAGTTCATTCCCCCCCCACAATATAGTCCGGCCCCCCCACAAGGTCTGAGGGACAGGGGACCAGCCCCCTGCTGAAAAAGTCAGCTGGCCCCTGCACTAGGGGATCTGCCTATGTCTGTGGTCTCACTGAAGTTGAGATACTTTTCTGGCAGCAGCATGGAAACTGCAACCAGGGGCAAATTTTGCAAACATGACGTCCAGTTCAGAGCCATTAAAACCTATGAGAGTTTAGTCATTGACTTCAATGAGGTGTGGATTTGACTCAGGGAATATCTGCTAGTCCTAACCATGGCAACCACTTTGGCTATTTTCTTGCCTTGTTTCGAAAAACCAGCTTTTTCCTCAAAGGGCTCATGGCTAGTCATGTGTCTTTTGTGCTGTTTCTCTCTCTCTCTCTCTCTCTCTGTGTGTGTGTGTGTGTGTGTGTGTGTGTTTGTTTGTAGCCATTTAATCTCAGAGTTGCTCTGGAAAATTTACATTGCCCTGAAAAGATTCCAGTCGCTAAGAGCTGCTGAATCGAACTCGTTGGTACAGAGAAGCAAGAAGGGGAGAGTGTAAAGGAGCATTTGATGCAAAAACAAAAACAAACCCAGCATCTTTCAAATATTGTTTTGTCTTTGACATATAGCTGCTAGAAAAGTGGTGCTAACTGTCTAATGGAAGCCTGGACGAGTGCCACCTAGGACAAATTTTGCACGTTACTGAGCAGATTGGAATGGCGATGAAAACCTGCCGTCAGGCTTTCTTGGTCCTTTTTTAAAAAAAAACAACAACGCTGCATTTGAACATTAAATAATTATGGAAGCTGTGTGCACTTGCAGACTCGTGCATTATTACTATTTCTTTCAGGATTACTATCTGGGCAAGGCTGTTTCCCCCCAGTGTCCTTGCTAGGGCTCTGAAAGACAGCTGGGAGTGTGTTCAAGGCTCTGTGCCAGTCTCTTCTGCCAGAGTCTCCATGTTGTGTGACGAGAATGAGGAAACGGGAAGACGTCAAGTCTCCAGGGGCTGGCGGCAGTGGCTGCTCTCGCTGTACAAGGGTGGGAGACTGGAGGTTTGATATTCACTGGGCTGTGCTTACTGGAGAACATAAGGCAGGGGTTGGCAAGGCTTACCGGGCATGGGCCGGATCACTCCCGCAGAGATCCTCTGTGGGCTGGACCGCCACAGTGCAACGCTGGAAATGGAGTCTGCGCACGCCCAGACCCCAAAAATCATGCCTGCGCAGAAGCGATTTCTGGTGTCTGGGCATGTGCAGAAGTGATTTCTGGAGCCAAGGAAGCGAGTCCCTGCGCCATGCTGTACCGGTTTAGCGCAGCACGCGGGGAATCACCAAGTGGGCATCTCGGTTCAGGGGTGGCTCGTGGGCCGGTTGAACGGCCTCAGTGGGCCGCTTCTGGCCCATGGGCCTTAGGTTGCCGACCCCTGACATAAGGTTTCTGGGACGTTCACATGATTCTCCCCCCCCCCCCCCGCCGCCGCCAGTTAGACCAACCATGGAGACATTTTGGTTTGCTTGCTCGTTTGTCATTGTCGGCTAAAATGGAAAAAGCAGTTGGTAATTTTGTGTGCGTAGGTGTGCAAATCTTGGCTGGTTGACAGCTTGTCTTTATTCTCCCAAAGGACTGTTTATAGGTGTGATCTGTGGTTGATGTATGCTTGTTTGAAAGGAAGGCCACATCCACTTCCTACCAGCATTTCTGCTTTCGTGATGGAACAATCTCTCCTTTCCCCACCCCTTGTTGGTTGTTCTGGGGGTTCTCTTGACCCTCCAGAGCAGATTTGGGAAAGGCGCAAAGGATGTGCCGGGGGAGGAGAGTAGCAGGAAAGCCCTGTTGCCCTAGCCTAGTGGGAGTCCGTCTGCTGGTTTCTCCTAGCACCCCGGGTTCGTTGAATCCAGCCCTGTATGTTTAAAGCACTCTTACACCACTTTTAATAGTCATGGCTTCACCGCAAGAACCCAGGGAACCAGTGTTAGAAACTGAGATATGAAAGCTAGGAGCTAAACGGCACCTTAAACCGAGGTTATGGGCGCAACAACATAATGTCTTGGCACACTTTTTTTATATAACAAAGAATACAAAGCTGAAAAATGAATGAACTGCAGCTAAAATATTATGTTCATTTTTCACATGGTCTAGTCCTTCCCCTGCGCACCCTCCTAATATTCTGAAGAGGGTCTCTTCTCCAGTCTTCAGAGAGTGGCTGGAAGTGGGGAGGCAGAAAAGGGTCCTCCTTTCCTTCTACTCTGCAGTTTTAAACAGAGCTCAGAAGCTGCTCGCGTTCATAAAATTCCCCGTCGCAAAATTCACCTAGAGCAATGGGGGTTTTGAACACTGCAGGGAACTGTAGTTTATTAATGTTCTAACGACTCTCCGAATCCCTTACAAACTATGGATTCCAGGGTTCTTTGGAGGAAGCAACGACTGCTAAAGGGGCATAAGACTAACATCCTTTACCTGCATGGTGCAGGTGGGACCCAGGTATCCTTGAATTCAATGAGGTGTGCAAGGAAGTGCACAAAGGATCAGGCTGTTAGTCTCTAAGGTGCCATAGTAAATGTTGTTTTTTACAGGGAGTTGGGCCATGCCAGTTAATAGTCAGAATAGACATATTTCTCATCCATAATTCCCTACTTATCAGAGACAGCTTTGTGACTACTGTGTTGACTGATCCTCTGTGATGGTAGATATGATGTTTCAGGCATCCTTGCTAAAATATTTGTTGCTGCTAGATGTTCCTGTTTGCTGATAATCCTGATGTTTTAGGTTTTGTTCTATTGTTTGAACGCAAGCAAAATAAAATGCTTACTATCTTATCATATAAAGGGACGTGGGTGGCGCTGTGGGTTAAACCACAGAGCCTAGGACTTGCCGATCAGAAGGTCGGCAGTTCAAATCCCTGTAACGGGGTGAGCTCCCATTGCTCGGTCCCAGCTCCTGCCAACCTAGCAGTTTGAAAGCACGTCAAAGTGCAACTAGATAAATAGGTACCGCTCCGGCGGAAAGGTAAATGGTGTTTCCGTGCACTGCTCTGGGTTGCCAGAAGCGGCTTAGTCATGCTGGCCACATGACCCGGAAGCTGTACGCCGGCTCCCTCGGCCAATAAAGCAAGATGAGTGCCGCAACCCCAGAGTCATCCGTGACTGGACCTAATGGTTAGGGGTCCTTTTACCTTTACCTTATCATATATAATATGAGAGAGAGAGAGAAAGAGAGGTGGGGAGGAGAGAGCAAGCACACGGATGCAATACATTGTGACTTGGAAGAACAGACACTTGAAAGCCAACTGATAACTTAATTGTTTTTGGTTTGTGTGTGTGTTGTGTGTGTGTGTTGTGTGTGTTTGTAAGTTGTAGGTTGAGAAGCATATGTAGGCACCTCAGTTCTTTAAAGAAAACCTTGATTGTGGCTTCTTTATTTGAGACTAAATTTACACATTGCTTGAGCATATGATGGGACGCAGGTGGCGCTGTGGGTTAAAGCCTCAGCGCCTAGGGCTTGCCGATCGAAAGGTCGGCGGTTCGAATCCCTGCGGCGGGGTGCGCTCCCGCTGCTCGGTCCCAGCGCCTGCCAACCTAGCAGTTCGAAAGCACCTCCGGGTGCAAGTAGATAAATAGGGACCGCTTACCAGCGGGAAGGTAAACGGCGTTTCCATGTGCGGCTCTGGCTCTGGCTCTGGCCAGAGCAGCGATGTCACGCTGGCCACGTGACCCGGAAGTGTCTCCGGACAGCGCTGGCCCCTGGCCTCTTAAGTGAGATGGGCGCACAACCCCAGAGTCTGTCAAGACTGGCCCGTACGGGCAGGGGTACCTTTACCTTTTTTTACTGAGCATATGATGGTCACCCCAAAACTCTGTATATCAGCATTTATAAGGGGCATTCGCACGAGTCCCCAGCATTACATGTTCAATTGCATATAGAGGCATGGCACAGTGACCATGTGCCATTGATTTTTCAGCTGCTCTCGCATGGCAGGTGCCTTTTCAGCAGCTATCATGTTGCCTGGGTATCCTAGGAAGATGCCTCAGGGCTGTAGTTCTGGGACACAGAGGTGAGCCTCCTTAAGAAGGTGTAAGACAGTATTGGAAAGACATGAGCTGCTTCTGTTTTCCTCCTACCTCTTGCTTTACATAAATAGATATAAAATGTATCTGGGAAAAGTAAGGATGCCTATTAACTGGACCTGGACGTAGAATGCCAATGCTCTCTTCTGAATTTGTACCTCGGAGCCCTTGTGTCGACTGAGGACAGGAGGAGTCTCGAAGTTACAACACACTTTACTTTTTCTTTGCAAATTGTGCATGGCAGGGAAGGTGGTGGAGGATTGTCAACACAGTAACCTTCAGCTTCTCCTTGGTGGCCTTCAAAGACGTTATCTTGACAAGGAAGAGGCTAATAGTGAAGATCAGGGATTCCAAGCTCATGTCTTCCTATCGCTTGCCGGCATGTGACGTTATGAGGCACTTTTGCACATTTGCTGTAGCTGGCCTTCTTAGGCATTTATTAAAACCACCAGTAACTTAAATCAGTGCTTATGTATTCAATTACGGCTGCAAGAATACTGATAGCCAGAAGTTGGAAATGTGAAACAACACCTACAGTAATAGATTGGCAATCACTCATGCTAGAGTACTTTCAATTAGCGAAGCTGACCGGAAAAGTCAGAGGAGCCCCAAATCAAAAAATATTCAGAGAATGGAGACTATTCAAAGAATATATAAGATGATATTGTAATAATGACGTTATCCTAGCAGAACTGAATGATACTTGTATATAATAAACAAATGGAATAAATATACTAGTTGAATATACAGGAAAAGTTATAAAACAAACTGTGATAAGACAATAGAAAAAGTACAATGAGAACAATTAGAAATTTCTTTCAGAAGACTTTATTAGAAAAGGCAGGATGTTATAACCAATATTCATTTCTTATTAACTCTTTATTGCTTTTTATTTTTATTTTCTTTATCTTTTCCCTATTATATTTTTGCGTTTAATTTTGATGTAACTCTCTGTAATATATATGTAAGATGATATTTTAAATCAATAAAGATGAATTTTTTTAAAAAAGTAACTTAAATCAGTTTTGGCTTTGCCTTGGTTACATTTGGAGAGATTCCAGGCAGTTTTTTATTTCTTAAATCAAGGGGTCCTGCCCTTCCGCTGCCATTGCCTCCCATATCTGGTGGGAGGAGCACCCATGGGGGGGGGGCTCCATCTCTTGGGTTTATGCTGCCTGAGTTGGCTGCCTTGAGCTAGGGAACCTTAAAACTGAGAATTGATGAACGCCGCCTGCCCACCAGCTATAAAGTCCGTGAACGGAATAATCTTGGAAAGCTACCAGCGGCCTCAGACATAGAAATTATCTTTACATAACTTCAAGGTGACACAGTACAAGTTCTTCTTTCGCTGACCTCCACCTTGATTTGCAAGATCGTTTACTCAGAACTTTGCCGGCTAATCTATATTCTCTCTTGAATGCATCCAGACCATAAATCTGCCTAGTTACGCAGGCAACGCTGCTTTTTCCCAAAGAAGATAATAAAACATCAATGCACCGCCTTCAGTTTTGAACCAGACCATTGTAAAACTGCTCTTTAATACCCGGTTAGTTTCTCAGTCTTTCACTTTGAAATCTGTGTAAATATGGGTGTTCTGCTTTTATTAAAGGTGTGTGGGATTCTTGCATAAGTATCCCGTGCTTAAGAAGACAAGGAAGGCTCTTCTTGTCTATAAGAGTTTCGTGAAGTTGGCCCAAACTGGCTGAGATAAGTACTCCTGTCATGAAGAATGCATTTCTGAGCTCAGGATGGTGCCCTAAGAATGTGACCTTTTAAAAACGTGATGGTGCATAGCAGGAGAGCTTTGAAATGCGCCTATCCTGAGAAGCATCAAAATATTCAGCAAGAGACGTAAATACAGTTGTATTTTGGATCCCAAACACCTTGGTACTTGGACATTTTGGCTCCCGAACGTTGCAAACCTGGAAGTGAGTGTTCCGGTTTACAAACGTTCTTTGGAACCCGAATGTCCGACGGGGCTTCTGCAACTTCTGATTGGCTGCAGGAAGTTCCTGCAGCCAATCAGAAGCCGCACTTTGGTTTCCGAACGTTTTGGTAGTTCATCAGGGATTGGCAAACTTGAATGTTGGCTCATACTGTATCTCTTACTTCATAGTATGAAAACATCTATGGGAACATTTGTCTTGTTAAAAGGGCAATCATTGCATTTCTGAGCATTAAACAGACTGGATGGAATCTATTGCATTGATGAACCTGGAACTCTGATTTCAAGATCAGATGGGGGGGATGTTATTGGCTGAATACTGCAGGTTAGGGGTGCTGGTACTCCTTCACTGGAGCCTTCTAAAGTGTTCCTTGGCACGAGATTTAAAGAAATGCTGGTTAGTCCTCTTGGCTTTTAGGGAATGGGGTTTTTCCCTCTCCCTACTATGTTGCACAGGGTCTTTGTGAAAAGACCCTCTTGTCCACTGCTAATCTGTCCTTAAAAGTAGGACTTGAAACTTGTCTGCTTATAGCAGGAACACTAATAGTGGTGTGTGTGTGTGTGTGTGTGTGTGCACGCGCGCAAAGAAAACCAATACACTGGTACCTCATGTTAAGTACTTAATTCGTTCCAGAGGTCCATTCTTAACCTGAAACTGTTCTTAACCTGAGGTACCACTTTAGCTAATGGGGCCTCCTGCTGCCGCTACACCGCCGGAGCATGATTTCTGTTCTCATCCTGAAGCAAAGTTCTTAACCTGAAGCACTATTTCTGGGTTAGCGGAGTCTGTAACCTGAAGCGTCTGTAACCTGAAGCGTATGTAACCTGAGGTACCACTGAATATTTTATACCTGGCAACCAATGCATCCCTTTGGCTTCAGATGGTATTTGGGTAGACGAGTTTGAAAAGCCGGGGACACAAATTTCACAGTCCTCTAGTGGCTATGGAGGCTCATTCACCAAAAGTAATGTAAAGGTAAGGTAAAGGGACCCCTGATCATTAGGTCCAGTTGTGACCGACTCTGGGGTTGCAATGCTCATCTCGCTTTACTGGCCGAGGGAGCCGGCTTACAGCTTCCGGGTCATGTGGCCAGCATGACTAAGTCGCTTCTGGCGAACCAGAGCAGCGCACGGAAACACCGTTTACCTTCCCGCCAGAAGGTAATTTATCTACTTGCACTTTGACGTGCTTTTGAACTCCTAGTTGGGCAGGAGCTGGGGCTGAGCAATGGGAGCTCACCCCGTCGTGGGGATTCAAACTGCCGACCTTCTGATCGGCAAGTCCTAGGCTCTGTGGTTTAACCCACAGCACCACCCGCGTCCCTATTTAGTGTTAACTCTGAAGGTGTATACTCAGTTCTGACCAAACTAAATCTCCTAGAGCAAAATATATATCAAAAGTTTGGTCAGATTGTGTCCCATTCTTTTTAGACTCTTCTGCTTATATACCTTCTGAAGCCATAGGGGTGGTTAACAGGTGTGGATTTTTTTCAGCTCTCCACTATAAAAAATGAGGTTTTGGTGAAAAAATACCAACCTGTTGCTTCTTAAAGACAGGTAACTGTGATGGGCAACAAAGCCCAGGCTGAAAAGCTCCCATTGTCTGTGGGCCGCAGATAATGGCATAACTTACACCTAAGTACATATAATTGTCGCAGTGGTAATTGTTTGTTTTTCCTTCTTTTGCCTCCTTTTCTGTGATGGCTCCTCCACTCTCACAAGTCCTTGTTATGCTTAACTATTAAAAACGTGTACATTGGCCCAATGTATTGTCTGAATAGTAGGGGTTAATTAATTAATATTATTATTAATAATAATTAATAAGTGAACTCTGGGAGCAGGATGAAACGAGTGGGGATGAGAAATGGCAAGATGCAGCCTCAAATAAAGTACCGTATTTTTTGCTCTATAAGACTCACTTTTTCCCTCCTAAAAAGTAAGGGGGGATGTGTGTGCGTCTTATGGAGCGAATGCAGGCTGCACAGCTATCCCAGAAGCCAGAACAGCAAGAGGGATTGCTGCTTTCACTGCACAGCGATCCCTCTTGCTGTTCTGGCTTCTGAGATTCAGAATATTTTTTTCCTTGTTTTCCTCCTCCAAAAACTAGGTGCATCTTGTGGTCTGGTGCGTCTTATAGAGCAAAAAATACAGTACTTGTTTCTCTTCTTTCTTCTCCATCTCAACAACTGTAAAAAGCTACAACATCATCTAGACTGAGAGCCAAATGGGGTTCATTAATCACCAGCTGCAGCCAGGCTGAAACGGAATTAACAAAATCATGTGGCCTATGTAATTTTTCCAAACGGAAGAATTAATACTGACTATAACCAACCCCTCCCCCCTTTGAAGTAAATAAGTAAATGCACTTAATGATTGGGGATAGGATAGCCCAAGATTGTATATATTTATTTATATTTTTGTCCTGCTCTTCCTCTGAGGAATTCAAGGTGGTCGGCTCCTCCTGCCCCATAGATACTCACAACAGCCCCGCCGTGTAGGTTTAGGTATAAAACTAGCAAGATAAAACTAGCAAAAAACTACACAGTGAACTTTCTGGCGGGATTTGAACCTCTCTTGTTAGCCTGGCTGTTCCTATTTGGTTAGGTAACTTGTGTATTTCTATTGCACACTTCTTCACTTTTCTAGATATTTGTCTTATTGTATCTGAGTTTCAGGAGCAACTTGGGGAGAAATTAAGTTTGGCTAATCAGTCGGGCTTCTGACAACATCTAACATGGTCAAGTTTTGATCTGTGGCTGGGTCTCTAGGTATTGTCACAGGGTGAATATTGAACACTTTTGTGTTTTTTTAAATTTATTTTTGCCTATAAATAGCTGTTTTCTTTACCTCAGCAATTTCTGTTGATCTTTCCTGGAGGTTTGCCAGCTTGTCAAGATCTTTGCTCTGCAATGAGGTGCACAGATCTAAGTATAGTATTTCAGGGAAAGGCAGGTAGAGGAGGACCTAATTTATAGTGCTATTATCGATGGCCATTTTGCCTAGTAAAGTGTGGTATCAGTTTCCATTGTCTTCAGTATTATTATATTATCTAAGGTTCTGCTTTTTTCATTGCTCTTGAATTTGTTGTTTAGTCGTTTAGTCATGTCTGACTCTTCGTGACCCCATGGACCAGAGCACGCCAGGCACTCCTGTCTTTCATGGCCTCCCACAGATTGGTCAAACTCATGTTCATAGCTTCGAGAACACTGTCCAACCATCTCACCCTCTGTCGTCCACTTCTCCTTGTGCCCTCCATCTTTCCCAACATCAGGGTCTTTTCCAGGGAGTCTTCTCTTCTCATGAGGTGGCCAAAGTATTGGAGCCTCAGCTTCAGGATCTGTCCCTCCAGTGAGCACTCAGGGCTGATTTCCTTCAGAATGGAGAGGTTTGATCTTCTTGCAGTCCATGGGACTCTCAAGAGTCTCCTCCAACACCATAATTCAAAAGCATCAATTCCTTGGTGATCAGCCTTCTTTATGGTCCAGCTCTCACTTCCATACATCACTACTGGGAAAACCATAGCTTTAACTATACGGACCTTTGTTGGCAAGGTGATGTCTCTGCTTTGCTTTGCTCTTGAATTGGGAATGGACAAAAGTGTTAACTTCCGTTTCTCTGTCATTTTTACAGTCTTAAATTCACTATGCCCCAGTTCTGTCTATATTTGTGAATTGCATGGGGTTGGACTAGATGACCCTCGGGGCGTCACTTTCAACTTTAATTTAATCTATAATTGTCTGTTGCATAGTATATTTATTTCTGCACCACAAAATTCAGGGAAGGTTTTTTGTTTTGTTTATTGGGGGCGATACATTTCATTTTTTTCCATTTCCTCTTTCTTGAGTTTGCAACCTAGTTGCAGCAAGACCATCTTTGGAATACAGGGGTACTTCTTGGTTGCAAACGGGATCCGTTCCGGAGGCCCGTTCACAACCTGAAAGGAACGCAACCCGCGTCTGCGCAGGTCGCGATTCACCGCTTCTGCGCATGCACGTGATTTCATTTTGCGCGTCTGTGCATGCGCGAGTGGCGAAACCCGGAAGTAACCCTTTCCAGTACTTCCGGGTCGCCGCGGGACACGACCTGAAAAAACATATCATGAAGCAAACGCAACACGATGAATGACTGTAATGTTTGATTTGAATGCATGCTTGATTTATAAAGGAGATAACTCCAACTTTAAGTCTTGCACGATAGAAGTATTCACAAGTGGTGCATTCTACACCCAAAAGATGTTCTTGGCCACAACCTCACCATACATTTTAGAGCGCTGTGATGCCCCTTTAGGCAGTTGTGACTTCCCCCAAAGAATTCTGGGAGCTGTGGTTTGTTAAGTGTGCTGTGAGTTCTTAGGAGACCCCTCTTCCCCTCACAGAATTGGAATTGTCAGAGTAGTTTAACAGCAAATCCTTTGTCCCAGGGAACTCTGGGAATTGTAGCTTTGTGCAGGGAATAGGGGTCTCCTAACAGCTCTAAACACCCTTAGCAAAGATTTGCTCCCAGAATTATTTGGGGAAAGCCATGGCAGTTAAAAATGGGGTCCTAGTGCTTTTAAATGTATGAATGTGGCCCTTGTCACTAATTATTATAAACTGCACATAAACTGTAGGAATGGCATTAAAGGTAAAGGGACCCCTGACCATTAGGTTCAGTCGTAGCCGAATGTGGGGTTGCGGCGCTCATTTCGCTTTATTGGCCGAGGGAGCCAGCGTACAGCTTCCAGGTCATGTGGCCAGCATGACTAAGCCTCTTCTGGCAAACCAGAGCAGTGCACGGAAATGCTGTTTACCTTCCCGCCGGAGCAGTACCTATTTATCTACTTGCACTGCGTGCTTTCGAACTGCTAGGTTGGCAGGAGCAGGGACCGAACAATGGGAGCTCACCCTGTCGCGGGGATTCGAACGGCCAATCTTCTGATCAGCAAGTCCTAGGCTCTGTGGTTTAACCCACAGCGCCACCCACGTCCCTAAGGAATGGCATTACTGAGCCTTAAAAAAACACTGCAAGGCATTGTTATCTATAGAAAAACTATTAGAACGGATGGAACAAACTTGATTCTTTATGCTCTGACCATCTGGAACCGTCTAAAGCAGCTCTGTCAGCCTGGTGGCCTCCAGACATTTTGGACTACCACTCTCTCAGAGGCCTCGGACAGCATGTCCATCTGTTGTAGTCCAAAACATCTGGAGGGCACCAGGTTGGTTTGGTTCCTCAGGTCTAGGTCTAGGTCAAGTTCTTCAGGAATTCCCTATAGACATTGCTCTGTATGAGAAATGACCTCTCTGCGGGAGCTACCGGTCAGACGTGATGATCCCGGCAGCGGTCAGGCCATCGCTACCTCCAACTGCTAAATAAGCAGCACTTAATGGGGATATATAAACCGAGAGAGTGCTGAAAGCACATGAGCTGCTCACATGACTTAACAACACCCCTTCCCTAATCCACACTGATTTCCATTTAATATCTGGCGGGAGGAGCAGAGAGCCTAAGGGGATTGTAAATAACTATAACACCAGCCAGCTGCTAATGACCAGAAAGGGATATCCAAGCTGGATGTGAAATGCAGTGTGAATAATTGTCTTTAGAAGTTTGACTGCACAGTTTTCTGTTGAGCTTACTACAGTGAAGATGCCTGACGAGGGGCTTTTGGTCCTCCGTCTCTGCACATTTCAAAATTGCTGTGAGTGGGGAAAGAGCCAGGCTTCAAGTTTTGGAGGTTTTGGAGGCTGGTTAAAAGGGATAGTAGTATAATTAGTAGAGTTGGTGTAAGGGAATCCTGAATCCAGTGAATGCTACAGGGAGTGCTGCATTTTTTTAATTTTAATTTTAAATATATTTGTATAATTCTCAGCATAAGACGGGACTGTCACTCATTAGGGTGACTGGAGATTGTCTGTTTGCTGAAGACAGAAAATCAGAACAGTGCTGTCCTTCAGCATGGAGGTAAATGCCATAAAAATATGCCTATTATTATTATTATTATTATTATTATTATTATTATTAACCACCCTACACTCTGGTCCCAGGGCAGCTTATAACAATTAAGACACAGTATTAAAAATGGTTTAAAACAACTTAAAATTTCAGAAATAGGGTGGGTCCTAAAAAAAAGGCATCTCAGGTGTCAGAAGCCCAGGTACAGAGATGCCTTAACATCTGATGCCCGAGGCAACACTGTCTCAACTGCCTAATGATAGGGCTTGTTCTCATTATGATTCTTAGGCTACTTGGAGCTCTATGTGTGGGAAGGGCACTGAACCAGACATTAATAAAATAAAAAGGAAATCCTTTTAAACATTTCATAAACTATACTGCTCTACTGTAACTCCATGTGCAAATGTATAATTCCATGCAAAGTCAGGGACCTACATTACAACATAGCTTGCAAACATTATATAAACCTTTAAAAGACACAACATTGTCATTTCTGTTTAGTTCCCTGTAATCCAGAAATGCAGACTGTATTTCATTATAATCCCTTTATCTTATTTCCTCCATTCATTTTCCTGCCTGCTCAGCAACCTGAGCGCAGCCGCACATAAACTCCTGGGGTATTTTTATCCTTCCTTCCATACCTGAAATAGCATTCTCCTTCCAAGCGAAAAGGCTTGCCACAACGAGGGCTCTCTGGAAGCTTGTCAGAGAACCCACACTGGAAAACTCTCCTGAAATGGCACCCTTAAATTGGAACTCATAGTCTATTCATACAAAAAGGAACCTTATTAAAACCCACAGCCTCTTTTCCAATAGGGAATCACAATCTGGCTTTCCTGCAACGTATGTGTAAGTTTTGCCTTGCTCTTTCCATACGACTGGCAATTAGCAGTTATGAATAAGCCTCTCTCTAAGCCAGAGGTTTCCAACCTTTTTGGGTCTACGGCTCCCTTGACCAACTACGTTCTTTCTGCAGCCCCCCTTGTGGGGCTCAGGAGCCCAGTTATGTCACCCCTTGCCTGCAGAGCTGGCAGCCCCTCACCCTATTCTGAGCACCCTCCCTGGTGGAGTGTTCCCTCGGCCTCCTCTCTTCTTCCCTCTCCTTGGGAGTCCTCTGGGCAGCTGCAGCTGCTGCCCCGGTCTCTGAGCTGCTCCCCCCACCACCCCAAAGAGAGGTGCCTCTTCACACTGCCCCACAGAGGCCTGGGAAGCACCCCCTGGCCAGCCCCAGAGGCACCATTCCCCTGCGGAGCTTGTATCCAGGGCTGCTGCAACAAACAGCTGTGCAAGCCTTTGGGAGGCAGACATGCAAGAGACCGGAAGGAAGAGGGACAGAGGTCAGTGGCGCCAGCGGCACCCCTGAGCATCATTCAAGGCACCCCAGGGTGCCACGGCACACTGGTTGAAAACCACTACTCTAAGCAATCAAAATAGAGCCTTAATAGAGCCTATAAAGAATGCAGTGGTTTTTTCTTTTTATAATCCATTGATACCCGAGGCAAGATTTTGAGGACTGCTGGTCACTGTAGCAGAGCAACTTAAACATCTTCTTTTGTCTTCCTTTCCTTTCTGTCGGTTGATGGTTTCAGCAACTGTGGGTATATTGCCAACAAAGGTCTGGGGGCAGTAAATATTTCCAGCTCCATCTTTTACATCAACTCAGAAATAAGTTCCACTGAGTTCATTGGGTACTCCTAGGTCAGTGGTTATAGGGCTGTTGTAGCCTAAATCTGCAGTTATTTTAGGTGATCACAATCAATCCTGTTTATAATTCACATCTTCGGTACTTGATTCTTTAAGTTATTTTATGTATCAAAAGAGTTTGCTCCCAATTTCTAAATTAGGGTTACACTATAACTCTCTCTCTTTCTCTTTGTATGTGTTACTTAATCAGTAGTACTTTTTTGCTACTTATTTTCTGGTCATGCATGCTACATCAATTGTAGCTGAGATTTCATGTTAAAAGTATCTGCTGTAAAAATGCTTACTCATAAAGTTCATGTCAGAGAAGATGCCAGAAATCAGTGTTTGTGAGCAAAAGTTGCATATTTTGGTCTGTTGAAGCAATGATCTACTCTAAGGAGGCTGAGCTGGAATTCTAGCTGCAGACTGATTGTTCTTCTCAAGATCTAGGATCTGGCCACTTAACCCTTTGGAGTGTGCAGGGCACATACACAACACACATGCATTCTAAATTTATTTCAATTATTATTTAATTATTATCTTTGCTTCTGTACTTGAAGGAAAAGATTTTTCAGGACTTGTTCAACCTTCCACCAGCTATTCAAAAGTACATTTGCAGGGGGCGTTTGACAAGCAGAGCATATATTGGCAGCGAGGTGAAGAAACAGAGTTGTGCAACCTCTTGCCTGTTACAGTTACTATGGATGCTCACCTCCTTCCCTGTGGCCTTGTAGATTCTAGCTTCATTTCCTGGAATCTAATTGCCCTGGACCAGCAGTAGATGTTTCTCCCCCTCTGGGGAACGCATCTACCATTAGAGATTGCTGTACTTCAACACCCTGGGTCTGATGGCATGCACATGCTTCCTTCCAACTGGTGTTTATCTGCACCGTTTTCCTAAGCCTTTAAACGTGTATTTCTAATAATTAAGGAAACGTTTATGAGGTGGGAGGTTGGCTGGAGAGAAGTAGCCTTGCTTTATGGTCTTGCACTAATAGTGTGTGGCAGAGCTTGTAATGAGAGACCCTCTGGTGAGCAGCTTTGATTCAGCTGTTGAATTTTGTGTTTTGTGTTTGATTTTATGGGCTTTTATGGGACCAGATGCTCAAAATGCCATAAACTGACACAGCTTCTCAGACTTCAGTGGCCCTTTCTCGTAAATCTGGGTGGTTATTAGTTTGTTGTTGTTTTTTTTTTGAGGGGGGGTTGCTTCTGACTGAACAGTTTGGAAGCACCTGCTATGAAATTGGGGTGGGGCAAGAAGCTGCATAAAGGCACCAGAGAAAGTTGCTGAACAGCAAAATCACACAAGATACTGTGTGATAGCAGGCAAGATGCAGGAGACTTTATTTTTTAAAAAAGGTGGGGTGCAACTATCTCGTCTTGTGTACTATATGCTGTATTGAGAAAGTGTATCTGCTTTAGTCTCTAATCCCCCAGTATGAGTCAATATTTAAATTGTAGGCAAAATCTTACTGACAGCGAAGTCGTAGTCTCATTGCTACTCATGTTTCAGTGGGGGAATAAAAAAGGCAGGCAGGCAATCAGTAGCCTAGAATACAGGGACAGTGGTGCCCCACAAGATGAATGCCTAGCAAGACGAAAAATCCGCTAGACGAAAGGGTTTTCCGTTTTGGAGGCGCTTCGCAAAACGAATTTCCCTATGGGCTTGCTTCGCAAGACGAAATGTCTTGCGAGTTTTTCCGACTTTTTTTCCCTCCCCCCCCTTTTCGCTAAGCTGATAAGCCGCTAAAAGCCGCTAAGCCGCTAATAGCGCTAATAGCGCTAATCCGCTAAGCCATCAATGGGCTTGCTTCGCAAGACGAAAAAACTGCTAGACGAAGAGAATCGCGGAACGGATTCTTTTCGTCTTGCGAGGCACCACTGTAGTTCAGAATATAGCACCAATTGAGTTTTGAGACAGTGCCTTTTAAACCACCTTGCTTTGACTTTAATGCCCTTTATGGCTTTGGCATGCCTGAAGTGCCCCTTTCTCCATATGTGGCTGTCCATAGGTAAAGGAGCCCTGGATGCTTAAGTCCAGTCAAAGGCAACTATGGGGTGCAGTGCTCATCTCCACTTTCAGGCCGAGGGAGCTGGCATTTGTCCACAGACATCTTTTCCGGGTCAGCATAACAAAACCACATCTGGTGCACCGTGACAGAAGCCACAGCACATGAAAACACCATTTACCTTCCCACTGCAGCAGTACCTATTTATCTACTTGCACTGGTATGCTTTTGAACGGCTAGGTTGGCATTAGCTGGGACAGAGCAACAGGAGTTCACCCCGTTGCGGGGATTTGAACCGCTGACCTTCTGATTAGCAAGTCCAAGAAGCTCGGTGGTTTAGACCACAGTGCCACCCGCATCCCTGGCTACCCATATGTTAAGCTCCTCATAAGGGATCTGCAGGTTCCCCCATTATCCATGCCAGGGACGGGGCCTTCTCAGTGGGGGCACCCGGCTAATGGAATGCCCTCCCCAGAGAGATCCACTGAGTGCCTACTTCATTTTTAACAATGGGAAATGAGTTTTTGAATATGTGTTCAGGACTCTTAGGCTTAATCTTTGCTCTTCTGATGGTCACCACTTGGCTTTAAATGATAAAATGGTTACTGCTAAGTGGGGATCAGCCTGAGTGAATGGGGAGAGGAGGTTACTGTGGGAGTGTCTGTTTATGTAAACAAGGATTGTTGCTGCAGAAAAAATATTCTGAATAAGCCACCTTGAAATAACCTTGAGTATGCCAGGTGGTGGGTACAAATTGTCGAAGCTATTAACACTTTCACTTCATGGTTTTTAATTTCTAAAGACTGACCAGGGTAACAGATATAGATTTCTTCCTTTCTTATCATTCTCTCTCCCTACCCCGGGCAGGATGTGTGTTTTTCTGGCAGGATTCTTCTCCCTTTGGATATTTCTGCATTTCTCATGCTGCTCATAAAGTGTCACCATTTTAAGTGATCCTCTATATAACTAAGTTTCAGCTTGCCAATATTGGCTGTTTGGAGTCTTTCCTAGTCTCTGACTCGTGCTTTCTTATTTGTTCATCCTTGGGTTTCTTTCATATTAACTTCCAGTGTGTCAGGCAAAATGTCTCTGATGAAACAGTTTCTGTAGAGACAATTATTTCTAACCCCCAACCCCTCAGGCAAATTCTTAGCGGTGGGGGGGGGGGTGGAGGTAGAGAGAGAGAGATGCACTTTTTTCTTTACTTCAAGCTCAGCAAACCTTATAAAGTGGTTTTCCTTCTTTTCTCTATAATACAGTATTGATTTTAGCTAGGCTTTCAGGCAGTAGGTGTAGTTCCCTTTAGTTTAAATGCTTGTGCAGTTTTAAAATGCATTTTCCATTTACCTTTAAAACAAAGCATGTTGGGTTAAAATGCGCAGTCCTTTTATAAGAATTCAGGTGTCCAGTTTTGCTCCTCTGTGCATGCTTTCTCTGAGAACTTCCTGCTTTGAATTCCTTTAGAGCTCCTCCGAACATTCAGAAAAAGTGCATGGATGGTACAGTTCTCCCAGCCGCACTCTGAAATGGAACGGTTCTGTGAGGACTGTACCATGTGCTTTTCTCTACACTTCCGAACTGGAATTTAGTCAAGCATCAAGGTTAACACATGATTATAACAAGATCTGATTCCGTGCCCTTGAGAAACTCCTCAAGGAGGCAGTTAGTGAGTGCTTTCTGCTGCTGGAATGTGGATAAACATGCCCTTACGGGAACAGGAGAGGCTTCTTGTTGAGGTGAGCCGAACAACAGGAGCAGAATGGTGTGAGAGAGAATGTTCAAGGTATTTTATTTTAAAAGCTGCTGGTCATGACCTTGCTCGGCAGATTACTCTACCTGAGAAGCTACGCTAATAACAAAATTGTGGATAAAACTTTTTCATATGACTGTCTGCCTATTGACAGCTTTCTTCAGTCAGGGACAAGGACCAACGTTTTTGGTGGCTTTTTAAAGTTTTGAGTATGGGACAGAATGAACTAAAAACAAAGGCCTTTAATTTCAGTATTGCTAAGCCCTTGCTGAAACAGTTGACCTGGCAGTTAAGATGCATTCTGCATGGACCGTGAGAAGCAGTAGCCATCATGAAAATATATATATTGAGGCAATTTTCACAATGGTTGTCCTGCAGGATATTCCTTGAGGGCCAGTTCAGACATTCAGCTGCAGCTGGACTCCTCTGAAATTAAAACACACATGCGACTAGCTGATCTGCTCATACACAGAAACTTGTTTTGTGGCCTAAGAGAGAGGCCATGTTTGTAAAGCTTTCCTCACAGCTGCTTTGAGCCGATTCTTACTTATCTCAGGTGTGCCCAGGCAAATAATTTTACAAGCCTGGTTTAAGCAGAGGGCGCAAACAAAAGCCATGGGAGACAACTTAAAATTAACATAATTTTCATCATGCTTGAGATACCTAAAATAATATTGAGGCTTCAAATCTGAAAAGGCCCTGCCTGCTGGTTCCCTTTTAAGACTTCATTGGTAGATTAAAGTAGATTTTGTCAATGCCTGTATGGAAGATGCTCTCTGAGACATTGCAAATGGAGGCACTGTGTTATCTACCTCCATAATTAATGACTCTGTGGCATTTCTCATAAGAGCAAATGTTCATGCTGTTATTCATTGGCCTAAGTGTTTTCCTTAGTCAAACTATTAGCTCTGGAAATAAAAAGCAGAGGCTGGGGATGGAGAAAGGAGAAAAGAGAGCATTTATTTTATGCATTCAGACTCTAATTTGGGTGGGCAGGTGCAAAGGCATCGGAGTGTTTACCTTTTTTAATAGGTTGTTATGATGCTTTTTAATTCAGATATATGTTCAAGTCATTCTCCGTTCATTCCAGGTTCATTCATTCCTCCCCACTGGTTAACTCAGTAGGAATACCATCAGATCTCTCCACATTTATTGTATTTGCTTTACTACTTGTAGAGTCCAGTAGGTAGGAACTGTAGACTGAGAATGGTGGAAACTCTTGACTTGGTCCTCCACCGTTCCTTGTTGTGGGATCATCTGGGCTTGACACTGGAAGGATCAAAAATGATGTTGTATCGAGCCTTTATTGTTGTATTTTGAAGTCTGCAGAGGTGTGGCATGAGAGAGGTCTTGAGAAATGGAAAAGGACTGAAAAGCAGGAGATCTGGGTTGATTCTGAGCACCAGCAGATTCTGAATCTTCCTACTGATGTTGGGGATCTGAGACATGTTTCCTTTCCCTTTCCTGACAAGGTTAACATGGCTGGCTATGACTGAAGTATTGGCACGTGCCAGTTCTTCAAAAGACACATTGAGTGAATTTGGAGTACACATTTTGCAGCTGTCCAAGGTACTCAACTGCCTGAATGTGAAGGAAAACAGCCTCACAGCTCCATTCATATACAGTCGTACCTTGGAAGTCGAACAGCCTAGTTATCGAAACGTTTTGGTTCCCAAACGATCGAAACCCGGAAGTGAGTGTTACAGTTTTCGAACGTTCTTTTGGAAGCCGAACATCTGATGGGGCTTCCATGGCTTCTGATTGGCTGCAGGAACTCCCTGCAGCCAATCAGAAGCCGCACTTCAGTTTTCGAACTTTTTGGAAGTCAAATGGACTTCCAGAACGGATTCCGTTCAATTTCCAAGGTACGACTGTATAATATAGATACTTTTCTTTTGTTCCTTAGTAACTTTAAGAATGAATACATTCAATGGAAGAATGTGCTGTCATTGACACAGTTCTAGTGAAATGCACAGATGTATTTGATTGGAATGTGGTGAATCCAATGCAGTTTTCCCCAACACTGGGACGCCAAATAGCCCCAGCTTGCTTGGCCAGTGATGATGGGAGATGTAGTTGAATAACCTATGGGAATCCAAGTCTGGGGAAATTGCGTGAAGGGGCTGCTATGCTAGGACCCGGGAATGTTTTTTTCTTTGCAGAAGACCTTGCTAGCAAAAGGATATCTAGAGGCAGGGCCAGGCAGCATGCCTGATCCTGGCACTGTGGGCTAGGAGCACAGCCCTGCTCCTCAGTACTCTTCTGATGCCCCTTTCGTACCTGTGCACAAACAGCTGCTTTTACAGAAGCTTCCATGCAACCAGAATACCCAGTTATGTTGGCATCCAGGTACTGAGGAAGTCGATGCACAAACAATGGTTTGTGCTGCCTGTCGGTCAGTCTCTCCCTTTCCCTCTCTCCCCTTGCAGATGGCCACACTGACACATGGGTACCCCTAGATCAGGGCCGATTGCGGGCTGTGTGCCAGGAGCTGTGCCCTTAGGGCAGAGCTTTCCAGACCGTGTCGCGACATGTTAGTGTGTCGGCTGCAGTGTGTAGGTGTGTCGTGCAAACGCTCCCTCCGCTCCTCTCAGGGCTGGAAAAGGGTTAGTTTAACCTCCGGTTTGCTAAATTACTGCATCACTGAATTACTGCGTCACGAAATGGTGCAGGTCTAAATAGTGTGTCATCAACATGAATGCCTGGAGGCGGTTGGAGGATGGATGGCAGTTAACAGATTGAGGTTGAATCCTGACAAGACAGAAGTACTGTTTTGGGGGACAGGGGGCGGGCGGGTTTGGGGGACTCCCTGGTCCTGAATGGGGTAACTGTGCCCCTGAAGGACCAGGTGCACAGCCTGGGAGTCATTCTGGACTCACAGCTGTCCATGGAGGCACAGGTTAATTCTGTGTCCAGGGCGGCTATCTACCAGCTCCATCTGGTACATAGGCTGAGACCCTACCTGCCCGCAGACTGTCTCTCCAGAGTGGTGCATGCTCTGGTTATCTCCCGCTTGGACTACTGCAATGCGCTCTATGTGGGGTGACCTGGAAACTACAACCAATCCAGAATGCAGCAGCTAGACTGGTGACTGGGAGTGGCTGCCGGGACCACATAACACTGGTCCTGAGAGATCTGCATTGGCTCCCAGTACGTTTCCGAGCACAATTCAGAGTGTTGGTGCTGACCTTTAAAGCCCTAAACGGCCTTGGTCCTGTATACCCGAAGGAGCGTCTCCACCCCCATTGTTCAGCCCGGACACTGAGGTCCAGCTCCGAGGGCCTCCTGGCAGTTCCCTCATTGTGAGAAGCGAGGTTACACGGAACCAAACAGAGGGCCTTCTCGGTAGTGGCACCCACCCTGTGGAACACCCTCCCTTCAGATGTGAAGGAAATAAGCAGTTATCCTATCTGTAAAAGACATCTGAAGGCAGCCCTGTTCAGGGAAGTTTTTAATATTTAATGTTGTACTGTTTTTAACATTTGATTAGGAGCCTCCCAGAGTGGCTGGGGAGACTCAGCCAGATGGGCAGGGTATAAATAAATTATTATTATTATTATTATTATTATTATTATTATTATTATTTATTAAGCTCTGCCTTAAGGCATCGCTGCCCCTTCCTGCCCCTAACACATGACTTTGCGGTTCAGGCATGTCATTTGAATGGGGTGTGCAGATGTAAAGCATACAGTAAAATTGGGCATCCTCTGCAGTATGTAGGAATTTCATGGGAAATGGTTGGGGATTTCTCATGAAATGAACTGAGGATTTCTCAACCAACCAACTGATGAAGTGGGTTTTCCCTGTAGAAAGTTTGATTCATTCTTATGCAGCATCCAAAAAGGGTTGACATTGGAAACTGTGTCTACAGTATAACGTGGGCATTTCACGTAACAGATCTGGGGCACTTTTGCCCATTGCAAATCACAAATGTGTTTCCTGTGTGTACACTCTATTGCACATCATAAAGCATGAGCAAACAGGTCACCCACGTTTACAAGGCCAAATCTGCATAACAGGATTTCAACAGGTGCCGTCATGAACAAGGATCCAGCCACGTACAGTTGTGTCCTTCTCTCTCCCCCCCCCCTTTCTTTTTGTCACTTTACTGAGATATTTAGGTGTGGCCAAAGCCCAGTCATTTATAATTTCACAGTTTTCAGGATGCTGATGCGAAAGTAAGCAATCATTTCAACAGAGCCGTATACTCTAAATTCAGCCTTTTAGATTTCTGCTTAGAGGTTTTTTAACTTTGTATTTCTGCTAAGAGTTCAGCTCTTTACTGGATCACTGTGGACATAATTGGAGAAAGACTCTCCTCCCTGGAAGAGAGGGGAGTGGTTGTGGGCGGGAGCCCGAGCTCCGCCCCTACCAGGGGGCGGTAGCCCCCTGCCTCCCCCACTCACCTGGCTGGCGCCCCCGCCCATCAGCAGGCACCCAACCAGGTGCCTCCGAGGGGGCATGTTCAGCAGCCTATGTGCTGCGTCGCCAGCCCCTCCTCGGCCTCATTCTCCTCTCCGTCGTCTCGTCGCGAGTCACCCACCCTCCACTCCCTTCAAGCTCAGGGTCTTAGTTCCTTGGCCTTGCTATGGACCTTAGGTTGGTCGCCCTGGTTGTCCAGGGGGCCTGGTAGGAATTTTTCCATTTGGCATTAGGCTTTTTGGTTTTTTCGCCTACCTCGTAGCAATCGTCACAACTTTCGTGGTATTGGTGGGTAGGTTAGGCATTGGAATAATGTGTTGTGGTGTGTCAAAGAGCTAGCTGTGGCCATTGCCTATGCCTTCAATCTCTAGGGGTATTCCGTTAAAGGAATCCGGCGGTCGTGTACTCTGTCCGATGCCTGCTTGGCGGGAGGCCATGGCACGACCCTCGGTGACATCAGGGGAGAGCCTATAGTTGGATTAGCATCAACAGGCTCCACCTACTGGTGAATAAACCCCCTTGTTTTAGAGATCCAATGCCTAAGCCAATACCTTTTCACTGCTGTAATCAATAAAAGTTGTGGCCTTTTCTTGCCCATTAACCTTATATCACGTGTCCTTGTGTATTCATTCCACATTGCGGGGGTCGAGTCCTCGAACCACAATGTGCATGATGTGAAGAAGAATTTGAATTAGCAATCACTAATAGTTTGAACTATCTGATGCCTTCCTAAGGAATCACATTTGGTCACAGAAAAACATTGCTTCGTTTCCTTGACCTCATCCGCTAACTTGTGTTTTCATCTCACCTTCTTCCTGTCTGCATAGTCTCTTTGTCTTTTGAAGTTTTGATATTTCAGTTTTCCCTGAAACATTCCCAATTTAGGGATATGTGTGTGTCATATATGCTTCTTAAAGGAATTCAGTGCTCTTTTTAATTGCTTCCATACTCCCAAACCTTAGGGAATCGTGTTTTTCAGACATTCTCTTGTAACCTCAAGAGCTAGAATGTAACTTTTTTTTTTTTTAAATGAAAGCTGAGGTTCTTTTCTAATTGCCTGCCTGGTGCCTAGGGCATTAATAAAAACAGCAGATATTGCAATAGAAGTGATAATATTGCAGCACTGATTCCTAGGGCTTTTTATTATGCTTCTTAGTGCTCATGTGGTCTCTGCCTTCAACATCCACAAGGGTAAGGAAAATCTCTCATTGGCTTCGGTGTGACAATCTCTCATTGATCGGTGTGACAGTCACATGAAGCGCATGGCTGTCTGGCTTTCCTTTAAACATATTGCCCTTGTGCATTTCACTTGAAGGCCACCTCCCATTCAGCGAAGAGCACCGATAACCACTTGAAAACGGGATATAAAACACGCACAATTGGTTTGCACCATTTAAATTTCTTTAACTATAATAATTTAATAATAATAATAATTTATTATTATTTAATTAATTTATTATTTATACCCTGCCCAACTGGCTGGGTTTCCCCAGCCACTCTGGACGGCTCCCAGCAGAATATTAAAAACACGATAAAACATCAAACAGTAAATTTTTCCCTAAACAGCTTGCTAAAAACATTAGGGGCCAGATTCCATGAAGTAGTTCCAACTAAGGTCTCCCGCTAGTGGAATGGGACTTGCCACCCTCCTTGCTTTTTTTTCTGGGGGGACGCAGGGGGTCACATACCCCTAAACATTTTGTGAATCTAAGTTTGGCCTCATTGAGGGGCAGTATTTCAATATGAGGAGGAAAATGAGAGTACCCCTAAACATGCAGGGGGCGGAGAGGAGAGGTTGTTCTGTTAGACAAGCAGAAATCCTTGCTCTGCTATAACGTTTGTTTTAGTGCAATACAGTCATACCTCGGGATAAATGCGCTTCAAGTTAAGTATTTTCGGGTTGTGCTCTGCGGCGACCCGGAAGTAACGGAGTGCGTTACTTCCGGGTTTTGCTGCATGCGCATGCACAGACGGTCAAAATGATGTCACGCACATGTGCGGAAGCGGCGAAACGTGACCTGCGCAGGCGTGGGTTGCGTTCACTTCAGGATACGAACGGGGCTCCGGAACGGATCCCATTCGCATCCCGAGGTACCACTGTACTAAATTCCTTGCTAGGTGTGTACCCAAGATGTGCTAAGCATGCTGCAAAAATGGATGGATGTGGAATGGGTGGATGTGACCAGCATCTGTTTCTAGACATCATGTGTATCATACTAATAGACTTACAAGGAGACAGTGAGTCCTTGTGGATCCCTATAAATGGTACTCTTCAATGCAGGCCTAAGTTTACAGCTCCTTATATGTGTCTAGACTACCTGTGTTTCTTCCTTCGGTTTGGGCTCCATAAGAAAGATTTAAGAGAGTGCTTTTATTGTTGCTGGTTTTAAGCAGCAGTTGAGGCCTGATGTGAAACTGGCACCCCCCCCCAAAAAAAAGGCCATTGTGTTACCATCTTTGGGTTGCTTCTTTGCATCAGGCCATGAAAAGCTCCTCCTGCTGCTCTTAACCATGAATCTTCCTCCCCTCCCCCTGGAATAGGAAACTGGAGATAAAACTGGAGATAAAACTGGTTGACTGGAGATAAAAATGATTGGCAATACTGAATGGGGCTGCTGGGAAACGAGAGAGGAAGCGTAAGAATGCTCGGGTGAACCTTGAGTTATGCAGAAGTAAAAACAGCAACACATTTCTTTAAAACCTGAAGGGGCAACCCTTGCAAAGAAAAGTCCAGTTTAGATTAAGCATGCTGAGTCCATGAAAAGTCAAATCACACCAGCCTGCCCATTGGCAGTCTGGCTAGGGGGCTGAAGTTCAACACCTTGTTCCCCACCACCACCAGTTCCCCACCCCTGTCTTAGACTTCACCCCTATCGATCACACTCCATCCCCTGCTCTGTGAAGTTCCACCCCAGCCATCTCAGGATCTGAGCCTCCGAAGACCTGGCCTACGTTTTTTTTTTGGGGGGGGGGGGGGTTGGAGGCAGAAGAAGCTAAGGCTGGTAAAATCAAAGATACTGAGCTTTAACTTCTGGGAAGAGGGGGCATTGGGGGAGGGTTCTCACCCATGCCCCAGAATAGTAGTTCCCACAGAGAGATAGGATCTCATAGAATCATAGAATCATAGAATCATAGAGTTGGAAGAGACCACAAGGGCCATCGAGTCCAACCCCCTGCCAAGCAGGAAACACCATCAGAGCACTCCTGACATATGGTTGTCAAGCCTCTGCTTAAAGACCTCCAAAGAAGGAGACTCCACCACACTCCTTGGCAGCAAATTCCACTGTCGAACAGCTCTTACTGTCAGGAAGTTCTTCCTAATGTTTAGGTGGAATCTTCTTTCTTGTAGTTTGGAACCATTGCTCCGTGTCCGCTTCTCTGGAGCAGCAGAAAACAACCTCTCTCCCTCCTCTATGTGACATCCTTTTATATATTTGAACATGGCTATCATATCACCCCTTAACCTCCTCTTCTCCAGGCTAAACATGCCCAGCTCCCTTAGCCGTTCCTCATAAGGCATCGTTTCCAGGCCTTTGACCATTTTGGTTGCCCTCCTCTGGACACGTTCCAGTTTGTCAGTGTCCTTCTTGAACTGTGGTGCCCAGAACTGGACACAGTACTCCAGGTGAGGTCTGACCAGAGCAGAATACAGTGGCACTATTACTTCCCTTCCCTATTACTTCTCTACCCACCCCCCGCAAGCTGGAACAATCAGGTGCCTACTTCTCATTTCTCTTTAAGGAACTGCGTTCTTCTTCAAACCCTGTCCATCACGTCATGCAGTGACTCTGGCAACGAATAACATCTATCAACTTCTCTTTATCTTGTAGCAGCTGTGCCACGTCATTTATCTTTAGGTGTCTTTTGCTCGGTATCAGTCTTCACAGTACAAATCTGTCTCCTCTTTTAGCTTGCTGCGTGCTAGTGTAAAGTGGAGCTATGGTTTGTATTTTGGTTTTTTACTAGAGGCTGTAGGTGTTCCTTCCCCACCATCTAACGGGTCTTTGGTATGATGCACCAGTGATACAGTGGTACCTCGGGTTACAGACGCTTCAGGTTACAGACTCCGCTAACCCAGAAATAGTACCTCGAGTTAAGAACTTGGCTTCAGGATGAGAACAGAAATCGCATGGCGGCAGTGGGGGGCCCTGTTAGCTAAAGTGGTACCTCAGGTTAAGAACAGTTTCAGGTTAAGAATGGACCTCCATAATGAATTAAGTTCTTAACCCCCGAGGTACTACTGTATTCGCCAAGGCTCAAGTTGGATTTAGTGTACAGTGGAAATAGTACCTGTTCTTAATCTGAGGTACCACTTTAGCTAATGGGACCTCCTGCTGCGCCGCCACCGCACAATTTCTATTCTCATCCTGAAGCAAAGTTCTTAACCTGAGCTACTATTTCTGGGTTAGCAGAGTCTGTAAACTGAAGCGTATGTAACCTGAAGCGTCTGTAACCCGAGGTACCACTGTATTTTTAAGTAAGGCTTTTGTTTTGAAGCACTGAGCCGCAAAACCTTCTCCAAAAATATGGCTAATCTCTTAACTATTTTTGGTGTTGCCGCTGCCAGCAATTCCAAGTACAGTGCTGCCTCGCAAGACGAAATTAATCCGTTCCGCGAGTCTCTTCATCTAGTGGTTTTTCCGTCTTGCGAAGCAAGCCCATTGACGGCTTAGCGGATTAGCGCTATTAGCGGATTAGCGGCTTTTAGCGGCTTAGCGGCTTAGAAAAAGGGGGGGAAAGGGAAAAAACCCCGCAGGAACTCAGAAGACATTTTCGTCTTGCGAAGCAAGCCCATAGGGAAATTCGTTTTGCGAAGCGCCTCCAAAACGGAAAACCCTTTCGTCTAGCGGGTTTTCCGTCTTGCGAGGCGTTCGTCTTGCGGGGCACCACTGTAGATTGCAGAAATTGGTGTAATAGAGATCTGCGAGAAAATTGACAGAGAACTTTGTGCCATTCCTGGTTACTTTGTGCAGATCACTGGCATACATTAGTGCTTTCGAGCCCATTCCAGACACAGTGAATATCTGTTAGGCAAAACTTATCCTTGTATTCCATCACCAGGACTTCTCTGTTTTCTGAGAACTGCTATGTTGGTTCTAGTATCTAGCACGGAATATACATTACCTGAGAATATCAGCAGCTTCCCTACTCATAACAGGCTTATAGCTTTGGTGGTTATGGCCTGTAACACTAGCAAGTTTCCTAGGAAAATGGGATTTGGAAAATTTTCCTATACAAATTAGGATACTTTGCATTGGAAAACTTTCTGGTGCCCAAGAGTGCTTTAATTTGCTGTGTTCGGTTTACGTGTATAGTGGTACCTCAGGTTACATGCGCTTCAGGTTACATACGCTTCAGGTTACACACTCTGCTAACCCAGAAATAGTGCTTCAGGTTAAGAACTTTGC
The DNA here is from genome assembly GCF_951804945.1 of Podarcis cretensis. Classification (NCBI taxonomy): domain Eukaryota; kingdom Metazoa; phylum Chordata; class Lepidosauria; order Squamata; family Lacertidae; genus Podarcis; species Podarcis cretensis. Next base: position 133,680,388 of record NC_137170.1, on the reverse strand, counting down.
TTCAGGATAAGAACAGAAATCAGGCTCTGGCGGCGTGGCGGCAGCAGGAGGCCCCATTAGCTAAAGTGGTGCTTCAGGTTAAGAACAGTTTCAGGTTAAGAACGGACCTCCGGAACGAATTAAGTACTTAACCCGAGGTACCACTGTATTTAGCAAGCAGAGCTAGAATGTTGAAGCTTGTCTAATGTTATAGTTGCAGTTGGCATGCATTCATTGTGACTAATGAATTTACGAAATAAAATGTTCCACGAAAAAACAGATAAAGCACATTTTACAAGTAATGTTTTCTGGGGGGAAATAATCACTCCACATTGCTAACTAGCACACCCCAAAAGGTGGGCCTCTTGAACAGCACAGTGAAATGCAACAGAAAAAGCCAAGTGGGTATGAGTAGAATTGGACAGATGAGTCTTAATGCATTTCTGAATGTTTTGTGCAATGAAAGTTTCTATGGCAGAATAGAAACTTTCTAGTGCAGAATATGGCAGCAAGGCTGCTCAAGGAGGTGACCAACACTTGTTCTGAAAGAGCTTCACTGGCTGCCAGTATGCTGCTGGATCTTGTGTGTGTGTGTGTGTGTGTGTGTGTGTGTGTGTGTGTTTGTCATTTTTTTGTATACTGATAATAGCATGAAGCAATGTAAACACCAAATAATGAGTAGCAATCACCAGGAATAAAGCAAAATACAGTCATTTTACACACACCTCAGAAAATAATAGCAGCATGTTAAATTAAATCACCAAGCCAAAAAGATGCATGAGTCCCACAGGGTCTGGGTAAGATAGTTCATCAGGTTTAAGGTCTTCCACCTAGCAGTTCAAAAGCACACCAAAGTGCAAGTAGATAAATAGGTACCACTCCAGCGGGAAGGGAAACAGCATTTCCGTGCGCTGCTTAGTCATTCTGGCCACATGACCCGGAAGCTGTCTGCGGACAAACTCCAGCTCCCTCGGCCTATAGAGCGAGATGAGCGTGCAACCCCAGAGTCGTTCACAACTGGACTTAACTGTCAGGGGTCCCTTTAGCTTTACCTATTAGCATATTTGGGACTCTGAACCGGATTACCTTCAGGGAGGCCTTACATTTTTTTATTCCCCTGTGTGGTCACTTCTGCCCTTGCAAGAGGCCCTCTTAGTAGTTCTGTTTTCTCCAAAGTTCACCTTACATCTACTAAGAGCAGGGTCTTTCGTGTGGTAGCACCTGCCTTTGAGAATGTGCTTCCAATGAACAGCAGATCAGGCACCTTCCATCCTGGCATTTACGCTCACCTGTTCACTCAACAGTGTATCTGAAGAAGTGTGCATGCACACAAAAGCTCATACCAAGAACTATCTTAGTTGGTCTTTAAGGTGCTACTGGAAGGAATTTTTTTATTTTGTTCTGTTCACTCAAGGCGTTCACTGCGGGGTGATCCATCTATGTTGATACAGTAATTTGATACTCCAATTTGCAACGTATTTTGAATTTGTTTTATGGACGCAATTTTTACTGTTTTATGATGTTCACCACCATGGTGGTTGACGATAATTTTTGCAAAAAGATAAATAATAAAACAACAGCACCTTCTTCTTATTCTCCATTTGGGGGCCAGGGTGGCGGTGTTATGCCAACAAATTTGTTTTATAACATAAGCTTGGCAACCGGAGATCTTGTTTTTGTGTGGTTTTTTTTACTTGTGATGTCGGACTGAGAAAGAAGGAGGTTATGTAAGGTATTTGATGTTTTCCGGAGCAGCAAAATTGCATGTGAAGAAAGAATCTCTGTAATGCATGAAAAAGCGTCAACTTATAGCAAAGAGCAGGCGGATGAGAATTGGGGTTCAAAGGAGGACGGCCCTTCCTCATTTTGTTTTGCAAATATTTTATCTTTAGTTCTTCTCTAATGGCACAGACGAAGTGTTAAAGACAGAAGAATTCTGTGAACTGGAAGACTAAAGATAACAATGCATATTTGGCTTCATATAATTAATTTGCAGATGACCGTTGGGAATGTGGCAGGCAGGTTGTGCTGCTTTCACAACAGCCTTGCAGCACAACCCCACATAGGTTTACCCAGAATTTTGTCTTGCTGTGTTCAGCAGGTTTCAGTCACTAGTAAGAGTGCAGCCTAATTCAATAGCAGCTTCTCCCCAACGGTGGACAAGCCACAGGGAAAAAATACTGATATATGAACTTCGAAATCATAGCAATCAATATGCAACAAATAGTTTCTTTCGTTCCCACCTCCACTTGATTAGCATTGTGCTTTAAAACGTAAGCAACCTCTTTAATTTTTTTTTTTAAATGGATACTTTCTGTATCCTGAAAATAGAGCCATATATCGCTTAGCCTTATCAGAACCTTGTCTAGCCATGGTGTGTTTTGGGGTTTTGTTCCTGTTGAAAGCTGTATCTTTTTCACTTTGTCCTCTTCTTTTTCCCTCTCTGCCCATCCAACCTTTTGAGTTCTCTACTTCCCACCACCACCCCTTTTTTTATTTTTTGAGGGAGATGGCCTTGAGGAGGTGGTTTTGTTTCCGAGGCAGAAGGCAAGGCTTGACCAGCTGGTATCTTGAACTGACACAGGTGCAAAGACCACAGGGGGTGGGATACAAGAATAATTATAGGTTTCTGAAGCATCAGGCCTTGCCTCAAAGGGGAGAACTGTTCTTTATGGAAAATTAATGACAAGGCTCGAACTCTGTCAGGACCACTATGGTTGTCATAAGAGGAGTAATGCCTTAAAGGGACAGCTCCCCCCCCCCCGCCCTCTCCACAGGAAGTTTGGAGACCAAACCCAGCATTTTAATGTCCAGGCAGTGGAGATTTCTAATGACTGGCGTTAGACATAGCAGCTTCCATGCTTGCTAACCTGGCGATTACATGCTCTTAAGAGTTTTCTGTGCAGCAGAGAGTAAACTGAGGCCAGGAAGAGAGAGAGAGAGAGAGAGAGAGAGAGAGAGAGAGAGAGAGAGAGAGAGGCGCGCAAATATTTCAGCCCTGTGATAGAAAGAAGGAACATCCTAATACAGTAAGCCCTCAACTTACACAGAGGCAACGTATCAGGGATAGCGCCTAAAGCCAAAATCAAGTGTAGTCAAACCGTATTGAGTGCAATGGCGGGTGGGATTGCCAAAGACTTTTTTCTCCTGCGCTCAGTCCCCCCTTTTAAATTTTGTTTTGTTTTGTTTGTTTGCCAGGCATGTAAAGCTGAATGCACACAAGTTAAATGTGCACCAGTTGCATAGAATACTTACTGAATTCTATCTGGGGGGTGGGGAGTGAACCTTACACTGGTTTGTATGTTATACCAACTCTTGTTCTCTAGGTGTTTTCCCTTGACTACTCAGCATTGCGTGGAAAGGCTAAAATGTAAAAGGCTGGCCTATATAAATGGACTGTTACAGCACTTTCGATATCCCACTTTTCTGTCCCGGTGGCCTGGCATTTATACCAACAGCTAGCGGTTCTGAGCAGAGCCTCAAGGAGCTTTCCCCGCTGGTTCCTCTTGCCCTGCTGAAAGGAGCTATGAGCCACTGGGCCGAAAGTAATTTGGTTTGCACTGTAGAGGAGCACTTTCTGTGCCTTCCACCCCACAAAAACTAAAGCTTTCCCTTTTTGGCACAGAGGTATTTGTGCCAGGACCCCAGAGAAGATGCAACTGCAGCCTGCGAATAGTCTGCTTGTGTGCTAAGCAAACCTTTCAGATGGATCGGGGAGGGGAAGGAATTTGACTGATTGTGGAGCAGCCTCCTAGTGTTTGGGGGTTGGTTCACAAGTGGTTGCTCCTGGGGTTGCTAGGCAACTGGAAAGGGCCTCTGCTGTCCTCCGTCCTCCTCCTAGAATGGAGGAGAAGTGGCACTTGTAGCTGTTATTCTGTGGGGAAATTCATAGAATTGTGGAATTGGAAGGGATCTTGAGGGTCATCGTGTCCAACTCTCTGCAAAGCAGGAATCTCTTACCCAACATGGGTCTTTGAACCAACCACCCTGATATGAAAAGTCTTGTGCTATACCGACTGAGCTATAGCACAGCAGATAATGTATTTCTCCTTTCTTTTCTTATGACTGTTTTGGCCTATCCATATGTTTCCGCCAATTAGGGAAGGGATGGGGCAGCTGTGGCCCTCCAGATATTTCTGAGCTACACTTCCCATCATTCCCATTGGCCTTGCCAATGATGGGAATCGAGCGGTACCTGGAGGGCCATGCGTTCCCTACCCCTGTGTCTGTCTTCTGTTTCTCGGCAGTGTTGGCAACTGTTGGATTGGGTGATCTAATGACGTCTTCCTTCTCTGTCTGCAGACATGCCTTGAGCTGGAACGCTACCTTCAGACGGAGCCCAGGAAGATATCGGAGAGCTTTGGTGATGATTTGGACTGTTTCCTCCACACTGCCTCTGCTCAAGACACAGAAGACACCATCCAGCAGCTGGATCCCCTCTTGTTACCTGTAGACATGAGTCCTTGCGACAAGAATTCCAACATGGACGTTATCGTCTCGCGGGACAAACTCTTGTCCGAGACTTGCCTCAGCTTGCAGCCTACCAGCTCCTCCACAGAGGGCTATACTGCCGTTAACCAGGCCCAACTCAACGCAGTGACCTCACTAACGCCTCCCTCCTCCCCTGAGCTCAGTCGCCATCTTGTAAAAACCTCACAGACTGTCTCCGCAGTGGATGGCACAGTTACGCTGAAGTTAGTTGCAAAGAAGACCGCCCTCAGCTCTATAAAAGTCGGTGTGGTAGCACCGGCTAGCACAACAAAGTGTGCGCTCAGTGACAGCGAGCAAGGAGGGACGGGGGCAGATGCTTTGCCGGAAAACAAGAAGAGGGTTCATCGCTGTCAGTTTAATGGGTGCCGGAAGGTTTATACAAAGAGCTCACACTTAAAAGCGCACCAGAGGACTCACACAGGTACTTACGTTGGATGCTTGGGTCTCGTGCTTGCTTGTTTGTTTGTTTGTTACGTTCAGAGTTGGAAGTCCCTAGATGAGAGTTGTCTATTGGAAGATGGTTTGGAGCAATGTGTTCCATGTGTTTCTGAAGTGCGGGGTGGGAATTTGCTGTCTGAGTATGATCTTGCTTGCATGGAAGACCCCTGAAAGAGTCTCAGGTTTCCCTGCATTTGGTACACGTTTCAGAATTCCCCCAAAACACTGGGGATGCAAAGCCTGTGTTCACATGTAATGCTATGCCACATCTTCTGGTTTACTGTGAGCAAGCAGCATTTGCACGACACGATCTTCAAGCGAACAAAGCAACCAGGGCTTCAACCATGATCGTGAGTTTTTAGGTAATGGAAAGCCAAGGTTTGCTGGTTTGTTCACCCCACTCATGCCAGGGGAGGAGCAAAGTGAGAGCATGTTGGGAGCACATTGTTTGTGAAATCTGGATTACTGTTACATGCAGACACAGCCAATGTGGTGCACAGGTCATCGGATGTGAAAAGCTTTTTGCTATTTGTTTGAACCATCTAGATTTCCATATCTTGGTCACAGAAAGCACCTCCAAGTATAGCATATATTCTCTCCGTGAATGATGCGGATTAATGTAGCAGGATTAATGCACTGTCAATGCTGTTAGCTCGAGGGGGTGAGTGAATTGGCTTTATTTCACACCTGGTTTATGAGTCTGGCAGTTCTTTGATGGAATGAGTTGAGGACAGAAGAGTGGGCTGGATTCTAATCAGTTTAGCTTTGTATTGGTTGCATGCATTTCAAGTGGTGAAGTCTGTGAACTAATAGGATTCTGTAAAAAACCTTGAGGGAAACGGCTTTAGTCCTATCATCAAAAGAAATGTAAACTTCGAAAGACCTCCACCCTGGTTCCCATCCCACAAACAGTTGACATCTGGACAGCAGACTGAGCAAACACACAGGTCACAGACTTCCCCACTCTGCTGAGACATACTGTATTTCTGTTTAAACTATAGTGATTATTTATAAAGGTGCAAATATGTTCTTAGGCTGGTAGTTGAAATGACACTTCTCAGTGTGCTTAGAAATGTCACTTGTGCCAGGATCAAGGAATTTTTCTGGGCGGTAGTGTTTCTATGCCTTTGAGATGGGGCTTCCTCTCAGTATCTTAAGAGTACTTTAAAAAAAAACACACCCCAAAACTTGAGATATGCCCTAGGAATAATTTTGTGCTGTTGATTTTGCATCATCATCATTTACCATGCCATCACACTTGTAAAACACCACCCCCTTAATTCTTTCCAGAGTAATCTTGCAAGGTCATTGCTTCTTCCCATGCTCAGATGTGGCAGCTGACATAGAGTGTTTTGCCCACAGCCACAGATACCTATGGCTGACCACAAGTTTGAATCCAAGTGTCCCAGTCAGAGTTTAGTTTTTTGTCTAGCAAATTGTATCCTCTTCATGTAGAGCTTTTCACTGTGTGAACTACATCACATTAGAAATGATTTTAGACATTCAAGGAGGCCCACGCTATAAACCTCTAGCTGAACTCTACAGTCTTAGTATGGACAATGTGGATTGCAAAAGTCCTTGTGTCAGAATTTCTCAGTGGAAAACAGGAGAAAAGAACAAATTGAAATGAGTGAGCTTTTAAACAGCCAGTTCTCCATAAGCTCTTTCCCCTCTAAATATTCGGATTACATGAGTTGATCTATCCCGTCTTCTTTCTCTACACTCTCTCTACTCTCAGAACATTTCTCAAAATAATTATTCTGCAATTGATTAATGTCTCTGCTCTCTTTCTCAGCTTTCCTCATGAGGATGATACAGTTCCATGACTGCTGTGCTATTTTTTGCTTTTAAAGGAACTGCTGAGTCAGTTTCCTCAATTTTGCTGTTGAACATGCAGTCTTTGATGATAATGCCACCATGCCATTAACATGTCTTTATAAAAGAGAGTTCCTAGAGATAGGTTTCCACCCTTATAAAGATAAATTTCCTGGACTAGTAGAAATTAATATTATGCAGAGGATTTTCAAAGACTGTGGCGTAGAGTTTCTGCATTGTAGTGGCTTAAAATCACCCCTGTTCAAGGACCACCTTGGCCACATGCTTTCCATGTGGTGCTGGGGAAACTGTGGGTTCCTTTCCAGCAGCACACTAAACCATGGTTTGCTTTAATAATAATTTAAAATCCAAACTATTAGCAAAATGATGCTCATAACTATGTTTTGTCAGTTTGGACATCACACCAAAGTGCTCATCATGGAGCTGGGAGTTGATGGCATGATGGGAGTTGTAGTCCAACTGCATCTGAGGGCTAGTGGTGCCTCAATCCTGGTGTAGATGACTGAACTAAATGGACCGATGGTCTGAATCCATAAAAGGCAGATTCATGTGTTCCTAACGTAAAGTGAAGTGCTCTGAACTCCCTAAAGTGCTATATAATCCATGTTTAGTATTAGTGCTTCTCATGCCACTGGAGGTAATAATTTCAGTTTACTCATAAGTTGTAGATGAGCACTGTTATCTGATTGTGGCACACTTTGGTCTATCAGCTTAGGTTGGTATTTGAATGGTCTGGTGTGAGAAGAGCAAGGGGGCTGGGTTTCATGGACATTTGGTCCACGGTGACTCTCGGTGAGTCTAGTTTTCAAACCTGATACTGGTCAGATCGAGACTTCCTGGCAGCAGTCAACTAGCAGCAGAAAGCTGTGTCGTGTTCTAGGTCATCAAGAGGCAGCCTTCAGACATGCAGGACTAGACCTTCTTTGAACAAAAGGTGAAACCAGGTGTAAAAAATGACTTCAGGGAGTGGACACACCCTTGAATTAAGGTTCTGGCATGATTCCTACTGAGCTTGTACTCAGAAGTAGAACTAGTATTTAGTTTCAGAACTGAACTCCGTCTTTCCTGGCCCTGTTCTAAGCTTTGTTCATTTCATTTAGTGAGGGGAGATGCTTTTTGTAGCTTCCAGTTGGGAATTTCCCTTGCCATTCAAATGCAAATCACCCAGATATCTACCAGTGAATCCCAATCTACCTTCTGACTCCCCCAGCTCTGGGCCACACCTTTCAGCCTTGAACAAATTCATCGGAAAGAGAAAGAAGGTCAGTGGCTATGTGCAGGATATAGCCCTCCTATACGTGTTGTCCCTGACACCTTCACATGCTGGATATGGAGAATGAAGCACCCTCTCACCTTGCTTGTATAGTTACATTTCTGGACCTGATCACTATTGCAAATGAGATACTGGGCTGGGTGGGCCCAGAAGTCTGACCCAGAACAGCTGTGCTTATGTTTACATGGCTTGCCTTTCTCAATCTGCACCGTCTGATCCCTCTCGACAATAAAGCTAGCATTACTTATGCAGGAAGAGAGCTAAATTGCCTCCAAAACCAAAATAGGAAGTATTAAAGGGGTGTGGTTTGGAAATTTTGGGGTGTATTGTCAGGATCCCAAGCACACGTACCCAAGATTACAGCCACGGAGCAGTTATTTTGCTGGGTCCTTTGTCTTTCCACGCAGCCGTAGCTTCTTGGAACCATCATACACGGTGTCAATTGTGAACATGCTTGGCAGTGCCAATGGCTGCCAGCCACTTGGCTCAGTTGACAGCTGAACTGAAGGTCTGAAAAGATTGTGAGATATTATTTTTCCCTTTGGCTGCTGGTAGCGCTCTCATGTGCAGGAGAAGAGGAGGCTCTGTGTGGCTTAATTGCTCCGCATCTCTACAATAAAACGGAAAGACAAAGGCTTCTCTCTCCTTGAACATAAGTGGATGGGTTTCTTCTGCCATGCAGCGTCTCAAGCAATCATCTTGCCAACTCTGGTGGACGGATGAGATTTGCTGTAGGGCGGCCTTGGGGGTGACCACAGAATGCACCCTTGATTTTCCCTGTGAAGATCCATATGCATTCCACTGACTGCAAAGTTGACAATCTCTGTGCAGGGAGAAGAAAGCAAAGCGCAAAATACCTGGTCCCTTGCTGTCGGGGGGGGGGGGACTGAAGCAGGCAGAAGGAGAGGGCAGAGGACAGAGAGAAGGGAGGGTTTTCTCACTTGATTTGATTTATTATATTTCTGTGCTGCTTTTCATTCAAATGAACCTCAAAGCGGCTTACTGACAGCAAAGAACGATAACCCAACGGAACACAGTAAAACATCACAAATACAGCTTAAACCATATAGAATGAAACAATGACAATCTATAAAACACTGTCAACAATTTTAAAAAATAAGCGGAACGTCACAATTAAAGCAAAAGTCATATTATATGATTAACAGATCAACACAGCATTTATAATCTATAAAGCAATGCTAACATTCAGAATATAGCAATCAGAAAATAAGCTTAAGTGCTGTTAAGTTCATACACACCCTCTCCACACCCCTATGACTCGTAATCTTCCGCTCTGTTAAAACGCAGACACATAGCTCAACGGTAGATCATGTTGTGCAAACCAAGGGTCCAAGGTCCAAGGCAGGGCTCCCGAGTGACTCACACCTGAAACCGGTGTGCCACTACCAATCACTATGGGCCAGATGGATCCATGGTCTGACTTTGGCACGAGGCACAGTTCCTTCTGAATATTGTAATTTCTGGCAAATGAAGAGTTTGGAATGCAACTGTTTGGTGGAGCCACTGTGTAGGGAAAGGAGTTTAATTCAGCTGAGCAGAACAAGAAGCACATCCTTCTTTTAATTATTTTGTTGGTCTCAGTTAACTGAAGGGTGTTTTGGTTTTTTTTAAGTGGTGGTGCTAATTTATGTTGCGCCAAGGAGACGTTGCTAAGGACGAACGTGCAAAAAGGTGGGACCAGATTTTGGCCCGGAGTAAAATGGAGAAGTCGCCTGTCATATGGGAAAAGATGTGCGAAAGAGCACTCTAGGTGGCAGGGGAAAGTGAGGTCTGCAGTTGGGAGAAAGAGCACCTATTTCGTGGGTGTGAGGAACAGAAATAGAACTGGTACTTAATTGACTGGGGGCATAAATCTAGCTTTAACACATTTGCCCCCTGTTTTAATTGCATGGCAGATACTTCTGCAAGCAGTGACAGTTTGGCTTCTGGGGGGGGGGGTGGGGAGTGGAAGAGAATTTTCCAGCCCCATCTCTGCAAATGCCACTGAATCAAGTGACAGAAGGAGAGCTAATTTAGGTTGAACAAAAGCAAAAAAAAAAAAAAAAAAAAAGTAATTCACAGAGTATAAATGTGTCATTGTCTAAGAAGGGAAGCAAGATATTTTGATGGGGAAATGTGCCTTAAAAATTAAATGAAGACCCTTCTATGGAAGGGTTAGTTTGGCTCGAGCCTCAATTTGAATCCGAAATGATGCTTAGAGCAGCACCTTCTAGAGACTTGCAGTGCTTTTGTTGCAGAAGCAAATGGAATGGGGAGGCAGCTTGGGGTCCAGGCTTCGTCTATTCAGAAGCAGCACGACGTGATGGAAGAGTGGGGTGACTGATGCAACAGGGAAGCAACACTGGGTCAAGAAAGAGTTTAATGGCAGCAAGGAGGGGCAGGCAGGGGAGAGCAGTCAGCTGAGCCCCAGGTGAGGCAGGCCTGTCAAGATGGTTGATGAGGAGCCTTATCCTGTTGGGATCTGGAATCCAGAGTGACCACCTAGGGAGTCCTAGCAGGGGATGGGTGCCTGAAGATGTAAAAAAGAGAGAGAGAGAATGGAGAGTAAAGGGGAGGTAACAAACATTAATGGCGTTTGTTAAAATGGCATAAATTATGCAAAGGAACCAGGCCTTGGGCTCTGTTGCCGACATCTATGATTCCTTGAAGATGAAAGGGACTTGGGGTGGTTTTTTTTTTTTGCTTCATTTTAACTCACACGGTGGCTCAAGCAGCATAACTAATTCCTATAAACTTTGGTGCAGACGCAATGCACTTTTGAAATGGCTGTGAGGAAAAGGCATCATTGATAGGATGCAGAAAAATGACTCGTTGTGCGGATTTTATGCACTAGGGCACTTGCCTACTTAAGTGCTCAGAGAGGCATGTGTTGATGGTCACACCAACAAAATGTCCATTAAAAATGGGGGGGGTGAAGGGGCCGTTGTTGGTAGGGCTTAACTTCCATGTGCATAAGGCCTCACATTAAATTCTTGGCATCCCCAGTTTTTTTAAAGGCTCACAGAGCAGATGGTGGAACGCTCTCTCTGCCCAAGACCCTAGAGAGCTGAGTAAACAACACTCGACTAGAAAGACAACTAGGACTCAGCTCCACAGCTGCAAATAAAACATTTAAAGTGTGTTTTGAATGCAATATACAATGTGACGCTAGATAGCGATGGTGAGTCTTATGGAAAACTCAGTGTGTGTGTTTTTTAAAAAACACTTAAAAAGAAGAAACATTTTCAGAACGGTTTCTATTTGTGTGTAGATTGCACCCTACTCTGACCGTGTTAGGCAAATAAAACTGATCAAGAGTTTTGGATTGGGGAGAATATATTCATGGGGCCGAAACCAGCTCTTCGGGAGTACCAGTGGCTGCCAAGAATGTGCAGTAATGGGGCAAAGATTCTGAACTGCAGTGCGTCAGATTCCTCTGGTGAGCAGTGCACAGTTGCCTCATGTTTTAGGGAAACCACATTTGTACAGGTTTCCTGCTATGTGTATTATGCATAAATCTAGCATGTTCAATATGGGGCAGTGGATACTGTTAACCCTGCGTAGCAAGCTTACCTCGCCATATTGGTAATATTTAGTCTTTTGTGTTCGGTCTGATGATTGCATTCCCCGCCCCCCTCAAACACAGATCCACAAAATATTGGTATCTGCTTTTAATGCTGTGCGCTGCGTTCTAACAGACAAGGTCATAAATAGACTTCTGTTGGATAAAATGAAAAGAAAAAGGCAAAATCATATAAAAATCTATATTCTGGCTTTTTTAGTGCTTACGTGCTACTCAGGGCAGTTAACAACAATTGAAACCCATCACAACATACCATAAAATTCCTCCTCAAATGCATTATAATAAAATCAGAGACAATTGCAGTGAATCAGATGGACATCAGATAAAAAGTATATCTATCCAATAAAACAGACGCTTGCCTAAACAGGAGGGTTTTTGCCGTGTGGCGAAATAATGTAAGATTGGTGGTCCAAGCTAGCGGTTACCATATTGTGAATGATATTCTAAGAAAAACTTATACAGTGGGCTGAAATACGGACATCTCCCTGCTCTTTATTTGCTGGTTTTGCAGCTGTTGGCTTGTCATATATCCAGAGCTCTTAGTGCTAAAGCGAAGTTGAAACTAAAAGCTCTTATTACCGTACTTTTTTCTTCTTCTTAAGTTCTCCTAACCTCTCCAGGGACAAAAAATTAATAATGGCAATTTAAAGCAGCAGAGAGTTGTCAATTAGGGCAAAAGAAAAGAAAGTAATGGTTTGAATGAGGGATGGGGGGAGAAATGTGAGGGAAGAGTGTGTCGCAGACAGACTTTTGCATCCTGTTGCTAGGAAACCACATCAGCATTAAATACAGTGTGCTAATTGGCTAGCTTGTCAGTGCCTGGGTACCAGCCTGGGCCTGCTACACAGCTGCTTCTGCTGTCTGGTTGCTAGGCAACTGCATCTTCTCTCCCCCCCCCCCCCTTTTCTTCTGGCACCTAATTGTCTACTTTTGCTGCTGGTGTTGCTGCTGGGTACCAGTCTGGGCCTGCTGCTCTGCTGTTCTCCCGAGGGGCTGAGTTGGAGGGGGGGGGAGGATATGTCAGCAATTAATGGAGCAGAAGGGCACATTCTACAGAAGGCCTGGCACCTGTGTCTCCTAATTCTCCCTCCACCCCCAACAAAATCCTTCTGTTCTTAACGCACATCAGGTGCCTCAAGCTTCTTTTTCTGCTAAGCTTACAAGAACAGGCTTTAAAAAGGAATTGGAATTGAGGGAGCTTTGTCCCTTTCATGAAGTGACTAGCAGGGGAAGGATAATGTACCTTTTCTCAGCGTGCGTTGTGTCAGTGGGCTAGACGCGATGAATCGTTGCTTTCCTGAGTACGGGCTTGTGAGGGGGTGTGATAATTGAGTGCGGGTAGCTTAAGCCCTCTGAGACATTTTACTCTTTCTAAGAAGCATTCTTTACCGATGTTGAGAGAGAGTCTATTTTTCCGTATTTCGTTCTCCTTTTCATGCTTCACATTATATGCAGAATGACATGTGAAGGTTGTCACGGACACTTAAATGACAGAGCCACTTAGGATGTGATTCGCCGTTGATGTAGGTAAATTGATTGAAGCAGCTCCTTTTCATTCCTTAAATGGGAACGACCGGTAGCTGCCACACAAGGGGCTGCCTGTCTCCACTCAGACGTGCGCATTGACCATTCCATGGCTACAGCATGAAGCAGTGACTGGTGTGTTGCGAGCTCTCACAAATCCAATTCCCACAGAAAGGATAGCATTCTGTCCCCTTACGTAGAGTTTTTCAGTGGAGTCGATTCATTGAAAGGTTGAGTAATCAAGTAATGTGTGAAGTAACCCCAAACGTCAAAGCAAGATTGGCTGCAGCAAGTACCCGTGCTGAAGGGCTCAGAGAAGGTGATGTATTGGGATCCTACCCCCATCCCCAGAAGGAGTCCTGGCTTTCTATGGTTACGATGTTCCTGCCACTTGTATAAATTGCAAGATCCCACAAAGTATTGTTGTTTAGTCGTTTAGTCGTGTCCGACTCTTCGTGACCCCATGGACCAGAGCACGTCAGGCACTCCTGCCTTCCACTGCCTCCCGCAGTTTGGTCAAATTCATGCTGGTAGCTTCAAGAACACTGTCCAACCATCTCGTCCTCTGTCGTCCCCTTCTCCTTGTGTCCTCAATCTTTTCCAACATCAGGGTCTTTTCCAGGGAGTCTTCTCTTCTCATGAGGTGGCCAAAGTACTGGATCTGTCCTTCCAGTGAGCACTCAGGGCTGATTCTGTTTAGAATGGATAGGTTTGATCTTCTTGCAGTCCATGGGACTCTCAAGAGTCTCCTCCAGCACCATAATTCAAAAGCATCAATTCTTTGGCGATCAGCCTTCTTTATGGTCCAGCTCTCACTTCCATACATCACTACTGGGAAAACCATAGCTTGAACTATATGGACTTTTGTTGGCAAGGTGATGTCACAAAGTGATCCCACAAAGTAGCATGCTTGAAAGGAGAAAAGGCATTTTCTGGAGTAGAATTCAGAGGGCTTGATTCATAATATGGGTTACCAGCAGGATGATGCAGAGTTCTTACCATTCCTGTTTTGTAGTCATTCATACCTTTCATTGGGAACTTTGAATTCAGAACAGCCTTTCAGGCCAGTGTTAAGCATGGGTTGTTGGTGCTAAACCTGCCTTCAATGGGCATTTTTGTGGCTTTAGATGCCATTGATCTGCCTGTCAAGTCTCTCAACTACAGGCTGTCTGATATTCCATCTCAGGTAGGCGTTTTGATTCTACAAAACTGTGTGGGAGCAAATACGTTGACGGAAAAGATGGTCGCAGTGGTGGTGTGCTGCTTTTCCTCTCACACGTCTGCCATGTTTCTCTTCTTCATTTTTCAGATTAATGTGCATGCGTGAATTGCTGTTGATGGTGTTTGCCAAAATGGTACCGTACACCATTTCTCTCTCTAAATAGGAATGGTACAGTACCCCAGCCACCTTAGTAATGAATTGCACTTTTTCTTAACTGATGAAATCAACTAGAGGCACATTCAACAATGAAAGAATCTCAAAAGAAACCGAAACAGATTTTTCTATTAGTTTCACTGTGATTGGTTCAAGAATGACACACATACTTTATGCTCGGGTTATATTTTTTATCTCCAAATCTATCTCTCTTTTAAACAGCTGAATTTATTTGTTTGTTTGTTTGCTCTTTCTCTCTTTGTCTAAAAAACAATTTGTTCCATCTATGAATCCTACTTTTACATAATGTGTTTTAAGATTAAATGCAAGTCCCGGGGGATTTCACATCCAGGATATTAGAGGGAATGATTGCATCATCAATCATTAACTTAACTAGTACTTTGAAAAGGTGAAATTATTTTCATTTCTAGCTTTTGGAAATGGAAAACACTAAGGTTATAACATAAAACTGCATACATTCAGATTTTTAAAACTCAGCTGTTTGTTGAATTTGTTTATAAATTCATTTATGGCAAAAACTCACTTCAGAGGGTTTGGGCCAAGATATAAATCTGTCATGAGTATGAATGTTAAATATATTCTGGGGCACATCAAACTAGAATAACCTTAATACTTCAAGATAATTTGCAGCAATTTTAATTTATAGGGCTTCCATTTTGTTACATTTGAAAGACAGTCTTCCCTCCACCCCTACGTTGGCACATATATGCTTCAAACAAGCCATAGTTCGACTTGTTGTGTCATCCAAAAGTGGACTGTAGTTTACTTCAAGACCTAGAAAGCCAGAAATAAACGAAGAATTCTAAGGACTGTGCAGGCAGTCACATTCATGATTAAACTATGGTTTATTACAAACTTTGGTTTATTGCTACATATGAACACGACTCTTACCGATAAGGCAGGTGAGTATTATTTCTGTGTTGCAGGTAGAGGGGCTGTGCTGGGCTCTTGAGTGAAGCAGTGATTCAAAGTGAGATTGCCTTAGCTGGCTGAGTGTCTTAGCTGTTACACTGCACCACGTGATGCTCGGCTGAGATCACAGTGAATCACGAGGGGTGTTCTGTATCTCTGGTGCTACTTTATCTCTTCTTTAATGTCTCCTTTTAATTGATTGTTTGTATACGTATTAGCTATTTTTGTGACCTTTGTTGGTTTATTCTGTTCACTATCTTGAACAAAAGCAGTAGCAAATAAATGACTCAATATTGGGGGGTTTTAGGTGTGTGTGATACTCAGTCCAGGTCAGGCTACGAGATCACTTTGATCTGAAAAGTGCTCTTGTTCTGGCACCAAATAGAGTCTGGTCTGGTGAGTGGAGGAGGAGGAAGAGCTGTTTAACACAGAGTCTCCATGGCACTTTACTGTCTGTTAGAAAAAAGCAGCATTAATCTTGAATTTTGAACAAGTGGAGCTGCCTTATACAGAATCAGACCATCAAATTCAGTATTTTTCACACTGGCAGTAGCTGTACAAGAAATCTAGTTGAGGGTCTCTCCTTGCAGTCCTGCTACCTACAAACTAACTGGAGATAAAGGTAAAGGGTAAAGGGACCCCTGACCATTAGGTCCAGTCGTGGCTGACTCTGGGGGTTGCGGTGCTCATCTCACTTTACTGGCCGAGGGAGCCGGCGTACAACTTCCAGGTCATGTGGCCAGCATTACTAAGCCGCTTCTGGCGAACCAGAGCAGGACACAGAAACGTCATTTACCTTCCCACCGGAGCGGTACCTATTTATCTACTTGCACTTTGACGTGCTTTCGAACTGCTAGGTTGGCAGGAGCAGGGACCGAGCAACGGGAGCTCACCCCGTCGCGGGGATTCGAACCACCGACCTTCTAATCAGCAAGTCCTAGGCTCTGTGGTTTAACCCACAGCGCCACCCGCGTCCCCTGAACTGGAGATACCTGAGATTAAATCTAGGCATATGCTCTGAACTTACTGTTCTTCTTTTACCAGAAAGCTACAGATTGTGTATGGATGTGGATAGAAAAGAACCGCATAGAGGGTTCCCCCTTTTTAAATAATTTGTTTAATTTTGTTAAAAAAATACCTGAAGAGCCTTGCATTTTGGAAACTTGTGTCCTTGCTTGTCCTGCTGTGCTCATGCAGAGGTGGAAAGCTGGGCAGGCAGAGTTACCGTATTTTTCGCCCCATGGGACGCACTTTTTCCCCTCCAAAAATGAAGGGGAAATGTGTGTGCGTCCTATGGTGCGAATGCAGGCTTTCGCTGAAGCTGGAGAGCGAGAGGGGTCGGTGCGCACCGACCCCTCTCGCTCTCCAGGCTTCAGGAGAGCCCCACCGCCAGCCCCACAAGCTCGGGAGACAGCGGGGAGGCGGAACGCCGCCATCCCGCTGTCCCCCGACTTGGTTAGAAGGCTGGCGGGGGGGGGAGAAGCCTGCTCCTCCCTGTCGCCAGCCCCGCAAACTCGGGAGACAGCGGGAGAGGCGGAGGGCTTCCTCCTCCCCCAGCCCCGCAAGCTCCCAGAGCGATGCCAAAGATGCACGCAGCTTTGGCATGGCTCTGGGTCCCGTTCTGGGGGAGGGGGAAGCTCGGGCTTCCCCCGCCCCAGCCCCGCGTCGCGGGGGGCTGCTTTAGTCCTGCGCGCGCTCTCCCGGCTGGAGAGGTGACGCTCGGCTATGGAGGCTCCTGCCATAGGCGCGCGTCACCTCTCCAGCCGGGAGAGCACACACGGGACTAAAGCAGCCCCCCGCGACCCTCTCCCGGCTGGAGAGGTGAGGCGCACTTATGGCAGGAGCCTCCATAGGCGCGCGTCACCTCTCCAGCCGGGAAAGCACGCGCGGGGCTAAAGCAGCCCCCCCGTGACCCTCTCCCGGCTGGAGGTGACGCGCGCCTATGGCCGCTGCTCCCTGACCTGCTCTTTGGGGCTGGTGGTGGGCTTCCCCCGCCAGCCCCAAAGAGCAGGTCGAAAGGAACCTGAAGCCTGGAGAGTGAGAGGGGTCGGTGCGCACTGAACGCCGCCTGAACGCACCTTAAAGGGCACCTTGTTTTAGAGCGGGAAAACAAAAGGGGGGAAATTCTCCCACTCTCTGCGCAGTGCTTCTTGCCGCTTCGCTGAAGGGGCGCTGGGCAGAGAGCAGAAGAATTTTTTTCCCTTGTTCTCCCCGCTCTAAAACAAGGTGCGTCCTATTGTCCGTGCGTCCTATGGTGCGAAAAATACGGTAGTTAGAAAAAAAAATCTGTAGAATAGCAGTAATGATGAGCTTGCTTCTAACAGAGTTGTTGGGATGGCAAACACAATCTTCAAAGCTCTTTTTCAATTCAAAGCACAGAAATTATAAATAGATCAGAGCGGCTTCAGTTCTAAACAGGTGGCTGTAGGTGGATATTATATGAAAGTAACTTGCCCTCTTTTAGCTTCCTGATTTTATCCTGCAACATCTCAGAAAAGTAGTACAGTATGTGAAAAAGCAAGAATAGATGTTGAATGTTCAGCTCCTAGTTTGAATTCAACCTAGGCCCTTCATGAAAGCAACTGCTTCTTTTGCAAGATGCTACAGAATGGGACGCGGGTGGCGCTGTGGGTTAAACCACAGAGCCTAGGACTTGCCGATCAGAAGGTCGGCGGTTCGAATCCCCGCGATGGGGTGAGCTCCTGTTGCTCGGTCCCAGCTCCTGCCCACCTAGCAGTTCGAAAGCATGTCAAAGTGCAAGTAGATAAATAGGTACCGCTCTGGCGGGAAGGTAAACGGCGTTTCCGTGCGCTGCTCTGGTTCGCCAGAAGTGGCTTAGTCATGCTGGCCACATGACCTGGAAGCTGCACGCCGGCTCCCTCGGCCAATAAAGCGAGATGAGTGCCGCAACCCCAGAGTCGTCCGCAACTGGACCTGATGGTCAGGGGTCCCTTTACGTTTACAGAATGGCTATATTGTGACTACAGTATACAATAAAACAACCTCTCAGAATCCATTTTCTGCACTCGTTCCTTAAATGCTTATTTCTTCTGCTCCTTGTCCGTAAAACACAGCACAACAGTACACAACGTGAGAAGATCCCAAAGATTTAGCCGTTATGAAACCCAGATTGCAATCTGTGGAATGCAACTGTAACATGCCTTTAAAAAAGCAATCCTTGCCATAAGAAATGTAAATTTAGATTATTATTTTCCTGGAGGCCATTGCACTTAACAGAGGGAGAGATAACCAAGTGATGCTTTCTTTAATTGTTTTCAGGGAAAGGAAAGCATTAACGAGATATTATGTAATGAGATGGTTACTGTTCCCTTTCCCTGCATTTTGCTTTGAAGTTTTGACTAGCTGTCAAGTGGGGCAGGGAGCAGCCACATCTTGGCTGAGGTCTGAGGGTCAAGGATTCCTTTAGACAGCGGCTTTTAAAGGTCACATTTTCCTTTGTCTTTCTGTTTTGTCCTCTGCACTGCATACAGTAAGCAAGCGTGCAGCGCCTGGGAACACAAGGGACACTGTCTGACATTTGGCAGCAAGGCAGCTCATGTTACAAAAGAAAAGAATCTGAAAAGAAGGCTAGTCTCAGTGCTTGGCAAAGCTACTCTGGAATGCCCCCGGAGCTCAGCTATCATAGATGTTAGAGGGATATCTGACGCTCAAATAAGTCAGAATACACTCCAGAAGGCTTTAACAGCCTCTGTGCAATGGGTTTCATGCAGCACTGCTGTCAAGATTATCCATCTTGGGTCGTATTTTTCAGCTGGTATCGCTGAAGGCCACCCCAATTAGTGGCTGCAAGATATTTTGTTTGTTACGTTAGATCTTGGATCGTTGAATTGGGTACCAAGGGAATTATTCACTTCCATGGCAAATCAGTGTTGGAAAATCTCAAGCCGCTGTAGAAAACGATGGATCCTTTATCCTAGAAGGAAGATGGCTAGGAGCCGGGTTAGAATCATAGAATCATAGAATCATAGAATCATAGAATCATAGAATCATAGAGTTGGAAGAGACCACAAGGGCCATCGAGTCCAACCCCCTGCCAAGCAGGAAACACCATCAGAGCACTCCTGACATATGGTTGTCAAGCCTCTGCTTAAAGACCTCCAAAGAAGGAGACTCCACCACACACCTTGGCAGCAAATTCCACTGTCGAACAGCTCTTACTGTCAGGAAGTTCTTCCTAATGTTTAGGTGGAATCTTTTTTCTTGTAGTTTGGAACCATTGCTCCGTGTCCGCTTCTCTGGAGCAGCAGAAAACAACCTTTCTCGCTCCTCTATGTGACATCCTTTTATATATTTGAACATGGCTATCATATCACCCCTTAACCTCCTCTTCTCCAGGCTAAACATGCCCAGCTCCCTTAGCCGTTCTTCATAAGGCATCGTTTCCAGGTCTTTGACCATTTTGGTTGCCCTCCTCTGGACACGTTCCAGTTTGTCAGTGTCCTTCTTGAACTGTGGTGCCCAGAACTGGACACAGTACTCCAGGTGAGGTCTGACCAGAGCAGAATACAGTGGCACTATTACTTCCCTTGATCTAGATGCAATACTCCTATTGATGCAGCCCAGAATTGCATTGGCTTTTTTAGCTGCCACGTCACACTGTTGGCTCATGTCAAGTTTGTGGTCAACCAAGACTCCTAGATCCTTTTCACATGTACTGCTCTCAAGCCAGGTGTCACCCATCTTGTATTTGTGCCTCTCATTTTTTTTGCCCAAGTGCAATTGCTTCAGTTTCTGGACAAGATGGGGTCTGATAAGCTAGCCTAGTCAGGAACTACACAATACTGTCTCCAGCGCCTTCCCTTTATGAAAGTGGATGCTTTTATTCATGTCTTCATGAGAATAGGTGTGCATTCTGTTATTTTGACTGATGACCTGTCCTCAATCCCAACAGGTCAGGGAACAGTAGGGTATAAAACCATGCATCTCCCTGCTTCAGTAGGTTGGCAGTTGAAAGGCAAGTCCATGCTTCATGTAGCTGATGCTGTTCCTGGATACATGGTGTTAAGCAGTTATTTTCTGCATAAGATATCGTTTACATAATAGGTGCATCTTTTATAAACCAGTGTCAGAGAGCCACCTGGCCAGGTCATTTGTTGCACAAGGCACTGGAGTAAATAACTTGTTGCTGGAGCAGTTGTGTTTGCTGTGCAAGGTGTATAACTTGGGGGGGGGGGACAAAACTGTTGAGCTTTTTTCTTTGCAAAAGCTCCCCCCCCCAAAAAAAATATATATATATATTGATGTTTTTGAGTTATTTGAAAGAAATTCACCAAAGAAAACCCAACACTTCTGATATGGGTTGACATACGTCCGGGTTTCCGCCGGACATTTTTATGGATTTTTCATCAGCCCTTATTGTTGGAATCATGGGCAATTGCATTAAGATGCATA
Organism: Podarcis cretensis; assembly: GCF_951804945.1. NCBI lineage: Eukaryota > Metazoa > Chordata > Lepidosauria > Squamata > Lacertidae > Podarcis > Podarcis cretensis. Next base: position 133,659,544 of record NC_137170.1, on the reverse strand, counting down.
CAGAGGGGAGGGCATACATACATACCTTTTGCTGTACAGAGGGGAGGGCATTCTTCTCATGCTCAGAGGCACTCATGAGCGCATATGTATTGACACATATTTTTTAAAATATAAATATATAAATTTTTATTAGTTTTTTAACATATCATTTTCAACAGTAATTAAATATACTTTTACATCTTATTCAGTTTTTTTTTACTTCCATCAATCCTGCCTGAAAATTTTCCAATCTTATCTCTCAGTATGCATTTCTTATTTTCCCTATTACATTTCAAACACATAACCAATATCTCTATCTTTGTCTACTTTGTAACACTTTGTATATTTCTCCATACAAAACTTCTTGTAGTCCTACTAGCATAATTTGTTGATTACAGTTGCTCTTCAAATAATTCATATACTTCTTCCAATCTTCTGTAAATCTCTGGTCCCGCAGGTTTCGAATCCTTCCTGTCATTTTGTCCAATTCTGCATAGTCCATTAATTTCGTCTGCCATTCTTCTTTCGTCAGAATTTCTTCTTGTTTCTATTTCTGGGCTAACAATACTCTTGCCGCAGTTGTTGCATATAAAAACAATTTAACATCGTGCCTATTAATGTCCTGACCTATAATACCAAGTAAAAATGCTTCTGATTTTTTTAAAAAATGTATATTTCATCATCTTTTTCATCTCATTATATATCATTTCCCAGAAGTTCTTTACTTTTTTACATTCCCACCACATATGATAAAATGTTCCTTCTTTTTCTTTACATTTCCAACATTATATGTATTGACATGTCTTAGCGGTTTTGAGCCATTGAGAACTCTTGAATTCAAGAGAGTTCCAATACGTTATGTGAAATGAAACAATGCACTTAAAAAAACACACCTAGAACTCTACCCCCCCACTTCCCCCCTCACTTTCCCCTAAGGTTGTTGTTGTTTAGTCGTTTAGTCGTGTCCGACTTCGTGACCCCATGGACCAGAGCACGCCAGGCACTCCTGTCTTCCACTGCCTCCCGCAGTTTGGTCAGACTCATGCTGGTAGCTTCAAGAACACTGTCCAACCATCTCGTCCTCTGGCGTCCCCCTTCTCCTTGTGCCCTCAATCTTTTCCAACATCAGGGTCTTTTCCAGGGAGTCTTCTCTGGTGGCCAAAGTATTGGAGCCTCAGCTTCAGGATCTGTCCTTCCAGTGAGCACTCAGGGCTGAATTCCTTAAGAATGGATACGTTTGATCTTCTTGCAGTCCATGGGACTCTCAAGAGTCTCCTCCAGCATCATAATTCAAAAGCATCAATTCTTTGGTGATCAGCCTTCTTGATGGTCCAGCTCTCACTTCCATACATCACTACTGGGATGCAAAATGGAACAGGGTTCCTGCATCTTCACCTGTTGTGTGGAAGGGTGAGGATTTCAGCAGGTGTAGCTGGAGTCACAAGCTACACCTGCTGAAATCCCCTCGTCCCCCATAACTTTAAAGGCACAGGAACCTCTTCGCATGATCCAGCTACCCTGCTTTCTCATTTATTGCCTTGAAAGACGAGATCACTTGACTGATGGGCTGGTGGATCAATGGGTGTTTGGCTTTGCTACACCTGCTTCAATTCTGTATAGAGTTTCCTTTCTGCATTGCTCTGCCTTTCAGCTTTAGATCACTCTCTCCCCCTTTCATTTGGAAACCCATCTGTGCTGAGGATAAAAGGCTCTGGTTGCTGAACTGTAGGAGATATCTGCCCATTCTCTTCATCTTCCTGTGCCAGATTTCCACTTTATCTTTGGAGTAGCAGAGCCTAGCTTGCAATCAGTAATGTTTAGTAAATGACTAACCACAGAGAAGCCTCTCTCTTTTTGCCTTCCTTGGGCCCTGATGAGAGATGCTTGTGTTAGCTTCATTATAATTGGGGGGCTTAAACTGGAGATTAATTTGGGCCTGGTTCTCCCGTCTTCATTTGCCCACTCCTTGAACATGTGGTTTCTCATAGATTTGGGCTACAAAGCAATCAGATCTCCCATTTCTCTCCTTGCTCTTGCTAATAATAAATAACACAGAAGACACATCAGTGTTTAGGATTCAAGAAGCTTGTCACTTGAAGGCAGTGGCTGTGAATGAGCTTTAAAGGGCATCTTTAAGGTGATTTCCAGTATTTAAAAAATATTTTCCTCTTCCCTGGTGCTGACAGTTCCTTATTAAGGAAGCAACAATGAAGACTGTTCTTCTTTTACTGTGTACTCTCTTTTGCTATTGGGCCCACCTTTGTTCTTGCTGAGCTGCATACTGAATGTATAGCTGCGTATTGAATACTGTGTGCATTTGGTTTCAATATCAGGATTCTTTCTCATGTTAAAACACGCAGATATTGGAGCCGTCCACTGTCTGCAGCTAGGTGCTGTCTGAATGACAACTAGACTGGAGAGAGGAGACCTAAGCCGAAAGGATGCTGTGCCATTCGCTGGTCGTCCTCCCTCTGGTTTGGATTAACACCATCTTTCAAAGAGCAGAATGCTTTGTCAGTTGTGATGGTGACAAGCACATTGGCAGACTTTTGCGAGAGAAGGGGAGCAAACATGAAATGACAGTATCTCTCTTAAATATCTCTGTGGTGCACCTGGTTTCATCCCACAGAAGAAGCATCATTGCCTGCTGTTAAAATCATTTGCTTCTGTTGCAAATCAGGTCTCATTTACCGCTCTATAGGACACACCGGACCATAGGACGCACCTTGTTTTAGAGGGGGAGAACAAGGGGGGGGGAAATCCCCCCTCTCTGCTCAGCGCCCCTTCAGCGAAGCGGCAGGAGTAACAGAGCCCCTTCCATTTCTCCTCCCACTTGGCTGAAGGGGCGCTGCGCAGCTCTCCTCCTCTGCTGCAGCCAGGAGAGTCTTGCTCTCCTGGCTTCAGCGAAAGGAACCCGAAGGCTGCGGAGCGCAGCGGAAACTTGCACTGTGCTCCGAAGGCTTCAGGCAGCTATCCTTGAAGCCTGGAGAGTGAGAGGGGTCGGTGCACACTGACCCCTCTTGCTCTCCAGGCTTCAGTGAAAGCAATGCGAAGCCTCTGGAGCGCAGGGGAAGCGTTCCCTCTGCGCTTCGGAGGCTTTGCATTGCTATCCCTGAAGCCAAGGAGCCTGCAATCGCTCCATAGGACGCACACAAATTTCCCCTTAATTTTTGGAGGTGAAAAAGTGCGTCCTATAGAAAAATACGGTAGGTAAAGGTAAAGGTACCCCTGCCCGTAAGGGCCAGTCTTGCCAGACTCTGGGGTTGGTGCACCCATCTCACTCAAGAGGCCGGGGGCCAGCGCTGTCCGGAGACACTTCCGGGTCACGTGGCCAGCGTGACATCGCTGCTCTGGCCAGAGCCAGAGCCAGAGCCAGAGCCGCACACGGAAACGCCGTTTACCTTCCCGCTTGTAAGCGGTCCCTATTTATCTACTTGCACCCGGAGGTGCTTTCAAACTGCTAGGTTGGCAGGCGCTGGGACCGAATGACGGGAGCGCACCCCGCCGCAGGGATTCGAACCGCCGACCTTTCGATCGGCAAGCCCTAGGCACTGAGGCTTTTATCCACAGCGCCACCTGCGTCCCTAGAAAAATATGGTAGCTAGGGTTAAAACATAACTGCACCATCACCTAGCACCAGTTCACACATACATATTTCAAACCTAGACCTAAACTACTAGATGAATGCAACTTTCATGTGTGAATGGGCCCATCCAGAATAGATGAAACTGGGCTGTTGGTCAGATTTTATTTTTTGATTTTTTTTGTAAAAAAATAAGAAATCAATTACAGTGCTAATCATTGAAAATAGAACCAGTGCTTCGTGTAGTAAATGAGCCACTTTCATAAGTGTCAGAAGAGTTTCACAGTCTCAGATTTCAAAGCCAGCTTTAAGGGTCTGCCACAGAATATCTTGGTTCCTGCACTAGTTTCTTATTACAGGCCTATTTATGCATGGGTTATCTTCTGAGGCACTGTGCATTTAAGTGAAATTGTGTATATTGGGAACGCCATTGAAAAAGCCCTCAAATACCCTCTAAACTTCTGGAAGCCCTTGAAAAACCCTTAAAAAAAACCAAAAAAATCCACCAAACTCCACCACAATCTTGCCCCCGCCCCAATCCCTTGATTCCAGAAGGAGAGATGATATCAGGAGGGCTTGGAAATTGAAATCTCCTGCTTTGTTCAGGGTACATAGACAACTTGGAGAGGCCATGATGCTCTGGCAGCAACACAACTCTCCTCTTTGGCGTGTAAGATGTTGGTGACCACTGTGATAGGAATTTTATGGTCTTAGATATATGGTAATGTTCATAAGTGTACCAACCAAGCACATACATAGATCAGCACAGGAAGGCCAACCTGGAACCATTTTGATTCCTAAACTGAGCAAATGTTTTCTCTGCAAGGTCAAAGTGGCAAACCTCCCCATTGTCTCTTTCCTCACAAATCCTGTCTTAAGGGCATATTTATGAATAGGGTGTGAGCCTGTGACCTGGCCCAGGAACTACCGTATTTTTTGCTCTATAAGACGCACCAGCCCACAAGACGCACCTAGTTTTTGGAGGAGGAAAACAAGAAAAATAATATTCTGAATCTCAGAAACCAGAACAGCAAGAGGGATGGCTGCGCAGTGAAAGCAGCAATTCCTCTTCCTGTTCTGGCTTCTGGGATAGCTGCGCAGCCTGCATTTGCTCCATAAGACGCACACACATTTCCCCTTACTTTTTAGGAGGGAAAAAGTGAGTCTTATAGAGCAAAAAATACGGTAAGTATTTATCATTACAAAAGACTGGCCAGGCTACCCAGGCAATCCAATCAAGTAACCTGCCAGACAGGAGATAAACGACGACAGGAGAAAAACAACATTCACAATTTCTGTTTTAGACCGCCTTTTCTGTGATGTAGGTATGATGTATCTGAGGGGTGGTCTTAGGTTACACCCTTCTGTGATGTATGTATGATGTTTCTGGGGGTGGTCTTGATCTACAGGGTGACAATTTCAAAAGTCTTTATAAGGCCTTGCACGCCATTTTTCTGGGTTCCTCCTCTCTCCTGCGGGTGAGGGGAGCACCCTGTTGCAACAGATCAATAAAGATCAAGCTTACTAGCTGCTTTGCTTCTCAATATTCTCTGGTTGGCCTATGTTATCTTCTCCTACCAATAGGGAACCTGTGTAAGGACACTATATGGGCTCTTGGATACCCCATAAGGGAAAAGGGCAATTTTTGTTTACAACACCACACACTCCAGCTTTTGGTTGACACTGACAAAACTTCTTCCGTCTTCTTTGCAGGTGAGAAGCCTTACAAGTGTTCGTGGGAAGGGTGCGAGTGGCGTTTTGCACGAAGCGACGAGCTCACGCGACACTACAGGAAACACACGGGGGCAAAACCCTTCAAGTGCAACCACTGCGACAGGTAACTTGCATCCCACCTATTGGTTCAAGAGCTGCCCTCGAGGCAACTTGGAGGGAAAACTTTTTTTTAAAAAAAAGAAACGTTTAATGCTGTTTATTTTGGAGGAATGGGAATCAGTCACACAAGCGCCCCCGTGATTGAGCTATAGGGTTACTTTTCAGCCATGCATCTCCAAACATTTTAAGGTTGATTCCACTTTCTTGGACAGAAAGGGAAACAGGCCCTGCCCAGTAAGCAAACAAGGTTTCCAGTTCAGTCCCTGGAATCTCCAGTTAAAACAGTCTCGGTTAACAGCTGGAAAAATCTCTCTTCCGGAGACATTCAGAAGTTGCTTCCAATCAGCTCAGACAATACTGGTGGGGCTTGGCTTGTTCGTTGCTGATACATTAACAGAGTGCTCATTTTAAAAGCCCATAATTCTGTTGCAGATATAAATATTTTACTCGCGCAGATGTGAATATTTTATTTCTTTCCCTCTTAAGCAAGACTGGCTTACCCCACTGGGTAGGGCGGGTATTTGTCCGGAGTCCAGGGAAGTAGAGCACGCTTTCATTTACAGGAATTGCATGCTAGGAAATCTCTTGGTATTTGCACCAGACCACCAGCAAAATGCACAGGTACAGATGAAATGCTATGGTGCCGGCCAGCCCTCTTTCATAAACAAACAAGGAAGTTTGGTGAGGGTGGCCGTGTGTGGTTTTTCCCCTTTCCCCTTCCTCGTTCATGTCTAAAGCTGGAGCCTGGGGTAATATTTGCAAAAGAACGCATATGCTGTAAGGGAAATGAACCTTTCCCCCATCTTCTTCTCTGCTTGCTATCGCTTGACATCCTTTTCTTCCCAGCTCGGATCGCTTCCATTATGAGAGAGAGAGACTGGAAGCAAAAACAAACAAACGGGAGCAGTGGGAGGAAAGGGGAGATATTGGGGGGGGAGTTGGCCTTCACCCCCAATCTGAGCACATCTTTTGTTTAAAAACACTCTGTGAGTTGGGCAGGCTTGCTTGGTTATTTGAATTTGTTACCTGCCCTCCACTGCAAGGTTCCAAATTGGCCGCTTGCCCAGTCACGGGGCGGGCGACAATTGCGTGTCGAGGTCCCCAGGGCCACCCCAATAACTCACACATCACACAGAATTTTTGTTTAAGGTTTTTGGCATAATTTTGGCCACAACTTTATTAAAATACAAAAATGTGAGTGGTTGCTTAGGCATTGGTTGCGACTATCTGCCCCCACCGTGGGGGACAGACTGACATTCCGCACAATGTGAAAGTCAGAAAAGGGGAACACACTTGGGGGTAACGACGGAGCAGGGAACCTGCCCTCACCCCAAATGCAACCAGGGGTTCATTGCTATGGCCAGAGCCCCCTTGACAGAGTGGACAAGCAATAGTTAGCTCCCAATTCCTTTAACGGAATCCCTTGCAGCAGCAGCATTAGAGGGGCAGGCACAGCCAATTCATGCCCCTCAACCAACCAAACCATAAACCAATGCCTAACTGCAACCTTACAAGTTGTGACGATTTGCTATGCAGTAGGCAAAAACCAAATGGCCCCAGCCAATCAGCCAGATGGACAAAATTCCTACCGGGCCCCCGCTCCAAAGCAGATGACCCCATGACAGGCATAGCAAGGTCAAAGCGAACAACCCTAATTCTAGGGAGGGGGGGACGGTCAATCTGATGCACGGGCGAAAAGAGGAAGCCCTAGCCTCGTGCAAGGAGTTTTAGCATTTCTGGCTGTCAATCAACAAATGGCAACATTAACTTCCTCCCAACAACAAGTGAAGCCCCAGTTGCATCAGTGGCCAACCATCAATTAGCCCGCCCCCAACTTTGGAGTGTCCTGGCAGCCCCCACTGCAACACATGCTCTCCATGAAGGAGAACATGCTTTGCGGCTCGTCGCACCAAAATCCTACCGCTGGGAAGAAACACCACAGCTAGGCGATTGTCCGTTGGGGAATTCCTAGGCTGGCCACTGGGCTTCCCCACCATCTATTTATTTGAATCCTGGACAGCCAGGCCAATTGGGCAGGGCTTGGGACCCGATAAAGACCGGGTGCTGTCGGACAAAGAACCATTTCAGGGAATCTACATTCAATGAAACACATTAAATAACCTTAAAACCAAAATTAAAGTACAAAGTTTATTACTGCGCAGAAGCGGGGAAGGACCAGTCCAGTCTTAAATAACTCGGCTGCTCCCCAAAGCCTGCGCAAAGAAGTGTATCTTGGCTACCTGGCGGCGGGGGGGGGGGAGAATACGACGACTGTGGTGACATGAGAGGGTCTTTGGAGAGTCAGCAAAGAAAAAAAAGAAAAAGGAGGGAGGGAGGGAGGGAGGGAGGGAGGGAGGGAGGGAGGGAGGGAAAGAAAGAAAGAAAGAAAGAAAGAAAGAAAGAAAGAAAGAAAGAAAGAAAGAAAGAAAGAAGCCAAGCCTCTAAACAGTGTTAAGATAAGTCAATTTAATTAGACATCTAAGGACCTGGGTGGTGCTGTGGGTTAAACCACAGAGCCTAGGACTTGCCGATCAGAAGGTCGGCAGTTCGAATCCCCGCCACGGGGTGAGCTCCCGTTGCTCGGTGCCAGCTTCTGCCAACCTAGCAGTTCGAAAGCACATCAAAGTGCAAGTAGATAAATAGGTAGCGCTCCAGCGGGAAGGTAAATGGCATTTCCGTGCGCTGCTCTGGTTCGCCAGAAGCAGCTTAGTCATGCTGGCCACATGACCCGGAAGCTGTACGCCGGCTCCCTTGGCCAATAAAGCGAGATGAGCACCGCAACCCCAGAGTCGGTCATGACTGGACCTAAAGGTCAGGGGTCCCTTTACCCTTTACCTTTTAAGAGGGCTATAGGTTTTGGTTTTCATGCTCCTCAAGGGCCCAGCTATCCTTTTATCCAGTTCACTAGCACAGATGTGGCAACCACTGGCCGTGCATAGTCATGTGGGGAGACACAGGCTTGGACACGGATGATTTTACAATGTAACCTTCTAATTCATGCCAGCGTCCTTGTTCTTATACTTGCAATTGCCTCCCCCCCCCCCCCGTTTTTGTTTGAAAAGAACAATAAAAATACATTGAAGAAGAAAAGAGCAAACCACATTTCAAACTATTTGGCATAAAATTATTTATATCGCCATTCGCAATCACAAAAATAAAAGCAGGAATGGAAACAAATCTAAGCCATTAATACAAAATAACGGCTTGAAGAACGTAAAGCATGCCTAAATTGAATAGTTAAGTCACAAAGCATCCACATCTAGTAAGTAAAACGTAAAAAATAAAACACAACAGAGAGGACTGCAGGCGTATTCTGCTTATGAAGATTTCTGTAGCCGCCACAGCCTTGAAGGAAGCACAGCTAAAAATGCGCTTTCAAGCTATTTAGCCCTCTTACAGTGTATTTATATAAAGGCAAATAACTGCACAGTCACTTTTTACCTTTATAGGCAGCTGTTATTTGTGGTTGCCTTTTACGCTCAGTTTCCTTAGAAGTTATGGAGCTCTTGGTTACTTTTGAAAACTTGCTGTAAGATTTAACAGATCTTACAGACTGGAATACTTGGCTCAGTGTACTTTAGACTATCTGACTGTTAGCATAGCATTGGCAAAATAAAATCAGACTTCCCAGTAATAAAACCAAATAGCACTGTCATTGCCAAGCAGTAAACCACCTAATTTGAGAGACTGGCCATGCGCAGTCTAAAGCTGAGATCTTGCCGAGGCAATAATCAAATAATATCTTACCTCTGGCCATGCCATCTTCTGAAATCCTATTTATATATGTAACTTTGAGAGCAGGTTTTGGGAAATTACCTGTCCTTTTAAAGCAGCCCTCAAGACTTCTGTTGCAATAAGGAAATGCTTTTAATACAATCAAATTTCTCTTTAGTTCCTGAACCCATTTAGATTGCTGGGGTTCACATATAGAGAAGAGGACATAAACAGAAACCTGTTCTCTAACAGGGGAAGAAATATTATCATTTTTCACATTCTGTCTGTCTGCTGCTCCCATTCATCCCAACAAGTTATATAATAATAATAATAATAATAATAATTTATTATTTATACCCCGCCCATCTGGCTGAGTTTCCCCAGCCACTCTGGGCGGTTCCCAATCAAGTATTAAAAACAATACAGCATTAAATATTAAAAACTTCCCTGAATAGGGCTGCCTTCAGATGTATTTTAAAGATAGGATAGCTACTTATTTCCTTCACATCTGAAGGGAGGGTGTTCCACAGGGTGGGCGCCACTACCGAGAAGGCCCTCTGTCTGGTTCCCTGTAACCTTACTTCTCGCTGGATCTGTGTCCGGGCTGAACGATGGGGGTGGAGACGCTCCTTCAGGTATACAGGACCGAGGCCGTTTAGGGCTTTAAAGGTCAGCACCAACACTTTGAATTGTGCTCGGAAACGTACTGGGAGCCAATGCAGATCTCTCAGAACTGGTGTTATGTGGTCTCGGCAGCCGTTCCCAGTCACCAGTCTAGTTGCCGCATTCTGGATTAATTGCAGTTTTCAGGTCACCTTCAAAGGTAGCCCCATGTAGAGAGTGTTGCAGTAGTCCAAGCGGGAGATAACTAGAGCATGCACCACTCTGGCAATACAGTCTGCAGGCAGGTAGGGTCTCAGCCTGTGTACCAGGTGGAGCTGGTAGACAGCCGCCCTGGACACAGAATTAACCTGCACCTCCATGGACAGCTGTGAGTCCAAAATGTCTCCCAGGCTGCGCACCTGGTCCTTCAGGGGCACAGTTAACCCCATTCAGGACCAGGGAATCGCCCACACCCGCCCGCCCCCTATCCCCCCAAAACAGTACTTCTGTCTTGTCAGGATTCAACCTCAATCTGTTAGCTGCCATCCATCCTCCAACCGCTTCCAGACACTCACACAGGACCTTCACTGCCTTCACTGGTTCTGATTTAAAGGAGAAGTAGAGCTGGGTATCATCCGCATACTGATGAACACCCAGCCCAACCCCCCTGGTTTTTCCTCTGACAGCGCTGCCTTCCTTTTTATTTCTGGACATTTGGCCATGCTTCAGTTTGTTCAGAATGTGGGATAACATAACTTAGAGGGAGATCTCTGGAGCCTTGCCTTTTCTATGCATTCCTTTTGTCAGCCGAAAGAAGATGTGTTCTCTTTTCTTTGTTGGCAGTGGGAAACTCCTTAAACAATTGTTGTTCTATTGTTGTCACTGGAACTAGCTTAGTTCTTCGCAGTTGAGGGAATTGTCTTCCGCTGCTTTCTTGTAATCTTTAAGGAGAAGCTGACAAGTTTCTGACCTTGCGCTGAAGCCGTTCATTTCATTTCAGCGTTGCGTTTCGTGCTCTACAGCAGTTTAACTCCCTTTCCCCCAACCTTAGTTATTTATCTTGGTTAGAGCTGTGTGCAAACGGCCCTTAAAAATCACCTGCCCTATTTGTGGGCAGAGAAATTGGGAGGAACCGTTTCACAAGATCTCCCCAGGGGCAGGAAGAATTTTCCAATGGTTTCTCAGGGGTGAGGCTCATCATTAGCAGTGCAAGTAGCAGAACCAACACGTTCCTTTCCCCCTAAGAGTGTCTGTAAGTGTGTACAGCTTGCAGCAGCAGCCTGTCCATCATTTAGCATCATCTAACTAGCATTGGGTGGCGCTGTGGGTTAAACCACAGAGCCTAGGACTTGCTGATCAGAAGGTCGGCGGTTTGAATCCCCGCAACAGGGTGAGCTCCTGTTGCTCAGTCCCTGCACCTGCCAACCTAGCAGTTCGAAAGCACGTCAAAGTGCAAGCAGATATATAGGTACCGCTCCAGCGGGAAGGTAAACGGCGTTTCTGTGCGCTGCTCTGGTTCGCCAGAAGCGGCTTAGTCATGCTGGCCACATGACCCAGAAGCTGTACACCGGCTCCCTCGGCCACTAAAGCGAGATGAGCGCCGCAACCCCAAAGTCGGTCACGACTGGACCTAATGGTTAGGGGTCCCTTTACCTTTACCTTGTTCCATGACATTGTGAAGGGGAAATGGTAGCCACACTACCCAAAACAACCAGAAAATGTTGGTAAAAATTCTTCAAAGTGGCCTCCTCCTAAGAGGGTGAGGGGAAATGCCTCATCTTTTCAGAAGAAAAGTGTTCTGAGTAATTTCAGCTTGGCTCTTGTCGTAATATTATTCAGCCCATTGAACAGGCTGGTGTCTCTGTTTTCTCCTGGCTTGTTTCCAAAGAGAAACACAAATAGTCCTTCATGCCCAAGGCAGATATAGTGTGGTCTTTCCTGAGCAGAAGTCCTTCCATGGCTTGTGGCAAGTTGCATTTGAAACTGAGGGGACATGATACAGAACGGGTGTGTGAGCTTTCCACAGTTGCCTTGGGCTTGCCTAAAGTCGCTTTTTGGGTAGTGGTCTTTTTGGATTTGGGTGTCAGAAGTACTCAGCCTGATGTATGTGAGGGATGGGGTGGGGAGTTGCTTCTGTCTCTCTCCCTTTTTCTTTCTCTTTCTCACCCACACCCATACACCACACACACACACACACACACACACACACACACAAAATACAGTTTCAGTCTAGCTCCAGAGAGCAGAGTGGAGGAGGTTTGCTTCAGCTCCGTGCTATAAGATTTTACAGCTGCTTTTTGAGTAAGTCGGCCTTGTGTTCTGCCTCAGGGTCCTGCTGCACTAGTTGTGCAGTACAGTGGTACCTCGGGATGCGAGCAGGATCCGTTCCAGAGCCCCGTTCGCATCCTGAATGGAACGTAAGATGTGACTGCGCACGCGCGAGTCGCGTTTCGCCGCTTCCGCACATGTGTGTGACGTCATTTTGAGCATCTGCGCATGCGCGAGCGGTGAAACCCAGAAGTAACACTGTTACTTCCGGGTTGCCATGGAGCGCAACCCAAAAGTGCTCAACCTGAAGCACATTCAACCCGAGGTATGAGTGTAATGGCTGCAGGGAGCGCTGTAAAATCTCCACTTGGCCACAAAGTCGCCCTTTGAAGCTGGGCCAGCCACTCTCTTGGTCTAACCAAAGTCAAAGGGTTGTTGTGAGGATGAAATGGGAGGGATTCCAGGAATAGAGATCCTGTGCCCCCCCCCCAAAAAAACCCAAGTTTTTGGACTCCATCTCCCATAATTCCAGATCCTTGGCCATGATAGCTGATGGGAACTGGAGTCCAACACCATCTACGGAACCACATTCCTGACATACACCACCCTCAAAAGACTGGAGATAAAAATGTAGTAGATTTTTTTTGGGGGGGGGTAGGAACCATTATGCAGCAAATGAACATCCAGCAGGTTAGTTTTCTGCACTTGTACCGGAGAGTCCATGTCCTTGGGAGTTTTCCTCCTCATTGGAATATAGGTGTGCATCTTAATTGAACAGGCAGACAAAATATTTATTAATTTCATAAAATTTATACATGGCTTGATTGTGCATATATAAAACCACCTCCAAACCATTTACAAGAAAACCCCAGAAAACAATACATTTATCAATAAAATAGCAATAGTAATTTAAAACATTTAAGAAAATGCAAATCAACAATAAACTAAAGACAGATTAAACATGCATCAACATTTTAAATAGCGGTATCTGGGCAGCCTTGTCTAAGCAGAATGTTTTTAGCAGGCACTGAAAAGAGTATATAGCAGGCATAGGCAAACTTGGCCCTCCAGATGTTTTAGGACTACAACTCCCATCATCCCTAGCTAACAGGACCAGTGGTCAGGGGTGATGGGAGTTGTAGTCCCAAAACATCTGGAGGGCCAAGTTTGCCTATGCCTGGTATATAGCAAGTTGCCTGCCTGATATCAGTAGCCAGGGAGTTCCAGTGTGGAGGTGGCCACACTAAAATACTGATTTCTTATGTGGAACGGGTATTACGTGGCACTTGTAACAATGCCAGTTCACAGATCCAAGTGAATGAGTGGGTATATATGGGCTCAGGTGATCTCACAGGTAAATTGGTCCCCAGTTGTTATGTGCTTTGTATACTAATAGCAACTAATACAACTTGCTATATACCAGGCATTGGCAAACTTGGCCCTCCAGATGTTTTGGGACTACAACTAGAGCGCCTCTTCTGCGCATGTGCGTTTCTGCACGTGCGTGAAGCATGCAGATCGCTTCTGCGCATGTGCGGGCAGCAAACCCGGAAGTAAACACTTCTGAGTTTGCCGCGTTCGTAAGCTGAAAGTCCGCAACAAGAGCAGAATGCAACACGAAGTATTACTGTACATATTTTGTCACTCCCCCCCAAAAAAAAAATGTTCGATTATCTGAGGGAATGAGAGTCTTACTGCTTATCCAGAAACTTACTTCATTCAAACTGACAAAATAGTACCGTATTTTTCCTTCTATAACACGCAGATTTTTTCTCCTAAAAAGGAAGGGGAAATGTCTGTGCGTGTTATTGAGCGAATGTGTGGTCCCTGGAGCCAATTGGTGTGAGGGGAGGCAAAAAAAAGCAGGCAAAAATCAAATCGCGCGTCTCCTAGAAGGGAAACTTGAAAAGAGGAAGCGGCTGCTTTCCTGGATTCTGCCTCAGGGTCTTACTGCCCACCCACCTCTGTTTCCTTGCTGTGTTTGCTCAAATGGAACAAAGAGCAGGGAAAGCCCCTCCCCTCCAGGCAAGCAGAGGGGAAAGCTGAAAACATGCAGGAGGGAGAGAGAGAGAGAGCGCGAGCTGGCTGGCTTGGGTGGGTAGGTGAGGGAAAACTTTTGCCTTCCTTTCCTCCCTACCCCTCTCCTGCATTCTTAGCCAGCTGCTTCTCTGCACACCCCTCTCCTGCTCCTTGTCCCTTCTGTGTTTTTCCTTCCCTCCCCACTTAAAATGTGGTTAAAAAGCATGGATCCACATGGATCCTCAGGATCTTTGCATTGGGTCAGCCCAAATTCACCATCAGATCACATAACATGTCCATGGCTACAGCCTGCCCCCCAAAAACCACACACCCACTGTTGCCTGGGGCTGCAATGGTGCAAAAACGTGGTTAAAAAGCATGGATCTACATGGATCCTCAGGATCTTTGCATTCAGTCACCCCAAATTCACCATCAGATCACATAGCATGTCCATGGTTACAGCCTGCCCCCCAAAAATCATGCACCCACTGTTGCCTGGGGCTGCAATGGTGCAAAAACGTGGTTACAAAACATGGATCCACATGGATCCTCAGGATCTTTGCATTGGGTCACCCCAAATTCACCATCAGAGCACATAGCATGTCCATGGCTACAGCCTGCCCCCCCAAAATCATGCACCCACTGTTGCCTGGGACTGCAATGGTGCAAAAACGTGGTTACAAAACATGGATCCACATGGATCCTCAGGATCTTTGCATTGGGTCACCCCAAATTCACCATCAGAGCACATAGCATGTCCATGGCTACAGCCTGCCCCCCAAAAATCACGTACCCACTGTTGCCTGGGGCTGCAATGGTGCAAAAACATGGTTACAAAGCATGGATCCACAGGGATTCTCAGGATTTTTGCATTGGGTCACCCCAAATTCACCATCAGATCACATGTCTGTGGCCACAGCATGAAGCACAAAAATGATACATCCACTGTTTCATTCAGAATGTTTTTTCCCTTGTTTTCCTCCTCTAAAAACGATGTGTGTGTTATGGTCAGGTGCGTGTTATAGAGCGAAAAATACGGTAGTTCTTTTTATTTAATTGTCCCAGCTTGTGATTGTAACATTTGCTTTCATTACTCTTCTTCCTTCCCTATTCCCAGGAGTATGCAGCAATAATCTCTTTTAAGCTCTCATTTGTGAGAGAAAATAAGTCTCTGATTAGCTGAATAAGGATGCTTTCATGAACCGACAACCTAGCTGATAAACGTCCTGTTTTTCTTTATATCCGCAAGGTGATTTGTGATGGCTCTTGTTTTAACCTCTTCCTCTCCACCCTGTTTTGATCAGCAGAAGTTTAATTGACATGTGACACTGGAAACTTAAATGGCACTTGGGGGCTCTATGTGGGCTTTCAGACTTTTTGTTTAAACTACCTTGCCTTTGGGGGTAGAACCTACTCATCCTGCGGCACCCAGAGAGGTGAGGATGTTTTCAAACAAAAGAATGGTTAACTGTGAAGACCAAAAAGGGTCATTTTCTTTGTTTGTTTGCCTGTTCAAATACCTGAATAGGTTTTGGTGATCTTGAGAAAGGCAGATTGGCAGCATAGTCCACCAATGCAGGGTTTCTGTAGGCTACAAAAAACCTCACTGGCTTGAGTTCCTTGGAAGAAGTGGCAAGGTATACAAATATAAAATGAAAATAATGAATTTCCGCTAACAATGACATATGACCATGTGAAGATGAATGTGCGTCATCATTCTCTCCAGAATGTGGTTGCCGTCCTATACCAATCACACCAGGCGTCCTGAGCTTCCTTGCTATGTGGTTTGTTAAAGAGATCAGATTCTGGACATGTTGAAAACTCTGACTTGTTATGCATTGCATGTATGTACCAGATAGGTGCCCTCATGTTGTCAGAGGGCTTTTTGACTTTTAAAAAAAAGTGTACTGCCCTTAATCTGAAGATCACAGGCATTTCACAACATAAAAATATAAAATGAGGGCACAAAATATATAATAAAACAAAGGCAAACCAATAACCCCTCACCCACAACCACATTTCAGAGTCTATAGAATGTTATTCAGCCAAAGGCCAGGTTGAAGAGAAAACTGGGGCCTAAAGAAATGCAATAAAGGCATCTGGTAAACTTCCCTGGGGAAAGCATTCCACAAATGGGGAGCCACCGCAGAGAAGGCCCTGCTCTCATGTTGCCACCCTCCAGAACTCTCACAGAGGAGGCACACAAAGAAGAGCCTGAGAAGATGATTGCAGGGTCCGGGTCAGTTCATATGGAAAGAGGCGGTCCTTGAGGTATTTCAATCCTGAGCCATTTAAGGCTTTATAGGTCAAAACCAGCAATTTGAATTGGGCACAGAAGCTACTTGGAAGCCAGTGCAGTCGAGACAGGATGGCATTATATGTTCAACACATATTGCCCTGACGAACAGACTGGCTGTCGAATTCTGCACCAGCTGAAGTTTCTGAACTGTCTTTAGGGGCAGCCCCATGTACAGTGGACGCTCGGATTGCGAACATGATCCGTGCGGGATGCACGTTCGCAACCCGCAGCGTCCGCAACCCACAGTGGCGCGTCTGTGCATGCACGGGTTGCGATTCGGCGCTTCGGCGCGACCGCCAAAACCTGGAAGTAACCCGTTCCAGTACTTCCGGGTTTCGGCGGTCCACAACCCGAAAAAACACAACCGGAAGCATCTGTAACCCGAGGTAATAATAATAATAATAATAATAATAATAATAATAATAATAATTTATTTGTACCCCGCCCATTTGGCTGGGTTTCCCCAGCCACTCTGGGCAGCTTCCACAGAGACCAAAAATACACTAAAATATCACACATTAAAAACTTCCCTGAACAGGGCTGCTTTAAGATGTCTTCTGAATGTCAGGTAGTTGTTTATCGCTTTGACATCTGCTGGAAGGGCGTTCCACAGGGCGGGCGCCACTACCGAAAAGGCCCTCTGCCTGGTTCCCTGTAGCTTTGCTTCTCGCAGTGAGGGAACTGCCAGAAGGCCCTCGGCACTGGACCTCGGTGTCCGGGCAGAACGATGGGGGAGGAGACGCTCCTTCAGGTATACTGGACCGAGGCCGTTTAGGGTTTTAAAGGTCAGTACCAACACTTTGAATTGTGCTCGGAAACGTACTGGGAGCCAATGTAGGTCTTTCAAGACCGGTGTTATATGGTCTCGGCAGCCGTTTCCAGTCACCAGTCTAGCTGCCGCATTCTGGATTAGTTGTAGTTTCTGAGTCACCTTCAAAGGTAGCCCCACGTAGAGCGCATTGCAGTAGTCCAAGCAGGAGATAACTAGAGCATGCACCACTCTGGCGAGACAGTCTGCAGGCAGATAGGGTCTCAGCCAGTGTACCAGATAGAGCTGGTAGACAGCTGCCCTAGACACAGAATTGACCTGCGCCTGCATGGACAGCTGTGAGTCCAAAATGACTCCCAGGCTGCGCACCTGGTCCTTCAGGGGCACAGTTACCCCATTCAGGACCAGGGAATCCTCCACACCTGTCCGCCTCCTGTCCCCCAAAAACAGTACTTCTGTCTTGTCAGGATTCAACAGGTATGACTGTAATAACACATTGCAGTAATCTAACCTAGAGATTGCCAGAGCATAGACGACAGAAGTTAGGCTATTCCGGTCCAGATAGGGGTGCAGCTGGGTCATCAGTCAAAGCTGAAGGAAGGTTCTTTGCACCACTAAGGCTAGCTGAGCCTCAAGCCAACAGCAAAGGATACCTGCTCCTTCAGAGGGAGTGTAACCCAGCAAGAGGAGGCAACCTCCCAGCCATCTGGTCTAGGGAACTGCCCACTAAAAAGTGCCTCCGTCTTAATCTGGATTGAGATTCAGTTTGGGTTTTGTTTTTTTTTAATGATATTTATTAAAGTTTCAAGAGAATTGCAAAAAGGAAGAAAGGAAAAAGAAAACAAAAAATACAAAGTACAGAAAAAGTAAAAAAAACAAAACAATTAAAAACATTTCAATCTTTCCGTGTCTTATCTTTCATTTACTTATTTCCCTGACCTCCTCACACCTCCCTCTTTTGTATTCTAGTTCAATAGTTGTTTCAGCAAATCCTTACCCTTTTTGCATTTATCTTAATACTTTATCGTAACATATTATAATTTCACATTTTTTACATGTTAACAATCCGCTTTTACATATCTCTTAAGAACATTATTACTAAAACCACTTCACTTCATTCCAACCTCCCTTAATTTTACAATGTTTCTGTAAATAGACTTTAAATTTCTTCCAATCTTCTTCTACCAACTCTTCTCCCTGGTCTCGGATTCTGCCAGTCATTTCCGCCAGTTCCATGTACTCCATCACCTTCATCTGCCATTCTTCCAGGGTGGGTAGATCTTGTGTCTTCCAATACTTCGCGATGAGTATTCTTGCTGCTGTTGTTGCAGGATTGAGATTCAGTTTGTTGGTTCTCATCCAATCCATTACAGTTAAATTGATGGAATATGCTGAAATGGCAAAATTGACAATGAAACTGAGAGGAAGAGATGACACTGAATTTAAGTAAGAATGGAAGATGTTTATTAGATATATACAGAAGTAATGTACAGTGGTACCTCTGGATGCGAACGGGAGCCGTTCCGGAGCCCCATTCACATCCTGAAGCGAACAGAAGACGTGACTGCGTGTCTGCGTGGGTCACGTTTCGCCGCTTCCGCACATGCGAGTGACATCATTTTGAGCGTCTGCGCATGCGCGAGCAGCAAAACCCAGAAGTAACGTGCTCCGTTACTTCCGGGTCGCCGCAGAGCGCAACCCGAAAGTATTTAAGCTGAAGCGTATTCATTCCGAGGTATGACTGTACACGGCTTAATACATTAGTAGGGTTTTAAGATCACTTGTAATTTTATCGTGAATGAATAGTGGGTGATTTAAATATGATATAAATATAACAACGGACATGTAGTAAGTTGATAAACAGTAGAACCAGGTAAGGGTTTAGATGGAAGTCAAGGGATTCTAGGAATCCCACAAGTGTATTTTGTTTTATTTTTTTAAGAAATATTTTTGTGAATGTATGTTTTTGTTTCTTTGTGTTTTTTATTATCTTTGGAAAATCAATAAAATGTGTTAAAACAACAACAACCCAGTACAGAGGCAAGACACTGTGTCCATCACATCGCCTGAATGCTCTGCTTCTGGAGTTTTCTTGCCCGGCGCATGTTATTTCCCCAGAATTTTAACCTTTGAGTATGTAATACACACAAGCACACAATTTGTGTGCTGTGATTCTTCATAGCACTGCCTATTCCTAATGTAAGAAAGAGAATCCCACACAGCTCCCCCCCCCCGCAATTCGTTGTTCCAGCTGCGTCTTGCATCTCAGGTGAGGCATATTGATGTAAGCTGGCAAAGTGTCATGCTGATTAGCAGTATCAGCATATGTACTGCAAATGGTGTGTGTGTGTGTGTGTGTGTGTGTGTGTGTTTTGGCAGCAAGGTTGAGAGGAAAGGGAGCAGAGGTGGACCCCAGAGGGGACTGAAAGAGAATCCCTTGGGTGTCCTTTCAATAAGCTGGCTACTAGCTTTTGCTAGGTATTTCTGTTGAAGTGCTCAGTAGGTCAGCTGCTGTATTGGAAGGAACACAGAAGCTGCATGGATTGTGGCACAGGGCTTGTGCTCAGCCAGTGTGTTCCGGGTCAAGCAGTTGAACTGCAAGCCAACCTTTGAGGTAGATGCTGCGTGGACTGCAGTCTAATTTTCAGTTGTTCCTTACTAATCAAGGATCAGATGCAGGGCTGCAGGGGTTTAGCAAGCCTGGCATTCTTGTTGAAATCACACTGGTTTGCAGGGGACTGTAATGGATTTGGACTGTTCCAAAGACCTACTTCCTACAGGGAAGTTTTTACTGGGAAATGGCGCCTTGTTGGAAATAAAGGTGTGGATCTGCCTTTTTTAGTTTCCTGAAATACGGTATGAAAACGGTTGAATGAGTGTAAATTCATAAACACAGCAGGATTTTCCCCTTAAAAGAGAGCCAGTGTGGTGTAGTGGTTAAGAGCGGTAGTCTCGTAATCTGGGGAACCGGGTTCGCGTCTCCGCTCCTCCACATGCAGCTGCTGGGTGACCTTGGGCCAGTCACACTTCTCTGAAGTCTCTCAGCCCCACTCGCCTCACAGAGTGTTTGTTGTGGGGGAGGAAGGGAAAAAGGAGATTGTTAGCCACTTTGAGGCTCCTTAAGGGGAGTGAAAGGTGGGATATCAAGTCCAAACTCTTTTCTTCATATGAATCAGGTGCAGGGAAGCTCTGGACCCTCCAGATATTGCTGAACTACAACTCCCATAATCTCCTGCCTTTGGCTAGGGCTGATGGGAGTTGTAGTTCAGAATCGTCGGGAGCGCCAAAGGTCTCCCCCACCCGATATAAATATGACCAGCCTCTATTGAAAAATCAAATATGTTATTTCTTAGGAGTAAAGTTTAGCTCTAAAATGAGTGGTTTGTACCCACTATTAGGCACCTATTCAAAACTGCTGTTTGTTGTGGCCAGTGGCTTAGCGTGGGGGGTGCAGGGGGGGCCGGCCGCACCAGGCGCAACATCTGGGTGTTAGGGTTAGGGGGCGCAAATCCACGGGTTTAGGGGCGCAAATCCACGGGTTAGGGGGTGCAAATTACTTGCCTTGCCCCGGGTACTGACAACCCACGCTACGCCACTGGTTGTGGCATGGCTAATAGCTAGACTGTGTTGCTTTGTCGGGATTTTACAGACTGGGTGGTGGTGCATTGCTTCTCCTAGCCTTATTTGATACGCTGCTGCTAATAGAAAATTCTAGCTACAGCGAGTTATTCTAGCACTTGAGTTATAACGCAGCTTTGTTGCTTCCCGCCAACGAAGCTGATGCACTTCCTGTTCTTGGAAAATGAAAGCATATTGGACTAATAAATGAAAGCATATTGGCCTAATAAAAAGGTTGCATCTCTGGTGCTCTATGTTTTAATTATTATAAATATACAAAACATTAAAAACATATATAAAGGTGAAAAGGTAAAGGACCCCTGGATGGGTAATTCAACTATGGGGTGCAGCGGTCATCTCCACTTTGAGGCCAAAGGAGTTGGCGTATTTAGGACAAATACAGCTTGTTACATCCCATATAATGAAATAACCCTTATATTCCTTTTCTCATAACTGTGTATATTTGTGAGTTGCAGAAAGACACCCACATCAAAACCCATAATTGGTGTTTTATTTGCAAAGCCTGAGCTCAAGCATGCATGGAAGATTCACAGTCATACATTATTTCTAGAGTGTTCAACATGTACCAGGTACTTTGCAAATTCTGCCTTTTTATGGAGCAGCTGTAAGCAGAGAGTTTTCCATCCCGTTTGACGATGATCTGGTATACAAAATCAGAAATGTTTTCTATTGCCCAACCCTGATATATATATTTTTGTATTTATTTCTGCAGGTGTTTTTCAAGATCTGATCACCTTGCCCTCCATATGAAGAGGCACATCTAAATAATAGATCTCTCAGCATGGCCCAGATGCAGACAGACCTGAGCATCCTGGGGGGA
Organism: Podarcis cretensis; assembly: GCF_951804945.1. Classification (NCBI taxonomy): domain Eukaryota; kingdom Metazoa; phylum Chordata; class Lepidosauria; order Squamata; family Lacertidae; genus Podarcis; species Podarcis cretensis. Next base: position 133,638,018 of record NC_137170.1, on the reverse strand, counting down.
GCTGCCTGTCTCTTGCTGCCTTTCAGAGGAAGAGAACTTGATCACCTGTACGCAAACCATGCACTAAATGCCGTCATGCACCCAGCTATACTTAATTACATATGTGTCTTCTCTACACCTTGCCCAACTGGAAGGCAGATGACACCTGAGGAGGAGGAGGAGGAGGAAAGGGGTGCGAGAAGATGTCAGCAAGACACAGATGGTGCTTACAGCACTTCAGGACCGTAGGATTTTTGTTCCCCGTTTATTGCCAATGGAAATGAAAGCAAATGGGAGAGGATTCCCTGCCGCAGTAAGAGAAGAAAATGTAACTTGCTTCTCGATGCAACTTGGATGATAGGGGATGGGGAACATGACTTTTGGAGTTGCATATTTGTAGCACTAACTTTTCTTTTTAAATGGATTTTGGAGGGGAAACTAATGACCTAGAAAAACCAAATCCCAGTTTGGTAGCCAAAACGTTAATGTCTTGGTTCCTTTCTGTTTTTGTTTTCGAGACTCCCTTATGTACGATGCATCCAGGCTCCTCACAGACACTCTGACCTGCTCTGATTATGGTTCTTCTTTATAGAACTGAGCTGTCAAGATCTCTTCAAGTCAATACCAATGGCCTTAATTGGCAGTAGACTGTGCAGTGACACCTGGGACACGCCTACTTTTTTCGCTTGAGATGGTATAGACTTCGTCAAGGATATTTTCTTTAGTTTTGGCTTTGCTTTTCGTTCCTTAAATTTTGTTATTGCACATCATGTGCACTAGGGGACTGTGAAAACTACTGATGTTACTTCACAGTGGTTGGCCAGCAATGTCCCTGAGCAGCACCACAGTATATCTTTGGAGCCTTCACCACATTGCCATAGTTCGGACTTCCTATTTAATTGCCTAATGAAAACTTGAACAACAGCTTCTCTGGAAGCTTTGAACCTTTTTCTCCATGTTCATCAGAACTCATTTACTCACCTGGATATCTGTCTTGGATTCTGTCACTCAGGCATGACTTCAGATTTTCCTTCTGCACCATGGGGAGCATGCTTGCTGCAACCCATGATGATTGGTTAGCAGCTCAGGCTGCTTTTGACCCTTTGACCTGGTCAAAAGCCTGGTTACTGATTTGTGTGTCTGGCACCTGCAAAAAGATATATTTTGGGTTGAGCAGATTTGTAGAAATACGATGATCATCGTGAATGGAAAAGTGAGAACCTCATTCGGTTAAAATAACCCCACGCAGCATTTTTGCTCTGAAGATGAAACCTACTTAAAGTTCTCCTTTCCCATTTCTCAAGGTGATGTGACTCCCCCACTCTCCTGACATGATAAGGTTAAATGAAAGGGATTGGCTTTTTGGTGAGCACTGACTTCCTACCATAAGACAAGTTTAAGCAAAAATAACAAATAGAAAACACATGGGTCCACACTGACCAATGGTTGAACCATTTAGTGATCAATGGAGGTATCACGCTCACCTTTTGAATCTTGTAGATAATTTGATGGTTGTGACTCAAAAGTGGATTAATTTCCCTGTACTTTACACACACACACACATACACACCCTATTCTATATATACATGATGTCTACTTCTAGTTAGTTGGAGCTGGCACTGATTCCAAAGACTGCCTTTTCAAACTATCTCTCATGCAGGTGGAGAGTTAGTCATTGGGAATGGTTGTGTATAGTTAATAATGCAGGACCACCCGTGCAAGATGTGCCGAGAAATGAAATGGGCATGTTGATTTTCCCTTGGTTGCTGCTCTTCCACTCTCTAAACTAGCTCACTGCCCACCCTTTTGACTGTTTTTTTGACTTGCCGACTGTTCAGTAATTTCCTAATTTATGTTTAGGATGCAAAAACTTTAAAAGTTCTTTTTTATATACAGAATATCTAAAATTGTATAATGTAAGTACAGACACAGGGATTCTTAGCACTTGGCCTTCTTGGCTTTCTTTCCATCTTTGATTTCGTCAAACTTAACTGAGTTTTCAAATAATACTCTCTTTGCATCGGAGTTCTTTCAGACGCTGTGGCTATCAGTGCAGATAGAAGGCCCAGCCCTTTAACAGTGGGATGTGAAAAGGACCAAAATCTAACCATCTGTGTGAGGGCAAAGAACGAGAGCATTTAAGGATGAGGGAGGAGAGATCTAAGTTTTATTCCAAAGATTTATGGTTAGCTATGATTTAGAAAATATTGGAGCACTGCTTGCTGACAATCTTGTAGTTCTCTGTATCTGTGTTCACATATTTTCTATTCCACCCAGGAGTTGAGTGGGCATTTGAGAGCCTTGTAGCTCGTTATTTGAATATTGTATGGCAGTTTTAGACTATCAGCTGAGGTGGCTGTCGGAACTTTCAGACAGTGTGTTAGCTGAAAAATCTATACTGTCCAAGAAATTATTCTTGTAGCATCCTACATAATCTGCACACATATCTGTCATCACAGTAATCATTGGGTACCAATATCCATGAATGTTGTCATCTGAAATGTTGTTAAATCCTATTGCCTCTAGAATTCTTAGAGATCATCTATAAGACTTGGTGACAAATTTAATATAAGCCTGTATTTTAAATAATTCAATGTGGGTGGGAGTGGGGGGGGGGGGTGGGAAATATGGGTATGGAAAAGAACAATGTTGATTTACTTCCCCAGTGTCATTTGTGGTCTCGCTTAACATCTCTGCTTCAGAATGTGAAATCTTCAATGCTCGCCCTTTTGCAGCAGGTCAGAACCCTAAACTGGCCCCCTGTCTAATGGCTTCACAAAGTTAGTGGTCTGAAAAAGCACACACATTGGAAAGTATGACCTCCTTGAAATAAATAAGATGTGCTTCTGAGTAAATACATAAAGCCAGCCCAAGTGTTGAGCAAGGAAGAAAGAGACTTTAATGGCTCGGGGATTGCAAGATAGCGGAGAGGAATACTAGGTCCCAACCATGCAACTGTTAATTGGCAGACTGCACCCAACATGGACCCATGGCATCAGTGGCTCAAACACTACTGCTGGCCAGTCAGAATCTGAGCCCCGTGCTGCCACCATCACTTTACGGCCACCACCACCACCACGGAGGCTACCTGGTTGCTCCCCCCCCCCTTGGTCATCACTTAGGTGCTGCAACCTCTGACTTTTTCACCTGTGAACCATGCCTGATGGATGTGCCATCACAACAGTTCACCATGCTTTTGAGGGGTTTCCTTTTTCCATATTACAAATCCTGAAGAAATTGAAATGGAGAGTTTGTAAATAGTTTGAGAACTTGATTTCGGCACTTGCCCCATTTCACCTTTGCTTCGCTGTCCTGTAGAAGTTGGGATTTATTTTTTTCTTTCAGGAGAGGGCTTTCTTGCTTCGTTGGCAATGGTGGACTTCTTTGGTCCTTTGTGCAGTGCTCTCAATGCGAGAGGGAGCTGGGCATCACCTGGTCTCCTAATCCAGCACAAGTAGGCATGGGAGGCAAAAACACAGGAAGGGCTCAGGTGGGGCGAGGACTCGTGGCATTCCAGTTGGCCATCAATATTTCAGAGCACTGCCTGAATCACACAGGTAGAGAGAGGCACACAATTAAGGAGCAGCAAGGCAGGAGAAGGGGCAAACGTTCTCGCTGCTTCTGCCTCTCAATTCTCAGTGCGCCAGTGTGCAAGACCGCTGGTCTCTGGTGGGTCCCATGTTAAAATTTGACTTGAAAGACAACTCTCTGTTTTCCCTCCCAACCTATAGTGGGCACAGTGAGGTTCCTTATATCGTATTTTTTCTGAATGGTGATAAAGTAGCCCTAAGCTTATTATCTCCTCTTGTTGTATTTATGTTTTTTTTAATACAATATATATAATGTCTTCATTTGAAGTGGCAAGATTTGGCATGAAACACCTTTTGCCACTTAGAATCTGGCATTCTCTCTCTTTATTTTTTTTTTCTTTTTAAGGGAAGAAGAGCAATTTCATCCCTCCCCTCCCCCCCCAAAAAAAAATAGGAAGGAAGGAGGAACATATCAAGAATGTATTTATTACCTGTTCTTATTGCAAATGCAGGCGGTAGTGTTGTGTTTTCTTTCTTTTAAATGCTTATACGTGACATTTTTGGATTCAGAAATGTAAGATTGGCCTACTCATTTTGTTTTTTAATTAAAATACATTGACCGCCAGATCGCCCAAGCTGGTGAAACACCAAGCGAATTCAGGATCAGCATACTATCCATTTTGCATTTGCAGGCCCCGATCTCTGAGATTCCCCAAAGCTTCCCCACGAGCCAGCTGTCCTGCCATAGAGGTAACAGGCAATTGTGGGTGGGGAGGGGGTGTTCCATGCATTGATTTAGTGCAGAGGGTGCTTCATGAATGTAGCAATGGGTGTCTATCCTACTGCTGCCTAGCTTTGATTTCGAATTGGGGCCAAAATTGTGCATCTAACTACCTTTGCTACACACAGGTGCCCCCAACAGCTTTCCTTCCATGCAACAGAAGTGAGTCATAATATTGGATTTGACTTGCCTGTTCTTTATGATCTGTTGCCTCCTAAGCTAGAGCAACATGGCTTTTTGAGATTTCAGCAGCCTGATAGGATCAGATGATCTCCCGGAACAATTTCCTGGCCAGGGATATTTTTATTTTAAGAATAATGTTAGAAGGCACCAAGCCAGAAACCAGAAGGTGTGTATGTGTTCCCCCAGCATTTCTCTCCTAAGCAGATCATATAAACCCACCGGAGTCCCTGTTTTGTTATAAAGGGGTGTGCGTCTGTGCGTTTGTATATACTTATATCTATATATAATTTCCTTTTTGCGTGTGTGTTCCAACTTGGTCATTCATTTGAAAAGAAGAAGAGAAGCAATGCCCACATAACAGCCAACAACACTTGAAGGACTTTCATTTTGCACTACAGCACAGCTTCCCTTGCGCCAGATGCGTTTGCCAAGTGCATTTGGAGAACCCTTCTGTCTCGTTCTCTCAGGCCTTCTCTGGTATTTCTAGTATATCGCGGAAGTACCCAATCCTGTAGCCCTCGGTTCTGCCTTTTTTCGGTTGACATTTTATTTTTTTTAAGCTTTTTTATATATAAATATATATATATGAATATATTACTTTGTCAATTTTTTTGGCTGTACAAAAGTCTTAAGATTTAAAAAAAAATATTATTTGTATTATATGATGGTGGTATGTTAATGTTCCAAGATTATTAATGAAGAAGATTTATTTTTGTTACTGGTCTGTTTCATAATTCTTTTTTAAATTGGTATATTGTAAGATATCTATGCAAAAAAAAAAAAAGTTATGTGACGCATTTTTATTTAAGAATGTAATATGTGTAATAAAAAGTAGAATGTGTTTGGCCTGAAAATGGCTCAAGGTGTGCTGGAAATCTCCTTTGGGGACATAAAGAAAACAGATGGAAATAGAAATATAGGATGTGGGGGCCACGTCACACTAGAGTGATGCTGCTGTACAGTTTTCTAGGTAGCATCTTGGCGGTAGGTTTGAACTAGCAGAAACTCTTATACACAGGATTAAATTGAATTTCACCATTTCATTACCATTTAATGGCAGCTCGCCGAGCCCCAAATGCCTATTAGTACAGGTGAGCCCCCAAATCTCAGCTGAAGCTCTCATGGGAGTACAGTGGTATCTCGGGTTACATACGCTTCAGGTTACATACACTTCAGGTTACAGACTCCGCTAACCCAGAAATAGTGCTTCAGGTTAAGAACTTTGCTTCAGGATAAGAACAGAAATTGTGCTCCGGCGGTGTGGCGGCCATTAGCTAAAGTGGCGCTTCAGGTTAAGAACCATTTCAGGTTAAGAACGGGCCTCCGAAACAAATTAAGTACTTAGCCTGAGGTACCACTGTATGGGGAACGGGAGATGCTTGGGATGCAAAGAGCTGACCAATGGAAGCCAGGCCCCCTGCTATGAACTTTCTGCTAGTGTGAAGCCCAACTGAATGGAAACTTTCTACATGCATGGTGGCCAATCCAGAAATTCTCTATAGTGTGAGGTCCTGTCCACACATAGTATTTACATGCAGGGTTTCGTGTGGAGTTTTCATTAAAAGCCACCCAACTCAGATTAATACAGAAATGAGTTGGAAACGAACTCGTGAAGGAACATGTGGCATGGACCCAGGAGTATATGAATTTGGCCGTCCCTAATTCAGCCGTCCTTGGGCAGCTCAGTAGTCCCACTTTGCTTCCCCAAGAATTTTTGGGTGGCTTGTTTGAGGAAGAACACCCCACTTTGCTTCAGATTTCACTCTTAATTAAAATACCATGCCAATCTAGGAATGTACAATACCTGCCCTAACAATTTTTCAGTCACCTTATCCAAACCCTTTCGTCTTACCACAAAAATTGTCAGATGTTTTGCCTGAACAGTGACCCTCCTCACATTTGCTTCGGAGGCTGATTCAGAATTTCAGAGGCAGCCCTCCTTACTCATTTTTAAATAAAACTCCTTAAGGGTTTTATTAGAGGGCCGGATCCCTGACACCCTTTTATTCCTTAGTACAAGAAAAAGGTCTGTATAGTTAAAGCTATGGTTTTCCCAGTAGTGATGTATGGAAGTGAGAGCTGGACCATAAAGAAGGCTGATCACCGAAGAATTGATGCTTTTGAATTATGGTGCTGGAGGAGACTCTTGAGAGTCCCATGGAATGCAAGATCAAACCTCTCCATTCTTAAGGAAATCAGCCCTGAGTGCTCACTGGAAGGACAGATCATGAAGCTGAGGCTCCAGTACTCTGGCCACCTCATGAGAAGAGAAGACTCCCTGGAAAAGACCCTGATGTTGGGAAAGATGGAGGGCACAAGGAGAAGGGGACGACAGAGGACGAGATGGTTGGACTGTGTCCTCGAAGCTACGAACATGAGTCTGACCAAACTGCGGGAGGCAGTGGAAGACAGGAGTGCCTGGCGTGCTCTGGTCCATGGGGTCACGAAGAGTCGGACACGACTAAACAACAACAACAAGAAAAAGTTGCACTGTTTCTAAAGGTGGGCAGTTGCAACTGTTGTGGAAGCTTCTGGAAGATTAAAAGCACTGACTTCCTCCTCCTTTCCTAATAGTAGAGCCAGCCCTTTTTGTGATGGTCTCTACAATGCATCAGAAAGCAAATTTTCAGTGCAGCAGATTATCTTACTTACATATTTATTTATTTATGGCTGCATTTTTTCACTGCAAAGGAGAGGGAAGGTTTGTGAGATATTCTGCCTCAACAGACACAATAGCATGACCAGGCTTTGATATTATGAATCTATTTGCTGCTCTGCCTCAGGGAGCAAAATGGTGGCATGATAGCAGCTACCAGGCAAGAGACCACACCTAGCCTCTTTATTCTTAGGGTAAAAGCTTTAGCTCAGTGGTAGAGCACTTGCTTTGGGTACAGACTGCTAGTTTCCAGGGTGACCATGGCCCTAACTGCCACTTATGTACATGTCCCATAATATAAGCTTTATTTACACAGCTTCTGGCTAGGTCCCGGGACGCGGGTGGCGCTGTGGCTCCACAGAGCCTAGGACTTGCTGATCAGAAGGTCATGATTCGAATCCCCGTGACAGGGTGAGCTCCTGTTGCTCGGTCCCTGCTCCTGCCAACCTAGCAGTTCGAAAGCACGTCAAAGTGCAAGTAGATAAATAGGTACCACTCTGGCGGGAAGGTAAACGACGTTTTCGTGTGCTGCTCTGGTTTGCCAGAAGCGGCTTAGTCATGCTGGGCACACGACCCGGAAGCTGTATGCCGGCTCCCTTGGCCAATAAAGCGAGATGAGCGCCGCAACCCCAGAGTCGTCCGCGACTGGACCTAATGGTCAGGGGTCCCTTTACCTTTACTAGCTAGGTCCCACCGCTGATGTTTGAAGCAGGTGTAAGCCACATTGCATATCTATCCTGTCGGGGTTTCTTTTAGCAATACTTCTCTTTGATGCTTTCCACCTCAAACTAGCTTTCATCTGATCTGAAAACTTAAGCTGCAGTTAAGCAGAGGTGTGTACGTTTCAGATATCATCATCATCATTTATTACTTATACCCCACCCATCTGGCCGGGCCTCCCCAGCCACTCTGGGCAGCTCCCAACAGAATATTAAAAATTCAATTAAAACATCAGACATTAAAAACTTCCCTAAACAGGGCTGCCTTCAGATGTCTTCTAAAAGTCAGATAGTAGTTTATTTCCTTGACATCTGACATCACATGCACAGGTGACCAAGGCTTTTTCACAGTCTGAACTCAGTTCCAACACCTCTCAGGTGGCCGCCATTGCCATCATAAGGTAAGGTAAAAACAAGAGGAAAGGATCCCTGGACAGTTAAGTCCAGTCAAAGGCGACTATGAGGTGTGGCGCTTAGAACAAGGGAAGCATTCATGGTGAGTTCGGGCACCACTTTTTCTTGAAAAACAGCACTGCAGATGACACTGAACAGGAATTTGATGTGAGGAAACAAGCCCACAGGGTGAAGATATTCCCATTCCCTCTGTGGTGCATACAGAAACATTTTTAAAAACGATTTAAAACACAGCGGCCGGGGAGGGGGCGGTTCTGTGAGAAATGACCTCTCTCCCTTGTAAGCTGCTAATGTGCACCCTAAAAATAGGCAGCAGCCACAAGGAGAAAACAGGTCGTTGGTTCAGAAAAAAATGGTGGCCCCAGGGCAGCTGATTAGAGGGAAAAGATCACTCATTCTGTTAGTTTGGCTAACACCGATTTAAACCTCAAAAAAGGTCAATTGCAATATAACAGGTATGGAGAAAGAGATCTACAGTTCCCACAATTCTTTGGGGTAAGTCATGTGGAAGTATTTTTGCTGGGTTTTCCACTGCACTTTTAAAAGTTGGGATGAGCCTGGAAAAGGGAGACTGAGATTGCAATAGGGGTGGTTGAGGTCACCAGGTGATGGGGAGAACAAAACCACACCTTTTAGCAGTCTGTGCAAAACCCAAGCATTCTCCCCCGCCCCATTTAACAGGTTGTCTAACTGGAAAGAAAACGACAGTTTAGTTCAAGAACTCCTAGGATGCGACCATTCTTATCTCTTCTTCTCCTTACCGCCCACCACTATTACGTTCACTTTGCCTTATCATGAAGTGGGTATGCATTTTTCTTTTATTCCTGTTCTTAAAACAACTGGAGATAATTGAATTTTCAGCAGGGGGCGTAGAAATCTTGACGGTGAGGATCGAAATAATCTCACTTGTCATTTTCTCAGCAAAACTAAGTGTTGCTTCTCCTGGGTGGAGATGTTGACAACTTCTACACTCCGTGTTACGGAAGAGGTTGGGGTTTTTCTCTCTGTCTCTCCCTTTCCACAGCAGAAGCCTAATTTCCTGCAATTCTTGGAGAGCCCAGGCAGGAATAGAGGTCAGGAAACTCACTACCCACACAGCTCAGGCAGTGATTAAGAGTGGACACATTTCCTTCCTTTTCCTCCACTACCATTGGAAAGATTTTTGTGTTCCCATGTTTGGGAATTTCTGCATTCCTCCCTCACACATAACACACAATTAATTATGTGAAAGCTTTTTTGTTTTCTTTTTCAGCACCTCCCACACACAATGAATGTTGCGCATCAAATCCTCTTCCCATGCAGTTTTTGTTCCTTTTGCTGCTGTTTGGTCTCTCAAAACAGGATATGGCTGAGTGAAGAGGATCTGACAGTTTCATGGCACTTCTTTCGCTTCACAGGCCGAGGTCTCTGCTTCCACCCCGGCCATTCCTAGCTTTTAAAACACCTCTGCTTAGCGGGCGTGAGGGGCACAGAGGACAGGACTGCTTCAAATAAACTGCGCCTTGGCATGTTGGCATGTCCAGAAGTCCTCGCCAGCCCTGCTTTCCTGCACACTCAGCGTCAGTGGCCTGCCCCCTAGCTTGAGGGCAATTCTTCTCCAATTCAGAACGTGGTGGTGTGGCAACACCGGAGTGGAAATCACTGTTCATGACGGGCTCCCACAGCCTCCAGATGCGAGATTGCAGCATGTTTTCTGTTTCTCATTACAGTGCAGCCAGCTTGGACACTTTCCCCTAACCAACTGGAAATCCCCAAAGGGCTGGAGAGCACTTTAACAGCTGAAGCAAAGCTCCACAGGAAATGGACTCCATGTGTTAGGTCAGTCCTTTCACAGAGTATGGAAAGAGAGCAAGTTTCTCTTCCCATGTTCTCCTTCAGTGACCTCAATCTGTGTCCTCCATTCTTTGTGGTCTCCCTCAGCTGCACAGCTTTCTCTCTCTCTTTTGCTGAGTCCCCATTTCCTTTTTCTCAGAAGACTGGTTACTAAACAGTTATTGAGAGCGTCCGCTCTCCAGTTATTTTCAACTGCAACAGCTATTAACCCCTGGTGTGCCACCCGCTCACACAACCTAACACACTGGCACACCCTTAGGCTGCTTCCGACCTCTGAAGGAGTCATTACTCAGAGATGACCCATTAAAATGAATGGCTATGTGTTATGTACTGAGACGAATAGGATCCAAACTGCAGCAGTCTGATCAGTCCTAGAACAATAGGATCCAAAAGGCAGCAGTCTGATTGGTCCTAGAACAATAGGATTCAGAATGCGGCAGTCTGATTGGTCCTAGAACAATGCAGCAGTATGATTGGTTGGCAGGAACCACCCAATCATGCTCCAGATTGAAGTGAATCCACAACCTGATTGGCTTACAGTAGAATTCCGGAATTAGCCAATCATGTGCAGCCCATTGTGTAAATAATGTATATAAAGCAGATACTTTGAGGGGACTTTCATTCATTCCTCCTCACCACCATGAGCTGAATAAAGAGCATGAAATCACTTTGCGACTCTGAGTATATTTCACTGGCGACGAAGGTGGGATCCCGCTGAGCTGACTGCCACACACAGCACCGCAGCACCGCCACCTGCCGCACCGCTGCCTCGCACCATGTATCCAGGCTTCAGCTCCGGGACACAAGGAACTCAGAATGGCAACCGACAGCAGCTTCTCGCCATTCAACCCAGCATCTGGAGACTGGGAAGCGTACGCCTCCCGTTTCACTGAATATATTTCACTATGTGAAATAATTGGGATCAATTCATGTCAGCGTGTCTGTGCTGGGCTCAACTTGGGGCTCGCACACACTTTGCTTGTCCCACACCTAGAAAACACAGGTCCAAGAGGTTTGCTTCTTGTCCTGGGCTTTCCTAGGCGTGGGTCCAAGCGATTTTTGCTTTCCCCAGTGAAACGCGCTGTTTGTTGGTGAATTGGAACAAACAGTGATCGGTGGGAAACATGATTGCTGTCTGGTCCAATTCAGTGGTAAAATCATGTTTCCTTGGACAGGTCAAGCCAAGGTGTAGACAAGCCCTTTCTTGGGCCTTTGCAAGGTGGAGAGAGCCCAGCTACCCATGAGGTGGGAGAGAGCCATGGCTGGTTCTTGTAATCCTCCTTTGATGCCCTCCCACCTTTATTTCAAAGCATCGGCAGCCATTTCCTAATTTGATGGGAGGATAATTTGATTGGGGAACGGGTGTTGTGTGGAGGGAAGTGTTTCTAATCATCCTTCCACACCCAATGGCAAGTGTAAATAACCCTTCTCTCTCTCTCTCTCTCTCTCTCTCTCTCTCTCTCTCTCTCTCTCTCTCACACACACACACACACACACACACACACACACACACACACCAATCCAGCCTCAGCGCTGCCAGCTGCTTGTCCTCTTCGTCATTTGCCTTCCATCTCCACCTGGTGGCTGTTTTGTATAGGACCAGAAACAAATGGGCAAATGACTAGAACAGGGGTAGGCAACCTAGGGACGCGAGTGGCACTGTGGGTTAAACCACAGAACCTAGGACGTGCCGATCAGAAGGTCGGCGGTTCGAATCCCTGCAACGGGGTGAGCTCCCATTGTTCGGTGCCTGCTCCTGCCAACCTAGCAGTTCGAAAGCACACCAAAAAAGCAAGTACATAAATAGGTACCACTCTGGCGGGAAGGTAAACGGCGTTTCCATGTGCTGCTCTGGTTCGCAGCTTAGTCATGTTGGCCACATGACCCAGAAGCTGAACGCCGGCTCCCTCGGCCAGTAAAGCGAGATGAGCGCTGCAACCCCAGAGTCAGCCATGACTGGACCTAATGGTCAGGGGTTCCTTTACCTAGGCAACCTAAGGCCCGGGGGCCGGATGTGGCCCAATCACTTTCTCAATCCGGCCCGCGGATGATCAAGGAATCAGCGTGTTTTTACATGAGTAGAATGTGTGCTTTTATTTAAAATGCATCTCTGGGTTATTTGTGGGGCATAGGAATTCGTTCATTTTTTTCCCTTCAAAATATAGTCCGGCCCACCACATGGTCTGACGGATGGTGGACTGGCCCATGGCTGAAAAAGGTTGCTGACGCCTGGGCTAGAGCATCTTTGGTGACACGGCAAATGCCTCGTTGCTCTCTGCAGATGCAGCAGCAAGGTGGGACCAGGTTCCATCAGAGGCTGGGCAATAAAGTGGGCAGTTTTGCTGGAAATGGACTGCAAGGAGCTCCCACTATCAGTGGTGGTGCTGCTGCAGTTTCCAGCACTGCTGCTAGTCTGCTAGATTTTATATATATATATATATATATATATATATATATATATATATATATATATATATGGGACATGGGTGGCGCTGTGGGTTAAACCACAGAGCCTAGGGCTTGCCGATCAGAAGGTCGACGGTTCGAATCCCTGCAATGGAGTGAGCTCCCATTGCTCGGTCCCTGCTCCTGCCAACCTAGTAGTTCAAAAGCACGTCAAAGTTCAAGTAGATAAATAAGTATCACTCTGGCGGGAAGGTAAACGGCGTTTCCGTGTGCTGCTCTGGTTCACCAGAAGCGGCTTAGTCATGCTGGCCACGTGACCCGGAAGCTGTACACCGGCTCCCTCGGCCAATAAAGTGAGATGAGCACTGCAACCCCAGAGTTGGTCACGACTGGACCTAATGGTCAGGGGTCCCTTTACCTTTACACATATATATATAAATAAATTATTATTATTATTTTATATATTCTTCGGACCACAGACTCCTAGGTAAATCAGTCCTGTGACTGTATTCAGATTATAAGCTATTTTTTAATGTTGTGAACTGCCTTGAGGTCTACAGATGAAGGGTGATGTAAAAATTTGTTTGTTTATATTAGCTATTAATAATTAATAATAACTATTGGTGGGCAAAGGTGTCAATTTTGCATCTCTGGGTTTTCTATTTCCCCACCCTCAAATTCAGCTCTCCACATTTGCATTAATAAAAAGATCTTCATTAAAATTGGTCAGCATCTTCGAACAAATGTTTCCCCACCGAACATATTTTTGTATGGCACTTTTGGCTAATATACACATTTTTGCAAGCAGTTTTCCCTACTATGATGCGTGTTAATGACACCCCCCCCCCACTAATACAAGCATTTTAATGAACACTTTACCCTGTTGTATGCTTTTATGTATCCATTGCTTGGCTAGAAAACTGCACTGCAGAGTTCAGAGAAATACAGGTTTTTAAGAGTGGCCATGCAGTCATGGTCCAGCAACAAGCAGAGGACAACAGGTGCCGTGCCATGTTTCAGCTGATGCATGCATGCGCCACAACAGGCATAATCTCAGAAAGGGTCTTCCTTTCTCTGTGTGAGAGAGAAGAAGAATGCCTGTTTTAAGCCTGCAATTTGTCTTTTTTTTTTTTTTTTTGGCACAGATCTCAAGCAGAATTCAAATCTTCTGGCCTATCACCGTATTTTTCGCTCCATAAGACGCACCTGACCATAAGACTCACCTAGTGCATTCTTTAAAGGGAGCGCTGAGCAGAGCCTGTATGCATCCCAGGCTCTGCTCAGCGCTCCCTTTCACGAGCCGCGTGGAGCGTGTGTGTGTGTGGCGCTTGCAGCCCCGGAAAAGCCCCCAAGAGCCACACACACACACACACCACGCGGCTTTTTAAAGGGAGTGCTGAGCATAGCCTCCCGCCTGCATTCGCTCCATAAGACGCACACACATTTCCCCTTACTTTTTAGGAGGGAAAAAGTGCATCTTACGGAGCGAAAAATACGGTAACTGAGAGAAGCTCAGGGCCGATTGTTCAGCCCTAGCAAATTTGGACTGAGTTGGTGTGATTTATTTCGTTTATTCCACTAAGCCTGGGGTGAGGCACAGAATTATGCAATGCTAATGGCAGGCTCTGTGTTAACTCTTATTGATAGCTCTGCCAATGGGGCCCATGAGGAAGATTTGGGGGAAGGAACTATGAAGCGTGAGAAAACAGCCTGTAGACATCCTTCCACTACCAAGCTGGAGCTTGTGGGTATGGCAGCATAGCATAACGCCTGAGCTGTGGACCAGATAATTTCTATTCACAGGGAGTGCATAAGCTGTCCTAAATGAAGTGAGAGACTTGTTGCACCTACCTAAAACACCTGGGGGGCACCAGGTTGGGGAGTGCTGATCTACTATGACTCACAGAAGCTCACAACGGCTTCTGAGATGGGTTCCCCCCCATCCCTACCTTGAGATGCTGGAGATTGCATTTTTGTGAAATTTTGTGTATTTATTTTAACAAATATACCGTATTTTTCCGTGTATAAGACTAGGCTCCCCCCCCAAAAAAATGTCAAAAATTAGGGGGCATCTTATACACGGATATATCTCCCCCCATTTTCTTAAACCTGAGTCCCCAAAAATAGGGGGCGTCTTCTTATACATGGAGGCGTCTTATAGACAGAAAAATACGGTGGGTGGGTGTGTATAACAATATAATTTGAGCTCTATACAGAAGCTGCAAATTTAGTTTACATTATTAAGTTCCTTTCAAAGTTTCTATGTCCACAGTTCAATAAAACCAGATTTTTCCTCTGTGGTATTTATTAAAGGTAAAGGTAAAGGTACCCCTGCCCGTACGGGCCAGTCTTGACAGACTCTGGGGTTGTGCGCCCATCTCACTCAAGAGGCCAGGGGCCAGCGCTGTCCGGAGACACTTCCGGGTCACGTGGCCAGCGTGACAAAGCTGCATCTGCGAGCCAGAGCCGCACACGGAAACGCCGTTTACCTTCCCGCTGGTAAGCGGTCCCTATTTATCTACTTGCACCCGGAGGTGCTTTCGAACTGCTAGGTTGGCAGGCGCTGGGACCGAGCAGCGGGAGCGCACCCCGCCGCAGGGATTTGAACCGCCGACCTTTCAATCGGCAAGCCCTAGGCGCTGAGGCTTTAACCCACAGTGCCACCTGCGTCCCTGTGGTATTTATTAGGTATTGGCAAATGACTATGTTTGGTGTCAATTTGACTATTTTAGCAATCTCTGTGCTTGTTAAAAAGCCATTCACTCATTATTGGAGACTACTGTTTATGTCTCCCAGTCATGGTTGCAAACCATCTTTAGGGAACTGATAAATTCATTATTATAATTTACAGTTTCCATCAACAAAATTAAATTAATTAATACCTAATTCAAACCCAGGTCACATCTCATTATTTCAGATACTATGGTTAAAACTATGAACAATCTGACTGTACTTCTACAGTTTTGCTTAGGAAGCATTACTTTCCCAACGTTTAAAGTGTATTTCTGAAAACATAAAATCTCATGGGAGTCAAATATACTGTGCTTCACGTACCAGCAGTGACCTATTGGATCCCAATTCTGTTCCTCAATTGTTATTAAGTTGTCTTCATCCAGTTTAGAGACCTTGAGCTATCATTGAAATATAGATTGACCGAAGAGCACAATACAAACACATTTTTAACAAACCGTAACAAAGTGATCAATGCCATCTTGAAACTTATATCTAAAAGAGGTCTATCGTGTGCAAGAAAGAAATTATTCCACAGTTCAGCAAGTCTTACCTTTCCAGAATGATTGATGTTGAGGAAGTGAGTGCTTATCTTGTTGATTCTGATTCCCAAAAGCAATAAAAGAAGATTCCTAGCAGAATAAAAAGAGTTCTGTTTAACCAATGTCTTCATCAAATAAATTCCATCTGCGAGTTTCTCCATCACTGCCAAGGTCCACATCCTTTTTGATTGGGGGAAAGTGGCAGGAGAGAGGCCATTGTGAAATGCTCTGAGCACATCCAACGAGTGCCAAGGAACATCCCTTCTTATATTCATGACACTGAGGAAGGGGAAAATAGGAAGAGAGAAGGGCATGGACATAGTTTTCACACCATTAACTTATAAGAATTGGAAGAGGACTGGAAGAAGTTCAAGAACTATCTGCAGAAATACTGCAAAGTTTATGAATGCTAAAATGATGTTGGATATGAAAATAATATGGCATTAGTGATAAGTGTTAAAAAAGTATGCAAAAACGTAGTAGAAAAAGGGCGAAAGAATAAGGTTATATTATGTCAAAAGTAAACAATATGTTAAAGGTGTTTAACCATAAGGAGGAAAGATCGGAGACATAATAGAAGTGATTACAATAATTAGAAATGAGTTTTGAAGGAGGGTAAGGATTTGCTGTATCTGATTGGACAAAGAGGAACACAAAAAAGGGAGGCGTGAGGAAGTCAAGAAAGAAAGTTTTGTAAACATGAGTTTAAAAATTGGAGTTTTTATTTTATTTTTTTCTTCTTTTTCTGGTGTGTTTTTGCTGTTTTGTATTGTTTTGATGTCTCTTCTGTTTCTGGAAAAATAAATAAATATATTTTTTTAAAAAATAACTTATAAGAAGAATTGACAATGGCCACCACCTCTGCTTCTTGGGGGAGAATTGGATTAAATTTGAATGCATATTAGGCTATGTGGGGTGGATAAATCCTGTCAAACTGCAGGCACATAGGTGCAGAGGTTTTTGTGTTGAGTCCTTTTAAAAGTTTATTATTTTAAAAGACGGACATGTCTAAAACCTTTTGATTTTTTGGACAGAATTGGATGAAAATTTCAGGTAAGGTGTCTCCTTCTGAGGGCACAAATCTCCAAATTTTCAGAAGAATAGCTGCAGTTTCCGCACAGCAGCAGCCATTACAGTTTGGAGGTCTACTTTATTTCACAACCCACATTTGCTACTGTGACATCAAAAATTGCCATACCTCCGCCTCCTCTTGACAGGTGTGAATGAAATTTGCAGGCATACTAGCTCCTCCAGAGAGGTCCAACAGCTTATCTAACAGATACATTTTATTTTAAAAAAAGAGAAAACATCAAGAACTTTTGTTATCACAGATTTGCATGAAATTTGCAGGCAGACCCTTTTGAGGAAATGAATCCTGGGCCAATGTCAGCATGATAGCTGCTGTGGTTTTTGCATAAGGGCAGGACTTAGAGTTTTAGGGTGGATAAAATAGGAATAATTTAATCTCCCCAAGTGTTTTGTGGGCCATCATTCTGAAAATAGCAGGCATGAGAGAGGTGTCCTTAGGTAACAAACCTGCCAAACTACAGACAAATAGTTTCAGGGAGTTTTGTGGTTGTTGTTTAGTCGTTTAGTCGTGTCCGACTCTTCGTGACCCCATGGACCAGAGAACGCCAGGCACTCCTGTCCTCCACTACCTCCCGCAGTTTGGGGTCAAACTCATGCTGGTAGCTTCAACAACACTGTCCAACCACCTCATCCTCTGTCGTCCCCTTCTTCTTGTGCCCTCAATCTTTCCCAACATCAGGGTCTTTTCCAGGGAGACTTCTCTTCTCGTGAGGTGGCCAAAGTATTGGAGCCTCAGCTTCAGGATCTGTCCTTCCAGTGAGCACTCAGGGCTCCTTCATGGATCACTGCCTTGCCATGGCGAAGGGGCTTGAAGAACTCAGAGAAGCTATGAGCTATGCCATGCAGGGTCACCCAAGATGGACAGTTCATAGTGAAGAGTTTTGACCAAACATGATTCACCTGGAGCAGGAACCGGCAAGCCACTCCAGTATCCCTGCCAAGAAAACTCAATGGACAAAGACAACGGGCATATAAAAGTTATGATGCTGGAAGATGAGCCCCTCAGTTTTGTGGTAGAAGTCTTTAAAGGTGACTTGAACGTTCAGTAGGGGGATGTGGCATGCCAGGAAGGGAGAACAGCAGGTCATTTCCCTGAGTAGAAAAACTTGGAGACTAAAGGTGCTAGAGGTGGCAAAAATAATTCATGACAAAGAGTTTGTTTTTTAAAGGAGGAATCTGAAAGACGTATCATGTAGGTGTTAAGGGAGAGAGCTCCAGGCACAAATGCCAGCCATGAAGAATGTGTGAAGCTGGTTAATATATCAGGAAACTTTTGAGGGTTGAGGGTGATTAAGAGGTTCAAAAAGCCACGATTGTGCAATGGCCTCTCAAGCCACTCCCTCGGCACTGGCTGACTGGAATCTAAATCTGGGGTGAATATATTTACTGGGAGCAGACTCTGATTGCAAAAGTTCTCTGGGGAGAAGGGTAGATTCCCTGGTAAACATGCCATTATTCTGCCTAACAATAAAATGCTTGCCATTTCGGAACTGAACGCTCTATCCCAACGCTCTATCAGCATGTGAAATGTCCCACAAGGGGGGACAAGACACTGGATAAAGTTTATTCGAATGTAAATCACGGCTATAGGGCCTTACAGCTGCCACATTTGGGCCAGTCCGACCATATGTCTCTGTTCCTGGTACCAGCATATATCCCACTCAGGAAACGGGCTCCCACAATATCAAGGACTGTTAAAATCTGGCCTGAAGGCGCTATCCACCAGCTGCAGGACTGTTTTGAGAGAACCAATTGGGATATTTTCGATCGTTCAGACCTGGAGGAGCACACGGCGGCAGTTCTGTGCTATATCAATCACTGCACAGACACTGTCACAGTAAATAAATCCATCCGGTTTTATCCCAATCAGAAACCCTGGATAAATAGAGAGGTCCAGTGCCTGTTGCGGGAAAGGAATAGGGCTTTCAGGTCGGGCGAGGTGCAGCTTTACAGTGTGGCAAGAGCAAACTTGAAGAGGGGTATTCGACGGGCAAAACTGGTCTATAGGCAGAGGATTGAGGATAATTTAAGGAGTAACAACACAAGACAGATGTGGCAGGGGATTCAGCATATTACCAACTACAAACCTAACCTTGGTGCTGTCGATGGTGACCCTTTGCTGGCGGAGGAGCTTAACTTTTTCTTTGCTCGCTTCGAGAAGGAGCCACCTGAGACGCCGGTATTACAGCCACCAGCCCATAGGGGCCCCTCATTCACTGTAGAGGAGCATGAGGTGAGACAGGTATTGAGGATGGTGAATCCGAGGAAGGCTGCTGGACCTGATGGCATCACGGGAAAGGTGTTGAAGGGCTGTGCGGATCAGCTGGCGAAGGTCTTTACTAAGATCTTCAACAAGTCCTTACACCAGTCTATTGTCCCACCCTGCCTGAAGTCGTCAACTATTGTTCCTCTGCCTAAAAAATCTACAATCAGTAGTTTGAACGACTACAGACCAGTTGCACTGACTCCAATCATCATGAAGTGTTTTGAGAAACTGGTGCGCCGTCATATAATTTCCTGTCTTCCATCAACTTTTGACAACTACCAGTTTGCATACAGGGCAAATAGATCCACGGAAGACGCTATCACTATCACTCTCCATGCTGCTCTGTCCCATCTGGAGCAGCCGGGGAGTTATGTGAGGCTGCTGTTTGTGGATTTTAGCTCTGCTTTTAACACTATCCTCCCCCATAGACTGGTGTCCAAGCTAGAGGCGATTGGACTCTCCAACTCCACCTGTCTCTGGGTTTTGGATTTTTTGTCAGAACGTTCTCAGAGGGTTAGAGTGGGGTCACATATGTCCACAGCCCTTAGCCTTAACACCGGCTCACCACAGGGTTGTGTGTTGAGTCCCCTGCTCTATACTCTCTATACGTATGATTGTACAGCCATCTATCCCAGCAACAAAATCATCAAGTTTGCTGATGACACTACGGTGGTGGGGCTCATTTCAGGAGGGGATGAGTCCGCCTATCGGGACGAGGTGGAGCGGCTTTGTGTTTGGTGTGGAGAGAACAATCTGGCTCTTAATACGGCTAAGACCAAGGAATTGGTGGTGGATTACAGGAAAAAAAAGGCGGACATTCAGCCCTTGTATATCAAAGGGGAACGGGTGGAGAGGGTGGCGGAATTCAGGTTTTTGGGAGTGACTATCGATCAGGGCATGACTTGGAGCGCAAATACCACTGCTCTGGTGAAGAAGGCCCAGCAGAGAATTTATTTCCTCAGACTTTTAAAGAAGACCAATCTGAGTGAGAGACTGCTGGTGTCCTTCTACCGAGGCTCCATAGAGAGCATTCTCACATACTGTATTTGTGCCTGGTTCTCCAGTTGTACAGCTAGGAAGAGGAAGGTGCTCCAGAAGGTCATAACCACAGCCCAAAGGATTATTGGTCATCCTCTCCCATCTTTGGAAGAACTGTACGGTTCCCGTTGTCTTAGGAAAGCAAACAACATCCTGCAGGATGCATCTCACCCGGGATACAGTCTGTTTGCACTACTGCCTTCTGGCAGGAGATATAGAAACATCAAGTCAAGGACAAATAGACTGAAAAATAGTTTCTATCCAAGAGCTGTGGCCTTTTTAAATGCTGTAACTCGATAGTGTGACCTGGGAGTTTGATGGGTGTGGGTGTGGGTGTGGCTGGAATGTGGTTTGTTTGGTTGTTGTTGTTGTTTTGCTTTTGTTGTTTTTAAGGGATGGCATCCAATTTCGTTGCACTTGTGCAATGTTGCACTTGTGTAATGACAATAAAGAATCTATCTATCTATCTATCTTAAGTAAGGTGAAGGTTTCTACACATGGCAGTATAATGACTTGCATATTTATTTGTAAATTAACAGTTATTTTTTAAAAAATGAATTTAAAAAAACATGAGAATGGAATGGAGTGCGAGAGAGGTAACTGAACGCCTCAAATCCTTAACAGCCTATTATGTGTCCTGGAGGTATGGGTTCGAGTCGGGGAGATATGCACCATAAGGAGACAATTCTTTGCATCGCAAGCCTGTCTGAATCTGAGCACAAGCTTTTCTCCGTGCTCCCTCTTACTAGGGGGAACAGGGAAAAATATAATAATAATAATAATAATAATAATAATAATAATAATAATAATAATAATATATTATTATATTATTATATTATATTATATTATTTATTTATTTATTTATTTATTTATTTATTTGTACCCCGCCCACCTGGCTGGGTCTCCCCAGCCACTCTGGGTGGCTTCCAACAAAGACAAAAAATACACTAAAATGTCACACATTAAAAACTTCCCTGAACAGGGCTGCCTTCAGATGTCTTCTGAATGTCAGGTAGTTGTTTATCTCTTTGACATCTGCTGGAAGGGCGTTGCACAGGGCGGGCGCCCCTACCGAGAAGGCCCTCTGCCTGGTTCCCTGTAGCCTCACTTCTCGCAATGAGGGAATCGCCAGAAGGCCCTCGGCGCTGGACCTCAGCGTCCGGGCAGAATGATGGGGGTGGAGACGCTCCTTCAGGTATACTGGGCCGAGGCCGTTTAGGGCTTTAAAGGTCAACACCAACACTTTGAATTGTGCTCAGAAACGTACTGGGAGCCAATGTAGGTCTTTCAAGACCGGTGTTACGTGGTCTTGGCGGCCGGCCCCAGTCACCATTTCAGGTGACCAGCTTTGGACAGGCTTGCAAAGCACAGAGTCATTTTAACAGAAGAACAGAAGGAGAGCCCTGCTAAATCAGCCCAAAGACCCAACCGATCAATAATCCTGCTTTCACAGGGGCAAACCAAATTCCTCTAAGAAACATCCTCCACCATTTTGTCTTATCCTCTTTTAAAGCCACCCAAGTTGGTGGCCTTCACTATCCTGGGAACAAATCCAATAGGGGAATGTGAAATTAAAATCTCAGAATGCTTCTTAGGGGAGGGGGAAATACTTTCTGAGAGATGTCGGCTCCACTCCAGTTGTGGGCTCTTGTTTAGTTCTATGGTCCCAAAGAAGCACTATAAGCTAGAAGTGTCTGTAGATCATTGGAAAAATTCACAGGAAAACATCAGGTAGATTAAGTTTTCTGACAACAAAAGGAGGGACTGAACATAGTGAAAAATGTTCAGAATGACAAAAATCGATGAGATGCCTTCATACCTGTCTATAAAGGATAGGCAAGACAAATTAGGTCATTGCAGTAAAAAGTTTTGAATTTTAAAAGGGCTATTGGTTTGACCCTGGAGACTTTATGCTGAAGTAAAAATTCAAAAGTGAACAAGTTAATCATTAATAACAATTGCACACTATTCTTAATTTTGGCCACAGAAAAAGGTTTCTACTGCTAATTGGTTAATTGAAACTCATTGTGGTGAGTTTTCAGATTGCATGCTGAAGTACTATGGGTTTGGGTTGTTGTTGTTTTCAAGGTTTGAAAAAGTTCTTTGTTTCTCCTTATTCTATTGCCTCAGAATAAGGACTTGATGTAATTTGAGTGTTGGCTTCAGCAATGTTAGCATTGTATACTTGTATAGTTGAAGGAGCGTCTCCAGCCCCATCCTTCAGCCCAGACACTGAGGTCTACCTCCGAGGGCCTTCTGGCAGTTCCCTCACTGCAAGATGTGAGCTTACAGGGAACCAGGCAGAAGGCCTTCTCAGTGGTGGCACCCACCCTGTGGAACGCCCTCCCATTAGATGTCAAAGAGTTTAACAACTATGTAACTTTTTGTAGACATCTGAAGAAGAGTTTGGACTCCTTTAAGGAGTCTCAAAGCAGCTAACATTCTCCTTTCCCTTCCTCTCTCACAACAAACACTCTGTGTGGTGAGTGAGGCTGAGAGACTTCAGAGAAGTGTGACTGGCCCAAGGTCACCCAGCAGCTGCATGTGGAGGAGCGGAGACGCGAACCCGGTTCCCCAGATTACGAGACTACCGCTCTTAACCACTACACCACACTGGCTCTCAAGACCTGTTTCGGGCAGGAAGCTATTAATGCTAGATTTCCACCTGCCCCCCCTTTGTATTTTTGTTGGAAGCCACCCTGAGTGGCTGGGGCCGTGTCAGAAATAAATTATGATTATGATGTTATTATATATGTTATTCACTGTGGAGGGCATTTCGTACCTGGCAACTCTTGGTCAAGAGAGCCCAACTCTGCACTGCTTTGTGATACACCTGCACCTGTGTTTGGAGGTTCACTCTCTATAACTCATAATAATAATAATAATAATAATAATAATAATAATAATAATATCTATACCCCGCCCATCTGGCTGGGTTTCCCCAGTCACTCTGGGTGGCTTCCAACAAAATATTAAAAATACAATAAAACATCAGACATTAAAAACATCCCTAAGCAGGGCTGCCTTCAGATGTCTTCTAAAAGTCAGATAGTTGTTTATTTCCTTGACATCTGATGGGAAGGTGTTCCACAGGGCGGGCGCCACTACCAAGAAGGCCCTCTGCCTGGTTCCCTGTAGCTTTGCTTCTCGCAATGAGGGAACCGCCAGAAAGCCCTCGGCCCTGGACCTCAGTGTCCAGGCTGAATGATGGGGATGGAGAAGCTCCTTTAGGTACAGTGGTGCCCCGCAAGACGAACGCCTCGCAGGACGGAAAACCCGCTAGACGAAAGGGTTTTCCGTTTTGGAGGCGCTTCGCAAAACGAATTTCCCTATGGGCTTGCTTCGCAAGACGAAAATGTCTTGCGAGTTCCTGCGGGTTTTCCCCCCTTCCCCCCCTTTTCCTAAGCCGCTAAGCCGCTTATCAGCTGATCCGCTGATAAGCCACTTAACAGCTGATCGCTAAACCGCTAATAGCGCTAATCCGCTAAGCTGTCAATGGGCTTGCTTCGCAAGACGAAAAAACCGCTATATGAAGAGCCTCACGGAACGGATTAATTTCGTCTTGCGAGGCACCACTGTATATCAGTCCTAAGCTATGCTCTCCAAGGTGCCTTAAGTTAGATGTTCACAGTGTTGGCATCTCCAGGCTACTGAATGGTCTTTTTGAAGGTGTCCCCTGTTTGTTGGGCTGTCCGTTCCAAATCTGGTTTAAAGTAAAGGAACTGTAGAAAGGGAGAGCAGAAGCATGGAAGTTGTCCCACCAGCAGTTAGGAGCACCAGTCCAACAGAATGAGCAGGCATACAAGTTCCCTGGTGCTTGGCCACTCTAGCATTATCTGCTGCATATCTATTTAAATTATAGCAATAATTTTTAAAATTTGCATTCATATACATGAACATTTGCAAACTTTATGCAAACTGCTGTTCGCTTTTTAATGATGCAAATCTATTTCTTTTTCTAAACAATGCTTAACTGGTCACTCTAGCAAGAGTTGTCGCAGATTTTTGCTGGGAGATAAAAGGACACAAATGTATGATTGTTTAATAGCTTGTGGGTTGGTGTGGTCCATACAAAAAAAAAAAAAAAAACCAACCCTTGTTAATATTTCCCCTTGCAAATCAACCCTAGAACAAGGGTAGGGGATGTTTGGCCCTGCAGATGTTGCTTGACTCCAACAGCTAGCATGGTCTATGGGTCAAGGATGACCTGTGTTCCAGAGATCCATCCTTTGTCTCCTCTATTTAGGGTTGCCATACGTCCAGGAAAACCTGGACATGTCCTCTTTTTAGGGGGCCAATATGCCCACCTGGGCGGATTCCTACATTTTAAAGGAAATGTCCAGATTTGGGGGGTTGGGCTCAGGCCCAGACAGCTTGCGTTTGGGCGGCTTGGGCTTGGGCTGCTCTGTACACCACAGCTGCTGCCAGCCCGAGCCATAGAAAGAGACATCCACACCCGTGTGCCTCTTTCCCTGGCTTGAGCTGGCAGCATCTCGGGCTGCCCTCTTTTTTGCTCTGCAAGATATGGCAACCCTGCCTCTATTTGACTAGTGGGGAGAGCATGGGTACTCCGCTGACTAGTGGGGAGAGCATGGGTACTCCGCTGCCCACACCCTCCCTGCGCAGAAGACTTCCGCGCAGGGAGAGTAGGAGGAGACTGGGCGTCAAATAACTTTTTTGCTGGAAGAAGTTTAAGAAACGCCCACTGACGGATTCTGCCAGCGACTGAGACAGCCACGAAGTGAAGGGCTGTCCAGACAGAAAGGGTTCAACCAGGCAACCAAGACAAGAGTGGCGGCAACTTACGCATGAGCAACCCCCTTAGAACCATTACAGCTTCTGTCAAAGATCTTTTGCAGGGAGGATCCACTGAGCCTTCTCTGTGTAATTGTTCTTCCTGAGATGTAACGTACTTAAGAAACCTAAACAGCCAGTGCTTTTCTTTGTATAATAAAGGCAGAACAGCCACCGCTTTGTCCTGTATGAATTATAGCCTCTCAAAGCAATGATAGCTGCAGGGGGGAAAGGCAAATATTGACACTTCAATAATGTTTGCCTAGCCATCAGTGGACAGTATACAGCACTCAGATTGTCTGTGTTACATGAATCAATTAGGGAAATGGAGATTTGATGTCCTCCAGGGGAAAAAAAAGCACATAGTGAATGCTGGCAATCACTGACCATATTCACCTTATGCTTAATTCTCGAAGCACATTTGTGTGATGCTTAATCATTTCTATTTAGATCAGATCCACATGCTGCCTCTTGGCAGCTACAACACCCCAGGAACACCATTACAACATAATGTGCGTTAACTTACTTAGTTTTTTAGTACGAGAATTATGGAACGAGGACATATCTCCTTCTCAGCATCGGTGGAGATGAAGGAGGCAAGTCCTTGTAGCCACAAAATGGCAAAACAAAGCAAACGTTTGTTGAGACAAAGCCCTAGATCGCACAGAGGTGGTCAACCTGTACCTGGGCAACAACACTTTAGATTCCAGGTGGGCTGAGGGAATAAAGGAAGGGGAATGAGCCAGTTTGTTCTGCCGGCAAAGAGATTGGACAGAGCAGGCCAGGAGTGAACGCACTTCAGTGGACTTCCTAACTGCTGCCTTTTCCCTCCTTCCATCCATTAGTTGGGCTGTTCCTGTTGCTGCTATCGATGAAACAAGGAGAGTTCACAAATCCCTCTTGTAGCAGCAAACTGTGCTTTAATAATAGCAGCCTTGTCTTCCTTGAGTCTCTAAAACAGGCCTTTCTAGGACATGTCCTCTTTTCCATGGGTATGTAAAATGGGAGTTGTCATAGCGATCCATAGTTAAAAGCAGAAGTTGCCAAAGGTGCCCTCTTTGTTGCTCTTCAAAATATGGCAAAGACTCTCCTCCCTGGAAGAGAGGGGAGTGGTTGTGGGCGGGAGCCCGAGCTCCGCCCCTACCAGGGGGCGGTAGCCCCCTGCCTCCCCCACTCACCTGGCTGGTGCCCACGCCCATCGGCAGGCACCCAACCAGGTGCCTCCGAGGGAGCATGTTCAGCAGCCTATGTGCTGCGTCGCCAGCCCCTCCTCGGCCTCATTCTCCTCTCCGTCGTCTCGTCGCGAGTCACCCACCCTCCACTCCCTTCAAGCTCAGGGTCTTAGTTCCTTGGCCTTGCTATGGACCTTAGGTTGGTCGCCCTGGTTGCCCAGGGGGCCTGGTAGGAGTTTTTCCATTTGGCATTAGGCTTTTTGTTTTTTTCGCCTACCTCGTAGCAATCGTCACAACTTTCGTGGTATTGGTGGGTAGGTTAGGCATTGGAATAATGTGTTGTGGTGTGTCAAAGAGCTAGGTGTGGCCATTGCCTATGCCTTCAATTTTTGGGTATTCCGTTAAAGGAATCCAGCGGTCGTGTACTCTGTCCGATGCCCGCTTGGCGGGAGGCCATGGCACGACCCTCGGTGACATCAGGGGAGAGCCTATAGTTGGATTAGCATCAACAGGCTCCACCTACTGGTGAATAAACCCCCTTGTTTTAGACATCCAATGCCTAAGCCAATACAGTGGTGCCCCACAAGACGAATGCCTCGCAAGACGAAAAACCCGCTAGACGAAAGGGTTTTCCGTTTTGGAGGCGCTTCGCAAAACGAATTTCCCTATGGGCTTGCTTCGCAAGACGAAAATGTCTTGCGAGTTCCTGCGGGTTTTTTCCCCCTTCCCCCCCTTTTTCTAAGCCGCTAAGCCGCTTATCCGCTAAACCGATAAGCCGCTAAAAGCCGCTAAAAGCTGCTAATAGCGCTAATAGCGCTAATCCGCTAAGCCGTCAATGGGCTTGCTTCGCAAGACGAAAAACCGCTAGACGAAGAGACTCACGGAACGGATTAATTTCGTCTTGCGAGGCACCACTGTACCTTATCACTGCTGTAATCAATAAAGTTGTGGCCTTTTCTTGCCCATTAGCCTTATATCACGTGTCCTTGTGTATTCATTCTACATTGCGGGGGTCGGGTCCTCGAACCACAACCCTACAAATCTAAGCAGAAACCTTAACCTAGTTATTAAAACTAGTGTGGCAATTCTCATAAACACTCCCATGTCACAGAAACACCTATTGAGGAGCAAAGGCATCTCGGAATCAGCTGTTGATTCCACATGGCCAATGCACCTCTTCCTGCTTTGTGATAGTGCTGCACCCTGTAGCAGAAGTTCCGCCCTCAAAGGAAAGCCCCACAACAGTTGTGCAATGAATTTTTTCACAAAACAAGTGTTGCAAACAGAGGAGGAATGGCATCTGTCAGAGCTGCCTCTAGGTCCCAGCTCACAGAGGACCAACGCTAGGCTGTCGTAATGTACAAAAGTCTTTATTGAAGTTCAATTTCCATTTCAAAGCCGCAGCGCGCAGCCCTACATCTTAAACCCTAGATCGGCGAAGTCCCGTCTGAATCTCCTCCCCTCTTACACCAGTTTAAGATCCTAGCCCTGCTCCACCTTTTCCGCTGCTCTCTCCTCCTCTGGGTCCTCCTGCCCGCTGGGGCATTCCCCTTTCTGGACTCTTCCGACGCTGAGTCGCTTAGCTCCTCCCCCTGCCTCCGGCGGGCTTTAGGACCCGGTTCCCAATCCTCATTCTCTGCTGTCCCACGCTCCTGTACATTTGAACTTGCCTCTCGCGCCAACCCAGTAACCTTCCTCCTGACCGTTACACTACTTCTGTCACTGCTTCCCTCTTCCGGGATACTGGCCGGATCTGACCTCCCCTCCGTTGTCTGACTCTCCGATGGAGGCGTGGTCAGCCCTGACTCCTCTCCTCTCCCTGCTGGGGGAGACGCTACTCCCGATACCTGTGACTCTTCCCCCCCACTCTGCTCTGGTGGGGAAGCTGGTCCTGATTTCCAACTGCTGCTCTGGGAGTCCCCGCTGGCCCCTTGCTTCTGGGGTGTCCCCCTTGGGACCCCCCTTGCCCTGGCCACCGGCGCCCCCTTCTGTGAATCTTCCGATTCGCTGGAGAGGCTCATGGAATCTCTCGGGCCACTGTCATCTTCTCCTACGCTGCCCTCAGATTCTTCCCCTTCGCTCTCCATCTCCCCTCTTCCCTGTGCTTCTGCTCCTGAACCCCTGACAGCATCCCTAGGTGGCAACTAGACTTGGGCCTGTGTGAGAGTCCCGGACAGAGAGTTTTGCCGTCTCTTTGGGCCTAATGAGGCGTTCTCCGTAGTTCTTGTAAATGTCACACGTGGGAAATTGAACAGGGTTGAGGACTTCATTACAGCCAAGGCTAGACTTCTCCGACCAACTAGGAACAGCAAAAAGCAAAGCGAAACTGCTTTGTTCCTAAGCGGCGATGTCAAAATTACTAAATTGTGCATCTGGGGAGCATCCCGAAATGCCCTCAAGAAATATGTCTCGTAATATAACAGTTGCTCTGAAACAAAGAAACACAGGCAAATGAAGCAGAGACAAAGTGACTGGAATCAAAGCACTTGGGAAATAAAGCTTTGTTTGCATTTGAGAAGCTGGGTGTTTTTGGTTCTTTGCAGTGCCTGTTCCTAACTTTGAAACAATCTCCAGTGGCCTTTTGTTCTTGTAAAGAAATTGCCAGGAAGAGAGAAGGGTGGCTAAGATCAAACCAGAATCCTCATTGACAGGTCTCCCTGTCAATGGAAATATCGCCTGGTTTTGCCTCCAGGCTTGCCGTTCATAAGGCTCCAAGTAATTGGTTCTCTTTCTTTCACGTCCTGCTCCTCTCGCCCAATGAAGTGATGGGGGCGGGGTTTTAAGAGAACTTCTGTGCCTCTTAATCACTTCGCCTTGGTGCTAGTGAGAAAGCAGCTTGATGCCAACGGGTTTTATTTAATGCTAACTGGACATAAATATAATTGTTGGCAGAAACCTCATATGCCAGCTTTGATAGGTAAAGGTAAAGGGACCCCTGACCATTAGGTCCAGTCGTGACCGACTCTGAGGTTGCGGCGCTCATCTCGCTTTATTGGCCGAGGGAGCCGACGTACAGCTTCCGGGTCATGTGGCCAGCATGACTAAGGCGCTTCTGGCAAACCAGAGCAGCGCACGGAAATGCCGTTTACCTTCCCACCGGAACGGTACCTATTTATCTACTTGCACTTTGATGTGCTTTTGAACTGCTAGGTTTGCAGGAGTAGGGACCGAGCAACAGGAGCTCACCCCGCCGCGGGGATTTGAACTGCCGACCTTCTGATCGGCAAGTCCTAGGCCCTGTGGTTTAACCGACAGCGCCACCCGCGTCCCTACCAGCTTTGATACATATTGGATTACTCCAGAACCCCAGCAAATATGCATGTAAACTTTTGCAGGGAACTTACCAAAGGACACTTCTGTGCTCCCGGTGTCATGTAAATACTTGCCCAAAATACCCTGTGAAAAGATCGCAGAAACTGCTTTACTTACTTTAAAATTTAAAGGTGCCTAGCACAAAATCTCTTGGATCTATCTGGCTGAAATTTGGCAGGCTTCATCCATGCAGAAAGGTGTGCAGATTTGCTCCAATTTTATTTTTTGAAAATGTTTCAGGCACATTGGCGATTTCCCCATTTCAGCACAAAGCACAGTTTATGAAATGAAGCAACTCTATGAAGTGGGAATGAAATGACGCAACTTATACCCGCAAGTGAACAAAACAAGGTGGCTTCCCAAATGTAGCAAAAAATATGAAGACCAGATTTTGCCCTCCTGCTTTTGCAGAGCCTTAGAGAGACTCTTGATCTCAAGGCCATGGGTTTGAGCCTCACATTGGACGAAAATTCCTGCATTGCAGGGGGCTGGACTAGATGACCCTTGGGTCCCTTCAGCTCTGCAGTTCCATAACTCTGTGAATTCGCTCATCAATGAAACGGCCCTTGTTCCTTTTTTTTTTAATAAAATTTTTATTAATTTTCCAATTTTTAACAAACACAACAAAAACAACATGAAAACAAACACAAAAAATCATAATTTCTTAACCTTATTTCCATAACCTTATTTCCATAAGCCTCTTTTCTCGGACTTCCCCATACCTTCCCCTTTTTGCATCCTTTTTTTTTTAACAATTGTTCAACAACCCTTTTAGCCAATTAAATATAAATTCATTCTCCTTTTCAATTTCACCCTAAACTAAGCAAAATTTACCGCTGTAATTCTACGTCTTCCTCTCCCTTAGCATTTTAGCACTCCTCAATTTTATAGTAGCTCTTAAGATATATTTTAAACTTCTTCCAATCTTCTTCCACAGTCTCTTTCTCTTGGTCGCGGATTCTGCCGGTCATTTCTGCCAGTCCCATAAAGTCGATCACTTTCGCCTGCCATTCCTCCAGCGTGGGTAGCTCTTGTGTCTTCCAATACTTTGCTAGAAGAATCCTTGCTGCCGTAGTAGCGTACAAAAAGAAATTTTTATCCTTCTTCGGCACCAGCTGGCCGACCATACCCAAGAGAAATGCCTCTGGTTTCTTATGAAAGGTGCATTTAAGTACTTTCTTAATCTCATTGTAAATCATTTCCCAGAAGGCCTTAATCTTTGGGCAGGTCCACCAAAGGTGGAAGAAGGTACCTTCAGTCTCTTTACATTTCCAACATTTATTATTGGGCAAATGATAAATCTTCGCAAGCTTGACTGGAGTCATGTACCACCTGTAAATCATTTTCATAATGTTTTCTCGTAGGGCATTACATGCCGTGAATTTAATACCTGTGGTCCATAACTGCTCCCAATGAAACGGCCCTTGTTCCTCATCTTTCTCCTTCCTGGTTTCAAAGCCTTTTCAGTTCTGACACCTATCCTATGGAAGATTTGAACCACCAATGGCTTGGTCTGTTGATTCTTCCTATACCCTGGACTACAGGGACCCAGATGGTTCTATCACATTTCCATCATTTATGCCTTTGTGTCACCAGGGAAGTCATTCGTTGTGAAAGATAAATCTACTTGGGGAGGGAAGGAAGCCAAGGAAGGCGTTGCTTTGAACCATACTTCATGCCAATAGCTTCCTTATTGTTTTGGGTAACAGCACTGCAAGATGTTTTTACCCAGAGGATATGTACCTTATCATGAAGTTCAATGGAGTCGAAAGATGACGTTCATTAGCTTCACATTTAAGACAATTAGAGCGGAGAGGGCCATAAGAGAAGCACTTACTTTGTCATTCTCTCGCTGCTTCTTGCAAACCAAACAGCTTGGAGTCCCTCGCCAAGTTTAATGGCTCCCTTTTGAGTCCTCCCGCTTAGACGCTATCGCCACGGATTGTCAGCCTTGGAGAATGGAGATGGATGGCATCTGAAGGTGGAGTGTCAGCAAGCCCAGGTGACCTCTGCACTGACCTCTGTTGCCCATAAGAAGGATGCATTAAAAAGATGTTTGAGCTGGGCTGGAAGGGAAAGTTCGAGGTACCATAGAGACCAAGCCGTTGCTAAGGATGTGATCAGAGTTCTGATTGCAGCAGAGATAATTGCAGTGCCCTCATTCCAGTTCTCAGGGGAATACCTGGAGGCGAAAGGGGGAGGTTGCTGTTTTAAAAATCCATCTGCAGCTGTGTACAGTAGTACCTCGGTCTACAAACAGCCCTGTTAACGAACTATTCGGTATACAAACTCCACAAAACCAGAAGTAGGTGTTCCAGTTAGTGAACTTTACCTCGGTCTACAAACAGAAGCCGAACGGTGGAAGGGCACCAGCGGCGGGAGGCCTCATTAGGGAAAGCGCACCTTGATTTAAGAATGGCTTTGGTTTAAGAACGGACTTCCAGAATGGATTAAGTTCATAAACTGAGGTACAGTGGTACCTCTGGTTACGTACTTAATCCGTTCTGGAGGTTTGTTCTTAACCTGAAACTGTTCTTAACCTGTAGAACCAATTTAGCTAATGGGGCCTCCTGCTGCTGCCACACAATTTCTGTTCTCATCCTGAAGCCAAGTTCTTAACCCGAGGTACTATTTCTGGGTTAGCGGAGTCTGTAACCTGAAGCGTATGTAACCTGAAGCGTACGTAACCCGAGGTACCACTGTACCACTATATTTGCAAAGGCTAGAAATTGCAACATTGAACAGTGTGTCCTGTTATGTTTGAGTGTGTTTTAAGCAACCTTCTCTTTTATTTCTCATGGTTTTCCTCATGTTGTGATTTTTGCATAGAACACAGCACGATTCGCTATATATTGCCAGGTAAAAAAATTATGAAACTGATACCACAACATATCGCCCAGCCCTAGCCTCAAGTAAGTGGGTTGTTGCCTTTGTAAAATTTCAGAGCTGTGGTGAACAGCTCCACCTCCATCTTAAACTATGATGAGGATTAGGAAGTGTGTCCTTTTTGAAACAAACACTTCTAGGGGGGTGGGAGTGGGGAAGAGCCCCAGTGGTGTAGTGGTTAAGAACAGTAGATTCGTAATCTGGTGAACCGGGTTTACTTCCCCGCTCCTCCACATGCAGCTGCTGGGTGACCATGGGCTACTCACACTTCTTTGAAGTCTCTCAGCCCCACTCACCTCACAGTGTTTGTTGTGGGGGAGGAATGGAAAGGAGATTGTTAGCCGCTTTGAGACTCCTTCGGGTAGTGATAAAGCGGGATATCAAATCCAAACTCTCTCCAAACTTTATTGTGGTTCCTTCCTATTCCGTGGATGCTTAGGAATTCTCACCGCCCCCTTCCCCCCAAAAGCCTTTCAGTTCAGCTATTAAGCTGAACATGGCTCAGGGAAAGGAATGGGAATGTCTGGTAAGAAGAAAGGGGAGGGGGCTGGGGTAGCCTGAGGTAACAGAGATGGATCACTTAATCCATCCACAGCCTCAAATAAAACCAGCTGAATTTAACGTTAGGTTACAGTTAAAACAGCCAAGTTATTTTGCTCCCTGTATCACCGTTTCGAATGATCATGGGGAGTCATTTTTTATTTTCGCATTTCTAAGTCATTTTGCAGTCCCCTGTGAGGATGAGAGTGTATTTACTATCTTTGTCCCTGCTGCTGTGTGATCTATTAATATCAAAGGGTAGGGGAAGAGATGAAAGCACTGGAATGATCTGGTGTCTGAAATTATTTTCAAGTTTTGCTTTCAATGGAGCTATGTTTAGAATAGCGTTCCAGATCTCTTAGGCAGCTTCCTCAAGTACGTTTCCAAACTCTTCTTTTGCGGGTCTCTAAGTTTTAAACCACAGAGCCTAGGACTTGCTGATCAGAAGGTCGGCGGTTTGAATCCCCGCGATGGGGTGAGCTCCCGTTGCTCGGTCCCTGCTCCTGCCAACCTAGCAGTTTGAAAGCACCTCAAAGTGCAAGTAGATAAATAGGTACCGCTCTGGCAGGAAGGTAAACAACATTTCCGTGCGCTGCTCTGGTTTGCTAGAAGCAGCTTAGTCATGCTGGCCACATGACCGGAAGCTGTACGCCGGCTCCCTTGGCCAATAAAGCGAGATGAGCGCCGCAACCCCAGAGTCGGTCACGACTAGACCTAATGGTCAGGGGTCCCTTTACCTTTACCTTTAAGTTTTAAAAACGTAGGCCCCGTTTGGCAGCAGCAAAATGAAATATCCGAATGATGCAAAGTAATAAACATTTATTGAACTCCGTAGCTCTTCCTCTATTAAAGCCACAAGGTTCCATTTAAACCCTTAGCTTTCACAGCCTCTGATACAAATTGACTCTCGCAGGACAAGTAGGTAGCAGAATTGCACCTTGTCCAGTGTTTCCAATATCTCTTCTTCTTGTGAGACTTTTGTGGGTCTACTTGAGAGTTAGTTGGGACCATGGGTGAGAACCCAGAGGAGGATGGGTGTGTCACAAGGAAAATGAATTGATATTGACATATCTTTGCTGTTTTTATACCTCGTGACATTTCCTCTTTAAGACGCGTATTTTATCTTACAACATTTCTCCTCCAGTAAAACGAGTGCTAACTCAAGCAGTTACGAACCTTCCCCCAATCAGCAAAAGCCATTGTGGAAGAGCCATCATGTTAACTTTCAAAGTATAGATTATCATTATTGAGCTTGTATTACATTTGGCTGGCAGCCCAGCATGTCCTTGGTAACTCAGGGTCACCAAAAAAGAAATGAATAATACTCTGTTGCTACTCTATAATGGCATGGGATTCATAGGATTAAATTGGTTTTTGCATTCAGACATTCTTTCAACACCACACTCTAATTAGATTTAAAGTGATTTGGCTTCTAGTGACCCTAAATAGCTGTTAACCTCTTGCAACTCTCCATGCCCTTACTGGACATCTCTATTAATTCCCTTTTGGTCAAGAGTTCCCCATGAAATGCGAAAGACTATTAAGCCACTCTGGGAATTGCAGCTATTTGAGGACAATAGGGGTGCCCTAAAATCTCTCAGTGCCCTTAACAAACTACAGCTCCCAGAATACTTTGCGGGGTGCCATGACTGTTTAAAATGGTATCGTGGGTGCTATGGATGTGGCACATGTTACCGTAAATAATATTTTTGATTTAATTGAATATTTAGAAGTGCATTAAGTTATTTCTAATAAGATTTGGTTATTGTTATTGTTATTAGTGAATATCAATATACGTATCAAGGCTTTGAGATTAGACCACTGACGAAGCCCAGAAAACTACCTTGGGAGTGTGCTACCTGCAAGCCCCAGTAAAATTGGGGGCGAACAGTGGCCTCTTGACTACTTCGACTGCCAGGGCAAAACAGGTGCAAAACGCCGCCACCCTGTCTACAACTTTATCAACATCCATCTACAACTTCACTAGCATCTCTCGGTATTGTGAACAACACCGAACTTACCGAATTTTTCGCCCTATAGGACGCACCGTCCCATAAGGCGCACCTAGTTTTTTTGGGGGGGGGAAATAAAGGGGGGGAATTATTTTTTCCCCAGGCGCGGGGCTGGGGCGGGGGAAGCCTGAGCTTCCCCTGACCCCAGCCCCCAGAACAGGCAACTCTCTGCAAGCCGCAGGAGCCCAGCACAGGGCTCCCGCGGCACGCGGAGAGGTGCGAGAAGTCTGGGCGCGCTGGGTTCAGCGTGCCCAGCCTTCAGCATGCAGGCAACTCTCCGCAAGCAGCGGGAGCCCACCGCAGGCTCCCACGGCTTGCGGAGATCTGCGCGAAGACTGGAGAGCGAGAGGGGTCGGTGCGCACCGATGCCTCTCACTCTCCAGCCTTCAGCGAAAGCCTGCATTCGCCCCATAGGACGCACACACATCTCCCCTTCATTTTTGGAGGGGGAAAAGTGCGTCCTATGGGGCGAAAAATACGGTACCTTTTGTTGGTATCTTCATGAACTTACCTAAAAAGATAAAGGAAACAAAAGACTGAGTTAAGCACTTGAAAAATCTATGGAAATCAGACATTATAAGTTCATCTTAGGTTGGGTAGTTCACAAGTCTCTGTGGCTTTGCATAAGGTTTTGTATTTTTCTCAGAAGATTGATAAAGCATGTATAATCATTTTGGTAATTATTGTGTGTATATTAGTCGCCAACATGTTGCATGAGTCGTACTACATGTTATGTAAGCGGGCAAATAAAAATATTTGAAGCCGTTCTGCAAAATATTGTAATACAAGCAGTGGAGTAGCGTGGGTTGTCAGCACCCGGGGCAAGGCAAGTAATTTGCACCCCCTAACCCGTGGATTTGCGCCCCCTAACCCGTGGATTTGCGCCCCCTAACCCTAACCCCCAGACGTTGCGCCCGGTGCGGCCAGCCCCCCCTGCACCCCCCACGCTACGCCACTGAATACAAGCTCCACTTGCAAAAGCTGCCTCTGTCTGATTCTTCACAATTCCCCCATGTCGCAGACCCCTCAGTGTTTTGAGCAGTTCTCCTTGCTTTCTCCTGGAGCAGATAACACTTCACTCTCTTGTCTTTGCATCAGACAAGGGGAACCCAGCTCACTTCAGCAGAAGGAGGTAACTCCACTTTAGGGATGGAATCGGAATTCAATAAGCCACAGTTAACACCATGATTCCTAGTTCAGACACAATGAGATAACGTGGTTGGTTGAAATTGGAGCAAGCGCTTCTGATTTTCTTGGCCAAGCTGGATAAAGAAGGGGAGAATGGAAGCGTGTAAGTCCAGGGCTCACGCCTAGGTAAACTAGGCCTCAGTGTTGGAATTAATATGCATATTTTACACGTAGGGTTTTTTGTTTGCTTTTAATTAAGTGGATTTTCATGTTTGGTTCCCTACTAAGCAACTCTCAGCTCGGCCAGGGGTTAAGTTCCCAGGATAGCGCATAAAGCCAAAATCACATCTAGTCAAAACACATTGGGGGCAGTCGGTGCTTTTTTTCTGAGGAGGACGCAGGGGTACACAGACCCCTAAACATTTTGTGAATCTAAATTTGGCCTCATTGAGGGGCAGTATTTCAATATGAGTAGGAAAATGAGAGCACCCCTAAAAAAAATTTTTAGAAAAAAAGTACTGGGTGCAATGGTGGGTGCGGTTGCCAAAGTCTTTTTTTCTAGATGCCTGCCCACTTTTTAATTTGTAATTATTATTATTTTTTGCCAAGCATGTAAAGAAAAATGCACGAAGATAAATGTGCTTAAGTTGCACACTCCCTGTATGCAACTGTTACATGCTGAAGGTATCATTTCCTTGATGTCTGAAGGCCAGGATTCTGCAGTGAACAGCAAATATCATAATTCGCAGTCATTTTGGCACAGCCAAAGGGAAAGAAAGGCAAAGAAACTCAGATCCAGAATATGAAGCCATTTGCTTGCATAAAAGTCCCTCAAAGAAAATAATCACGAAGGAATGCAGGACAAACAACTGATGGAATTGCACCCTAAGATATCGACATGGCAAGTTCAAAAGTTCACCTCCCTCAGATCTCCCTTGAGCATAATGCGCTTGCAAGGCATGTCTCTCGTGTCTGGCTCCTTGCATAACGTTAACTAATTTGTGCAGAAACACAGTGCCTCTCTTGCTTTTTCAGAGTGTAGGAATGGATCCTCCAGTTCCATGAAACCATCTCAGAGCTGTGGCTTGATTTAAACAGCAACAATGTGCAGCTTTAGCTAGGTCCGCCCCATTTGGATTTTGAATACTCTTGGTCCTTTTAGATAAAAATCACAGGAGGCCAAGTTGAGCCATTGGTGGGGTGGAAACAGAAAGGTAA
The DNA here is from genome assembly GCF_951804945.1 of Podarcis cretensis. Lineage (NCBI taxonomy): Eukaryota > Metazoa > Chordata > Lepidosauria > Squamata > Lacertidae > Podarcis > Podarcis cretensis. Next base: position 133,600,790 of record NC_137170.1, on the reverse strand, counting down.
TTCCTTGTGCCTAAAATAATGCAAAGCAGCGAGCAAGCTTTCGGGTTCCTCAGAACCCTTCTTCAGCAGAGAGAGACAAAGAATGATAACAATGCCAAGTGTACTTTTTGCAAGATGGAGTGGATTTGTGCATAAATTATTTATTTATCTAAAACATCTTAGTATTTTAAACATCTATAAGCAAATAATAAAAATGATGATGATGATGATGATGATGATGATGATGATGATGTAGTATACCCACTCTGGCAGATTCCAACAGGATTTTTAAAAACAAAATAAAACATAAAAAATTAAAAACGTCCCTAAACAGGGCTGCCTTCAGATGTCTTCTACAAGTCAGAGAGTTGTTTATTTCCCTGACATCTGATGGGAGGGTGTTCCACAGGGCGGGCGCCACTACTGAGAAGGCCCTCTGCCTGGTTCCCTGTAACCTCACTTCTCACAATGAGAAAACCACCAGAAGGCCCTCGGCGCTGGATCTCAGTGTCCGGGCAGAATGATGGGGGTGGAGACGCTCCTTCAGGTATACTGGACCGAGGCCATTTAGGGCTTTAAAGGTCAGCACCAACACTTTGAATTGTGCTCGAAAACGTACTGGGAGCCAGTGTAGTTCTTTTAAGACCAGTGTTATGTGGTCTCGGCTTAGGTGAGACTATGCTTGCTTGGGTAGGTGGGGGAGATCTCGGATATCGCCGCCGCATGATTTCTGTTCTCATCCTGAAGCAAAGTTCTTAACCCGAGGTACTATTTCTGGGTTAGCAGAGTCTGTAACCTGAAGCGTATGTAACCCGAGGTACCACTGTATAGGGAAGGTTTTAAAAAATGTTTTATTATGTTTTTATATATGTTGAAAGCCGCCCACAGTGGCTGGAGCAGGGTATAAATAATTTTTGTAAAAAATGATGATGATGAAATAGGACACCCCTAGTTTCATCGGAGAAATATTGGAAGGTATGAAACACTTGTTTCCAAATGCCCACAAATACTGTATTGGCCTGAATATGAGCCTCAGTTCCCCCCCAAATTCCGACCGTGAAAATTGCGGCTTATATTCGCGACCTTATGGTATGCAGCCAGGAGCGTGGGGCAAACAGCGCTAGGAGCACGGCAAAGCGGCGCCCGTCCCATGCATAGTCCCCCGTCCTCTCCCCCAAGGCCGGAAAGGGAGGGAGGGGAAAGGCTGCCAGCACTGCAGTGTGCCCCCCCCACCAGTATGCAGCCAGGAGCAGCGAGGAATAGAGCGGCTTATATTCGGGTATTTACCCCCACCATCACCTCCAATTTTAAAGGTGCGGCTTATATTTGGGTGCAGCTTATACAGTGGTACCTCGGGTTAAGTACCAGACCTTTGGTTAATTTGATTGACAACCTTTTAAAATGTGGTTCTTTTTTGCGCGCGGGGGGGGGGTGTTATTGAGTTGTTGCTTTTATTTTGATTATATATTTTGTGGTTTTATATTTTGATTTTGTTCTGTGAATCTCCCTGAGACCTCCGGGTTTAGGGATATATAAAGCTCAACATGAAAAAAAACAAAGATCATGGCCACTGGTCCCACCACCTCCTGGCAAATAGAAGGGGAAGAAATGGAGGCAGTGAGAGATTTTACTTTCTTGGGCTCCATGATCACTGCAGATGGTGACAGCAGTCGCGAAATTAAAAGACGCCTGCTTCTTGGGAAAAAAGCAATGACAAACCTAGACAGCATCTTAAAAAGCAGAGACATCACCTTGCCAACAAAGGTCCATACAGTGGTACCTTGGGTTAAGTACTTAATTCGTTCCGGAGGTCTGTTCTTAACCTGAAACTGGTCTTAACCTGAAGCACCACTTTAGCTAATGCAGCCTCCTGCTGCTGCCACGCCGCCGGAGCCCGATTTCTGTTCTCATCCTGAAGCAAAGTTCTTAACCTGAAGCACTACTTCTGGGTTAGCGGAGTGTGTAACCTAAAGCACATGTAACCTGAAGCGTATGTAACCCGAGGTACCGCTGTATTCGGACCAATATGATAACTGATCTTGAACTGGTTCCCATGGAATCATGAGAAATCGTGAGGCGCAAGCCACATTGGGGACTCGGAGAGCGCAAGGACAGAGGAAGCAACTTCAGACAAGCCAGCCATAATCTTCCCCTCTAAACTGCAGTTGACCCCGTAAGGTAAAGGTAAAGGTACCCCTGCCCATACGGGCCAGTCTTGACAGACTCTGGGGTTGTGCGCCCATCTCACTTAAGAGGCCAGGGGCCAGCGCTGTCCGCAGACACTTCCGCGTCACGTGGCCAGCGTGACATCGCTGCTCTGGCGAGCCAGAGCCGCACACGGAAACGCCGTTTACCTTCCCGCTGGTAAGCGGTCCCTATTTATCTACTTGCACCCGGAGGTGCTTTCGAACTGCTAGGTTGGCAGGCGCTGGGACCGAGCAGCGGGAGCGCACCCCGCCGCAGGGATTCGAACCGCCGACCTTTCGATCGGCAAGCCCTAGGTGCTGAGGCTTTAACCCACAGCGCCACCTGCGTCCCTTAGTTGACCCCGTGGCCGAAGCTTAATACGGACCTTACTGGAAGCCTTTTGCCAGTCTGCATTAGGGTTCTGCTCGAGATGGGGCTGAGCGGAAACCGAGAAGCTTTCACGCAGCAGAGTGTTATCAAAGAGGAGCAAACCCCTGCAGCTTTAACCCTTTGCGTGCTGGCCTACGCTTTTCCCGCTGGGGCCGCAGCCTAAAGGGCCAGAATATCACCCAAGTGTTTTTGCCATCAAGAGATTGCTTCTTCCCGGGAAGTGTGGGCTGACTCATCCTGTTCCTCTGTGCAGGATGTGTGCGGGGCATCACTGTCAGATCCAGGAATGTGGTGGACATGCAGTAAAGTAAAAGGCTTTTGGGAACTGATTTACAACGAACTTAAAAAAAAAAATTAAGTATACTTTCCCCAAAAAGCCTGAAGCTTTCCTGCTAGGAATAGTTGGCAAGGAAATCAAAAAAGAGGACAAAAATCTGTTTCTATATGCCACAACGGCCGCTAGAACTATGTTAGCCCAAAGCTGGAAAATTGGATTAATACCTACAATAAATGACTGGCAGATCAAGATGATAAATTATGCTGAACTAGCTAGAATAACAGGAAGACTAAGAGACCAGGATGACCAGAAGTTTCATGAAAATTGGAACAAATATCTGACGTATATAAGAGATAAGTATAGAACTTCGATGACTCTGGCAGGGTTGGAACAACTCTAACAGTGTTTGGCAAATATGTAAAGGAGATAAAACACGTAACTTTAGAAATTATCTGATACCAATGAAGTGAAGGGAAGTCCGAGGCTCGGCGGAGCCCAAAATAACTGTGTACTGTATATATGATTCTTGTAACAGCTATGTTATATGCAATTTATGTAATCTAGACTGTATATATGTATAATTGATGGAAAACCAATAAAAATTTATAGGGGGGGGAAGGAATGGTAAGGTCAGGGAGATGATGAACATTGCTGGCAGCCTAGCAGCGACTGCAAGGACACCTTTCATCCTATAAAAGAGCTTTTTCCGAAGGCTGAGCTGTTTTGCTGCTCTCTTTCCCTGTTTCCGGGACGCAGGTGGCGCTGTGGGTTAAAGCCTCAGCGCCTAGGGCTTGCCGATCGAAAGGTCGGCGGTTCGAATCCCTGTGGCGGGGTGCGCTCCCGCTGCTCGGTCCCAGCGCCTGCCAACCTAGCAGTTCGAAAGCACCTCCGGGTGCAAGTAGATAAATAGGGACCGCTTACCGGCGGGAAGGTAAACGGCGTTTCCGTGTGCGGCTCTGGCTCGCCAGAGCAGCGATGTCACGCTGGCCACGTGACCCGGAAGTGTCTCCGGACAGCGCTGGCCCCTGGCCTCTTAAGTGAGATGGGCGCATAACCCCAGAGTCTGTCAAGACTGGCCCGTACGGGCAGGGGTACCTTTACCTTTACCTTTTCCCTGTTTCAGCGACATGTTAAAAGTCTCCTGCATCAAGAAACTGAGGCTAATTTGCCTTTCTTCCAAAAACTTCCCCCTTTTATCAAATTTAAGAAACAAGGGATGGAGGGCAAGGCTGGACGTATACTCGACTTTGGGTAGGCAGCCTCCAAAAGCCAATGCCCATTTTCGTTTCCACGAGGTGGCAAGGACCGCTTGAAATCTAGTGAGAAATATTTTAAAAGGATGAGGGAACTTTGCACAGCTGTTTTTCCTCTTATTATTGCGCAGCACCACCTGGTGGCCATGGGAAGTGCTTCGTTACATGTTTAAGAAAACATTTTACCCACAAGGCAAACACTTTTTTAAAAAAATGTCTTTGTGGTCTACAAGCTATTCCATTGTCTGAAAACAAACAAACAAACGACTCTCCCACAAAAATAGCAGTAATAGGTCGACTTAATGATACAAGTATTTTCTTACTTTCATTCGTTTTTTAAATGGAACAAACTTTCATTATGTCTTACAAAACATTTCAGGCCATGTCTCCCGTACTGAAAATACAGTGAATATTGCCACCCATTCACTCTTCGACATGCCTCAGTGGCAGCAGCGTTGGAAGGGGAAAGTGGAATATTCCGGGATCAAATCAGAAGCCGGGATGGCTTCTGTGATTTTGGGAATGTCCCGGGAAAATCGGGACATTTGGAAGTGTACGCAATATCAGGAGGTGGTATATTTCTGGATACCAGATGTTCTTTCACATTTGGTGGACTTGTAAAAGGGTAAAAGAGTATTGGGAAATAATCCATAATGAATTGAAAAAAAAAAATGTTTAAAAGTACCTTTCCAAAAAACAACCCAGAGTCCTTTTCATTGGGGTAATTCAGACAGAAATTCCCAGGAGTCAAAAAAGGTTATTTATGTATGCCACTACTGCAGCCTGTGTTTTGTTAGCTCAAAAATGGAAAACGAGCAAGGTCCCAACTAAAGAAGAATGGCAACTTAAACTGATGGAATATGCGCAGCTTGCAGACTTAACATATAGAATAAGAGAACAAGAAGAACTTACTTTTAGAGAAGGTTGGAAAACATCTACTGAATATATGGGAAATAACTGTGTACAGCTGAAAATGCTGGCAGCATTAAGATAAATTCAACAGTGTAAATAAGTTTTTATGGGTGTAATAATGGAATACTGAATGGTTTAGTTTTTGTAAAATATGCAGGGATTTATGTTATGCAAAATGAACCATGGAAAGAGAAGAAGGGAAGTCACTGATATTTTAAGGGTGTTCAAATGAGTATTTTAAATTGTAAAACAGAAAACTTAATAAAATTATATATACGTATAAAAAGGAATATGAGCACGGGATCGTGCTTTTACGCTTATGGGCTTCGCTTGGGGATCTGGCTGCGGCAAGAACAGGATATTGTACCAGAGGGACTGAGCTGCCCAAGGGAAGAGGCCACTCAGGAGAAGCCCCCGCTCGTCTTCCTCCAGCGTGGTGTAGTGGTTAAGAGCAGTGGACTCGTAATCTGGTGAACCGGGTTCGCTTCCCCGCTCCTCCACATGCAGCTGCTGGGTGACCTTGGGCCAGTCACACTTCTTTGAAGTCTCTCAGCCCCACTCACCTCACAGAGTGTTTGTTGTGGGGGAGGAAGGGAAAGGAGATTGTTAGCTGCTTTGAGACTCCTTTGGGTAGCGATAAAGCGGGATATCAAATCCAAACTCTTCTTCTTCTTCTCCCCAAACTCAGCACTGGTGGCACCAGGGGCGGGGTGGATAGGGACCTTCTGGGATCAAATCAGAAGCCGAGGTAGCTTTTGCAGTTCCCAGACTGCCCCTGGAAAACAGGGAGACTTGGAGGGTATGCATCCCTGCTCCCATAGAGAGGATGTTGCCTAAGCTTTCCTCAGGCACATTCCTTCCTAGAAAGTTGAACGGCCCTCCAAACACCCCCAAGTAGTTTCCCCTCAAACAACGATGGCCCTTAGCTCTTAAACCGGCAGTTTATGACAGCCTCTCCAAAGTCCCTTGGCTCTTCTGTTATTCCCTCACAATACAGAACAACAAACCCCTGTGTTGCAAACTTAACACAACAAACAACACAAGCAACACGATGACCATTGTACTAGATAGCACTGCAATTCTTATTGCATAATATACATAATTTAGTACAACAAAAACAAAATGTGTACACTTGTAAATTCTCTAATATTTTTGAAATCAAATGAACACACGTCTGTCAATCTTTGAAAGTCCGTAAAAGTATAGTTGAAACAAAGTAATAGATGCTATCCTGTGGGCTAAGCGGTAAAACTTTTTAGGTGTTCATGGTGCCGAAGTAGTAAGTGAATAACAACGTAGGACAGTGATCCCGGATAATCCGACTGTTTCGCTGGAATCTTCTTCTGCACAACCCATAGGTTAGAAAAACGCACAAGGAGCAGTGGTCATAAGGATATGTAACCGGCAGTTTATGACAGCCTCTCCAAAGTCCCATGGCTATTCTTCTGTTATTCCCTCACAATATGCAGACGGAGGCCTCCTGAGACTGGACTCCAGCATCAAACAATGCTGCTTTCCCTGTGAGGCTTCTGCGCTGTCTCACACGACTTCATTCCCATAGGAATGCCTCAGATTTAAAGAAGGTTACAGGGCAATCTTGTTCGTGGCTACTCAGAAGTAAGCTCCTTTAAGAAGAGCCCTGCCAAAGCCTCATCTGCCCCATCTCATCTTTTTCTACCACTCCACTAGGCCTTACTGTCAGGGAAGGGTGCCTAGGGTTGCAGCCTGAGTTTAAAATGCACAATATCTTCAGGAAGGAAGTTTCCCACTGTTACTTCACAAAAGAAAGTGGCGCCCCATGCAAGTCTATGCAAGTTTGTTCAGAAACATACATCTGCATAGGATTGCAGCCTGCCTTCAAACAACGTACAAAGACAAAGTCGCTACATTCTCTATCCCACTCGTCCGTCAGTACTAGATTTCTTCTTTCTCAACTCCTCTCCACTGGTAGAATCTGAACAATTCATTACAAACACATCAGATTATTAGCAATTCCAGGATCTATATCTGGCTGGTAAAAGCTCCTGTTTCCAAAGCCCTGAGATCTGCGGATGAAGGGCAGTATACAAATTCTATTATTATTATTATTATTATTATTATTATTATTATTAGGCTAGTTCCTTTTCCTAGTTCTGGGTACAATTCTACCAGGGAAATAATTCCTTCAACTGAACATATGGCTACGGAACGTACACTCGTGAATTTCATACCATTGTCATTTTTTGCTTTCATTTTTCGGTCTGAACATTCCGTCCCCAGCATTTCCAGTTACAGGGATTCTGAGAAGAATGATTAGCCTTCTTTTTGTAGAAGTGTGAGAAAAATAAAACTTTTGTGTCCTCTAAGGAGTTTTGTGCAAGACCCTGGAGAACAGCTGGCCAGTGTCGGAGTTCACAATACTGGCAGCCTCGGTGGTTTGATTTGGTGTAAGGGACGTGGGTGGCTCTGTGGGTTAAACCACAGAGCCTAGGACTTGCTGATCAGAAGGTTGGCGGTTCGAATCCCTGCGACGGGTTGAGCTTCCGTTGCTCGGTCCCAGCTCCTGCCAACCTAGCAGTTCGAAAGCACGTGCAAGTAGATAAATAGGTACCGCTCCGGCGGGAAGGTAAACAGCATTTCCATGCGCTGCTCTGGTTTGCCAGAAGCGGCTCAGTCATGCTGGCCACATGACCCGGAAGCTGTATGCCAGCTCCCTCAGCCAATAAAGCGAGATGAGCGACACAACCCCAGAGTCGGCCATTGACTGGACCCAATGGTCAGGGGTCCCTTTACCTTTAAGGCAGCTGAATGTGTCTTTAATCATTATGATCTCTCACCCATAATGTTCTTGGATTCCATAAATGCAGACCTGCAAGGCCAGGCCTTAATCTGGAGAGAACTAGTCAACTAGTACAGTATTTTTAAGGCTTTGCCCAACTGACACTGGTCCATTGAGCCGGCGATTGTGTCCTCCTCCTAACCGACTAGTGTTAAAGAATGTTTCTAAATGATTACAAATCCCTTCTCTGCACAGGCCCATCTTTCCATGGCCCTAGGTGGACCTCTTTCTTTCCTAGATTTGCAGTGCAAATATTCCCTAAGGCCATGATGGGGAACTGGTGGTTCTGCAGATGTTGTCAGGCTACACCTTAAATCATGCCTGACCTTGCTGCCTGGGGCTGATGGGAGCTGGAGTCCAGCAACACCTGGAGGACCACAGGTCCCCCGCCTCTTTTGTGATGGATGCTTTCATCATTCACGTCCCCTGCAATTCACCAGGACTCTCTGAGTTCACTTTGCAAAGGAGCATCTGGTTCACTTCCTGTTCACAGATATATAGCAGCAACCTGGCAGGTCCCTCCAAAACTGCAGCCTTCTTCCATTAGCTCTAATTAAACATTAAAAGCTACCAGATATCGTCAAGCATCCTTGCTTCTTGCAACTTGCAAGCAGTACAAGATTAGCGGGAACAACAAAGAGAATCTATTTTCTCTGACAGGACTGTCTGCTTCTCAGTGGGGAACAGTCACTTTAGATAGAGCAGTCTTGCCAGAGCAATAGAATAGAGCCTCGTTGATGTCGGATAAACTCTTCTTTTATGCTGGAAACAAACATCTCATCCTGTATTTGGAAGTTTTATTTCCCATAAACGCTCCCACTTGCCTTGCTCTTTTTTCTCCCCCTATCGGGAGGGAAACAATCAAGATGGATAATGACTGTCTGTCCCCACTGGCATTGCATTTTAATTACCACCCATAGAAAACCATGCCAGCTAGTCAAATTGCTGCCAGATGGCTAGCCCTTATTTACTGATAAAACCTTTTACAATGGCTATTTTGGAGACAGACAATTTTTAAAAAACACTTCGGGAATATGGATGAGGTTGTTCAACAGATACGACGCAAAAGTCATTCTGCGTGGCCTAATTTGAGCAGGCACATTTTCCAGAATGAAGGGGGTATAATCTGACCCTTCAAATGAAGCCCCTGTGGTACGGTTGGGCTTCCTGACATTGTCACAAGGTGGAATAACCACCACTAGTGTTCATAACTAGTATTCTTCATTTGTTTGGGGAGTTAAAATGGCATGAGCAAGCACAGCTGAACTTCTATGAAGCAGTCATAGGCCATAGTAAAGGTAAAGGGACCCCTGACCATTAGGTCCAGTCGTGGCCGACTCTGGGGTTGCGGCGCTCATCTCACTTTATTGGCCAAGGGAGCCGGCGTACAGCTTCCGGGTCATGTGGCCAGCATGACTAAGCCACTTCTGGCGAACCAGAGCAGCGCATGGAAACGCCATTTACCTTCCCGCCGGAGCGGTACCTATTTATCTACTTGCACTTTGACGTGCCTTTGAACTGCTAGGTTGGCAGGAGGTCATAGGCCATAGGTAAAGGTAAAGGTACCCCTGCCCGTACGGGCCAGTCTTGACAGACTCTGGGGTTGTGCGCCCATCTCACTTAAGAGGCCAGGGGCCAGCACTGTCCGGAGACACTTCCGGGTCACGTGGCCAGCGTGACATCGCTGCTCTGGCAAGCCAGAGCCACACACGGAAACGCCGTTTACCTTCCCGCTGGTAAGCGGTCCCTATTTATCTACTTGCACCTGGAGGTGCTTTCGAACTGCTAGGTTGGCAGGCGCTGGGACTGAGCAGCGGGAGCGCACCCCGCCGCAGGGATTCGAACCGCCGACCTTTCGATCGGCAAGTCCTAGGCGCTGAGGCTTTAACCCACAGCGCCACCTGCGTCCCCTCATAGGCCATACCTCCTCCCAAAATAGTGATTTTAAGTCTTTGGAGCTTTTTCCATCGTGTTGTCATACACCCGGGGTTTCCCTGGCATTTTGCCGATTCTGCAAAATTCCCCCTGGCGCCATTTTTACACACGAAAACCAGGACGTATCAGGAATTTTCCTGACATATGGCAAGCCTAGGACTTCAACTCCCATCTTCCCTGGCTGGGGCTGATGGGAACTGGAGTCCAACAAAGCCTGGTAGGCAGCCACAAGCCCCCCCCCCCCAAGTTGATTGCCACGTCTTGATTGGCCCATGCAATTTGAGAAGAAATTGTGCACTCAGAATAAAGGCAAGATGCAGTACTCCAAATTTTGATCTCACACCTTCGAAGCTTGGTGCCTGGACTAAAATCTCATGATACTTTGGCCCCTGAACTATAGGAAATGAATGGAACAAACAGGTGCCCTTCGAAGTAGGAGTCTCAGTAGAAAAATGGCCCCATGAAGAAGCTTAGACCTTCTAGTGTCCTGATCCCCTGGCCTACCTGGCAGCCAGACAGTGCGCCAAGACCAAGTCCAAAATCCGAGGGTTGATCAGCATATGCAAAGTCCACAGTCCGAGATCCAAAGTTGAAAGGCCAAAGGTCAGGAGATGAGGTTCAGGCAGTCCAAGTCCAAAATCAGGATGCAGTCCAGTGTCAGGTCCAAAGTACAAATCTGTGGAGGTCCAGGAGCATCCAAGACAAGGTCCCTCAACATGGGCAGGTGAGCAGACACAGCACCTCAGCTCTGCTGATTGATTGCAGCATCTGGGCTTGATGAGGCAAGTGGCCCACACCTGTGCTCAGCCTCCTCCAGCTGAGGAATGCCTGCTTCCCCACCTGGCCAGGTAGTGAACTGGGCTGCAGACCCTGGCCTGCCTATGCTTCCTGGAGTGCATCGCCTGAACCAGCATTGCTCATGGGGACGTGGTCTCCTCTGGCTCTGGTGAGGGGTCCCACTGCTCAGCTTCCTGGGCACTGGCCCCCATCCCCTCATCATCCTCTTTGAGTATTACCTGCACCAACCTCTTCTTCCCCATCCCCAATTTGCCCCCGTGTGTCCCAGTCCTGGCTATACCCCTTGCCAGTATCCTCTAACTCCTCCCCGTAGTCCTGCCAGTTCGTGACATCTAGAAAGGTTCTGGAGCAGAATCCTATTAGCTCAAGGCAATGGGGAGTTTGTTCTATATCTATGCACTGTCAAAGGATGTGGTGGCTCACTCATAAAGGAAGGAAGTGACTGAAGAATTGGGTCCTGTCCTATAACCCTTCACTTTTCTGATACTGAATTTCTGTGAACTAGCAAAACATCCTGGAAATTGGGAATAGGCTAATCTTACCCAGATTCTAACTCCCCTCCATAGTATACTTGCCACTTCCTCACAGCTTTTCCATATCCAACAGACGTTCACACTCACCTCAAGTGCAGGCAATCATAATACGCATATTATCTAAATCCGATGGGTGAATTATGCAAATACGATCCACTACATTAGCCTGTTTAATTTGTGTGATTTCCACTTCATGTACTATTATGGACAAGGGAAGGCATTATTTTCCTAGTGGCATTCCCTGTCTGCAAAATTATGGTCTGTCGTGTTGCTAAAAATTATGGAAATGTGGAGGCTCACCTCCCAATCCAACACATGTCTGCTTAGAGGCCGTGGTGTGCTGTGGGCTTAGTAAGGTAAAGGTAAAGTAGAGACATCACCTTGCCAACAAAGGTCTGTATAGTAAAAGCTATGGTTTTCCCAGTAGTGATGTATGGAAGTGAGAGCTGGACCATAAAGAAGGCTGATCGCTGAAGAATTGATGCTTTTGAATTATGGTGCTGGAGGAGACTCTTGAGAGTCCCATGGACTGCAAGAAGATCAAACCTCTCCGTTCTGAAGGAAATCAGCCCTGAGTGCTCACTGGAAGGACAGATCCTGAAGCTGAGACTCCAATACTTTGGCCACCTCATGAGAAGAGAAGACTCCCTGGAAAAGACCCTGATGTTGGGAAAGACGGAGGGCACAAGGAGAAGGGGACGACAGAGGACGAGATGGTTGGACAGTGTTCTCAAAGCTACAAACATGAGTCTGACCAAACTGCGGGAGGCAGTGGAAGACAGGAGTGCCTGGCGTGCTATGGTCCATGGGGTCACGAAGAGCTGGAAATGACTAAACGGCTAAACAACAACATGGGGCTTAGCCATTGTAAAGGAGCAATAAAAGGACCTCTGGATGGTTAAGTCCAGTCAAAGGCGACTATGGGGTTGTGGTGCTCATCTCGCTTTCAGGCTGAGGGAGCCAGCATTTGTCCACAGACAGCCCTCTGGATCATGTAGCCAGCATGACTAAACCGCTTCTGGCACAACGGGACATTGTGACGGAAGCCAGAGCACATGGAAACACTGTTTACCTTCCTGCTGCGGCGGTACCTATTTATCTACTTGCACTGGTATACTTTCAAACTGCTAGCTTGGCAGGAGCTGGGACAGTGCAACAGGAGCTCACCCTGTCACACGCAGATTCGAACTGCCAACCTTCTGATCGGCAAGCCCAAGAGGCTCAGTGGTTTAGACCACAGTGCCACCCGCATCCCATGCAAAAGGAGCAATCATGCTACTCTGGTTAAGATAAGAAATGGCAGTAGAAGCCTCAGTTCTAGATATGTTGGTGTAGGGGTTAAGGTCTTGGGCTAGGACTTGGGAGAGGGGGGTTCAAATCTCTGTTTAGCTGTTAAACTCACCGGGATGGGACCATCTCTGAGCCCAACCTACCTCACAGGGTTGTCTCTCAGAGGGGGAGAAATGGCAAGGGGGAGAAGTACATTTGCTTCCTTTGGAGGAAAGGTGAGCTATATATGTAATAATAAATGAATAATAAACAAGAAAGGTAGCATATAAATGTAATAATTAACAAACCAATGCACACTTATGATTCTTCATTTTTTTAAAAAAACATGTGCTTGCTGCTACTAATGGACTGAAAAAGAAGAAGAAAACACCCATCCCAACTATTGTTGACAAGTAGGGGAAAATTCACTTCACTGCAGCCTTCTCCTTTTAGCAGAAATGATTACGTTTGCATTGCTAACAGGTTGTTATAACAGCCGATGTGTCAGCGCGAGAAAGCCTTGTAGACGGAGGATAAATGTTTTGCTGCTTGAATATAAATACATCAATTTCACTTTCCATAAATGCTCCAGTTTGCTTTCCTTGTTGACTGGAGACAATATCCAGCATAATGTCTTTGACTTCCCAATTGACATTACATCTTAATTATGCTAAAGGAGAGAAATGTCTGCAAGTCGGATTTCTGCCAGATGGCTAGCACTTATTGACTGATAAACCTCTTACAGTAGCCATGGTGGACACATAAATTTTTATATTTTGTTTTATTTTAACAGTACCACTGAAATTAGAGGCTGCCTGCTCATTTATGGTTATCGGCTAGGTTTACAATCATGGATGAGACTCATGACAATGGCTAGACATTCAACAATCTGTCTCTCGAGGTCCCTTAATTGGCATGAGAAGTCTCCGTAAAGTAGATCACTTCCACAGTGAAGCGGTCAGCCACACATGCCAACCTAGCAGCTCGAAAGCATGCCAATGCAAGTAGATAAATAGGTACCACTGTGGCAGGAAGGCAAACGGCATTTCCGTGTGCTCTGGTTTTTGTCATGGTTTCCCATTGCGCCAGAAGCTGTTTAGTCATGATTACCTGGGACTTATAGGTTCATGATAGAATCTTTGGGAACATCAGCTTTTATTGTAAAACCCAGAACTATGTTGCGAGCTCCTGTTATTGCATGGAAAAAACCTGAAATGCTGATTAACGGATGAGGCTTACTCAGAAGCACAAAAGCTTAATGGCGTGAGAACTAAACGGCAATTTAAAATATATACACAAGCTTCACAGTTTCTAAACTCACTGCATTGATTCTGAGGGGGTGACTGATGGATATGAGCATTTGCTGCGAGATGCACCAGGGATCTGGGTTATCTCAGCCAGTTGGCAAACTCAGCTGGTGAGAGGGCATGGATCCACTGTCCATATTGCCAGGGTTGTTTTTTTAAACCCATGAAACTGAAAGGCCCTCTCAGGCACGTAATAATAAAATGCATGCAGAGAAGCCACATTTGGCATTTGACAGCACCCTTGGTGTTCAAGCAAATGTTATGCAAACTGTTAATTATGTTAATTAAAGTATGCAAATCAGATGCCATCTTCCAGTTTATGACACATTTCAAGCCCGATCAAGCTGGCCACCTTTGAGATACTGTACTGTCTGCTAACTCCAACAAGTCGTCTTCTTTTCACAATGATCTGGTTTTGTGTGTTTTTTTCATTATTATTTTTTTTTCTTTCTTATTTTTGCTTTTAATGATAATACATATTTTACATTCTGTAACTTTTTATATTTGTTGTCTGTGGAACGTAAGTAAATTATATTCTTATATCACCTTCAAAGTAATGCAAAAGATCAGTCGTAGACTGGCTTCTATGCATTGCAGTTTCCAAGGACAACAGAATTTCTTCCTGCAGTCTAACATGAAATTGTTTCTTTTTACTTTTTGCATACTTTTGAAGATGCAGAGATGCACTTCATACCTGAAAAGGTGATATAAAATTTATATGGATGTCCAAGATGGAAAGACACCAGTTCCAGAACAATTTATAAATTCTTACCCCTACACACTTCCTTTTCCAATATCAATATACATTGTAGTACACACAGTGAATTTACAGAAGTTAATTGTAGCCACCTAGGGAGAGGGAGTTTGATTCCTGGATCTAATAAAGCAAAATCCCGGAATATGAATGAAACAAAATAAACACTTTCAAATATGAAGGTGCCAAGACGTCTTAAACGGAATGTGAAAAGCAGGCCTAATTATCACTTGGCTTGAATCAAGCATCTTTCAAAGCTGCTTTGTTAGGTTGGTGTGGTTAAAATATTCAGATTTCTAAAGCACAGGAATGTGTGCTATATCAAGAGTATCTTTCTTTTTCCCAGCACAATAGCACACACAATTCACCATCTGCAGCCTTCATACCATACATTTTAATCAATTGGCCAGTAAAATCTCTGGAGTCATCATATTGTTAACCCACTATGAGAAAATGCAATTCCCTTTCAGCACAGCTTTATACCATTTTTAGAAAAAATCTTTATATAAAACAAATATTTACTTGAGTTTTTATCGGGAAGTCTGTCAATCTTCCACACAATAGCTCTATAGGCACTTTCATATTTGGCTGTTCCAATTGAGACCTGTATTACAGGATCAGATTCAATCTCAGTTAAAGAGCCAAGGCATGTTCTTCTGTTCATTTTTGCTTTCAGAGACTTCTGTCTTTGGAGGTTCATGGTCCAAAGAGTTTTAATCCACTGTGAGGGAATTCAAAAGAAAAAGAAAAGCGTTTGGTCCAGGTTCCAGGGGATTTGAGGGCTGAAATTTTGTTCCGCCTTATAGTTTCAGCCATTCACAAAAGGAATCCTCAACAACCAGTGACTGTGATCTGGATTAGTTGCTGTTTCTACTCCTTTGGCAGACCCACGTTCTGCCATGCCCCCATAAGTTGGTATAGCAGAGGTAATGCCAGTTGTTAAGTTGTGGGTTGACATAGCAGACGACACAGCGATCTCTCCAAAGCAGCTCTTTATTTTGTAAGCTGGAATAGAACTGACTAGCAAACAGCTCAGCCAGCCTGCTTTTATAGGCAGCCGGCTGTCAACATTGTAGCAACAACAACCCAGAGTTTCCCGCCTAAAATAACTGACGTGGACCTGAGTGAAAACTATCTACAGACCTGAGTGAAAACTATCTACAGTATCCCCCTGCTGGCCCAGGGTGAAACTTCACTACATAACACCAGTCTTGCCTCATCACCCACTAAAGGTCCCTTAAACCCCTGGGCAGCATCTTGACACAGATTTACCGTATTTTTAACTCTATAAGTCACACCCGACCATAAGATGCACCTAGTTTTTAGAGGAGGAAAACAAGAAAAAAAAATATTTTGAATCAAATGTTGTTGAAGAGGCTTTGCACGGCTATCCCTGAAGCCAGAACAGCAAGAGGGATTGCTGCGCAGCAATCCCTCTTGCTGTTCTGGCTTCAGCGAAAGCAACGCAGCCTGCATTCGCTCCATAAGACGCACACACATCGCCCCTTACTTTTTAGGAGGGAAAAGGTGCGTCTTATAGAGCGAAAAATACGGTAAGTGACCGGCAGGATTTTGCTCTGGATTTACACATAAGGATTATAGGCTTCGCCTTTCATTGCGTGGACAGGCGGAGTCCCCCAAACCCTGGGCAGCCCCGAAGTGGAATAACGACTCAAGGCAACGTGCTATGGGATTAAAATTGGCCACAACTTTATTATGCTTCAGATCTAGGTAGACCTTGGCTCAGGCACTGGGCGTTATCCCTCCCAGTCCCCCACTGGGGATCTGGGGAACATCAGGGTTATCCAGAGTGGGGGGGGGTGGGCTGGCTCTGGAGAACGTATGTTCAAGCAGAGAGCCCACCCCCCTGTTACGCTGCCATCACAGGGGAGAGCAATGACATCCTTTCTGCCACTGGGGACATGAGTAAATAAAGATCTTAAAGCATCCAAGCACTAAAGAAATAGAAACACATAAAGCACACAGATGTATTCAAATAAGCCTTTGGGTGGTTCTGTTAAAAACATCTTTTTGCTAATGCCTTACTTGTAATAACCTCATGGAATTTTGTATGTATATGGAAGCTTATTGATATCATCTTGCCCGTAAAAGAGCAACCCATTATTATTCTATACCAGTCTAAAAGAGATTACTGCAATGCACTGTGTGATAACCAGCCACTTAAGTTTTTATAGGTTTTTATCACGAGCAATAAAACTGCATATTAACTATTTAAGCACAGTATAAATGACAGCAGTTGAAAAGTCTGGGATATTAGCACAACACCCAGGCAATATTTTTATTCTCTGTGTAAATTATCTGCTCATGATCTGTTCAATTTAGCAGAATGTTTATTTTAACTCTCAAGCCTGCATGCATTCCACTGCTTGTGAATGATTTGGGTTCTGTCTACAGAGATCCCTAGTGAATATTTTCCAACAGCAACACATAAAAAATTCAGAATTCTACAAAAAATCAAATAAGCAGATCCAAAGTTAAGAATAAGAAGGGGCTAACTTTCTGCCAAGGGACACAGGTGGTGCTGTGGGTTAAACCACAGAGCCTAGAACTTGCTGATCAGAAGGTCAGCGGTTTGAATCCCTGCCACGGGGTGAGCTCCCATTGCTCGGTCCCTGCTCCTGCCAACCTAGCAGTTCGAAAGCATGTCAAAGTGCAAGTAGATAAATAGGTACCACTCTGGCGGGAAGGTAAACGGCGTTTCCGTACACTCCTCTGGTTCACCAGAAGCAGCTTAGTGATACTGGCCACATGACCCAGAAGCTGTACGCTGGCTCCCTTGGCCAATAAAGCGAGATGAGCACCGCAACCCCAGAGTCGGCCACGACTGGACCTAATGGGTCCATTTACTATTTTTAACTTTCTGCCGGAAAAAAAAAGCGGGGATATTTGCATGCAACTTGAAAATGCATTATCAGTACAGAATTTGAATGGCATCTGATACAAATATGGTCCATCAGGCATGACCTGATGTCCATCATGTCAACTCAAATGCTATCCAAGGCGTCATAAACAAACATTTATACAATGGTTGGGCTGCTGAATCCACCTTTCTGGCACCCCCACCCTGAACAATACAGATTTCCTCTCTCATTCTCATTAGCACACTTGAATCTTGAACAACACATATATTTCATGTGCTTGACAGAGGCTGTTTGTTACAATTCTTCAAGTTCCTAAAATCTCTTTACCCAGTCCTTTGACAGCTGAGATGCATATATTTTAGGACCCACCTGATGCTTTTGACTGTAAATCGTTTTAACAGATTTTAATATTGTATATTTATATTGTAGTGACCTGCCCTGGCGCCTTATGGTGAAGGGAAGGAACCCAATAAAATAATAGGAATAGAGAGTAGGCAGGTGGCGCTGTGGGTTAAAGCCTCAGCGCCTAGGGCTTGCCGATCGAAAGGTCGGCGGTTCGAATCCCTGCGGCGGGGTGCGCTCCCGCTGCTCGGTCCCAGCGCCTGCCAACCTAGCAGTTCGAAAGCACCTCCGGGTGCAAGTAGATAAATAGGGACCGCTTACCAGCGGGAAGGTAAACGGCGTTTCCGTGTGCGGCTCTGGCTCGCCAGAGCAGCGATGTCACGCTGGCCACGTGACCCGGAAGTGTCTCCGGACAGCGCTGGCCCCTGGCCTCTTAAGTGAGATGGGCGCACAACCCCAGAGTCTGTCAAGACTGGCCCGTATGGGCAGGGATACCTTTACCTTTACCTTTTTTAACCTTGTTCCTGGTGTGCTCTGGTCCATGGGGTCACGACAAGTCGGACAAGACTAAACGACAAAACAACAACAACAACCTTGTTCCGCCTCCTTTGCACTCTGCTTGACCTTGCTATGGTTCCCAGTGGTTGTCACATTCAGAGCCAGGAAGGAATTTGCTTGCAAGCAGACTGGGCCCGTTTGCAGATTTTGTTTTTTTTTTAATGATATTTATTATAGTTTCAAATAATACACAAAAACCAAAAACAACTTTCCAATAAAGATCTTATCTACTTGCACCCGGAGGTGCTTTCGAACTGCTAGGTTGGCAGGCGCTGGGACCGAGCAGCGGGAGCGCACCCCGCCGCAGGGATTCGAACCGCCGACCTTTCGATCGGCAAGTCCTAGGCGCTGAGGCTTTAACCCACAGCGCCACCTGCGTCCCAGGAACAAGGTTAAAACAAGTCAAATACAGTAAAGGCAAAAAATAAACAAACAAAAAAAAGGATAAAGGTCCCCTGGATGGTTAAGCCTAGTCAAAGGCGACTATGGGATGTGGCACTTATCTTGCTTTCAGGCCAAAGGAGCTGGCGTTTGTCCACAGTTTTCTGGGTCATGTGGCCAGCATGACTAAACCGCTTCTGGTGCAACGGGACACCGTAACGAGTGCCAGAGCGCACGGAAACGCCGTTTACCTTCCCGCCACAGCGATACCTATTTATCTACTAGTGCTGGCGTGCTTCTGAACTGCTAGGTTGGCAGGAGTTGGGACAGAGCAATGGGAGCTCACCCCATCGCGGGGATTCAAACCGCTGACCTTCTGATCAGCAAGCCCAAGGGGCTCAGTGGTTTAGACCACAGTGCCATCCACATCCCTTAAAAAAATAAATATATTTTTTCTTCTTCAAAATACAATGCCACATGAAAGCAGAGGAGAGGTTGCTCTTTGACCAACTACGCTGTAAGTGCTGGGCGCAGTTGGCTTTTATAGGCAGTCGACGGACCAGAATGAAAACTTGTGCATCTGGTCCTCCAGCTAAGCTCTGCCCCTATGGTGCCCATGATTGGGCAGTTCACACTGGGACAATTGACAGGCAATCCTGCCCTGCGATGCGACTGACCAGCGATCTTCCACGTGGATACGACTCCCAGCAACTGGGAATGGCAGCCAGCACACAAGGGGCTGCAACTCTCACCCAGCCAGAACAGAGTAAAGCAGCCCCTCCAGCCCTTGAGATTTCACAATGGCCAAGTTAAGAACAGAGGAGGGTTTGAGGTTTGTTTCCCCCCCCAGATCAGATATCTTGCTGCCATAGGTATCCTGAAAGGAGGGTCGCAGCATCGGAGTCCTGTCTTATCCCAGTGAAGATCGAAGCATAAGGCAGGAACGCAGGTAATTGACAAGAAGGCGTTCAAATGAAATGGCTTCCTACCACAGGCTTCTGACACAATATTCAGTATCTGCTGCCTGCCTGATGGCATCCGCACGAAGCTGGCAGGCGATAAGGTGTTTCACTTCCGCAGTTTCCACCTTGCAGCAGAGCAGGCTCAGTGCATGGCTGCTATGGCAACTGGGTTTCTTGGGGGTTTGCACAGAAATTTCTTTTATGCAACTGGCAGCCGCGCAGGAATCTGTGCTAATGTTACGGGCTGTAACAAGCGCCTACAAAACATGTCCTTTCAGCACAGAGCTGCTCCAAGGAAACAGAACAGAAACTCACTGGGAAGCAAATCTCATTAAATTCAGCAGCACTTTCTCTGGGTGTGTTCAAAAGGCTAGACAGCAAGGAAAGTAGTTTAAAACCTGAAGGAGGAATTCCATTTGTAAATCCGCAAGCAGCAGATTCTGACAGAAAATGTGCCTGCACAGCATTATTAACAACTGAAGACTTCAGCTCTTTTTTTGACTGTACTTCTTTCATTGCTAGTGGCACTGCAACATGGGCTTTGTAATCTTAAAAAGCATCTTACAAGAGGGAATTATTATGTCTGTGTATGTTTCATGCACAAAAATGAAAATAGCTTGGGCTCCAATAACCCCAAAAGGCAGATTTTATAGCTCAAAAGCCAAAATGTTGCAAGAACACAGGCTGTCATCCAAATTCCTGACTGGTTTTTTAATACAACCATTGCCTCTGTGTTAGGATGGAGCCACAGGCTGCACGATACACTGCAATGCAAAAATCACACCTAGCTAACAGCCTATTGTTTCTCCACTTTCACTTGCTCTCCACTCGGCCAAAGTTACTCCCAGGCAGCTTTAGAAAACAATCATCTAGTTGCCGAGAGTAGGTCAGAAACCAGAAACATCATAGCCAGACACTGGGGTGACCTGTCAGGAGTAAGCATGGACCAATGGTACCAAATAGTATGGGAAACAGCCTTACTAGACAGGAGAGCAATCCTGAAGCGTTTTGACTCTCCCAATGACCTCAAATATTCCTCTGCAGTAAGGGAGGAAAATGGGGAAAGCTTTCCCATTCTTTTTGCTTAAAAATCCTGTCTTAAGGGGTATTTGTGTATGACTAGGGTGAGCCTGTGACCTGGATTCAAGAACTAGAGTATTAACCATCACAAAAGAATGCCCAGGCTGCCCAGGTAATGCAACCAGTGACCATTATCAGGTATCCTGGCAGACAGGATTTCTGCTGTAGACCACCTCCTATGATGTATGAATGATGATTTTGCGGTAGTCTTTGGCTAAAGGGGTTGGGCAGTGTCCAAAGTCTTTAAAGACTGACAATATGGACTGGATTGACATATGGACTGGATTGACAAAGTCTTTAAAGACTGACAATATGGACTGGATTGACATTTGGAGAACGAAGAACCCCTTGGGAAAAGAAGGAACATTCTTCTCTGAAGCTCAGCTGACTTGGACAAGAATCGACCAAATATGGATAACTAGAGGTCTGGCACCGAAGGTCAGAAAGGTGGAAATCTGCCCAAAAACCTGCTCCGACCATAATGCATTGAAAATGGATATGACACTATTACCAACTGGCTCCTTTAGATGGAAGATGAATGACAATTTGTTCAGAGATCAGGAGATTATTAAGAAGGCCTAGAAAGCATTGAAGGACTACTTTGAGATAAATATGAACACTACGGTGGAAAAAAGAATTATTTGGGATGCAAGTAAAGCTGTGATGAGGGGGTTCTTGATACAACAGAATGCTGCAAGGAAGAGGACACAAAATGACAGAAAAGATAAGATTTTGGAGAAAATAAAAGAACTAGAGAAGAAGCTAAGATCAAACCCGAAGTCCTTGCCGACCTTGAGAGAAATCAAACTCTATCAAGCACAGTATTCTAAACTGATAAATCAGGAAATAGAGTGGAAGATTAAATTAATGAAACAAAAAACCTTTGAATTGGCAAATAAATGTGGGAAACTGCTAGCTTGGCAGTTGAAGAAGAGACAAAAATTGAATACAGTTACAAATTTGGAAATTGAAGGAAGAAATATTCAGAACCCCATGGAGATTAGAAAGTGTTTTTGGAAATACTTCAAAAAATTATACACCCAAGGGCCGCAGAATGAGGTCGAGATCAAACAATTTTTAGAGAAAAATGGACTCAAAAAGTTGTCACAAGAAAATAGATCTCTCCTGAATAGTAAAATAACATGCCAAGAAATTGAACAAGCCATTCAAAACATGAAACTGGGCAAATCTCCAGGACCAGATGGGCTAACCTCCAAGTACTATAAGATATTAAAAGACCATTTGATACAACCATTGATGGAGGTTAGCAACGAAATTATGGAGGGGAGGAGGGCGCCGGAGTCGTGGAAGGAAGCTTTCATCACATTGATACCAAAATCGGAAGCTGAAAAGACACAACTTAAGAACTACCGTCCCATCTCCCTTTTAAATGTGGATTACAAAATATTTGCAGACGTTTTGGCAAGTAGACTTAAAAAAGTTTTAAACGAAGTAATTCATAAAGACCAGGCAGGCTTTCTCCCAGGTAGACACATGTTTGCTAATACAAGGAACATTATTGACATTTTGGAACTTTTGCAAACTGATATAAATACAAAAGCAGTGCTAATCTTTATAGATGCGGAGAAGGCCTTTGATAATATCTCTTGGAAATTTATGAAGGGAAATTTAAAAGAAATGGGAGTGGGTCGGGGTTTTGAGAATGGGATTGATGCAATATATTCAGAACAAAAGGCTAAATTGATAGTAAACAATGTGGTCACGGAAGAGTTTAAAATTGAAAAAGGAACACGACAAGGCTGCCCGATTTCCCCTTTGTTATTTATATCAGTTCTGGAGGTGCTCTTGAATATGATTAGAGGGGACCGGTTGGTGGAAGGGATTCAGGTCGGAGTGAAGCAATATAAACTTAAAGCTTTTGCAGATGACCTAGTTCTGACCCTGCAGGAGCCAGAATCTAGTACAAAAAGAGTATTACAACTGATCCAAGATTTTGGTCGGGTGGCGGGATTTAAACTAAATAAACAGAAAACTAAGGTGTTGGGGAAAAATCTGACAGATGTAGAGTCGGAACAGTTTCAGAGAGAAACAGAACCAACTGTGGTCAAAAAAGTAAAGTACCTAGGGGTAAACATAACAGCAAAAAATCTGAGTCTATTTAAGGATAACTATGAAAAATGTTGGTTTGAAATTAAGAGAGATTTGGATAGTTGGACAAAATTGAAGCTTTCTTTGTCAGGCCGAATTGCTGCTGTTAAGATGAATGTATTGCCAAGAATGCTGTTTTTGTTTCAAACATTGCAGATTGTGGACAAAACAGAGTGCTTCCGGAAGTGGCAGAGAGATATATCTAAATTTGTCTGGCAGGGCAAAAAGCCCAGAATTAAGTTTAAGATACTAACTGATGCGAAAGAAAGAGGGGGCTTTGCCCTGCCGGACCTAAAGTTGTACTATGAAGCCGCAGCTTTCTGCTGGCTAAAAGACTGGCTACTTCTCGAAGACACTGACGTACTGGATTTGGAAGGGTTTAACAATGCTTTTGGTTGGCATGCATATCTATGGTACGATAAGGTTAAGATCAATAAGGTCTTTAAGAACCATATTGTCAGGAAAGCAGTTTTTAATGTCTGGACAAAATACAAAGACTTACTGGAAAACAAAACTCCGAGGTGGCTTTCACCTCTGGAAGCTAAGGCCCGAAAGAGACCCAATATGGAGGCCAAATGGCCAAAATATTGGGAAATATTAGAAAAAGATGGAGACAATTGGAAATTGCAGAGTTTGGAGAAAATGAAGGATAAAGTGCGAGACTGGTTACATTACGCTCAGATTAAAGAAGTTTTTAAAAATGACAAAAAGGTAGGGTTCCAGGTGGAGAAATCGAAGTTGGAAACAGAATTGTTAGAACCAAAAACTAAGGTATTATCAAGAATGTATAACTTGCTGCTGAAATGGAATACACAAGACGAAATGGTTAAATCGGTTATGATAAAGTGGGCTCAGGATATTGGGCATAATATTATGTTTGAGGACTGGGAAAGGTTGTGGACCACCGGGCTGAACTTCACTGCATGTAATGCTTTGATTCGAACAAAAAGGAAGTCAAAGAGAGCTCAACTTTTAGCTGAAATCATTGAAGACGCAGAGATCTAAGCAAAGCGGTGGAAAACGTGAGTGTCGCTAGCGGTCAAACTTCTCTCCCCTTGGAAACTTTCCGGACTATTTGTAACTAAGTAATTGCTAAAAAAGGAAAGTAGAGGGGAGCAAAAAGATACTATATTGCTATTTTTTTGTGGTTTTTTTTGGATTCCTTCAGCCCTCATTATAACGGTGGGAAAAGAAGGGACGGTAGTTTCACTTTTGAAAGTTCTGCGCAACGGAAGATTCCATTGTGTTAGAGACTCCATTTTTTTTTTTCCTTCTTTGCTTTTGTGTGCCAGGAAGAAGAAGGAGGAAAGAGGCTGTCTGTTTTGCACGGCGTTTTTATTTTATTTAAACCCAAATATACTTAAATCCAAATATACTTTAGATACTTAAAGCAACTGTATCACCGGTATCTTTGAGGAACTAAATCTGAAGCTGGGAAACTTTTGTTCTTCTTTTCTTTGGTACTTTCACTTCGCCTTTTTTTTTCTCTATTTTTTTTTTGTTATCTCTTTTTGCCGGACTGTGGCCTCCTGGTGGCTGAGGAGAGAAATTTTAAGCTGTTTTTTCTTTTGCCTCTCGGGCCTTGGCTGGACTCTTTGGGCTGGCTTGTCGTTATCGAAGGGGGATCTCTGGCTGACAGGAAGGAACTTTAAAGAATTTTAATTTGTCTGAGTGCAGCTCCCGGAATATCCCTTCAGCTTGAGTCTTTATGGGAATTAGCCCAATTGAGGGCAAGAAGATTAAGATTAAGTCTGTTGCTGCATGCAATTTGATATGGAATAGCCTAAATGGTGGCAGGAAGATTTAAGATTTAAGACTAAGGTTCGATCGGGTTTATATATTGGATCTGAAACTAAAGTACCTTATTTGGTGGATTAGCCTAATTGGTGGCAAGAAGAAGCGAAGACATTGAAAATTGAAATTGAAATTGAAAATTGAAATTGGATATTGGACATTTATTCAAAAGGCCTGCTATAATTATTTTAGGACTAAAAATATTTTGAATGTGGATGTATGGAATGTTGTTGAATGGAATGCTGATGGTTTATAGAATTTAAGGGTACAGTGGTGTTGTGGTTTGGGAAATTAATCTGCTCTCCTTTTTGGGGGGGGTTAAATAACTGAAATATTTGAAATAGCGAAAGCAGGCTTGATACTTTAATTAGTGGATTACCAACAAAATTGTGTGAAATGTCGCATGCACAGAAAAAAAGTGGGGAGGGGGGGACTCCGGGAGAAAGAAAGGGGTCTAAGCAAGAATCAGATTTTAGATCTGAAATACTAAAAATGTTTGCAGAAATTAGGCAGAGTGAGAAGAACCTAGAAACAAAAATTGAACAGGTGGATTCAAAGATTGGGAAAATGGATAAGAAGATAGATGAAACAGTAAATGAACTGAAAGGACAAATCAAAGAGGTATCTAAAAGAACTCATGTGTTAGAGGAAGGAATGAAAAAGACAAAACTGGAAATGAGGGAACTGAAACGTGAAGAGGACAAAATTAGGGTTGGTCTCCTGGAAACGAATAAATCACAAGAAGAAATGTGGGACGCCATCTCCATGAATGAACTCCGACAACGGGAGGTTAACCTAAGGCTGAGAGGGATACCAGAAACTCAAAGTGAGAACATTAGACAAAAATTAATAACAGAACTGGCACAATGGTTGGAACTTCAAGAAGGGGAGGTGGCAAATTCAGTACAGAATGCTTTCAGAATGAAGGTAAGAACGACTAAAGCAAAGAAATTTCCTGGAGACTGCCTGATAACCTTCAAAGATAGAGATATGAGAAATTTGGTCCTTCAAAAAAATAGGGAAAAAAGATTGACTATAGATGGCTGCTACATAATTATTTTTAAAGATATACCAATCAGGCTGTTGAAGCGGAGAGACCCCTACAAAACACAGGTACAAATCCTCAAGAAGAATAATATAGAATTCAAATGGGAATTCCCAGAAGGGATCTCCTTTACCTATAAAAACAAGAGACACCGACTGACCAGCCCGGGGGAGATAGGCAAGTTCCAGAGAAAGTATAAAGAATTGACAGCAGAAGAAGAAGAGGAAGCCAAAGGAGCAACCGGAGGTGTGGACGTAAAGACGAAAAATGGAAGACAACTGGATGAAGAGGAGGAAGAAGAAGAAGAAGAGGAAGAAGAAGAGGAAGAAAGATTATAATAACTTAGGAAAAATTTTTATATTTATTAATTGGAAACAACATGGCTCTAAAGATTTGGAATTGGAATGTGAATGGTCTGAACGAAAAGAAAAAACGAAATAAGGTGGAACAATTTTTAAAGAAGAAGAATTTAGATATAATTTGTATGCAGGAGACACACGTGGCAAAAAGACACAGGAAAATTTTGATTAATAAAAGACTTGGAAATGAATTTATATCTTCAGATAAAGAAAAAAAGAGGGGAGTGATTTTGTATGTAAAAAGTAAAATTGAAGCCCAGCAAATTTTTAAGGACGACGAAGGAAGAATCATTGCAGTTCAAATTAATTGGCAAGGCGAAAAAATAATGATTGTCGGGATCTACGCACCTAATGGAAATAAAACTGATTTTTATAAGAATTTAGAAGAAAAGCTGTTGGAATTTGCAGATCAAAAGATAGTTGTGATGGGAGATATGAATGGGGTGGTGTCATCAGAAATGGACAGACTAAGGAACAATGGATCAAAAGAAGGAAAACTACCCAAAACTTTTTTTGAAATGGTCAAAAACTGTAACTTAATAGATATTTGGAGGTTAAGACACCCGTTGGAAAAACAGTTTACATATTATTCAGAACCAAATCAGTCAATGTCCAGAATCGACCAAATTTGGATATCAAATGAATTAACTCCAAGAATTCTTCAAGTGGAAATTCAACCGAGAGTTATCTCAGATCATAGTCCCATTAAATTAGAACTTAAAGGCTTTGAAGAAAGAACATTTAGATGGAGAATGAATGACTATTTACTAGATGACCAAAAAACTGTGCAAGAGGCACAGAAGAAATTGAAAGAATATTTTGAAGATAATTGTAACAAAGGAACGAAGATGAGTACAGTTTGGGATGCAAGCAAGGCGGTGATGAGAGGGTTTTTTATACAACAGAATTCGATCAAAAAGAAAAATAGAGAGAAAGAAAAGAAAGAAATTTTAAAACAAATTATGGAAAATGAACAAAAATTAATCAAGAAACCAAATAACGTAAGA
Source organism: Podarcis cretensis (assembly GCF_951804945.1). Classification (NCBI taxonomy): domain Eukaryota; kingdom Metazoa; phylum Chordata; class Lepidosauria; order Squamata; family Lacertidae; genus Podarcis; species Podarcis cretensis. The sequence continues at coordinate 133,573,859 of NC_137170.1, read as the reverse complement.
ATCAAACAAAGTATTAAGGTTTTACAAACTCAATTTGCAATGATAATAAACAAGGAAGTGGAATGGAACATCAAAAAACTGAGACAAAAGAACTTTGAATTCGCAAATAAATCAGGAAAGTGGCTTGCTTGGCAGATCAAGAAAAGAAAGGAGCAAAACACAATAAATAAAATTGAAATGGGAGGAGAAGAGATAACTAATCCCAAAGATATTAGAAAAGGATTCTTGGACTATTATAGACAACTGTATAAACGAAAAGAGAAGAACAACATGAGAAAAATAGAAAGATATTTAAAAGAGAAAGAGGTGCAAAAGATCCCGACAGAAGTACAAGAAAGGCTGAACACCCCAATTGATACAGAGGAGATGAAGGCGGCGATAAAAAAATTGAAGAATGGAAAAGCCCCAGGACCAGATGGTTTTACAGCAAGGTATTATAAAGAATTGGGGACAACCCTAACGTTACCACTGAGAGAAGTAATGAATAATATATTAAAGGAGAGAGAAATTCCAGAGACGTGGAAAGAAGCATTTATAACCTTTATTCCAAAAGAAGATGCGGATTTAACTCAAGTAAAGAACTACAGACCAATCTCTCTTTTAAACACGGATTACAAAATTTTTGCAGGAATAATTGCAGAAAGATTAAAAAAGGTTTTACAAGAAATCATTCATGAAGATCAAGCGGGTTTCCTTCCTGGCAGACAGATGAGAGACAATGTGAGGAATGTCATAAACATTTTAGAGTATCTGACGGCCAGGAATGAGAAACAAGCAATGTTGATGTTTGTGGATGCCGAAAAGGCATTTGATAACGTATCATGGGACTTTATGTTGAAAAATATTGAACAGAGGGAAATGGGGAATGATTTCTTTAATGGAATAAAGGCAATATATACGGAGCAAAAAGCGAAGTTGATAGTGAATAATATGATAACAGAAGAAATTAAAATCTCTAAAGGTACCAGACAGGGTTGCCCGCTATCACCATTATTATTCATAATGGTCCTTGAGGTCTTTTTAGATTCAATAAGGAGAAATGAAAGTATAAAGGGGGTGACAATAGGCCAAAACCAATATAAAGTTAAAGTCTTTGCTGACGACTTAGTTTTGATGGTGGAAGAACCGATGGGGACTGCAGCCGAGATACTGGAGGAAATCGAAAAATTTGGAGAGGTGGCAGGTTTTATAATAAACAGGAAGAAAACCAAAATTATAGCCAAAAATATGGAAAAAACAACGATGGAAGTATTGCAACAGCAAACGGGTATTGAAATTGCCAAAAAGGTGAAATATTTGGGAATATGGTTAACTCCAAAAAATATCGATCTGTTCCAAAACAACTACGTCCCGGTGTGGAATGGAATTAAGAAGGACCTGGAAGTATGGAGAAGACTAAAACTATCCCTTTGGGGTAGAATCTCAATGATTAAGATGCTAGTGCTACCAAAGATGTTATTTTTATTTCAGATGATACCAATACTAAAAGGAACGGCGATTTTTAAAGATTGGCAAAGGATGATTTCAAGATATGTCTGGCAGGGCAAAAAGCCGAGAATCAAATATAAATTACTAACAGATGCAAAAGAAAGAGGAGGCTTTGCCCTGCCAGATTTGAAGTTATATTATGAAGCATCATGTCTTTGCTGGTTAAAAGAATGGATTAAACTTAAAAATACAAAGCTCCTGGATTTGGAAGGATTCGATAGCAGATTTGGATGGCACGCGCACCTTTGGAAAGAAAAGAAAAAGGGTTATAAATCATTTGAAAATCATATCTTCCGGAGATCGCTATTGGAAGTTTGGGACAGATACAAAAATATACTAGAAATGGGGGTCCCACATTGGTTATCCCCATTAGAGGTTATAGGTGTCAAAAAAATTAATATGAGAAGTGACTGGATCACCTATGGAGACTTGGTGGTGAAGGAAGGGGGGAAGTGGAGATTAAAACCATACGAACAAGTAAAAGAACATGTCTATGATTGGTTGCACTATTATCAAATAAGTGAAATGTTTAAAAAGGATGTGAAAGAAAAAGGGTACAAAGAAAAGGATTCAAAATTTCAAACAGAAATTGTTAATAATGATTGCAAGATAATTTCTAAAATGTATAAAATTCTGTTGGAATGGCATACAATGGATGAGGAAGTAAAAGTGGTTATGATTCAATGGGCCAAAGATTTAGGATATAACATAGAAATAGATGATTGGCAAAGAATATGGAATGAAAATCTGAAGTTTACAGCATGTATCACATTGAAAGAAAATGTAATGAAGATGGTATACAGGTGGTATATGACACCAGTAAAATTAGCAAAAATGTACAAAACTTGTAATAAGTGTTGGAAATGCAAGGAGAAAGAAGGTACATTCATGCATATGTGGTGGGATTGTAAGAAAGTAAGGGGGTTCTGGGAGATGATACATAATGAATTAAAGAAAATGCTAAAATATAGCTTTGTTAAGAAACCAGAAACCTTTTTGCTGGGAATAACAAGAATGGACATAAATAGGAGAGACAGTAAACTTTTTCAGTATGCAATCACCGCAGCAAGAATACTGTTGGCCCAAAAATGGAAACAAGAAGAAGTGCCGACTTTGGAAGAATGGAGGACAAAACTAACAGACTATGCAGAACTGGATAAATTAACTGGGAAAATCAGATTTCAAAAGGATCACAGGTTCTTTGAGGACTGGGGGAAATTTACGGAGTATTTGAAAACTGTTTGTGAGGACTGTACAACGCTAGTGTGTTTTAAAGAAGCTTTGTGAAAATACAAGGAATATTGCTAGTAAGCAAACAAGGTCAGAAATATAGTGTTTAATGGCAATATTAAAATTAAGGAATGTGAAGATAGGATTTGAATTACGAATGATTGTCAGAGAAGTTGAGGGAGGTCCAATAAGCTAAAATATGTGATGTGTAATTTGATATGATTGGAGTTTTTCATGAAAAATTTTATAATAAAAAATTTTAAATGGCATGTAATGCTTTGAAGGAAAATGTAATGAAAATGATATATAGATGGTACATGACCCCAGTTAAACTTGCCAAAATATACCATTTGTCTGATAATAAATGTTGGAAATGTAAAGAACATGAAGGAACATTCTTTCACCTCTGGTGGACCTGCCCTAGAGTGAAGGCCTTCTGGGAAATGATATATAATGAGTTGAAAAAGGTATTTAAGTATACCTTCACTAAGAAACCAGAGGCCTTCCTTCTGGGCATTGTCGGCCAGAAGGTGTTAAAGAAGGACCGAACATTTTTTATGTATGCAACAACGGCAGCAAGGATACTCATCGCTAAGAGCTGGAAAACTCAAGATCTACCCACACTGGAAGAGTGGCAGATGCAGCTGATGGACTATATGCAACTGGCCGAGATGACTGGCAGAATTCGAGACCTGGGAGAAGAGAGGGTTGAAGAAGACTGGAAGAAATTCAAGATTTATTTACAAAAGTATTGTAATTTGGTTGAATGCTAAGAAGGATGCTAGATCATAAATAATTGCCTACCATTGAATTAGATTTGAACTTGATGATAAGTGAGATTGAGGGAAACATAAAATTTTTGGAGATTAGATTAAATTAACTGAACAAGATTTAAGAATATAAATAAGATGATAAATTGCTGGAAAAAATTTATAATGATGTAAGTGGGAGTGGGAGACGTGAGGGAGTCCAAAGAGGTTCTGAAAAATGTGTTATGATCCATGCTATATTGTTTATTATTTTTGCATTTTGTATCTAAAAAATCTCAATAAATATTTATATATATATAAAAAAATAAAGGTTCCTGCACACTTTTAATCATGGTCGCTCCCTCCTTGCAAAGAACTCATAACCCATCTACTTTCAGCAGCCAGAAACACCATAGCCAGACACTGGAGAGACCTGTCAGGAGTAAGCATGGACCAATGGTACCAAATAGGGTGGGAAACAGCCTTACTTGAAAAATTAAGCAATAAATTGAAACTGACACAGGGACAAATAGAAGAAGATACCTTCACCCCAGTATGGCTCCCCTTTATCACATACACAGCCCAACAAGACAACGACAATAATCCACCAACAGCATATGAATCAATATGGCTAACCTGATTCAAAAACACCCACCCACCCCACTCACACGAAAACAAGGTTTACCACAGCCAACCACAAACAAACAACCACACCCTAGGCCAACCCCAACCTCTCTCACCACCAAAGGAACACAAACTGGGAGGGGTGGCTAACACCCCAGAGGACAGGATCACACTTCAAAACGACCTTGAGAGATTAGAGAACTGGGCCAAAACAAACAAGATGAATTTTAACAGGGAGAAATGTAAAGTATTGCACTTGGGCAAAAAAAATGAGAGGCACAAATACAAGATGGGTGACACCTGGCTTGAGAGCAGTACATGTGAAAAGGATCTAGGAGTCTTGGTTGACCACAAACTTGACATGAGCCAACAGTGTGACGCGGCAGCTAAAAAAGCCAATGCAATTCTGGGCTGCATCAATAGGAGTATAGCATCTAGATCAAGGGAAGTAATAGTGCCACTGTATTCTGCTCTGGTCAGACCTCACCTGGAGTACTGTGTCCAGTTCTGGGCACCACAGTTCAAGAAGGACACTGACAAACTGGAACGTGTCCAGAGGAGGGCAACCAAAATGGTCCAAGGCCTGGAAACGATGCCTTATGAGGAACGGCTAAGGGAGCTGGGCATGTTTAGCCTGGAGAAGAGGAGGTTAAGGGGTGATATGATAGCCATGTTCAAATATATAAAAGGATGTCACGTAGATGAGGGAGAAAGGTTGTTTTCTGCTGCTCCAGAGAAGCGGACACGGAGCAATGGCTCCAAACTACCAGAAAGAAGATTCCACCTAAACATTAGGAAGAACTTCCTGACAGTAAGAGCTGTTCTACAGTGGAATTTGCTGCCAAGGAGTGTGATGGAGTCTCCTTCTTTGGAGGTCTTTAAGCAGAGGCTTGACAACCATATGTCAGGAGTGCTCTGATGGTGTTTCCTGCTTGGCAGGGGGCTGGACTCGATGGCCCTTGTGGTCTCTTCCAACTCTATGATTCTATGATTCTAAGTGAATAGCAAAGAGAACCCGCACAAAGGACACTGACACAAAACCCCACACATACATTAGGCAAATGAGAAACATCGCCTCCCGACCCCCCCTCCCCTTTCCCCCTCCACCTCTCCCCCCCCCCCCTTTTCTTCCTAATGTAACCCTAACGTCTCAACACATGAAACTGACCTATGGAAAATGGAACTTGAAAAAAGAGACATTGCGCATACCTTTGTAAACCAAGAAAACTTTAATAGAAAATAGAAAACAATCCACTGCTGTTCCATTGCAAAACATGGGGGGCCAAAAGCAAAAAAGAGGTGCTGAAGGATTGGCGCATCCCGATACACACACAGCTCATTGTAAGTGGCACAATGATAGTTAAAGGTAAAGGAACCCCTGACCATTAGGTCCAGTCGTGCCCGACTCTGGGGTTGTGGCGTTCATCTAGCTTTACTGGCCGAGGGAGCCGGCATACAGCTTCCGGGTCATGTGGCCAGCATGACTAAGCCGCTTCTGGTGAACCAGAGCAGCCGTTTACCTTCCCGCCGGAGTGGTACCTATTTATTTACTTGCACTTTGACCTGCTTTCGAACTGCTAGGTTGGCAGGAGCAGGGACCGAGCAACGGGAGCTCACCCCGTCGCGGGGATTCAAACCGCCGACCTTCTGATCGGCAAGTCCTAGGCTCTGTGGTTTAACCCACAGCGCCACCCGCATCAATGATAGTACTCTCTGCAAATTTGATTAGGTTTAGGAAACCACATGCCCACCTCCCGGTTTATGCTGTGGGAGTGGATGAGAGTGGACACATTCCCATGGCAAATGGGGTGCTGCTCCACAAACTTCAATCTGCCCTCAGTCTCCACCCATTGACTTAAATCCAGTGCAATATTGGCTCTGCATGTAATTCAGCAGGGAGTAGGACTTTCCCCTAGCTGTTAAGCTCCACATTATATCCACATTACACCTGAGCTTTCACATGACGTAAAAGCCACTTCTGGAACTATCACGGAATACAGCTTAAGTTGGATACTCATTTCCGTGTTACTTGCATCTAGAGACACACTTCTGTGATTACTGGGCTTGTGGGCTAACTGTGCAGTTGCCTTAAAACTGTGGCTTCTGTTATTTATTTCAGTATTTATATTCTGCCTTCCTATGGAAAATATTTAAGGCAGAAACTCTCTAGTGATCCTGTTTGCAGGAGGGATTATATAGCCAAAAGGAACAGATAGGGCTAATTCATAGACATAAACTACATTTCATATCCTGTACGTGTAACCCATTGGAAAATACGATGGTGGTACTATTGTGCAAACTTCACTCAGTCAGCTCCTGTGCCATTCCATGAATGGAGCATCTTTTCCCCCCAGGGTTCCTAAAAGTGTAGTGTATCTCTCATGTATAGTTGCGGATATGCAGTCTTCAGATCTTACATTTTAAAATGTATTTATAAGAGCATATATGTCAGGGGTTCAGGAGCAGAGGCACAGGGAAGAGAGGAGATGGAGAGCGAAGGGGAAGAATCTGAGGGGAGCGTAGGAGAAGAGGACAGTGAACCGAGGGATTCCATGAGCCTCTCCAGCGAATCGGAAGATTCACAGAAGGGGGCGCCAGTGGCCAGGGGTAGGGGGTTCCCAAGGGGAACGCCCCAGGAGCAAGGGGGCAGCAGGGACTCCCAGAGCAGTAGTTGGAAATCAGGACCAGCTTCCCCACCAGAGCAGAGTGGGGGGGAAGAGTCCCAAGGATCGGGGCCAGTGCATTCCCCACCAGGGAGAGAAGATAAGGCAGGGCTGACCACACCTCCATCGGAGAGTCAGACAACGGAGGGGAGGTCAGATCCGGCCAGTATCCCGGAAGAGGGAAGCAGTGACAGAAGTAGTATAACGGTCAGGAGGAAGGTCACTGGGTTGGCACGAGAGGCAAGTTCAAATGTACAGGAGCGCGGGACAGCAGAGAATGAGGATTGGGAACCGGATCCTAAAGCCCGCCGGAGGGAGGGGGAGGAGCTAAGCGACTCAGCGTCGGAAGAGTCCAGAAAGGGCAATGCCCCAGCGGGCAGGAGGACCCAGAGGAGGAGAGAGCAGCGTAAGAGGTGGAGCAGGGCTAGGATCTTAAACTGGTGTCATAGGGGAGGAGACTCAGACGGGACTTCGCCGATCTAGGGTTTAAGACGTAGGGCTGCACGCTGTGGCTTTGAAATGGAAACTGAACTTCAATAAAGACTTTTGTACATTACTACAGCCTAGCGTTGGTCCTCTGTGAGCTGGGACCTAGAGGCAGCTCTGACAATATATAAAACCAATTATTCACGGCAGCATAGATGAAAACCATTAAGTCATAAAATACCAAATGAACCAATTTAAAATGCGTGGCGAAACAAAAAACATTTTCAGTAGGTAACGGAATATTACAGTTGCAGGTGTCTCTCTGATTCCAGTACCAACAGGGCTCCAAAATACTGGTGCCACAATGCTATAAGCCTTTACCTGTATAGAAACTAAATGAACATAAGATAACTGTGGGCCAGTTACAATGAACATGCAGAGTTTGGGGGCAGAGCCTGCCGCTGCAATGCGTCTCTCTCTCTCTCTCTCTCTCTCTCTCTCTCTCTCTCTCTCTCTCACACACACACACACACACACACACACACACAGAGCTGCAAAAACATTCTCATTGTTCACATAAATAATGTGTGACAAGAGCTAAAAGCTTCTTGTGATCAGCTTAGGAATGCTGCCTGATGCCATGCAGGCATGCAAGACTGCAGTTCTATGTGCAATTAAGCATATTTAAAACCAGGTGTGCCTAACCCAACCTACAGTCAAGCTGCTATAGACAGAAATCGACCACTGTGCTGAAATATTTTCTGTATCAGGACTTCTGTACCAAAGTACAGTTAATAGGAATGCATTATTTTCATTTGTTATAATACACATGTGCATTTATTTTATTGCTGAAACCCCTACTAGACTACAAGTATTTACCTAATCCTTTCCCCACACACACACCTGTGTTGAAAAACCAGACTTGTTACTTTGATCATTCAGCAGTAATTCCAACCATAGCAAGGAAACCAGCGTTTCTGTCCCCTATGATCAGAATAACTGGCTAGGGAGGAATCATCCAAAGAAATATCCTGCATATTATCTTGGGTGAACCTGCGTATCACAGCATGAAGATGCATCAAAAGTAGTCTCAGGTAGATATACCTGGGGATGGTAATGAGAAGAATCTGTGGGGTGGTGGGGTTTTTTGGGGGGAGGGAGGATACTGCAGTGCCCAACTTTGAATCTGTCTTTTTTAAAAATGTGGCACAGTTCTTATTATCTTTTTATACCCAATAACCAGCTTTTCAAGCCTTTTAACAATGGATATTAGTGGTGAGCAGATAATATAGCACAAGAGGTTGACAACTTTCAGTTCACAGTAGAATTCAGAAAATGTACTCAAAACCAAGCGTGCCGGGGGGGGGGGCGGTTTGCAGGGTTGTATTTCCCATTTCAATGATCACACAATGAAGTGCACTCAGGATGAATCTGAACGAGATGCCCAATGCAGGGGGTTGGACTAGATGACCCCTGGGCCCCTTCCAGTTCTATGATTCTACGTAATGCTTGCAAACATGACCCTGTGAAGCATCATACATTCCTTTTGGGACCATTTATGGAATCACTTTGGGCAAAGGCTCCCTTCAAACACCACGTGGGAGTCACTGCATACCCAACACCACATCAAAGGGTGGTCGTGTGTGTGCACACACGGGAAACACGTAAGCAGTGCTAATGGGGTTGGGTCTCCCCAGGTGGTTATTGCTGTCCCTTCCACTGGGAACGTGGTGATCAGGCAGGAGAGAGCCATGCTTTCATCCTCTCTTCCAAGCAGCTGTGAGAGTCACATATATGCCCCAGTGGGACTGCAGCCCAGGGAAGCAATTCACAGGTCTTGATGGGTCCCCATGTGCGCTTTCTGGGAACCTACTTCTCTATTTTGGAGTCTTACAGGGCAGCCTGGGATTTAAAAGCAAGTTCTGCCACCAACTGTCCACCTTAAATACTAGGAATGTCAAGCAGCAATATAGTGAGTGTCTCTGAGCATATGCAGAACGCATTCTCACCCAATACAGAGAAGAACCTACTTATCTATTTTGGAGTCCAATTTTATGTAGTCTTACAAAGCAGCCTGGGATTTAAAAGCAAGTTCTGCCACCAATTGCCCACCTTAAATACTAGGAATGTCAAGCAGCAATATAGTGAGTGTCTCTGAGCATATGCAGAACACATTCTCACCCAATACAGAGAATCACATCCAACAGGCCTGCATATAGTAGCAAGGCTTCTCGCCAGACTCGAACCCAGGCACTTCTCTGTTGTGAACTCTTGATGCTCTACTCCAGGCTGCGTCAACCTCAGCCCTCCAGATCTTTTTGGCCTACAACTCCCATGATGCCTAGCTAGCAGGACCAGTGGTCAGGGATGATGGGAACTGTCCTCTCAAAACATCTGGAGGGCCGAGTTTGAGGAAGCCTGCTCTACTCTCAAAGGACCACACCAAAATATCATCATGTTGGACTGGATGAGCCTCAGGGTCTCTTCCAATTCTACGATTCTCTGTGAAGCTAGAGGATTATGTCCTTAAAGTCTCATGTTAGGCAATAAATAAGAATGTACCGTTTCACAGCCAAGTTCTTTCTAAGGATGGAGGCAACTGATGATTAGTTTTATTTATTTGAAATATATTTTCTCCAGTCTTCGCTAAACAGTGAGGACTCAAAAGTGATAAATACTACCAGAGGCAAAGAAATTCATCCTTCCTCAGTCTATAACAAATCTGAGTCAACAGAATTCTAAGGCAAGGACAGGCAATGAGGGAATCTTATTCATTTATTTTCTTAAAATGCAAAAAGAAAAAGAAAAAAAGCAATGTGGTATATTAATTTAAACAGTGATCCTGGATGTTCTAATCAGAAACCAAGTGTGCCTCTGTTGAAAATATTTCTCCCTTTAAGAACTCAACTGCCTCATCTTTCTTCAGTTTCTGGAATTCCTGGTAATGAACCTGAACAGAAAAAAGGAAGAATGAAATCATGTCAGTTTTCATCCAAATTACAAAAGACCTGTACATTTTAGGTGATTTATATAAAGAATAAAGCAGGAATCCTAATCTCCCACCTGGGAGTGGCAGGCCGGAGCCACTGTTGCATCCATAGCCCTGCCATTCACACCAGCCCCATTCTTTTCTTTGCCAGCCCCAGGCTTCATTGCAGAAGCTTTCGCTGGCTATTACCAGCAGCGAAATCACCATCTGCCCACCCATGCCCTTGGCGAGTGCGGCGGAGCTCCTTCACCAGTAGAGCTGAGCTGGGCAGAGGAACCCCACCAGTGTGGTAGAAAAGGGGCTTGGATTGCTCCACAAACAGCATAATTGTCTGCATGTACGCTCATGTTTCCAAAGTTCAAGAATTAATATACACTGGTACCTCGGGTTACATACGCTTCAGGTTACAGACTCCGCTAACCCAGAAATAGTACCCCGGGTTAAGAACTTTGCTTCAGGATGAGAACAGAAATCGTGCTCCGGCGGCGCAGCGGGAGGCCACATTAGCTAAAGTGGTGCTTCAGGTTAAGAACAGTTTCAGGTTAAGTAAGGACCTCCGGAACGAATTAAGTACTTAACCCGAGGTACCACTGTATCAATTAATATATCTATTCAAGCCATGTTCCAAACCAATATAAACACTTTGCCTTCTTATTGTGAAGTTTATGCAAAGCCTGTGAATACAGGGGTTCGGGTATTAAAAATAAAAGTGCTTTTATGCAGAGACACAAATTAATACAGGCAGCTCCTCATTTGCATGCATTCTGTTTGCTCACGACCACACACATACACGGTGTCAAGTACCCAGAAATGGGGAGCACCCTCAAGAGGACGTCCTCTTTGGGCTCCGCAGAGAGTCTCCTCACAAGCCGGAGGGGCAGCAGGGCTTTGTTGAACTGCTCAGCCTCCCTGGCTAACAGCTGACATCCGGGGTAGCGCAGCAGCCTCAGCCGCTTCCCTGACTGTCAGCTGTGCAAATATTAGGGGAAATAAGGACAGAGGCGCTTCGTTGACCAGCTCAGCTGACGTGCTGGGAAGGTTCCCTGTGTGTTAGCTTTCAGACTCAACAAGGCTCTGACTCATGAGACAGTGCCCAGGGCCTGAAGAGGACGCCTGGGCTTGCAGTTAGGGGCAGGAGCCTTCAGGATCTGGGGAGGGTCTCTGCACAAGCTAGAGAGACAGTGGGATTTTCTCAGCAGACACACAGGGTGTTCCCCATTTTATGTGATTTGGTGTATACACACGGGGGCTTGGATTGTCACCCGTACCTTGTTTTGTTTTCAAATTTTTCTTACAGCTTGTTCAGGACTACTAAAATTAACAGAGTTCCAAGTTTTCTGATGGAGCAGCATTTTGGCTTCTCTTACCAGAATCACGCGATAGCCCAGAAGACGGAGGTGTCTCATCCTCATGGCCAACCTCCCTCGGGGATGTTTGGATGCAAAACAGAGCGCAGACGCAGGAGCACACAGCACGGCTATCCTATAACCAAGAGAAGCAGTAATGATGTCTACAATAGTCATGAACTTGGCTGCACTAGTCGGAAGGACACTGCAGCTAACAGTGTACTGAAACAAGGATCATGGGGCAGAAGGCCCGTATGCATGCGTGTTCAGTGACAATTACATTGACGCTTATCATAGAATCATAGAGTTGGAAGAGACCACAAAAGCCATCAATTCCAACCCCCTGCCAAGCAGGAAACACCATCAGAGCACTCCTGACATATGGTTGTCAAGCTTCTGCTTAAAGACCTCCAAAGAAGGAGACTCCACCACACTCCTTGGCAGCAAATTCCACTGTCGAACAGCTCTTACTGTCAGGAAGTTCTTCCTAATGTTTAGGTGGAATCTTCTTTCTTGTAGTTTGGAACCATTGCTCCATGTCCGCTTCTCTGGAGCAGCAGAAAACAACCTTTCTCCCTCCTCTATGTGACATCCTTTTATATATTTGAACATGGCTATCATATCGCCCCTTAACCTCCTCTTCTCCAGGCTAAACATGCCCAGCTCCCTTAGCCGTTCCTCATAAGGCATCGTTTCCAGGCTTTTGACCATTTTGGTTGCCCTCCTCTGGACACGTTCCAGTTTGTCAGTGTCCTTCTTAAACTGTGGTGCCCAGAACTGGACACAGTACTCCAGGTGAGGTCTGACCAGAGCAGAATACAGTGGCACTATTACTTCCCTTGATCTAGATGCTATACTCCTTATAGCTTATTTTCTTTTTAAAAAACACGTCACCACTTCTGACTCGCAAGGCACTCTTGAGACTGTCCAGTGGGGGGTTGTCAAAGCCTCACATTTTTGTTTTAGTTCTCAAATTCCTTGCCACAAACTATCAGGTGAGCAAGTGCCTATGATATAGTTAGTAAATACATTTGTAATACAAATAGGCCAGAAAATAAGGCAAAGTGTTTGTTATAGCTCTCCACTGAAATTATGTTTCCAGCACATTCTGACTAACCTCTTCACTAAAATATATGGACCACCCATGCAAATAAACAAACTTTTCATGTCTTTGAAGATTAAGAAAGCTAAACAGTTGAGGCTGGGAAAAGCCCATGAAATAAAAATGGAAAGAAACCCTGTACTCAAGCTAAATGTACCTTTGAATGTCAGACTTATCCGTCACTTCAGCATTTGGTATCACTATTCCCTTCTCTGCATCCATTAAGATTTCAAAATCTGAAAAAAGGGAAAATATTACATTCTTATAAAATAAATTGTTACAAGATTGCTCTCTATTCAGAAATGTGCAGTAAAAAGAAAATGTGCAAACATTAGTGTTTTAGTAACAGTTATACCAAATATACATTATCAGGGCTATAAATTTTTACAGCCACTAATAAAGGCAACTACAACTCTTGCAGCAGCCTGGAGAAAGGCAGGTTTAAATGGAATAAAAGGGAAATTGCAGATATGAGCCACAATCCAGCACATGCTGGATATTTTCCTCAGACCATGGAGTGGCGTTAATTTGTGCCAGGTGCAACCCAAGCACTTATTTCCAATGCCATGGTTTTATCCAGAAATGAAAGGTGCACAAATGGATAAAAATGGCATCTTGGCATACGCAACGCTAATTTCTCTCACTGCTGAGAAAGGAATCAAAGAACTGTACCGCGGGAAGGGACCCAGAGGGTCATCTAGTCCAACCCCTGCAATGCAGGAATCTCAACAGAACCCACACTCAGGAGGGATTTGGCAGAGGGCAAGAGCTTCCAGATGAGAAGGTACCGTTTCCAGAAAGACCTGAGCCTCAGCTCCTCTCTTTCTGGCCCACTGAAATTAGCAGAAGTAACCATCTCTCCCCACCAGATGACCAGCGTTCATCCTGATTTGCATGCGCAAATGTGGTGGTTAAATTATCTCCGGTCTTTTTTGAGCATTTGTTTTAATCTGTTTGTGGAGAGACGATACCATTCATGCTGATTATCTTGTGGGGTGTTTACTTGTCTTCCCATCAAACATTCATTTCGGGCCACACTTTACATTTCCTGGTCACTTTCTAGATTGCAAGAAGTCAAGATTCTTTGTTAGATTTGTTGTGCTAGGACAACAAACTGCTTTAATCTACTTTAATCATGCAACCGTCGATCACAACAAAGCTCCTACTGGCACGTTTCTGCTCAAGCCAAGTGCCTCATTGTGCTCGTCGTTCCTCTCTTCCCAATTTGCCCTCCACAGTTTTCCGCAAATTGCCATTATTTTATAAAGGCAGTAACCGTAATGCGTTCTCCCATACCTAGAGAGAAACCGTGAATCACTGGTACATTTGCTCGAAACAGACTTTCATCTCCCAACAGTGAAAGCAGAACCTCCTTAACGTCAGGAAAACTAAAAGTAGGGGCTGATGGTAGTTCCTTCACCGATAAGGCTGCTGGCTTAGTGCAACAATTCCTATCGAGTTCTAAACAAGCATTTATGGTATGCAGCATTACTTCATTCTGCTCTATATTCTGGCCATCTGGGGAAAACAAAAGAAACAGCAATATTATTTTCAAACAACCTTAACATACAGTTCTTCTGTAGCAGGAAAAGTCTTGATGAACAGTAGTTTAATATTTTTACATGACTTCACTGAAATAAATCTGTTCTAATGCCCTACAAGATATACAAGTGGCTAGACCGCATGGTGGTATTCATCTAGGTTTTACCAGAGTAGAATCATTGAAATTAAGGGACAGGACTAAGCCAGGGTTGTTAATTTCAATAGGTTCTACTCTGAGTAAAACGTAGGTGAATACCACCCAGAGGCTTTAATTACAAGGAAACTGAGAAGGGAGAGATTTGAGGAAGTCAACCAAGATGTTTAAAAGGTTGGATTTGTGAATAATTAAGTTTGTTGTTATTGTTTATCTGTTTATTGTCCCCCCTTTTTTCTTTTTCTGTTTTTGTGTATCATCTTGCTTTGTGGTTTGTGTTATCACTGTGGAAAATCTAATAAAAAATTATTTTTTTTAAAAAATGAATACCATCCAGAGGCTATAGGATACCTGGTCATCAGGTAGGGAGTGAGCAACTAGCACAGGGGAAGGAGGGGGATACCGCTTTATAAAAGGAGAAGTGGGAGAACTGATTTATTTAAAAATCTTTTTAGACTGCTTATCTATAACAGTATCCAAAACAGCTTGCAAAAATGAACAACCCACCACAAAACAACTCAGTGGCATCAACTGCATAGTTACCACTATTCTACTGCATTTTATCTTGAGGTTTGCATTCTGGGGGAAATAAGTGATGCCTACTTACTGCGGGAATGATGTACAGTGCAAAGAAAAAAGGGGGGGAGGCAGATTTGTGAGCCCAGCTGCAGTGGAGCTGCAGATGGTGGCACCGAGGCAGAAAATAGTTGCAGTAAACACAGGACGAACTGGGATTTAAACAAGCCCCAACTTTATTGATTACAGATGTCAGCAGGTTTTGGCATGGGCACTGGGTGTGTATCCTGACTGCTGGTCGATGTGGCAGGGTTAACCAAGGGTAAGGATCGCCCTATGGCATACACCAAATCAGGGTGACACCCCCCCCCCCAAGATGACCAATGCGGGGTGCTGTGGCCCATCAGCATCCTATTTTCTTGTCTGGACAGAAGCACCTCCCACAGGATCCCTTTAAGGGGATACGCTGATCCCTAAGAGCAGAGTGGGGAGAGCACCCCCTGTCCAATTAAACTAGAGATCGAACCCAATGCCTTATCCCCCACAAAGCTATGACAGTTGCTGTGAGGGAGGCAAAATGCTCAGACAAGCTGTTAGTCTGATGACAGGACCCTACCTGACCCCAAATACAGCGGCTGAGGACTTAATAGCGAAGTCCTACACAGGGCTTGCCGGTGTATCCTTGGGCATAAAGATTGGGAGGGTTGGTTGGGGAATCCAGCAATGACGGAGGCTGAGACCTGGGCATGGCTGGCTTTTATCGCCAGGGACTGGACCAGCAGGAAGAAGTCTTCCCTCTGGTCTGCTCCCAACCGTGCCCCCTAGCTCGCCTGTGATTGGCTGCACCTGTGGGTGAGCTCCAGCAAGCAGCATGGCTGGGGGAGAAGAAAGCGATGTCCTCCCTCGGCTGTCCCAACTCCCTGCACCAGACCACAACCGCCACTTCTCTCCAGCTGATGGTAAGTGTTCTTTGACAAAAAGTTTCTGATTTTTAGCCATCTGATTTTTACCCATGGAAAACTACATTTTGTAGATCACTGAATTCCTGTTTTGTTTATTGAGGCATCTGTCACCCACATTAAATTAGTTAACAATAATGTGGAGGGGGGGGGGTTGTTCCGTTGTGGAAACAAAACTATTGTGCTTTGTTTGAGGCTACCCACAGTGGCAAATCAAGCACCCTAATGCGATAGAATAAAAATGCATTGGAACTTTCCTTGTTTCTTACGTGGGCACAGAGAATAAAACTGCAAAACTAATATACCAAAGCACTATAAGCAGTTGTTTTCTGCTGAAAGCAAAATGAGCATTTAATGCACTTTTATATTATATGACTAATTTAAGGAACTCTAAACACAGTATTGATTTTGCAAACAAATAATACAATTCATACACAATCTAAAGCTGTGGCGTCAGCTTTCATTTGAGGAAGTATATGAGTCAAGAGGAATATCTGACCTGTTGCTACCAGACTGTGGAGGATTTCATCTAGTAGAAGCTGCTTAAGTGCAGATTGGGGGAAGTATCCTAAGATGCAGAACGAATATACAGCTTTCAGTAAGTCCATGTTAGAGATCTTGGGGAGATACTTATCCAAGACACTATTCAGTGCCTCAAGGAACCTTCAAAATGTGAGAAAAAAATGCTGTCAAGCACAAATTCACGATTTAATTAACAATATACTCTGCCTCACTACAGATATAGAGAGCTATGTAATTAATAAATATGACTGGCTGACAAGACACAGATGCTACACACAGACACACAAAGAGTTTTCATCTGACAGATACAAGTTCCCATTTTCTAATGGAAATGCAATTTTCCACTGATTCCAGTGTACAAAGAGCAACTTAGTTTTCACAGCCTGCCCCATCTTATATACTTGTGAGTTTGTTTGCTCTGTACAAGAGTGGGGGCTTCTGTTTTAATATTAACCAGGTCCCAAATTTTGTTTAGGTAGTCAAGTCACCCTAATTGCATCTTTTTACGTGATGTGATAGTCCCATGACAACGTAGACACTTCTAAGAGGCAGACAGTCCTATATGCCTTTAATTTTATGTATCAATCACAGGAAATACAGTTTTGTACACCAGAGGCACCCTCAGCCATTCCTGAACGGCCACTAAAATCCACACAGAGCTGATTCATACGAAGGTTCCATTCCTAGCTGCGATTGATTATAGGCACAGCCAATGGTCTTAGCCCAAAATATCTGGAAGGAAGGCTGGCCTAAGCCATCATGCCAATGTCCATCACATTTGAAGAATTGGATGGGTTACCGTATTTTTCACCCTATAGGGCACACTGGCCCATAGGGCACACCTCGTTTTTGGGGGGGAAATAAATTTTAAAAAAATTATTCCCCCCCCCAGCCCCCAGAACAGGCTGCTATCTGCAAGCCTTGCAAGCCCGGCGGCAACTCCCACCGGGCTCGCAAGGCTTGCAGACATCTGCGCAAAGCACGGGGCGCCCTCCAGAGCGTGCCCCGTGCTTCGGGCTGCTGCCCGCAAGCCTTGTGGACATCTGCGCGAAGCACAGGGCACCCTCCGGAGAGTGCCCTGTGCTTCGGGCTGCAGACTGCTGCCCGCAAGCCTTGCGAGCCCGGCGGGCACTCCCACCGGGCTCCCAAGGCTTGCAGATAGCCTCTCGCTCTCCAGGCTTCAGTGAAAGCCTGCATTCGCCCCATAGGACGCACACACATTTCCCCTTCATTTTTGGAGGGGGAAAAGTGCGTCCTATAGGGCGAAAAATATGGTAATTCTGTGGCATATGATGATATTGCTATCTGGGCTAAATTTCTCCATTAGCTACCATGTAACACAATAATAAACTTTCTAAGCCAGAACCTACTCCTGATTTTGGCTTTTGGGGGTGTGGTTGAGAGAAGAATAGGCTCGCAGAACGGTCACAAGATCCCTCATGCTTAAGCATTCAGGATCAGACGTCACTTTCTCAGCAAACGCATCCATCAGATCAACGGGTCGAAAGCCAACATTCTCAAAGGCAGAAAGAAACAGGACCACCTGAAATCAAAAGAGAAGTCAGCATAATATGCATATATCAAGTGCGCTACTGAGACAACTGGGCTGAAGACTTTACTTAATATAAAACTATATTCAGCTGAAAAAGGTGTAACTGAAACAAATGCACATTCTTGCCCAGCTTATGGCTTCCTTAATTTCCCACCACCTCCTCTGCTGTGCCCCCTATATCTAATTTTAGACACACCCCCTTCATTTTGGAACATCAGATTAAAGATGCAATCCTAATTCCAGTTGGCAGCAGTGCTCACATTGGCCAGGACAGGTTGCGGGGTGGAGCGAGGGGAAAATGTCCCTTTGTCACACCAGCACCCTAGCTGACACAGCAGAGACGCCTGGATTGCGCATGCTGCCCTCGTAAGACGGAACCAGCAGGTCACGTGGTGGCTCAGTCTTGCCTCATGTCAGGGGGATTCCACAGGCTGCTGCTGTCAGCAAGACCACGGGAGGTGGCTTAAGCCCACCTGCCTCTTGGGTGGGAACACTGGGGCACTCCTCACTGGCAGGGCTTTCCTGCTGATGCCAGACCTCCCTCACTAGCAGAAGCAAGCAGATCAAGGGTTGGGATTGCTCTGCAAAACAGCATTGCCAGTAAACACAATCTGGACTAGATTGTTGCAATGAATTGGATTACTGTCAGGCTGCCCTGGTGAATCTGGTGTCAGGGCCTCATTATTCAGAGTTGGATTATTTTAAGATTATCCCAGCAGATATCAGCCATGTTTGCAGGTAACAAAAAAGGTAAAGGTAAAGGGATCCCTGACCATTAGGTCCAGTCGTGACCGACTCTGGGGTTGTGGTGCTCATCTCGCTTTATTGGCCGAGGGAGCTGGCGTACAGCTTCCGGGTCATGTGGCCAGCATGACTAAGCCGCTTCTGGCGAACCAGAGCAGCGCATGGAAACACCGTTTACCTTCCTGCCACCGTTTACCTATTTGTCTACTTGCACTTTGACGTGCTTTCGAACTGCTAGGTTGGCGGGAGCAGGGACCGAGCAACGGGAGCTCACCCCATCACGGGGATTCGAACTGCCAACCTTCTGATCGGCAAGTCCTAGACTCTGTGGTTTAACCCACAGTGCCACCCTCGGCCCTAACAAAAAGCCACAGCTAATGCAAATCAAGGTTTATAAGCTTCTTCGTGGTTAATAAACCATGGTTAAGCTGCTGGGTCAGGTTTGGACAATCCAATAAACCAGTTTAATAAACCATGACTTATCATTACATGTAAATCAAAATGCTGAGAAGTTAACGCTTGAATGAATGCAGTTTGAGAACTACAACTACTGAAGTCTACAGCCAGCTCCATACTGGCATCCATTTTCTATTTAAAATGCCAGAAATGTGCAAATTAATATTGTTATCCCAAAGTTTACCTGCTTTGTGTCCCACATATAGAAGACGGATGCTGCATAATCCGCTATTGCAGAACAAAGCTTGCTGTTGCGGTACAAGAGGTCTTTGCAAGACCTCAAAATATTCAGCAGACGCCGGAAGGGAGTTCCAGGGATATTCTCTGATACACACACAAAAATAAAAATGGAAATTGCACAAACTGCATTGAAGTAACCCTTGAGATGGAAGTATGTATTTCATTTGTTAAAAGAAATGTCACCTAAAATCACAGCAAAACATAAAGGTAATGGAACCAAAGAGCTGCTTAAGATGATAAAAGGGACCAGAGTTAACCCAGGAGTTTTTTTGATATTCCTCCTTTGAACAGCGGAAGCCATGCCATACAACAAACCGTTCTTAAAACATTCCTCGGTTGCAAATTCTGCTTGTCATGTGATAGTGGGGGATGCAGTTACAAAGTAAATTGAGCCCTACCCACCACACACTTGGATGCACAGAATTAGCTGCATAGTTCCTTGGATCCTGGTCCATATTACAGTGGTACCTCGGGTTAAGTACTTAATTTATTCCGCAGGTCCGTTCTTAACCTGAAACTCTTCTTAACCTGAAGCACCACTTTAGCTAATGCGGCCTCCTGCTGCCGCCAAAGCACGATTTGTGTTCTCATCCTGAAGCAAAGTTCTTAACCCAAGGTACTATTTCTGGGTTAGCGGAGTCTGTAACCTGAAGCGTATGTAACCTGAGGTACCACTGTATTTTGGACCAACCCTCTCAAACCATGGCAACTGGACAGATTCAGACATGCTATAATGACATGCAGAGTTGCAGAGAACAGTTTTCCTTTGACTATCCCAAATCGCTGTTTCTCTCTCCTTTTTGTGTTCCTTGGCAGATGGCTCTGCTCTCCATACTTTCTTATTAAACTGTTGTCCTCCTTTAGTTTAAGCAAGATTTTTTTTAAAAAAAATTAAAGACAAAAATTCTTACATTCTTTCTGACTTACCTATTATTTTGTTACTGCAGGCATTCAGGATTGGAACAGAGCGGTAATTCATTTCAGCCAGCAAGGTGAACATGTGCTGAGCATTTGGGACAGTAAGTTGGTCTATGTGATACAAAATCTTGTTCTGAAACAAAACAGATTTGAATGAGACAGAAATATCAATGTCCTAATATGCACAATTTGTATACGATGTCTGTTTGATAATGTGTGGTTTGCTATGCCTAATAAAGGATATTTGATATGAATTTAAAGACCCCTGTAAACGGTTAAAATCATTAGCAGGGATGTAATGACACTTGGAATGTGGAATTGCTTATGATAACTACGGATATTTAATAGATGGATAAGGGTAAAAGATGCAGCAAATTTAATCTTAAACATGGAACCCATGGAGGGAGGGAAGGGGGCCCAAAGATTCAAAAGAACCTTGTATTTTAATGTTTGAAATGGTTAAGTTAAAATGTATAAAATTGTGGAAAAAAACAATAAAAAAAATTATTTTTTATTTTTAATAATTTTTTAATTGCATTTTTCACAAAAAAGAACAAAAAAGCAAATTTTCAGAAACATTACAAAAGAAAAAGAAAACATAGACAAAAAAAGAAGAGAAAAAAGGGAGATTTTAACATAAAAAAACCTCACTTTCCAATTATAACCTTCAAAACCTTATTTTCCTTACTTCCACCCGCCTCCCGATCTTGTATTCTATGTAATAATTAGTTCAGCAAGCTCAATCTTTGTTCATTTTGATTCTTGATCCCTCCCTTTGTGCTCTTATTTAACTCAGTCACTAGAACCCCTTCTTTTCCTTTTCAATGTCCTCAACATTCAAAGATTTTACAGTGTTTTTGTAGATAGACTTTAAACTTCTTCCAGTCCTCTTCCACCTGCTCTTCTCCTTGATCTCGAATTCTGCCGGTCATTTCAGCCAGTTCCATATAGTCTATTACTTGCATCTGCCATTCTTCCAGGGTGGGTAGATCTTGCGTCTTCCAATGCTTTGCAATAAGTACTCTTGCTGCTGCTGTAGCGTACATAAAAAAGGTTCTGTCCTTCTTTGGCACCAATTGGCCGACCATGCCCAGAAGAAAGGCCTCTGGTTTCTTCAAGAAGGTATACTTAAATACCTTTTTCAGTTCATTATATATCATCTCCCAGAAAGCCTTAATCCTTGGGCACGTCCACCAAAGGTGAAAGAATGTCCCTTCAGTTTCTTTACATTTCCAACATTTATTGTCGGGTAAATGGTAGATTTTTGCAAGTTTGACTGGGGTCATGTACCACCTATATATCATTTTCATAATATTCTCTCTTAAGGCATTACATGCCGTGAATTTCATACCGGTGGTCCACAACTTTTCCCAGTCAACAAACATGATATTATGACCAACATCTTGTGCCCATTTTATCATAGCCGATTTTACCATTTCATCCTCAGTATTCCACTTCAACAGCAGATTATACATTCTCGACAGTATCTTAGCATTGGGTTCTAACAATTCTGTTTCCAACTTTGATTTTTCCACCTGGAAACCAATTTTCCTGTCTAAATGATAGGCCTCTCTTACTTGAAAATAATGTAACCAGTCTCGCACCTTGTCCTTAAGTTTCTCATAACTCTGCAATTTCACTTTGTCTCCCTCCTGCTCCAAAATTTCCCAATATTTTGGCCAATTAGATTCCATATTAAGCTTTTTCAGGGCCTTTGCTTCCATAGGTGAAAGCCACCTTGGGGTTTTATTTTCCAATAAATCTTTATATTTCATCCAGACATTAAACAATGCTTTCCTGACAATATGGTTTTTAAATGCTTTATAAATTTTAGCCTTACCGTACCACAAATATGCATGCCACCCAAAAACATTATCATATCCTTCCAAGTCTAAAACGTCCGTGTCTTCAAGAATTTTTTTTTTTAAAAAAAGGAACAGATATCAACAGTGGTACCTCCGGTTAAGTACTTAATTCGTTCCGGAGGTCCGTTCTTAACCTGAAACTGTTCTTAACCTGAAGCACCACTTTAGCTAATGGGACCTCCTGCTGCCGCCGGAGCAAGATTTCTGTTCTCATCCTGAAGCAAAGTTCTTAACCTGAAGCACTATTTCTGGGTTAGCAGAGTCTGTAACCTGAAGCGTATGTAACCTGAAGCATATGTAACCCGAGGTACCACTGTATATCCAATTCCTTATCAGTTTTCCCCTTTCTTTCTACACTGAGAGAGAAAGAATGTGTTGCTTTCTTTCAAAATGGTTGAAAAAGAGCTTCGGGCAATATTGCATTTACTTCTATTGTACAGCTGCAATTACGAGAGTTAATATGATATGAAATAAATGGATTCTTTATATTACATGATACCACTCTCAAAACCCTCAGAGTAATGGAAGCCTTTCCCTCCATTGTTAAAATGTGTTGTGGTCTGCAGGGTGTGGCTGTGTGGGAATCACACTGGGGACTGCTTCTAATACAAGCTTCTAGTCGTAGAATGACTTAAATACCTCTTCCTTTACCTAATGCCGTGCCAGTGGTGTTTTGCTTGTGAAACAGTGTTTCCATTTCCTCTCCCCCCAAAAAATCTTTCCCAGTTGGTCTCCCAACCCTCTGGCATGGGTTTTGAGGATGTAAGCAGGCTGGAAGGGACAGGAGTGGAAGAGGAAGCTCTGTTGCACAGAGGAAGTCCATTATGCAAGCAGAGCTGCAGCAACGGTTATGGCCCTATACCTGGATACACTGAATTAATAACTCCCATTTTTTACCTCCAGTTTTGTCTTAAGCTTGAGTGGTGCATCCTTCCCAAGACCCTTCATCAAGTTTTGCAACATAAGCACATTTGAGATTTTGGAGATTCTCTGCTCCACCAGTAATCTGTTTTTTTGAAAAGAGCAAGGGATTCAATCAGCTTGGAAAAAGAATGTGACATGGGCAGAAGCATACACGACAGTTAACAACAACTTATTTCTACCCTGCCTTTTGCTTGTGACAGGGACTCAAGATGGCTTACAGACAAAATAGTAAAGGTAAAGGCACCCCTGACCATTAGGTCCAGTCGTGACCGACTCTGGGGTTGCGGCGCTCATCTCGCTTTATTGGCCGAGGGAGCCGGCGTACAGCTTCCGGGTCATGTGGCCAGCAGGACTAAGCCGCTTCTGGCGAACTAGAGCAGCACACAGAAACACCATTTACTTTCCCGCCAGAGCGGCACCTATTTATCTACTTGCACTTTGACATGCTTTCGAACTGTTAGGTTGGCGGGAGCAGGGACCGAGCAATGGGAGCTCACCCCATCGCGGGGATTCAAACCGCCGACCTTCTGATCGGCAAGTCCTAGGCAAAATAAAAGCATCTAAAAACATTGGGGTGGGAAATTGCCCAAAGACTATAGAAACTGGGAGAATACGATCTTTCAGATAGCTTAGACCTAAAACATAGAGGGCTTTATAGGTTGTAACCCACACTTTGAATTGTGCCCAGAAAGAATTAGTAGCCAGTGCAACTGTTATAACAAGGGAGTTGTATGCTCCCTGTAACCAGCCCCATTCAACAATCTGGTTGCAGCTCTTTGAGCCAGCTGAAGTTTATGAGCACTTTTCAAAGGCAGCCCTACATAGAGTGCATTACAGTCATCCAAATGGGATTTAGCTAAGGCGTATGTCACCATGACCAAATCAACATCTCAAGGAACGGTCGCAGCCAGAGCATTAGCTTCAACTGTGCAAATGCACTCCTGGCCACCAAAGAGACCTGGAGCATCCATGCTCAGGGCTGAATCCAGGAGCCTGCCCAAAGCGCAAACCTGCGTCTTCAGTGTTACCCCATCCAGCACAGGCTGAATTCCCTGTTCGGCCTTCCAACTGACCAAGGGCACCTCTGTCATGTCTGAATTAAATTTCAATTTGCTCACTCTCATCCAGTCCATTAAGGATGACAGACACAGGCTTAGAACCAAGACAGTTTCCTTGGAAATGCCTTTTAAAAATGGCAGTATATGAATGTGGCATTTTAGATGAATCATTTTGTTTCTGAAACATTAAGAGAGAGAAAACACATTACTGATCTTAAGTGGGGGACTGGTATTGTGCTTGCCTTATCTGTTCCCAGGCATCGCCACCTGATCATATCACACACTGTAAGTTAAAGAAAGAACAGTTATGTAGCTTGGGGTTGCTCCTGGATCCATTACTGTCATTAGAGGCCTAGGTGAGCTCTGTGACGAGGAGGGCACTTCCAAAACTTGCTTGGTATGTCAGCTATGCCCATTTCTGAACAGGGATGCCTTGGCCAGTGTGATCCATATACTGGTGACTTTACAGCAAGGTTTTTGTAATTATTATCAATTACAAGCATGATGCCTATTAGAAGTCAATGTATTGTTTTTCCTTACTGCAATCCAACTTGAAGAGCTTCCACATTCTTGGACTTTTCCATTCCTTGCAAAGTGTTTGCAACAACGGAGAGACACCGGTCATCAAATTCATTGAGACGTTCCTATTCAAAGCACAAGAAAACCCGGTTTTCAGCAATCTTTCACGTAAAGGGAACACGTCTCCTCAGAAGTACGTCTGAGAACTGCAGCCTCAAGGACAGTTATTCATTCCAAATTTTACCATTTAAACAAATATTAAACAAATGCATTTTCAACTCCAGCTTTACCATGACTCAATTACGTCAAATTAACAAAGTGTACTTGTTTGGTGCGATTACTCCTTATTTACTGTTGTGTTCTTCAAACTGTAAGTATGGCAATTCTTACAATGTGGAAATTCCCGTGTGCAAAATGTACATGAAGAAGTTAACAGGAGCCTTCAGCAATACCCTGTCCACCAGGAGGGCTTGCCACGCCTCTGATGGTCTGTGTATCTGGCAAGTTTCTACTGCTATGGGGAAAGAATCACAAACATGCAGTGCCACATCACCACCTTGCATTTTTCACAGGGCTGCTATGCCAACTGCTATGTGGTTCTCTCATTCTCCTATGGTGGAGAACAGAGAACAGAGTTCACAAGACTGTGTGCCTCAGAGGTAACAGATAGAGTTGGAAAAGGAATGAGCGTTAGGGCTGCTCTATGACCTATTTTACCCAATTATGAGAATGTATGTGGGAGAACTTTGAAAACCAAAGTATTCATTATAAAATCATTAGTTTAGCTTGCTAGAGTTTCCCTGCCCATGCCAGATGAATGGCTCCATTGACAAGTCTGGAGCTCAATTCACTACTATATAATCATCCCTTATGTTCAGTGGAAGACTACAGAATTTCTGTGACTTACCTGGCATACTCTCAGCAAGGTCTGAACCAACCGGGTGTTCTGTGGGACACCCAGTTTCACCACAGCTAGCAGGCTGTATGCCAAGTCATCACGCCACATGTATTTGGCCTCCTGCATCACACACTGACAGACCTGGCTAAACTGAGGGTGCTCAAACATCAACTGTCTCTCATAATGTTTCTGATCTTCCGAGAGCTTTTTTGTGAGCGTCCACATAGTGGCAAGACAGTTACTGGCGTACTTTGGAGTGTCTGGAAATTTTGAAGCAAGGTCTAGTACATCACTGGGAGATGTACATTTTTGAAGGTCCTTAAAGAATTGCTGGGGCGTGTTTTCTTCATCCTTTTCTTCCACTGTACTTCTGACTTCCTTTGGGGATCCCAAGAAACCAGATGGAAGCTGGGTGGGTGCAACAGTCATTAGGTCAGGGCCTTGCACATGGTCATCTAAGAGGGCATCAGCAGTTTTCTGTTCATTTGCACTGGTACCGTCTGCATTAATACTTAGGGTACCTTGAGAAAAAAATCTAACAGATGATTGCAGCTGGCAAGGAGATGCATAAGACAGGAGTCGCCTCAGGTAAATACTGTGTGCAGCACTTTTAGGCCCATCAACCCCCAGTGCAAACGCTCTCCTTGTGGTTCGAGAAAAAGCACTCTGTGCATAATGACATGCCTGCAGCTGTCTCACTGTCCTTAGAAAACAATCCAGGTTCTTATTCATTTTGCTCTTTAGTGCTTTATGATGACTTGTTCAAAGAAAACAACTTCATAAAATTCTCAGAACACAAATAAGGCAGTCAGAAGTAGATCATGTAGATTACCTGTTAAATGAATTCAAAATGGTAGTTTCATGAACATAATACACTTGCAATATTACCATCAAATGTACACATACTTGGTGTAGTATGCATATGTGTTTATGTGTGTGTGTGTGTGTGTGTGTGAGAGAGAGAGAGAGAGAGAGAGAGTGTATATGTGGTGGTTTTATATTTTAATTTTCTTCTGTGAACTACCCTGAGACCTCCAGGTATAGGGCAGTACACAAATATATTATTATTATTATCATCATCATCAAAATGACTCTATGAAAAACACAATCACATATTACATGGCTTGATCTTTTCCCAACACAGAGGGGTGCCCTATTGTAGCTCTGATCCAAATGCGGGAGAAAGGAAAACTGGCAGGAAGACTCAACAAACTTGGCACCAGACCAGGCAAGTGAGACATGGACACTCCACTTCCATGTAAACCAAATTCAAAGATTAAGGCCTTCTGGGAAATGATTTATAATGAGATTAAGAAAGTACTTAAATGCACCTTTCATAAAAAACCAGAGGCATTTCTCTTGGGTATGGTCGGCCAGCTGGTGCCGAAGAAGGATAAAAATTTCTTTTTGTACGCTACTACGGCAGCAAGGATTCTTCTAGCAAAATATTGGAAGACACAAGAGCTACCCATGCTGGAGGAATGGCAGGCGAAAGTGATCGACTTTATGGGACTGGCAGAAATGACCGGCAGAATCCGTGACCAAGAGAAAGAGGCTGTGGAGGAAGATTGGAAGAAGTTTAAAATATATCTTAAGAGCTACTATAAAATTGAGGAGTGCTAAAATGTTAAGGGAGAGGAAGATGTAGAATTACAGCGGCACATCTTGTTTGACTTAGGGTGAAATTGAAAAGGAGAATGAATTGTTCA
This sequence comes from Podarcis cretensis, assembly GCF_951804945.1. NCBI lineage: Eukaryota > Metazoa > Chordata > Lepidosauria > Squamata > Lacertidae > Podarcis > Podarcis cretensis. Next base: position 133,546,666 of record NC_137170.1, on the reverse strand, counting down.
ATAATTGTTTAAAAAAAAAAAGGATGCAAAAAGGGGAAGGTATGGGGAAGTCCGAGAAAAGAGGCTTATGAAAATGAGGTTAAGAAATTATGAATTTATGTGTTTGTTTGTATGTTGTTCTTGTTGTGTCTTTTAAAAATTGGAAAACTAATAAAAAATTTATAAAAAAAACAACAAATTCAACATTTTGGGAGCGTAGAAGAAGAGAAAGAGAAGCCTTCGTTGCACCAACCTTGGGCCTCCAGCTGTTTTTGAACTACAATTCCCATCATCCCTGACCACTGGTCTTGCTAGCTAGGGATGATGGGAGTTGTAGTCCAAAAACAGCTGGAGGCCCAAGGTTGGGAAACACTGGACAACACCTTGGTGTAATCCATAAGAGACTCAGGCCACGCGCCTCCGCTCCCCCCCCCCACCCGCCTCTCTCGGAACCGCGAGGGGACGCGGGTCTGGCGCCGCTCTCTCCGCCTCCCCCTCACCTGCCGAGGTCTCCTCACATGGGCGCCGCCATTGCGCCAGCCTGTACACGTGACCCGAGCCGGCGAGTGAAGTGGGCGGGGTGCGACGGGGAGAGAAAGGAAAGGAGCCTCCCTTGAACGTACGGGTGCCCGGAGCGGACAAAATGGCCTCTTCCGGCTCGGTCCGGGCGCGCGTGCCTGGTTGCCTGGCAACCGCCCCGCTCTCCTCCGGCCTAGCTCCCCAGGCGCCCGCGCGAAAACACACACCTGTTGTTGTTGTTGTTGGGGTTGTTGGGGTTGTTGTTGTTTTTTTTTTTTTGGGGGGGGAGATGGCCAAATTCGTGCTCGCAGGTGAGGCGGCTCCGCCATGGAGTCACACAGTCACACACACACACACACACACACACCGTCCTGCTCGGGTTTCGCAGGGCTGGGCTGGCTCGCGCCCCCTGAGCATGCACAGAGTGCTGCACTCCCGGCAGTCGCTCTGGGATGAGGGATGAGTCTGCCGGGCGAGTCGAAGCAGCTCCATCAGGCAGGAATAAATAAAGAGGAGGGGGGGGGGGAGAAAGAATTTTAAAAAATGTTTATGACCTTTGTGTTTGATTATTATGACCTATTTTTAAGATAAAAGGGAAATTCGTGGTAGGAATTTGGGTCGACCTTAGAAAAGGATTTAATATTTATAAGAAAATTGGATAAGTAAAATTTGGCCAAGTAATAAGAATCAAGTACTTTTTTAAAAAAATATATATATATATAACAACAATATGTAAAGGATGAGAGATATGAGCTTGCTGAGCTAATTCAATTGAATTAGGATGTATGAAGGGGGGGTGGGGGGAGGTCAAGAACTGGGGTTAGGAAAGTAAGGACATGAAACCTTATATGCGTTGTCTTTGTCTGTGTGTGTCTGTGTTTATATATAAAAAAAGGAATAAATAAAGAGGAGGCTGCTTCCCTCACCTGTGCGTCCACGGCACACCCCTCTGTGTTAGGAAGCAGAGCAACCCAGTTAATATACGATTGTGTTTTTCTTAGAACGATTTGTTTTTATTATTATTATGGTGTGTGTTTGTGTGTGTATAAAATAATAGGGGCAATCTGCCTTCCCTGGAAAGTAAGCAGGCAGCAAGTATTCATAAGCTTGCGAATATACCGGTATATACTGTATTCACTCCATTGACTTCACAAGCTTATGAATACTTGCTGCCTGCTTACTCTCCAGGGAAGGCAGATTGCCCCTATTATGCTAAGGCAGATGGAGATCTAGATATAGATATAGATAGATAGATATATTCCACCTTCTTTCTCTGGCAGGACCTCAGATACAGATAAAAATAAGAACAGCTTAAAACGTGGCAGGGGCAGGGAAACAACAACAAATAAGAAACAATTAAACCTTAACAGAATTAAAACGATAGTACGGCAATCGCCTTTCTGCCGTTAATGACACTGTGACTAATTTTCGTTTTGTGCACCTCAGTCAGTTTCACTGGACGCTTCTGAGCGCCTGCTAATGTTTATTTGTTCATTCATTAGGATGGAGCAGGAGCCCCGTTGGATCCGTGAAGGAGACATAAAGCCACAAAGATCTGGCCCTATTTCTGTCTAGGCCAAGATCCCTTCCTTCCTGCTTGTGATTCCCAGCAGCATACTGGTTGCCTCCAACAGTGGGAGGGAGAACATTGTGGCTAGCAGGCCCTGATCACCTAATCAGCCCTCGGCTAATTTGCCCAAGCTCTTTTTCATCTAAACCACTCTGGCCGTCACTACATCGTATGGCAGGAAATTCCAGGAGTTGACTCAGTAGAAACTTGCAGAGCGGGGTGCATGGAGGTCGTGCTTGGGGAAGTAATGCACTCTTGCTCTGCCCCGGTTATCATCCCCCTTTGCAATAAGCGTTTGCTCCTTTGACTTCATGAGTTTATGAATACTTACTTGCTTTCTTACTTTCCAGGGAAAGCAGATTGCCCCTATTATGCTAAGGCAGAACTTCTTGCTGATTATTTGCAGAAAAATCTGCCTCACTTCAGGATACACAAGATTACTCAGCATCCAGACAACTGGGAGGTAAAACATATACATGTGATTCACTAGTGCAGTAATGACGCCTCGCAGGCCTGGTCCTGTCATTAGGGATAGTGAAACATAGTGATTATGTTTTTGTAAAAGATGTTAATTTATGGTTGGTGGTGTTAGCCATCTTGACCTTTTTATCAGGGAAGGTGGGGTACAACTATTTTACATAAATATGTGATGTGATGTGGGCAAACCTGTAATGGCCTGGTATTTCTCTAGCATACTTATGCTCCCTAGATGGAAGTATATAAATGGACAAGCACTGACTTATATGGGCACAGTGCCTCTGTTGACCCTTTTGGGGATATATTTCTATTTCTTTTGTCATCTTTCTATTGAAAAATTATAGCCTGGGTGCTGAAGGAGGCTCTTGGTTGAAGCGTTTGAAATCTTGCCCACTAGTGGATGCATCTGTATATTTGACTAGCATGCTGCTTTGCTAAAAAGTGTGTTGGCTAAAGCTTTCTTAAAATTTCCTGAAGCAGTACTGGTCCACATTGGTCCTTTCATACATTCAAGCAGACATCGGTCTGCATTTTTTCCCTCACTGCAGCTTCCAGTTCAATGCACTTGCTTGCAACTAATCCATAAATGCCTTACTAATGTATACATTCAAATTAGCATTAGATGCACAGGTACAAAATGTATGAGCCTGTTATAAAATATGAAGGGAAAGTGTTTGGGCATATCATCTTGGGAAATTACTGTTTCAGTATTGCCTTGAAAGCTTTTTCTGGATTTAACACATTAACAATACATTTCATGTGTGCTTTTGGGGATTTTGCTTCTAGAAGTGGCTGCAGGAGATCTGTGAACAGAATGGATGGAAACATAAGCGCTCTCCAATTATTTGGAGGGAATTGTTGGACCGTGGAGGAAAGGGACTTCTTCTGGGAGGATTCAATGAATTCCTTGAACATGCCCAGGTCTGCTTCTTCTTCTTCTCTTCTTGTCTCTACATTTAGTGAGTATTCAGTTGGCTAAATAATATCCCATTTCCCAACAAAATACTACAATCAGAAGAATGCTTATGAGAGAGATAGTAAATGCGAACTTATATTACTTTGTAACCACACTAGAATCACACTCAAAGACCCTAAGACCTTTTAATGGTGTTGGACTTCCAACTTCCTTCAGCCCTAAGCAGCATAGTCTGTGGTTAGGAATGGTGGGAGTTGTAGTCCTACAACATCCAGGGATGGACACAAGTTCCCCATCCATGTCATAAGGAGCTTGGAAAACCTACCATAATTAGAGAGAAGTTTTGATTACTGAGGCCACTGGGAAAGGGCAACGAGGAATGAGTTTGGGCTTAATTTGATTATCAGGAAAGTATTCCTAAAGGTAGGGATTGCCTATGGCCTGGGTTATTTAAATCTAAAGAATACTGCTACTGCAATGGACTGGCCATGGTAATGATAATGGTTCTGCTGTATTCTGCTTTGATCAGAATCCCCATAGTATAATTTAGGAAAGATATCAACAAACTGAAGCATGTCTAGAGGGCAACAATTGTGAGGAACTTATATGACAATAAATATTGAGATCAAGTCCTGCGAGGAAAGGTTGTAGGAATTGGCTGTGCTTAGCCTGAAAAAAAGATTACTGAGAAGCAAAATAGTAGTCATTTTCAAAAATGAGGTCCAGTGCTGAGGGCCTGCTGGCAGTTCCCTCACTGTGAGAAGCCAAGTTACAGGAAACCAGGCAAAGGGCCTTCTCGGTAGTGGCACCTGCCCTGAGGAACGCCCTCCCACCAGATGTCAAAGAGAAAAACATCTACCAGACTTTTAGAAGACATCTGAAGGCAGCCCTATTTAGGGAAGCTTTTAATGTTTGGCGGATTATTGTATTTTAATATTTTGTTGGAAGCCGCCCAGAGTGGCTGGGGAAACCCAGCCAGAAGGGCGGGGGGGGGGGGGAATAAATAAATAAATAAATAAATAAATAAATAAATAATAAATAAATAAATAAATATTTGAAGGATTGTCACCCTAATGATAATTCATATTTGTTTGTTGTTTTTGTTGCTCCAGAGGGTAGGAACCAAACCAAATAACCCGAAAAGTATTTGGACTAAACATTAGAAAGAACTTCCTGATGGGACAAACTGTTTGATAGTAGAGGCTGGATGGTTGCTGTACTGGGTTACTTGCTTCAGGATGGGTTTGGACTAGATTACTTTGGAGGATCTTTCCAGCACCAATGATTTGATGATGATAGTAAATTATTATTTCTCTTCTACCAACATACTTGGAGCATCCATCACAGATGGAACTTAATGAAGGATTTCCCTATTCTGTCCCTTGGTTCCTCCCCCAAACACACACTTTAAAAAAGATTTTGTTCTTCAGATTTTTGATTAAATGGTGATAATGTCTGAGCCATATTTGGATGCCTGCTGATGACTCTTTTTAATCTTCAGCAATACTATAACATCACATCTGACATGATGACTGAACAGATGCTCTTAATAGCCAAGGAGAACTTGCAGACTCACATAGTGATTGACCAAGAGGAGGAAGAACTTAAAGGCCTTATCAATCCATTACACATTTGGATAAACAGGTGGGAAAGATGAAAAGAAACTGCACAGGGAATCTCAAAAACTTAAGTCTGATCCTTTTCTTTTTAAACAATGCAGCTGTCAGGGAACCTGGAAAATTAGCAGAATCCGGAACCTGCACATGACTGAACACAGTCTATGCTTGTAACACAAAGATCCACATTTGTATATGTGAGCACTTACAGCGCAGACCATAATTCCCATTTTTTATTTTCCATTTGCAGTGCCTTGCATTTCATCAAAGATCTCAACATTTCATCAAAGATCCCTTACCTTTCCCGCCCCGATCTGGCCACAGAGATCCATGCAACAGTCACCTCCAGGCTTGACTACTGTAATTTGCTCTACGCAGTGCTGCCCTTGAAACCGTCCCAGAAACTCCAGCGGGTGCAGAATGTTGCAGCAAGGCTCCTGCCATGGGAGCATATTCACCCAGTGCTTTACCAGTTGCAATGGCTCCCAGTGGAGTATCGGGTCAGGTTTAAGGTGCTGGTTTTAACCTTTAAAGCCCTTTGTGGCTTAGGGCCCTCGTACTTACGGGACCGCCTCTCCTGGTATGCCCCGCAGAAGACATTAAGGTTCATGAATAATCATAGTTTAGAGTTTAGAGGTCCCGGGCCCTAAGGAAGTTAGATTGCCTGTAAGACAGAACTATTCCTCCTGGCTTTCAATTTGAACCTGGCCTGATCTTTTGTTCCCCTTCCTTCCCTCCCCCTCCCCTTTTTGTGAAGATTGCCCGCTCTGGGATCCCACAGCTTGTTCTCCCCTGGTCTCCTCACTGGCCCAAGTGGGACTAATTTAGCCAGCCAACTCTGGTGATCATCTAATGTTTATTGGATGGATTTCCCCCCTAAATTGATTTTTGATTTTTGATTTTATTGTTATTTACACTTTATACCGTATTTTTTGCTGGGTTGATTTTTTGTTTTGTTTTGTTTTGTTTTGTTTTGTTTTGTTTTGTTTTGTTTTGTTTTGTTTTTTGTAGCATCAATTAAGTGTTTTACATTTGTTGTTAGCTGTCCTGAGCCCTGAACTGGGTTTCCTGAACTGGGTTTCCTGAACTGAGTTTCCTGAACTGGGAAGGGTGGGGTATAAATAAAAATTAAACATGGCATTGATCAAAAGCATCAGAAAAAATTATTGGTCTATTTACAGCTAGGTTTTGTTTTTTTAAAAGGTGTAATGTCTACATGTATCAATAGGTTAAAATTAGAATACAACGATTGTTCTGGGCATTCAAGCAGTGAGGAGCTCATGGCATGTTTGGCAAGAATTCTTGGGCTTATGGGATAACACTAACTTTGCCATATACTTGGAGAAGTAATTACTTCCTTCAGCATTATGTAGTTTTGTGTAGTTTTTATGTAGTTTTATGTAGTTTTTCAATTTCATTGTTCTGCATGGGACAATGACGATAAAGATATCGTATATCATATATCGTATATCGGCTGTTCTCGCTGCTCAAATTCTCCATGTTGTCTTCAATGCCCTGCCCCTTCATTCCACTTTTTTTTTTGAGTCATTCTTTGTATAGCATTTATTTGAACAGCCAACCACCAGTGCCCGCCCTATCCCGCAACAGGAGGAGGAAGAGAAGGGGTATTTTAGGGATCCTTGTCTGCATTCATGTCACTACCATCTGATTCTGCCCCAAAGTGAATGATATTTGTAGAGACCACCACCATTTCATCTCAGCGCTGTAATTTAATACTACGACACTGTTAGGAGCAGAAAACAAAAACTTCCAAACATCATAGCCAATCAGGCCACGTTTACCTATGATTTCACCGATGTAAAACCACATTAGCACTTCGGTGTGGGTTAAACCACAGAGCCTAGGACTTGCCGATCAGAAGGTCGGAGGTTCGAATCCCCGCGACGGGGTGAGCTCCCGTTGCTCGGTCCCTGTTCCTGCCAACCTAGCAGTTTGAAAGCACATCAAAATGCAAGTAGATAAATAGGTACTGCTCCGGCGGGAAGGTAAACGGCATTTCCGTGTGCTGCTCTGGTTCGCCAGAAGCGGCTTAGTCATGCCGGCCACATGACCCGGAAGCTGTACACCGGCTCCCTCGGTCAGTAAAGCGAGATGAGCGCCACAACCCCCGAGTCGTCCGCAACTGGACCTAATGGTCATGGGTCCCTTTACCTTTACCTTTAGCCACCAAGCCGGTCCTCAGAGCTTCCTTGACAGTGAGCTGTTTGATGCTTCCACTTTTATCCATTCTGGCTCCTTAGGCCCACCCCCTCCCCTTCCTTAATCTCTACTTTCTGGTTTTAGTTTTGACTTACTGAAAAGCAGTCCTATAGGGTACAGCCATAGGGTACAGCTGATCTCCCCTTCCACCCGCAGAGTGGGAGATCCTTGGGAGACAAAGATGGCCTCCCCGCATGAGCTTTCCTGCTGTGGGAGCGGAAATCTCAGCTAATGCAGTAACAGCAAAAAGGGTGTGTGCCAGTGGCAGACCAGAGGAGGCTTGGGGTCCACTGGATCCAAAGACCTTATGTCCACCACCACCCCCGAACTGAGGTTGAGAAAAGTGCACCAGCCCAGGATCTGGAATACTGATTTTCCCACCATGAAAGGAAAGTTTTTTATGTTGCACTCTGCCTTGCTGTATTTTCTATGAATACACGATTGTTAAATATTTACATAAAGAAGCAAACAGCAAGCGACAGAAAGGAGAGAGGAGAGAAAATGGCAGAGCCACAGTCCTACCTGCCCCACACTTGCACAAGTCCAGCAGGCCTTTAGATCTGACTGTTCAGCAGCCACAACTCCTCCCTCCCCTGATCTAGTCCGTTCATGTTTTTAAGCAGCTTTTCCTGCATTCTCACTGCAGAATTGCTATGGAATGACATAGGGGGATCAATCTCAGTAGTCTATCAGCCTATGTGATTGTTAAGTCTTCAGTGTTAGGTTGTTGTTGTTTTAATAAAAAAGTAAATAAAATAAGTAGGTTATAGTTTAGAAAAATCAAACAGTTATGCAGTTAAATTAATGTAGTCTTTAACCACATAACTTAATAATAATTCAGCTTCAATGCCTGCTGTTAGAAGATTATGTCACTAGATTTCATGGCAAGGTATTCTTGTTCATTTCTAATACAAGCACTAAGAGTTGATTACTGAGGACCATGAAAACCTGTAGAATAAAAAGATTTTTTTTGGGGGGAATAGCTCTCTTCTGCATAAAACCAGTGTTTGTTTGTTCATTGCTAACTACTTTTCTTACCTTAACAGAGCATCAGCTAGTATCTGCTATCATCTGATCCCTTTGTTAATCAATGGGGAAATATTTGGAATGGAAACTGAGATCAGCCTCCACTTGCTTGACAGAAAGGGCTGCGAAGAACTTCTTGAAGCTATCGTTATGGAGACTGAGGACTTGGCATCCCCTGTCCTTCGTGGTATCACTTTGTACACTGAACTGGACGACCAGACTTTTCTCGAAGCGGAAGTCATCATTTTGCTTGATGACATCCTTCAAGAGGCAATCCCGTCTCTTGAAGAATGCATCCAGCAAGTTACCAATCAATGTGAAATATATGGTCCTCTGATAGAGAAGAATGCCAGAAGTAATGTCAGGGTTGTTGTGATGGGGAAAACCTTTGTCAACCTTAAGGCATTGATGCTTATTACACATGCTCCGTCCATCAACCCTCAGAATATTGTCACTGTATCCCTGCTCTTGGAAAATGAAGCCAAGGCCATGCTAGCAAGAAAAATGGGAATGCATCCAGCAGGTGTGTAACAAATTATTGCAGATTGACTAATGTTTATTTAGTTATTTTGGATTGTTATATTGTCTTGCCTCAGGGCAAATCATGTTAAGCAAATGAAAAAATAAAAATAGCATAGAAGCACACATCCATACTAAAACCCACAAAAATAACCAAGATTTAAAATATTCTAGACCATGGGTAGGCAAACTAAGGCCCGAGGGCCGGATCAGGCCCAATCGCTTTATAAATCTGGCCCGTGGACGGTCGGGATCAGCATGTTTTTACATGAGTAGAATGTGTCCTTTTATTTAAAATGCATCTCTGGATTATTTGTGGGGCATAGGAATTTGTTCTTTCTTTTTTTCAAAATATAGTCTGGCCCCCCCACAAGGTCTGAGGGACAGGAGACCAGCACCTGCTGAAAAAGCTTGCCGACCCCTGTTCTAGACCAGTGTTTCCCAACCTTGGGCCTTCAGCTGTTTTTGAACTACAATTCCCATCATCCCTGACCACTGGTCTTGCTAGCTAGGGATGATGGGAGTTGTAGGCCAAAAACATCTGGAGGCCCAAGGTTGGGAAGCACTGTTCTAGACCGAAGTCACTACTGAAATGGGAGGACTTTCTCTGGAGGAAGCTCAGACTCTTTTAGGGATGCACTTTTAGGGAAAAGGCAATTCTCCAGGGTGATACTGCCTCTGAGAACGTATCTCTGCAAACCCTTTGCATGCATGTGGGCTAGCCAATAGGCTGGCAGATCATAACATTGGTCCATGCTAGAAGATTTCTCAGTTTGATTCAAGATAATCAAAGCTAGGGTGCAGTGGGAAAGGGGAACAACACAAGGAGGAATTTGACGTAGCGCTGTGTCAATCATTCCATCAACACAAGCTTTTCAGCTTGCCAGATGGAACAGTCCCCACCCAGTGTGGTGTAGTGGTTAAGAGTGGTGGGCTCGTAATCTGGTGAACTGGGTTCAATTCCCCGCTCCTCCACATGCAGCTGCTGGGTGACCTTGGGCTAGTCACATTTCTCTAAAGTCTCTCAGCCCCACTCACCTCACAGAGTGTTGTGGGGGAGGAAGGGAAAGGAGATTGTTAGCCACTTTGAGACTCCTTCGGGTAGTGATAAAGCGGGATATCAAATCCAAACTCTGCCTGTTGTGCGCCGTTCTGAGGTTCTCTTGACCCTCCCTAGAGCTAGTGGATTTCCTTCACTAGTGGAACAAATCTAATTGAATCTTGCCCATTATTTACAGACTCTCTAAAAGGTCTGCAGTTCTACTGTGGTGAACCTCACCAGACCTTAGTTAAGGACCTTAGGCAGTTTCTTGCCTCATGGGACACAGCAGGAGACATGTCTTTTGAAAGTACTCCTTGGTAACAAGAGGCAAGTTAACTGTGCCATGTGAGCGGTTACCATGATCAGTGGCTTCCAAAAGCAATGGCTATGTTGAGCCTCTGCATTAGAGCCAATGTGCTTGAGGGAGCAACACCAGGGAATGACTTTTGCCTTCATGGCCTGCTTCATGTGGACTTCCCAGAGACATCTGACTGACCACTGTGGAAAACAGGATGCTGAACTACATGCATCCTGCAGAACCTTTGTTCTGCTCCAGTGGGGTTTTTCCTTCCATTCTTACCTGTTATGCTTATGCATCTTTCGATTGTTGTCTTCAACAGGAATAAAAAATCTCGTAGTCTGGGGTAATATCAGCGGGAACAGCTTCATTGATCTGAGTAAAACACAGCTCTATAGATATGACAGCGCCATCTGGGGCCCACCAAGCTTTTCCCGTGATTTGATGGATGTCCTATTTGATCGGTATTTTTTGGTGATACTTTTGATTTTTTAAAAAACTTGCTTTTATGCCATCCCTCCGAAGTGTCTGAAGTGGTGTTTGCACCTTACGCATCGGCCCAAGACCTTTGCCTCTTTCATAGTCTCTTGCATTTTACAACCCCGAAGTCTACTCCTCAGTGCTTTGGCATTGTGATGGTGTTTGGAAAATCTTAAACAAAAAACTGAGAGCATCCAACTCAAAGGCTTGAAAAATGAAAAACGTATTCATGTGCTAAGAAGCAGAAGCATTGTTCTTTTCAGGACCCAGTTCTCAGGACAAAACCCCCAAATTGAGCCCGGAAAGGCACAAGAATGCCAGTGCTTCCGTTTACCAAATGCAGCTTCCGAGTGAAAAGCAAAGGAAGTGTGAAAAAGAATAGTCTAAATTAAGCTTCTCTCCTGATCTTTACTTCCGCCAACAGAGAGAGCTCTGCTCCAAATCAAAGCTTCTCTAATGCACTTTTGAACCTCTATAGAGTGTTACATAAGGAGCAGCATCATTATTACTTAAAACCTGATTTGGTGCTTTAAAGTTATTAAGGTCAAAGTATTTAATTAAGAACTAAATGGTCTAGTTGTGGCAAGGATCATAAGCAGCAATAGCTCCAGTGGTCTGTTAGAGTCATACCATGTAAGGATCTGAAACACATTTTCCCACCCAAAATACTGTAGTAGTAGTATTACTATTATTCATTAAATTCATTAAATGCTGGTTTCTAGATTTTGCCCTGAAGTACGTCTATATTTGAGAGCTCCTGTTTTGTTTTTGTTTTTGAGTGATCTTCATCAGAGTTTCCGTCACACGGCTCCCCTGTTGCAACCTGCAGGCTCCCCTGTAAACCTTCAAACCTGCCAATGAGTTGGACGATGAAGCAGCCACACCTTCTCCAACCTTTTGCCCCTTTTTTCAGCCATCTTCTTGCCCGGCAGCCCTGCTGCTTCCTGCAAGCAGGGGAACAGATAATAAAACTTGAAGGGAAACAGAGGGGAGAGGAGGTGGCTGTCTCATTTCCCAGTTCAGCAGCAGATTACAGTGGTGCCTCGCAAGACGAAAAGAATCCGTTCCGCGAGTCTCTTTGTCTTGCGGTTTTTTCATCTTGCGAAGCAAGCCCATTAGCAGATTAGCGCTATTAGCAGCTTAGCGGATCAGCTGATAAGCGGCTTAGCGGATCAGCTGATAAGCGGCTTAGCGGCTTAGAAAAAGGGGGGGAGGAAAAAAAAACCCGCAGCAACTCGCAAGACATTTTCGTCTTGCGAAGCAAGCCCATAGGAAATTCGTTTTGCGAAGCACCTCCAAAACGGAAAACCCTTTCGTCTAGCGGGTTTTCTGTCTTGCGAGGCATTCGTCTTGCGGGGCACCACTGTATAGGCAAAGGAGAAATCTCGACTTGACAGTCCTTGCTCGGAATGCCTGTAGGTGAAAGGGCACAAAGTTCAGGGCAAGTTTGCCCTGGTACTCCCATACCACTCCAAACCTTGCTGAAGAGACTATGACAATGTATGAGGCTTTGGGGCGTCTGAGACTTGAGCTTCTTGATGAGGAGCTGCATACTTAAAACAGGTTTGGAACATAGTCTCTTCCTGTAGTTTTCTTTATTTGTATTTAAGGAAAGCTCTGCTTTCTCATTTTACAGTGAATGGATACGAGCAGAGTTTCTGACTGCAATGAGTTCGTTGAGTTCCTGGGAAATTCATTGCATAGGCATAGCACCAGCACATGCCATTTTTACTGTGCTGAGGTACTGGTACTTGGACTCCCCTCCAGGAGAACTGGTCTCCCTGGGAGTACTCAGTGAAGGTAAATGTTGCTCTTCAGTCAAATAATCATCCAACATTTCTCTGCCACACTGCTCCATTTCCACCAGAGACCATGTGGAAGGCTTGTGTTTTTCTATCCGAATTAAAATCTTTGCGTACGATACAGCCCAAGTGTAAGCAAAGTCCCATTGATTTCAGTAGCAGAATTTCATGCCCGCTTAAATCTCTTCCACTGAAATCAGTGTGGCAGAATATTGGGATATGGTCCATGTAATTCACAGTTTTAATGGCAAATGTATGGATGTGTTGTTATCTGTGAATAAAATACACTTTGGAGGGACTCTTTCTGTTCCTTAGGTCAGTTTGGGATTCCTGAGGGAATTGTCTACTCCATGCCTGTAACTTTCCAGAATGGCAGCTGGAAGGTCTCTACAGATCTACAAATTAGTGAGAAAAACCAAGAAAGTCTTCAGAATCTAACCTATGATCTGATTCGGGTAACCTCATGCTGCTTTCATGTCCTGTACTATTGTTTTCATAATTCTTCCTTCTAGTTATGGACACATTCCAAACAAGAGACTCCCTTCATGTTAGATTTACTCCACATATGGTGGGTGGTCTGATTTTCATTCAGATTCAGCATCTAAATTGATCCTTAGAGGGCAGCACTTGCTACTGCAAACAAGAAGTTGTTATTAGTTTAAATTTAAAGAGTGCAGTTAAGGCAAATTTCATTAGCACTGAAAGGCTGCCTAGTACTTCCTAGATTGTACCCATTTATTTGGCCAGTTCGTGATTGTTTTGCAGACAGGAAACAAACAAAAACTCCTATATCTGTATAATGGGGCAAATGAGAAGCAGTAACTCACAGCTCTTCCCCTAAAGTGTTCCTTGATTCTCCAAGCTCCGAAATAAATATTAAGGTCATGGATTTGCCCATGAGTGAAATCTGAATTGTCCGTCATGCGTATAAGATTTGCACAAATACAAAAGGCACAAACATAACCCATAAATAAACCCTGACCCATCACTTTCAGCAGAAATTGTTAAGTGTGTTTAGGATCAAACCTGAAGTCTTAGTATTATTGTTTCATCAGTTATAGTATTGTGTCTGTGTACGCCCCCCCCCCCCGCCCAGTATTCGACTTTCAGATTATTGAGATGAAAAATGCTACCTTAAAACACCACTCTATTTTTTGGGGGGGGGGGGAGGGAACTGATTATCTTTGTGGCTCAAACTGGTAGTATCAAATAAATGCCAATGAAAAAAGCACTTTATTTGGGTAATAATTGTGTAATAAATTTCTTGTTTCCCTATGCAGGAAAAGCAAGTTGCATTAGGTGAAGTAACAGAATTGTATCCAGAGAGAAAAGGTAAAAATCAGCAGGATGTGAGTGCTTTCTATTGACAGATAAAACACAGTGAATATGAAGACCAGATTTAAAATCAGATGTTCTCAGCGGTGGGATTTTTAAACTGAACATGCCTATTACTAGACCTTTGGAATCCCCAGTTATTTGAGCGATGATCATACAATCTGAGTTGCATTTCTAATTCTGCAAGTTTTAATGTCAAAAAACGATATGAGACTGTTTCATCTTAAGAAATAGAGAGTGGTCTGGGCCAGGAGCCAAAGAAACTAGGCTGAGGAGCCCAAGGAGATTTGACTGACTTTCCCCTGAAAGATCAGCCAATCCACCCACATCACGTGACAAACTCCTTTTGAAACTGAGGCAGGTTTCAAAAATAGTTTGTGAAATGAGCTGGAGGCTAGCTGCTTGAAGACCAAAACAAAAACCCAGACCTAGCACAAGATCCTTGAATATGCAGCCCCTTGGATCCCTTTGATTGGCATTCTGGAGCAATTTGTGGATTTTTCGAAGGACTATAGCACAGGATCCAAAATGCTAGGTGCACTGAAGGGACTGCATGTTATATAGGTCCGATTTATGTTGACGCAGTGAATCCTACTGAGTTGAATAAGGCTTACTCGCAGGAAAGAAGGCATAGGATTGCAGCCTTAAAGTTCAAACGACGACGAATAACTTATAGCACCTGATTAAATTCCTGTTAGTTCTCAACTGAAACCTCTCTTCTGGATTTTATATATCACCTTATTTTTATTTATTTTTTGCTGTAGGCTGCTTCTTCAACTAAAGCTTTTGACCTCAAATCCAGCCACAGCAACCCAATTGTTATTAACATTTTACTTTAGCTTGGCAAAGTGCATTTCGTTGATACAGTTAATGACATTACATGGACACTGTTTCTTACAGTCAGCCCTGCGCCACATTCAGCAGAGGAAGAGGAAAGCATCCAAGCTGAGGAGGAAGGTAACTCAACAAAATATTTTAAATATATTATTTTATTGAGGGGAAATTGAGGGCACATTTGTTTACATTTGGACAGGTAAAGATATTTTTACGTTTAAAGCAGCGATGGTTTTGAGAATGCTTCTAATTATTGGAGACCCTGCTTTTCAGTCATTTATATAGGTTTTTATGTGGTAGCTGCATATTTTTGTTTTTAACTGTTGTTATACTCTGTCCTGAGCTCAATTTAAAGGAGGAGCAGTATAAAAATACAATTATAAAAAAAAAAATAGAAAAGCATTCCCATCCCCTTCACTTATTATGCAGGATAAAAATATATAAGATACCAGCTATGTACTCTGGTTTTAAGGAGATGGTGATGTCATATTATTGAACTTTATGCACCTCAGAAGATGATAGAAATAATAATAATAATAATAATAATAATAATAATAATAATAATAATAATAATTTTATATCTGGCAGGGTCTCCCCAGCCACTCTGGGCGGCTTCCAACAGGAGATTAAAAACACAATCTAACATCAAACATTAAAAAACTTCCTAAAACAGGGCTGCCTTCAGATGTCTTCTAAACATCAGATAGTTGTTTATTCCTTTGACATATGATGGGAGGGCATTCCACAGGGCGGAAGAAAAACAGTTTTATGATAAATACATGAATAATGGGGCAGTTAGTGACTGCTTCCTCACCCCTGCAATAACTGACAAATTTTGATGTTTCTGTAGACTATTGCAAATTTGCAAGTCAATATGCAGAAAATGCAACTTTTTTTTTAAAGTGTACTGACTGACTACCTTTCCAGATGAGCTCAGAGAGTATTTTTATATCCATTAGCACAGAGGAGGGAGGGAGAAATATGTAAAATCAGTAAACATTTGCTTTATTTAAGAATGGGCGACTTCTTGAGCACCATAATTTTTGCAGAGTGGCAATGCATTTTATAAAACTGGAATGCTTGTGGTGAAACTTGCACCGTAGCTGTCAGAAATGCACAGTGAGCAGAATGCCATTTGACTGCTGCCTGCAGAAGTGACTAGAAAACATAGATTTACCTTGCCTTTTATTTGCAGAATCATTGTCCAGCTCTCCAGATGATGGCCCAAGTTTAGATATCATGAGGTTTTTTTTGGGGGGGGGGGGATTTACATTTGGTTATCTTCAGAATCGTTCAATCTTTTGCTTGCCTTCTGAAATCTGCCATTGAGTTTTGAGAAATTTTTTTGTAAACGCAAATTAAGGACCTATTCTATGACCCACGGCCCCGTGACCCAGTTGCTCCCTATGTAATAAAAACCAGACGAGACAGCAAGATATAGATTTTGACTTGTTTTTGACAGGTTTTTGAGAAACTCGTGCTGGGTCTTAGTAATCACATTAGCCTGCATGTGTAGAAAAAAGACATGAAATGGAAGAGGCAGGTTGTGCTAGTTAATTCCAGGTTGAGTTGGGCAAATAAACAGGCTGTTTCCTGGTGAATGTGTCACTGCATCATACAGGCAGCTAAAGAATATAGCAGGTTTTTGTACCACCCGAAAAAAGTGGTATTTCATTATTGATAGTTAAGGCAGAGCAATTGTCACTGCCTGTGTTGCCCTACTCATCACCTAGGTGAATAGGTGACTAAAATAAATAATACCCTTAACAATAATTACAGTTTTGCTAACAGATAGACCATGGGTAGGCAAACTAAGGCCCGGGGGCCAGATCCAGCCCAGTTGCCTTCTAAATCTGGGAATCAGCATGTTCTTACATGAGTAGAATGTGTCCTTTTATTTAAAGTGCATCTCTGGGTTATTTGTGGGGCCTGCCTGGTGTTTTTACATGAATAGAATGTGTGCTTTTATTTAAAGCGCATCTCTGAGTTATTTGTGGGGCACAGGAATTTGTTCATCTCCAAAAAATATAGTCCGGCCCCCCACAAGGTCTGAGGGACAGTGGACCGGCCCCCTGCTGAAAAAGTTTGCTGACCCCTGAGATAGATAGATGTAATGGGTCTGGGAAAACTTCAGAGAGGATGAATTCCAGCCCTGCCTGCTTCACAGAGATAAGAGGAAAATAGCACACACAGTAGCACTGCAGAGGCTGTGCCACTGCTTTTCTCATTGAAAAAGCTCTCAGGTCTGTTCTTTAACCCGGTTTCTTTTAGGACTTGGACTTTCACCCAGTAGCCAAGGAATTGCCTCTGAAAAAGGTGGCGAAACTCCTGCTGAAGGTAAATCTTAAACCGTGTGCTTGTGTTTAGGACTGAGCTAAAACAGCCTACTCAAACTATGCCCTTTTTCAGTTGTGAAGCTGGAGGGCAGGCAAAGAAACAAAATTTTCTAGGAAAGGGGAGTGAAATTCTTCAATGCTTTTCCCTCAGAATATTCTCTCCTTCAGAGAGGATGAGCTCCAGCTGTTATGTACTGAGTTGAAGAGGATCCAGAATGCAGCAGTCTGATTGGTCCTAGAACACTAGGGTCCAGAATGCAGCAGTCTGATTGGTCCTAGAACACTAGGGTCCAGAATGCAGCAGTCTGATTGGTCCTAGAACACTAGGGTCCAGAATGCAGCAGTCTGATTGGTCCACAGGAGCCACCCAATCCAGCTCCAGGTGGAAGTGAATCCTCAACCTGATTGGCCTACAGGAGAATCCCGGAATTAGCCAATCACGTGGGGCCCATTGTGTAAATAATGTATATAAGGCAGACATTCTGGGGGAACTTCCATTCCTCCTCACAACTATGAGCTGAATAAAGAGCATGAAATCCACTCTCGACTATTAGTATGTTTCACCAGCCCTGCTTGCTTCACAGAGACAAGAGGGAAATACAGTGGTGCCTCGCAAGACGAAAAGAATCCGTTCCGCGATTCTCTTCGTCTAGCGGTTTTTTCGTCTTGCGAAGCAAGCCCATTGACGGCTTAGCGGATTAGCGCTATTAGCGGCTTAGCGGATAAGCAGATAAGCGGTTTAGCGGCTTAGAAAAAGGGGGGGGGAAGGAAAAAAAGTCGGAAAAACTCGCAAGACATTTTCGTCTTGCGAAGCAAGCCCATAGGAAATTCGTTTTGCGAAGCACCTCCAAAACGGAAAACCCTTTCGTCTAGCAGGTTTTTCGTCTTGCGAGGCATTCGTCTTGCGGGGCACCACTGTAGCGCACACGGTAGCACTGATGGCTGTTTCTGTGCCACTGCTATCCTCATTGCAAAAGCTCACAGGTCTGTTCTTTAATCTGGTTTCTTTTAGGACTTGGACCATCACCCAGTGGCCAAGGAATCATCTCAGAAATCACCGAAGAAACTTCTGAAGGTAAATCTTAAACTGCAAGTATGTGCGTGTGTGTTTAGGACTGAGCTAAAATAGCCTTCCCAAACTTCGCCATTTGTCAGTGGTGAAACTGAAGGAAAGAGAAGAGTCATCAAATTTTCTCGGAGAGGGAGGTGAAATTCTTCAACGCTTTTACCTCTGACAGTTCTCTCCATTTAAATTTTGACTCGGTGGGCTAAGAGAGAAAGGCCTCTACCTTCAATGACGCTGTAATAATTTTCAACAAGATCAAAACTGGATCCATAGTTTCATCCAGAATTCACAAGTGGCAAAATTGGAGAGACCATTTTGCCATATTTATCCCGTGGGAGGACTGCAATTCTCCAATAGTTTGGGAAGAGATTGGGTAAGGGAAGTTTTCCAAAACTGGCTAAGAAAAGCTATTTTCTGGATACTTCTAGCCCAACCCTAATTTCTTCTCCTCCGAAGTTTTTTAAAAAATCTCACAACAACAACAACCCAAATCTGTCCAGGCATACTTCAAGCCAGGGCAGAAAATGGGCAGATGAAAAGAAGCAACTTTCCCTTTACCATGAATTGTTTTTTGTCTGAAAATCACTCCCCTCAAGGTGCTTCTACCTCTGATTCCTCAAGTCACTATTTGATTTGCAGTTATCAAATGACAAGCATGTGTGTGTAAACTAGAGAAGAGAGAGAGAATTTTACTCAGGGAATTTGAAGCTGAAAAGCTGGCAACCTTAGTCTCTTGCGTGTCCTTGCTTAATTACCAGCAATGCTATTCCCAAAGCCTTTCTTTTTTTAAAAAAATAATAATTTAATTTTATATACCACTGAATGTAAAAATAGGCTTTCAATTACAAAGATAAAAACCAATTACAGTGGTACCTTGCAAGACGAATGCCTCGTAAGACGAAAAACTCGCAAAACAAAAGAGTTTTTCGTTTTTTGAGTTGCTTCGCAAGACGGATTTCCCTATGGGCTTGCTTCGCAAGACGGAACCGTCTTGCAAGTTTGTTTCCTTTGTCTTGCAAGTTTGTTTCCTTTTTCTTAAAACCGTGCATTCACTTCATAGCACACGGTGTGGTAGCCTTTTTTGAGGTTTTTGAAGACTTTGGTGATTTTTGAAGCTATTCCAAAGTCCGTGCTTCGCAAGACGAAAAAATCGCAAGACGAAAAAACTCGCGGAACAAATTAATTTCGTCTTGCGAGGCACCACTGTACACAAACATTAGAATATAAGCATCCACAATTAAGACACACAATTAAAGATTGTTAGCTGCAAGTCTGTTTTGTGCCATTGGCTGCTATCTTTTCCTAGCAGCACCAGTTTTGGAATTCAGGTTGGGCTGTTTTGCAAGACAGCATCAGGGCAACTTTTAGAAGTCAGAACTGAAGCACTAGTATGTTCACGCAAGCCTTTGTGTGTGCACTTCCTTCTCCCTAAAGAGTTTCTGGATCCTGCCCATTCGCCACGGTTGTGTGTAGGCATGGGGTTGCGGCAGAGAGAAAAGATGGTGACTTAAAGCCTTTCGATTATAGTGTAGTCAATCTGGGATTTGTATTCATGTTTCCTGCATCCCAAGCACAACACCCTCTCCATCAAAGCAGACTGACATTTTCTCCCTTTTCATTCTGAAGCACTTCGTTCTGAATAGCCTCTCTTTTTTTTAAGAGCAGATACAAACAGCTTTCCTTTTTTTAAAAAAAAAATGCTTTATTGGTTTTAAAACTGTAGAACAGAAATGATCAATAAAGGTTAAAGACAAATTAAAAATAATCATTCATTCCTTAATTGATACTTGATTTGTACATCAATTTGTAATTACATTTAACATGACCTCTGATCTTCCCATTATGTTCCTTAATTGGATTCCTTGAATACGCACTTAACTTTATTTTCTCCATGTTGTTTAACTTATTTTACATTTTATAAAGTTATCCTATTTACACACAGAAACTCAATTGAAACCTGTCAACAGATTAATATTTTGACAATGTTCTTTTACATAAACTCTGTATATGACCCACTCTCTGGTAAATTTTTCATCTCTAATGTCTCGTTTCCTTGCTGATAGCCTTGCTAGTTCAGCGTATTCTCTTTAATTTATTTTGCCAGTCTGATTGGAATGGGATAGCCTCTCCCTTCCAACCTTTTGTGATTAAAATTCTGGCAGCAACTCTAGCATACATAAAGACTCTCCTGAACTTTTTTGGAATTTCGTTACCCATAATTCCTAGCAAGAAGGCTTCAGATTTTTAGGGAAAGAACATTTAAACATTTTCTTAAGTTCGTTGTAAATCATTTCCCAAAACTGTCTGATCTTTTTACAGTTCCACCACATGTGGATCCATGTACCTTCAGCATCTCTGCATTTCCAGCAAATGTTTGTCCTAGATCTAAACATTTTCGCCAATTTAACAGGTGTTAAATGCCACCTGTAAGGCATTTTCATACAGTTTTCCTTTAGATCGTAGCATGCCTTCCCTCCAGAGTCTCTCCCAAGATTCCATGTGGATGTTGTAACCATGGTTCCTGGCCCATTGCACCATTACGGATTTGACTTCTTCCTCCTTGACCTCCTAGTCAAGGAGTAACCTATACATTTTAGAGAGTGGTTGGTATTAATTTTGAATCTCATCTTTGAGTCTTGAAGGTTCTGTGGAGAAACTGGTTTATTTGTCTTTTTGGAAGGTCTCGTTCAATTGAAAATATTGCATCCAATCTATCAAATGGTGCCTTTCCCCCAAAAATTTTTAAGGTTTTAACTTATCGTCTTTTTCTTCCAGCAGATCTTTCTAGGTTTCGCAGATACGATTCACTTTCTTCTTTTTAACCAAAAATGCTTCCGTCGGGGACAACCACCACGGCGTTTTAGGTTCTAATAAAGTCTCATATTTAGACCACACTTTGTGTAATGATCTCTTGATTACGTGGTTTAGGAAGCCTTTATGTACCTTGGCCTTCTCATAAGCTAGATAAGCATGCCAACCATATCTATTGTTGAACCCTTCCAGGTCTAGCAGGTCAGTATTATTCAGTGTCTTCCATTCTTGTATCCAGGAAAGGCATTCTGATGAGCATCAATGGTACAGCCCAAATGGCGATCCTCCATGCTTTTCTTAAGCGAGGTTGAGGGCCATAGTCCCTGGTGGGACATCTCTTTTGCATGAAGAAGGCTGCAGGTTCACTCCCTCACATCTTTAGTTAGGTCTGGGAGAGAGTTTGGAGTCCATCAGTGCAGAAGATGCTGAACTAGATGGACAAATTGTCTGACTCCGTATAAAGCCCCTTTCTGTGTTCCTAGCTTCTTGTGAAAAGAAGGTCAAAATATGCTAACAGATTATAAAAGAAGAATGTTTGAAATGTGTGAAATGTAAAACTAACAATTCTTTCAGAGGCTGAAGGTTCCCCTAGTGAGGCAAAGAATCCTGAAGAAGAAAACATCGAAGAACCCACAGGCGAAAATGCAGAAGATCCTGTAGATGGTAGGCCCAAGCTGCTTAAAAATAAATAAAAAATTTACCCCTTCAGATGATAAAACAGCAGTATCGTTTTAGCCAAGCACACAGGGGTAAGCTCCAACTATTTGTAAACCTTATATTTGAATTGTGAAACCAGGTATTTCTTCCAGTTGGGACTCTTTAACTCAAAAAAAGGTAATGTAAAAAATTGTTCTATTTGTTGTTAGTAGGCTTCATTTTTAAAACTGTTGTGGTATTTGTTAATGCATGGCATCTTCTCAAATCTGCTTTACTTTCTGGCTTCTATCAACAACAGCAGAATTGCTTTCACAGTACAGTCATACCTCAGGTTGAGCGTTTTCGGGTTGCGCTCCGCGGCGATCCGGAAGTAACGGAACGCGTTACACGTGTGCAGAAGTAGCGCCTCATGTTGCGGACTTTTCGGGGTTCATATGGACCCCTGGAACGAATTAAGTTCGTATCCAAAGGGTCCACTGTAATGAGCTCTTTCAACTTTCGCAGTTTGAGCCCCTGCCTCGGCTTCCTTCTTCCCTCAATACCAGAGCCACCCCTTCATTTTTAACAATAGAGACCTTTCTTTTCTGAGTTTGGAGCCCTCTTGAGCCCCTTCCCAACTTTCTCTAACAACCAAGTTTGCCATAAGCACACCAATATTGGCTCTGGTGAGCACACAAAGTGTGCAAAGAAGACTTGCCTCTCCAGATGCTTGAGAATACGTGGTGGGAAGCTATGATGAGCTGCAGCTCCCAGGCACATGCCACCTCTGTATTTGGAGATAAAAGTCTCCTTTGCACACTTCCCTCACTGCATACAGTACAGAAATCACAGCGTATTATTACATAAGTAGCCTTTTGTCTATGGCTACATGAGTGCCCCGAGTACTGATACATTGGTGGCCTTTGAGAAATGTGACTGTGGGTTTTCCATTTCTCTTAACTATCGCAGTGATTAAAATGTCTTTTTTTTTTAAAAAAAAAAGATTTCATCCTATAGCAAATACGGCGATCCATATAAAAACCGTAAACATATTGGATAACCACTTAATTAGGCAGTCTCCATGACTGTCCTATTTGGAAAAGCAAAAACAGAAGGAAACTAAAATGCTTCCTTCTATTTGTTTATTTTTATTCTGCAGCTCCTGATTTGTCTTAAGCAGATGCCAACTTGAACAATCGAGAATTAAGTTCAGAATTCACTGCTGCTTAATTCAGCTGCCTCAGAGAAAATCCCTGGATGCAGTAGCTTCTGTTGCTCAACAGGAAAATGTTAATTCTTCTTTCTGAATGTAATGAATTAAGTAACTGTGTAAAAACTTAAGCGTGTTTGTCTTCCGTGTGCATACTAAACAAACATGGCCCATTTTTGTTGGAGTATTTGGATCAAACCAGTTTAGCTCCATTTAAATGCAGCAATATCATCTCGAAGATCATTTTGTGGGCTGAAAAAAATGCATTAGGAATTCAGAACACTTATATTAAAATTTGTAGAGGAGGATGTTCAAATCCATAGCAAAATTTGGAGGATAGACTCTTCTCCCCTCTTACTACACTTGATGGAGGAGCAAGATGAACCCTTTGGAGCAGCCCGAAATCTGTTTTGCACGCTCAACCATCTAATCGACTCAAGGCTTCCCAGCACTCTCTACATTCCAGCTTTAAAGACTGCTGATTCTGGGGCTTTTCCTTCACAGCCAGCTTTCCTCCCTTACCCCCTTGTTGTGTTTTTCTCAACAACCAGCCTCAAGAAAATGTAGCTCTGGAGAACTGAAAAAACTTGCTTGCCGCTTTGCGACATTTTAGTGCGTTCTAATAAAGATGAAACCTTAATAAGGCTTTGAGATTTATTTCCATTGGAACAACCCAGGTACGCTGCTGTTTTTGAAATAAGGAAGTGTTTTGGTTATGTTATAAGCAAAAGAAAGTGCAGATCGCCAGGTAAGTCTTTCTGGAATGGCGCTTTCTTGGGGGATCATTTGAGTGGGGTGGGGTGGGCATCCAAGAAGGTGCAAAAACGCTGAACTTGGCTGTATAGGTTCCACATAAACTAAAGCACAGGGGGGTTGTGAGAATGAAAAGTGCAGCGGGCAAGCACTGAAAACAACTATGATTTGGGGTTCTGCATACCGTATTTTTTGCTCCATAAGATGCACTTTTTTCCTCTTAAAATCTAAGGGGAAATGTCTGTGCATCCTATGGAGCGAATGTGTGGTCCCTGGGGCTGGGGGGGGCACCTGGGCTACCCCCGCCAGCCCCGACCTGCTCTTTGGGGCTGGGGGTGGGGGAAAGCCCGGCTTCCCCCACCGCCAGCCCCACAAGCTTAGGGAGCAGTGGGAAGGCTGCACACAGCCTTTCCGCTGCTCCCCGACCTGCTTTTTGGGGCTGGGGGTGGGGAAAACCTGGGCTTCCCCCGACAAGCTCCCGAGCAGCTCTGGGGTAGCCCTTGAAGCCTCCGCAGGGCAGCGGGGAGCCTTCATCCCGCTGCCCTGGGGAGGCTTCGCGCGGCTATCCCTGGCTTTTGCGGGAGGTGGGGGAAGGGACAGAGCAAGGCTCTCTCACTTCCCCCACCTCCCGCAAAAGCTCCCAAGAGCCGCATATTTTTTTTCTTGAATTCTCCCCCAAAAAAGCCTTATGGTCAGGTGCACCTTATGGAGCGAAAAATACGGTACCTCAAGGTTTCTCCAAGCATCCTAATGTTTTTCAGTAGCCCTGTCTTGGCTTTAGCCCTGTCAGTAGTCAACCACTTCATCACTAGAGGGAATTAGAAGATGAGATGGTTAACTTCAAGGGCTGCTACAATCAGGATTTTGTGCTTCTACAAGAGCAACATAATTACTGTAATAAAGAAATCTTTTGTATTGGTCTTTTGGCTTGGTCTTCCAAAAGCATACACAGAAATAGCTAAAGCCAGCGTGGGTCTATGACGCTTGTACCTATATTTAATATTCATCAAAAAAATCAATATGATGAAATTCCTAAAACTGATTATGGTGGATCAGATTCCAAAAGCACCAATTTTTGTAAGTTCCTTCCTAAGGAAACCTAATTGTTCCGGAGCTTGATTCATTACACTGAGACTTTTGAGGCCACTCATCTTGAGAGTTGCAAAAGTACATTTTATGTCCTTAAAATAATCTCTTGGGCTTTTAAGAAATTCTTTATTGCTTTAGGGGGAGTTTGTGAATTTGACGCAAGGACGGTAGCTCACTGCCCTTTCATGTTTTTCTTCCTGTGTTACTGATAATGGCTCCTCTGCTTCTCGGTTTCTATAGCAGCATCATGTTTCTCAGCTACCCGGAGATGCTCAAGTCTCACTTTCCAGAAAGACACAGAGAGAGGGCAGACCTGTGTGTAATGGCCTTCGGAGACACAGTTCAAAGACGCTGCCCGTTTTCAATTATTCAGAATCTCTATTATTAATTGAGTGCACTTGGTGTTTTGTTGCCGTGACGGGAGAACAGTTGTGAGGAAACTGGGCATTTTCGCTGTAAAAGTAGTGAAAACTCCCAATTATTTCAAGGGCTTGCACTTATCCCCAACCCTGGGGTGTCAGTTTATAATGGGGGGCAGACTGTTTTGTCTTCCTTGAACCCCCTGCAGGCCTTTTGTAGATGACGACCACAGAGGTAAGGTCTTCCCTTAAGGAGAACTCGTGTATGCGGTGGCAGCAGAGTGAAAGAAAGGATGACGGAGGTGATATTTTTTATTACTGTACTTTACCTTCACTGATCCCTCACCTTTGCACCTGAGGGTCCTGAAACCTGTGTAGTGATAAAGACCTGGGGAAAAGATGGGTTGTATGTGTGTAAAAGGCCCAGGAAATAATACTAAAGAGCCTCAGTTGAAACTTAAGTTCCTTGTGTGTTGTTGCAAGCCATACCTTACTGAAACGTCAGATATAGCTCTTTTTACACAAACAAATGGCACTGCTGTATTTTTCCTTATCACACAGTGAATTGTGAGTCATTCAGAACTGTGGATGAGAAGGCTGGCATTGCTTTGCCTATATAGTTTATTTTGACTGCCTTTTCTTTAATCAGTGTTGACGTTTTAAAGGTCCCATCGGCAAGCATTTTGAACACGTTTCAGTTCACTAGTATGACTGGCTGTATAGTTCCACGCATTTCTTCAATTCTGGGCTCTATAAGACTCACTTTTTCCCTCCTAAAAAGTAAGAGGAAATGTTTGTGTGTCTGATGAAGCAAATGCAGGCTGCGCAGCTATCCCAGAAGCCAGAACAGCAAGAGGGATTGCTGCTTTCACTGCACAGCGATCCCTTTTGCTGTTCTGGCTTCTGAGATTCAGAATATTTTTTTTTCTTGTTTTCCTCCTCCAAAAACTAGGTGCGTCTTGTGGTCTGGTGCGTCTTATAGAGCAAAAAATACGGTAAATTATTAAATTTGTTATGGAGACATTATATCTTAGTATTATTATTGGACCTATCATAAGTAAGAGGTATTACTGATCATTACTTAACACTGTGCTGGTTCTCGCTTTTGCTGTTTGGCCTTCCAGGACACGAGTTTGAGATCTAGTTCCAGCTAGGCTGATCACTCTGTCCCCTTGCTTGTGTTGTGCTGCTTGTGTATTTTCTTGCGGCTGCTTGAAAGCTGCAACTTTCTATCATAGTTCATTTACTTACAGGGACACCGCAGTTGTTTTCCTGTCTCCAAGTTGAATAAGATGGATCTGGACCAACAAGGTAAATATTAAAAGGTTCCTTGTGCGCCTCAACAAGTTCTCAGTTAACTCATGTGTTGGCCTCCTGTTACAAATGGAATTGGATCTTTGTCTGAACGTTTGGTTTGCTTTTAAAGCAGAGGGACTCTTATGCTAATTCGGGCAATGGTCCCACCTGGAAAAAGTGCCCTCATGCACACACACACACACACACACACCCTCCTGCCTTTGGGATATGTATTTCCTGTGGCACACGTCCAAGCTATAATCTGTACACAATCATGCACTCACTTTGTTTCTCTGGTGGAATCCAGACACATAGAAAAAAACGCTGTGAAAATGCCTTTTCAAAAAACGTTATGAAAAATATATTGAATTTGCCATAAGCTCACCATTGCCATCTAGTGACACATTTGAATAATGCATTAAAAGGTACTTAAAATGTTGCATTTGCAGCTGTATAGCTGAGTCCTCTGTCTCTGTTTCGGTCTGCCTGTCTCTTTCTCTGTTACACACAAACACACACACACATGTACATGCTCTTACTTGAGAGGCTGCTCCCTGGGCTTCAATCCAGCATGGATGCAGTATCAGGGCTAGCAGCT
The DNA here is from genome assembly GCF_951804945.1 of Podarcis cretensis. Classification (NCBI taxonomy): domain Eukaryota; kingdom Metazoa; phylum Chordata; class Lepidosauria; order Squamata; family Lacertidae; genus Podarcis; species Podarcis cretensis. The sequence goes on along the minus strand of NC_137170.1, from coordinate 133,519,879 downwards.
GCTGGATAAACTGGGCAAAGAACATCTGGAGAAAGAAGTGGGGAGGGAGAGAGACAGGGCTATTGACAGGGAGGCCTCAGAGTTCCTGATAACTGAGGAAGAAGGCAAGAGTTGGGCCAGAGGGGGTTGGAGTGGTGAGCCAAGCGAGCCAAAGTCCAACAGAGAGTTGGGGCTGGCAGATTTGAGGGTGAAGTGTGAAGCTTCTGCCCAACTGGGGCCCCAACAAATACCAACTGATGGGTATTCACTGGGGAAAGAGCACGTGGTGCAACACGCTGCCCCAAATAAGTAAATAAAGGCAGTAAACTGGGTAGTCCTGTGGTTGTAGCTATTCGGGTGCAGCCTTGTACGCCTCATTCCGGCAACTCCTGCAGCCAAGCTGGTGCCCAAAGTATTGCTCTGCTTTCCTTTGGACCACATCAGTGAGTTTTGTCACCTGGGCAGCACAAAACCTCCATACACACTGCTCAGGTGTTCACCCCAGGGAGGTCGCTTCGGTACTACTAATGCAGCGGTTTGACTTCATCCCCAGAGGCGCACTCCGTTGTCTCCTGAGACAGACAGATGCCAACAATGTCCCAATGAAAAGCTTAGAATCCTTTCATGTCCCTGACTGTTCCTTCCTTCAAACAGTTCACTCCCCTCCCCCTTCTTGTTTCAAAACTGTCTACAGTGGTACCTCGGGTTACAGACACTTCAGGTTACAGACGCTTCAGATTACAGACTCCGCTAACCCAGAAATAGTACCTCGGGTTAAGAACTTTGCTTCAGGATGAGAACAGAAATTGCACAGCGGCGGCAGCAGGAGGTCTCATTAGCTAAAGTGGTCTTCAGGTTAAGAACAGTTTCAGGTTAAGAACAGACCTCCACAACGAATTAAGTTCTTAACCTGAGATACCACTGTATTCATAGAGTTAGGGTAACAACAATGATGAAAGTACATAAGAAAAAGGAAGGAACATAATAAACAGAAAGTGAACACCATTTCAGGTCAACATCAGTACCTACGCAGGAATGCACATGAGGGAGGAAAAGAGTCCTAATAATAGCATGAGGTATAAAATAGGTCAACAAACATCTTCAGGCTAGCGAGTCTCTCAAGAAGAAGCCATGACTGAGAGCTCAGAGGTCATATACCTTCTACAGAGAAGTTAATGAACGCAATAAAGGGGAACCATGTATTTCCAAATGTATCAGGTTGAGCCTGCCTCTTTGATTACCTGATGTTCTGCATTCTCTTCACAGAGGCTCTGAATACCATTGAGAATTCTGTCTACAGAACAGCCTTGAAGCTCCGTGCTGTGCAAAGCCTATGCCAACGTAAGTGTAATAGTCTGGCCTCCTGTGCAACTCGTAGGAGCTGAGTTGGATGCAGTGTTGAACCTGCAATGCATGGCTCTTAAGGGTCTCCAGGGTTCAGCATATTATGTTTTCATCTGGATAGACAGGTGGGAAGGACACCTAAAGAAATGAAACACCATTGAAGCTCCCAACCGGAGATAAGAAACTTTCACTTCAGTTTTGGATTAACCACAGTTTCGCATGTTGTCCAAATCGTAAACTGTGGATAATCTTAACTATTGTTTGATAATCAAACCAGCTTTAATCCAGTTAGCTTGTTTCAAGCAAACCACAGTTAAGATTAATCACAGTTTGTCCAAATTCAGTTGACATGACCAGCTGTAATTAATGGAAAAAAGGAGGACGAAAGCTTCCAGACTCCTCCTCACAGCTGTGCCAGAAGAGGACCAGAAATGCAAAAGCCTACACTCATTCCTGCCGTTGTGAAAACCATGGTTTATTGTGATGTCTGAACACAGTCACTAAGAGTTACAAAATCTGAGTTAACTTGGAGGAGGTCTTGGAGGAGGCAGCGTGAGAAGCTGGAATAATGAATGACAATTTCTTCGTTCTGAGCTGGTGTGACTTCGGAATTTGTTGCTTTATTTTTCAGTCAAGTTGACTGACGTCTCTTCGATTCAGCAAATCCTGCCAAACCACAAATGCCGGGCGGAGAAGCAGAAGCCTCTCTCCGTGGAGCAACTCATGCGACTGCTAAAGGAGCTGTTTAAGAGAACCAGATTAGAGAAGCCAGGCCAGGTGGACCCAAAGGCAGCTGAATTAACTCTGAGCCTCCTGACCTCTGCGTATGACAGGTGACAACACAGAGGAACCCAGTGTCTCATGGCAGATTTATGGCAGCTTCACATTTTGATGCAAAAATGCCTGGTTCATTTGTTTTTTTTAAATCCATGGTTCTAGATATAAATATATATGGCAGTTCCAAACTAGGGCCAATTTTCAGATCGACAGGTGCAGTAAATATCCCTTAGAAGTGATTTGGCATGGCATGTATTAGTTTGTTTTCAGGTTGCAGGTTATGGTATCATGGCCTCAGTAATGGGCTCTAGACCCGTGGTTCCCAGTGTGGGGCACCCCCACACACAGGGGGGCAATTTGATTTTTAAGGGGGGCAATTTGAGAATGAGTTAGACCAAGTTAATGGCCTTAATGAGACGTGGGTGGCGCTGTGGGTTAAACCACAGAGCCTAGGGCTTGCCGATCAGAAGGTCGGCGGTTCGAATCCCCGCGATGGGGTGAGCTCCCGTTGCTCGGACCCTGCTCCTGCCAACCTAGCAGTTTGAAAGCACGTCAAAGTGCAAGTAGATAAATAGGTACTGCTCCGGCGGGAAGGTAAATGGTGTTTCCGTGCGCTGCTCTGGTTCGCCAGAAGCGGCTTGGTCATGCTGGCCACATGACCCGGAAGCTGTACACCGGCTCCCTCGGCCACTAAAGCGAGATGAGCGCTGCAACCCCAGAGTTGTCCGCGACTGGACCTAATGGTTAGAGGTCCCTTTACTTTTAATGGCCTTTTAGCTTCCTCCACGAGAATGGGAGTTCACTTTTTGAATAATAAGAATTACAGGGGTACCTCAGGTTAAGAACTTAATTTGTTCCGGAGGTCCGTTTTTAACCTGAAGCATCACTTTAGCTAATGGGGCCTCCTGCTGCCACTGCACCACTGCCATGCAATTTCTGTTCTCATCCGGAAGCAAAGTTCTTAACCTGTTAGCGGGTTAGCGGAGTCTGTAACCTGAAGTGTCTGTAACCTGAAGTGTCTGTAACCCAAGGTACCACTGTATATGTCATGGGGGGGGGCATCAAGATTTTAGAGGTGCTTAGGTGGGGCATAACCAAAAAAAGGTTGGGAACCACTGCTCTAGACCTAAGGTGGGCAACCTGTGCCTAGCAGAGATTGGCAGAGGGGGGGACATTGCACACTTGGTTTCTTGATGCCAGGTAACACTATCACCTACTGAAAGGAGGAGGTACTGGTAGTTCAGTGTCATAAAGACACAGAAGTAGTAGCACTGGGGGGGGGGGGTGTCTGTGTTTCCTCAATTGTCGGTTTTTCTCCTGTTTGAATTTGTCTCGTTTTGTACATTGACTTACTGGACACCCACACCTCTTGTATTTTGTTGCAAATCATCTTGAGTACAGCTCATTGCGGAAAGGCAGCATACAAATAAATAAAACAAACTACATTTAGAGGCTGCAGATTCCTGGCGCTGGTGTAGAACCTTTCTCCTTTTTTTGGTCAGGAAAAGGGACTTCAAATTCCAAAGTTGGGAGATAGCTCATGTAGCAGCTGTTGATTTTCCTCTTGCTTCATGCCCCTTTTTCTTACATTGTAGGAATGGAGTGGGCTTTATCCAGCCCCGATCAGCTGCAGCTGCTCTAATTGCTCTCTCAGGGGATGGCCTGCTTACCAAATATAGAGGTAAGCAGTATTGCTCTTCTGTATTTATTCTCCGCAACAAGTTTGGCTCAGAGTGCTGACAAACATATACGCTTTTTTTGCACAGTAAGCAATCAAGTCTTGCTAAGCACAGACGAAAACGTGAAAAATGAACTGCCTGCCCAAAGAAAATAGCAGAAATAAATGCAATTTCTCTTTTCCTTTACACCTCTCAGTTTCCCTTTTTGCATCAGTAGAGGCAAGCAGTGCTGGATTTAGGGCACTGGAAGTGGTTGTCCCGCACTGGATGCTGAGACGAGGGATGCAAAATTGAGAAGATCCATAATTGAGAAGATCCATTGGGGTACCAAGTTTTGACCTTACTCAGGGAGCCATTATTACCCAAAATTATCGTTCCTGGAAGGGACGCGGGTAGTGCTGTGGGTTAAACCACAAAGCCTAGGACTTGCTGATCAGAAGGTCGGCAGTTTGAATCCCTGCAACGGGGTGAGCTCCTGTTGCTTGGTCCCTGCTCCTGCAGTTTGAAAGCATGTCAAAGTGCAAGTAGATAAACAGGTACCACTCCGGCGGGAAGGTAAATGGTGTTTCCGTGTGCTGCTCTGGTTTGCCAGAAGCAGCTTAGTCATGCTGGCCACATGACCCAGAAGCTATACGCCGGCTCCCTTGGGCAATAAAGCGAGATGAGTACCGCAACCCCAGAGTCGTTCACGACTGGACCTAATGGTCAGGCGTCCCTTTACAGAGGCAAGCAGTGCTGGATTTAGGGTGCTAGAAGTGTTTCCCCCGCATGGGATGCTGAGCTGAGGGGGTGCAAAATTGAGAAGATCCATAATTGAGATGTTTTGGACTCTCTCAGGGTGCCATTATTACCCAAAAATACCATTCCTGGAGGCAAGGGCTTAGTAAGGAAATGGCAGAGAGACAAAATCTGCAGTGCAGAACACAGTGAAGTGTGGTAAGCGAAGTGAAACAGACAGGCTTAAATACATTCAGCTCCATGTTGGATTGTAAGTAATTGTGTAATCATGCCATGTCACTGCACCAGGGTGTTATAGTGGTTAGAGCAGGGATCCCCAAACTCGTCCCTCCAGATGTTTTGGGACTACAATTCCCATCATCCCTAGCTAACAGGACCAGTGGTCAGGGATGATGGGAACTGTAGTCCCAAAGCATCTGGAAGGCTGAGTTTGGGGATGCCTGGGTTAGAGTGTTGGGTTAGGACTGAGGTGACCCAGGTTCACGATTGTGTCTCATGCATTTGGCTCCAAATACCTGACCTGAAGAACGCAGGCCAGGAAATAACCCTCCAGGAATTCTGACTGGTGTTCTCTGGTGCTGGCAGCTCTCTTTCAGCTTTATGCAACCTGTGCAGGAAGGAGCGCCAGCCGGACTCATATTTCTCGAAACGGTGTTAGGAATCTGCTAACAGACTTACTCCAGGTAATTCAGCTACTGTGCAACGTGGAAATGGAGAGGTGGTGAATCTCCTGAAGCAGACCGGTGAGAAAAACTACATGGCCCTAACATGGATATCGGATGGACGGATATTCCCGAGCATCCTTGTTCGTTCACTTCAGAGTCTCCTAGAATACTGAGAGATAGGAAAAATGAGGTGTGCAGATCAGAGAGGGTGAGATAATAAGGAGGAATGAATCAGCTAGTTAAGAAAGGACAAACATCAGATTCCAAGGATGCTTGGATAAGAGGGAGGCACTGTCACCATGGGTTCCTTTGGTGCCAGAACTCCTGAAGAGGAAGGGCTCTTAAAGGCTCGTTTTGAAGCTAAATCCCAGTCTAATGTGCCCTCTCAATTCTTAGCCTCATGACGGGCAGCCAGAGCCCTAGGTCATGACAACGCACTGACATGCACAGAGTTAAAGTTTCAGGTGTGACACCTTAAATAAAACCCATCATCTTTTGTCAGGGCAGAAATGCCCTTTTCACTTCCCTTTATTTTTATATAGCCTCTTCTCATTCTGTTTGATGGCGGTGGTCTTTTGCTGAGGGTTTATGGTGACAATGCGTTTTGCAGATTCTGGCGGTCGTGGGAGAATGCCGTAACCTGTCTAACGTGGAAATTGCAGTGAAGAGTTGTTTCAGTGGGGTAAGTTAAAATACAGTATCAAATGTAGCTTGGGTCATATATAACCATCTTCACTGGCAGAAAATGCACTTCTGAGTTTTATTACTTAATTGCACAGTCCCTTCATTCTTCTGTCACAAAACAGAGTGATTTCCTGAACTGTAAGAGACCAGATCCAATTAAGCTCGCATCTTAAGGACCTTGAAGACCGCTATCACCGTCACAAAAGACATGCTGCCCTTTTTGAGCAATGGCCTCAGTAGAGGCTTCACTGGTACCCTGGATACAGGGCTGGCACAATACATTTTGGTACCTGAGGCGAACCACAAAATGGCACCTCCCTCCCCATCAGGGAAGGAGGGCCATAGCTGTCAACGTTTCCCTTTTTTAAAGGGAAATTACCTTATTCCGAATAGGATTCCTCACAAGAAAAGGGAAAAGTTGACAGCTATGAGGAGGGCTGAGTGAAGATCTTCATGAGGAACAAGGGGGAAATAAAGATCTAGAATCATAGAATCATAGAGTTGGAAGAGACCACAAGGGCCATCGAGTCCAACCCCCTGCCAAGCAGGCAACACCATCAGAGCACTCCTGACATATGGTTGTCAAGCCTCTGCTTAAAGACCTCCAAAGAAGGAGACTCCACCACACTCCTTGGCAGCAAATTCCACTGTCGAACAGCTCTTACTGTCAGGAAGTTCTTCCTAATGTTTAGGTGGAATCTTCTTTCTTGTAGTTTGGATCCATTGCTCCGTGTCCGCTTCTCTGGAGCAGCAGAAAACAACCTTTCTCCCTCCTCTATGTGACATCCTTTTATATATTTGAACATGGTTATCATATCACCCCTTAACCTCCTCTTCTCCAGGCTAAACATGCCCAGCTCCCTTAGCCGTTCCTACATTAGGATCTGCTGCCTCTGTGAATCCTGACGCCTGAGGCGGTCACCTCACCTTGCCCCATGGGTGGGTCAGCCCTGCCTGGATTGTTCCATGCAAGACTCAGGCTGGAGGCTCCATAAGAGCAGAACTGAGTTGTTGGTTCAGCAGGAGAGCTGCAACTCTTTCTCAGTTGCTTTCTCCACCCTCAGTGAGAGCAGCCTCTCCATTTCAAGGACGCCAGCCTGTTTTAGCAGCCATTGGCACCTGAGGTGAATCACAAAACTGGTGCCCCCTCCTGGCCAGGAAGATGCGGTGAGCGAAGATCTACATCAGAAATGAGGGGGTGGGGTAAAGATCTGCACTGGAATCCGCTGCTGTGGATCCTACCGCCTGAGGCAGTTGCCTTACTTTGCCTCATGGGGTGGGCCAGCCCTGGCCATGATAGAGATTAGCTCCAAAACCAGAGAGCTGTATTCAACTGAGTCATAGAGTAAACCCATTGACATCAGTGAGAGGACTAACCTAAGAGCATTGCGACGGGGTGAGCTCCCGTTGCTCGGTCCCTGCTCCTGCCAACCTAGCAGTTCAAAAGCAGGTCAAAATGCAAGTAGATAAATAGGTACTGCTCTGGCGGGAAGGTAAACAGCGTCTCCATGCGCTGCTCTGGTTCGGCAGAAGCGGCTTAGTCATGCTGGCCACATGACCCGGAAGCTGTACGCCAGCTCCCTCGGGCAATAAAGCGAGATGAGTGCCGCATGGACCTAATAGTCAGGGGTCCCTTTACCTTTAAGTATGTCTTATTTGGATTCTTTTGCAATTATAGATGCGATTTCAACACAGACTCGTAGAAAACCTGTGGGTTAGTTTTTAGAGTGATCTTTTCCAGCGAAAAGCCAGACTTTGTGCTACATGTTGTGCCTGAGACAAAGTTCTTGTTTGAGCTAAGGACTAGTGTTCTCCTTCAGGTTCTGGGTTCTGCAGTTGATGAAGAGAGGTTCTTATCTTGGCTCCAGTCTGAACCTGCCATCCTTCTCTGGCTCCCCACCTGCTACAGATTGTCAGCAACAGAAATGGTCAAACACCAGGTCAAATGTAACATCTGCAAGAGCTTTCCCATCACTGGACTAAGGTGTGTTAATTGCACAAAAAATCTAGTTTTGAGGGGTGGCTGAATCTAGGTGTAATGGTTCTAGGGGGTTGCTCGTGCGTAAGTCGTCGCCACACCTGGCTGAGTCACCTGGGTGAACCCTTTCTGTCCGGACAGCCACCCATCCGTGGCTGTCTCAGTCGCTGGCAGAATCCATCAGTGGGCGTTTCTTGAACTTCTTCCAGCAAAGAAGTTCTTTGACGCCAAGTCTCCGCCTACTCTCCCTGCGCGGAAGTCTTCTGCGCAGGGAGGGTGTGGGCAGTGGAGGACCCGTGCTCTCCCCGCTGGTCTCCGGCGAGGAGTCATGGAGCCTCCTCACCAATTCCCCCATCTGCCCCCCTTCTCCACTGGTGCTACGCTGATTTCCTTCCCCCGCAGATGGGCTGCCTCTCTCCCTCCTGGGACGCTCTCCGGCATCCCTCTGGAGCCCTCCCTCCTCCTCTGGCTCCAATGGCAGTTCCCTGACACTAGGTATAGGAAATTCTCATTTGGTGTTTATTGTTTCATTTACTCATGAATATTCCTCTCAAGTGAATTGAGCCGTTTCTGTGAATCTCCCACTAGGGATGGGAGGATAAGTCAGTTTCTCATTTTATTTCTCATTTTTTCCCAATCTTAAATTCAGTTCCCCACATTTCTGCAGCAATTTGCAGATTTTTTTTAATCCCTCCTGAAAACTATTCAACATTTTAGTGTAGATTTTTCCTAACAAACATATTTCTGTATATAGTGTTAACAAATGTGCACATATCCCCCAAGCAGTTTCTCTTGGTGTAATACATTCCTGAATATTAATTTCACTAGTATCTTCATTTTGATGCACATCCTGCATACATTGGCTGGGGAACTGCACCACAAATTCAGATAAGTGTGAATTTGGAAGGATGGCTGCATTCTGGTTCTCATATTGATTTGGACAGTCAGTGCAAATTTAATAAATTTCCTGTAAATGCAAACTGAATTGCATTTCTCTCCCCATCCCTATGGGTCTTTACTAGGTTTTCATTTCTTGTCTGTCCAGGTATCGTTGCCTGAAGTGCCTGAACTTTGACATTTGCCAAGTCTGTTTCTTTACCGGACAACTCTGCAAACCTCACAAGAAATCTCACCCTGTGATGGAGCACTGTGTGCCGGTTAGTCATGGACCCATTCACTTCTATTGCTTAGTCTACTGTAGGAATGAAAATCACGACAGACGAGCAGTGGGTGTCACGAGAGGCGTCTGCCGGGGAAGTCCCGAGAACTCTCTTTTATTGAATATTAGAAACATTGCCACAGGTGTACTTGTGGCTGATTGGTTGATACAAACACAAAGAAACTCATTGCCTATTGGTTAATGCAAATGCAAGGCGGGAATTACATGTGAGGGGTGGGAATTACATGTGAACATTAATCACCGGTAGATTAAAGGCTGGGAAACGAAGTTGGGACTAGACAAGCATGAAACCTCCTAATTAATTATAACTAAAGATTGATATAACATGAACAATTACTAATGATTGATCATAACATGAAAGAATATAATAATCAAGTTCTATAGATGTGGTCAGCTATACATGGAGTACAAGTCACCATGAACTTAAGGTGAACTGAGCGATGAGGGAATGTCTTGGTGTTTGGAGCAGGTTCGTACAGTGTGTGCAGAAACAGAGAAAAGATTATAAGCGAGAGTTCCCAGAATGCAAGAGAAAAGAAGCAATGCTTCCCCATAATGCAACAGTTATGTGCAGAGGGAAAACATATGTGCAGAAGGAAAACTTCCCTTTAGTCTACTAGCCTACTGAATGCTGAGTTAACTGGGTGGTTGGTGCTAAGTTTTGCATTCTGGCATGCATCAGATTGATTTGTGTTAAGAAAGAGTTATTTCCTAGGAAATGAAAGGATGATATTTTAGCCACAATATATTGTTGCACGCCACCCTGATCTCTGAACAGGGGTTCCAGGGCTGGAGGTTTCCCCACCCCTGATCTAAAGCAAAGTGGGTGCCTAGCAGAAAGAGAGGGCCTTTTCAGTGGTGGCACCCCATTTGGGGAGTCCTCTCCTCACAGAGATTCTCTTGACACCTGGTTCATCGTCCTTTTGGCACCAGGCAAATGTGGTTTTCTTTCTGAATGAAAGCTTTTCTGGTGTAGTGTTAATACTGCTGTTTGGGGCTGCATTTATAATTTTGTGGTTTTTAGTTTTTGTAATACAGTGGTACCTCAGGTTACATACGCTTCAGGTTACAGACTCTGCTAACCCAGAAATAGTACCTCCAGTGGCACATCGGCAGTAGGAGGCCCCATTAGCTAAAGTGGTACCTCAGGTTAAGGACAGTTTCGGGTTAAGAACGGACCTCTGGAACGAATTAAGTACTTAACCCAAGGTACCACTGTAATGCTAATAATAATAATAATTTATTTATAACCTAGCCGCTCTGGGCAACTCCCAACGGAATATTAAAAACACAATCAAACATTTAAAAACTTCCTTAAACAGGGCTGCATTCAGATGTCTTCTAAAAGTCAGATAGTTGTTTATTTCCTTGACATCTCTTGGGAGGGCGTTTCACAGGGCAGGTGCCACTACCGAAAAGGCCCTCTGCCTGGTTCCCTGTAATCTCACTTCTCACAGTGAGGGAACCGCCAGAAGGCCCTCAGCTGGTTATTGTATTTACATAAACAAATCTTTACCTTCCCCCAGTTCCCTCCAAGAACCCCACTTTAATCTTACTTCCACGCCTTTCCTGCAGCCCTTCTTCATCTATTACACATATCCCCCTCCCCATTTCCAAATCAACCAAGGAGCTTTCTCCCCCCAACCCATATCGCCCCTCATTTATCTTACCTGGGCCAACTCTTAATATTCTTAGCTGTCCTTTTGTATATCCATCTTCTTTCTCCATTGCCCTGCCACCCGGACAGGTGTCCACAAAGGAGAGAACAAAGTTGTTTTTCCGCATCATCCGAAACAACTTGCTACAAGGGCGCTGCGAGAGGAAGGAAGCTCTGAGAAGAAAGACCTTGATGGTGATGGGGGATGCAGGCTACTCTGCTGACAGCCATGCACAGTGAGTGGATCATTCGATGCTGTGTGTTTGTATCTCTTAGGCTGCCTCTCTCTGGCCCTTGGCAGCACGTTCTCAATAGTGCTGCCACCCTGGCCTAATGCCCAGTGGCGTAGCGTGGGGGGTGCAGGGGGGCCGGCCGCACCGGGCGCAACATCTGGGGGGGGCGCACTCGCCGCCTCCAGAGTCGCCGAAGAGCCTCGGGCGCAGGCTGTAGCAGAGCCCCATGTCTCGTGGAACCAACGAGCTGTGCGCGCGTCCGGGCTGAAGGCATCCGGCAGGCAGTGGCTCTCAGCGCTCGCCGTGGTCCCCGCGCGTCAGGGCCGCGGAGGGCACGCCAGGCAGCCCCTCCTCACAGCCCCGTCGCCACCGCTGCTGCTGCAGCTGCTGGGCCATGTTGCATTTTCCTCGCCTCTCTGCCCTCCTCCTCCTCCGGGCAAGCGGCATCGTTTGGGCGGCAGTGGCAGCGGCTACTCGCCTCAGATCACCTGACACGGACCCGCCGCCGCCGTCGTGGCTACCTTACCGTAAATACCCCAGCCCAGGCAGCAGCAAGAAGAAGCTGGCAGCGGCAGCAGGTTAGGGGTTAGGGCGCAAATTACTTGCCTTGCCCCGGGTTAGGGGGTGCAAATTACTTGCCTTGCCCCGGGTTAGGGGGTGCAAATTACTTGCCTTGACCCGGGTGCTGACAACCCACGTTACGCTGCTGCTAATGCTAGCCAAAATTTGTTTTCCTGCAGTTTCACTGAGCGTGGGAAGAAAGCCCCCTCTGGCTAGCCTTCAGCTGGGCTTCAGTATTGCACTTCCAGCCTAATAACTTCGTAATGAGTTGCTTTATCATGTTAAAATGCTTTCCCTTCATTCGCTGCTTCCCTGTGCTCAGCTTTATGAGCTGAGCAGGCCATTAAGAAAAGAAGCATTTCCAGAATCCCTAAGGGTGTCGTTCCCTCATCTGCAGAGGGGTCAACGCAAATGGAAAAATGTTCCTCTTTGTTTCCATTGTGGACTCCAGTTGTGTATTGGTTGTTTTTTTAATAATATTTTATTAATTTCCCAAATATAAAACAGAAGAAGAACAAAGAAAAGAAAAAATAACATCAACAATAGCATCAATAATACATATTCATAATCGGACATAAAAAAAGAAAAAAGAAAGAAATTGAAAAAGAAAGAAGAAAAGTTGACTTCCCCTTAGTCCCTTCCCTGGTTTCATTGTTTATCATCATACCACATGTCCATTTTTATTTTAAAAAATCATTCATATTTCCTTACAGATATTTCTAGAATCCTGCTAATGTATTAACCTGTGTACTTTGCTTCTGTATATATGCAATAAAGTCCCTCCAGTCTTCTTTCAACTCTTTGTCATCTCTTCCTCTTAGTTTCAGTGTCAATTTTGCCATTTCATTTCAGCATATTCCTTTAATTTAACTTGCCAATCTTCTTTAGCTGGGACACCTCCTTCTTTCCAGTGCTGTGCTAGCAGTATTCGTGCAGCTGTAGTTGCATACTTAAATAAGTCTTTTTGTGGTCCTGGTATGTCCACTCCTGTTATACCTAATAGAAAAGCTTCTGGTTTCTTAACAAAAGTTATTTTAAGCATCTTCTTCATTTCATTATAAATCATTTCCCAATATTTCTTAACAATTTTGCAATCCCACCACATATGAAAAAAATGTCCCTTGCAGACGCCACTTGAAATGCCTTCAGATTATGTACGAGGCAAACCTACGCACTTTCAATAAGCTCCTATATATCTACATGGGCACTTTCAATAAGCTCCTATATATCTACATGGGCATTGTGTGTGCATATTTGCACAACATGTGTCGTGTTCTGCCAGCCACGTATCCTCCTGGTCTGGCAGCTTCCTGACAAACCCTCATTTTTTGCAATCTTAGGCGGGTAGCAATCATCAGGCCTGTATGGCTGGTGGGATGTGTTTGACTTGGTGAGTCATTGCAAAAGAAGAAGCCAACAGGCTGCCCGGCTGCCCTGTAAACCTGGGGCATGGGACAACGAGGAGGAGAGAACATAGATAAGATGTGCTTCATCAGAATGCCACACAGATGCCAGACCTCCTTGGCTGGAGCCCTCAATTCTTGCTCATTCAAGCAGTTCACCCCCAAATGTGCCCTCCTGCATTGTCTCCCAAGACAGACAGATGCCAACAAGAAGGAATCACAGGGCTGGAGGCAGAGATCATCAGTACCTGCCCCCGAGTCAGCATTGGGTGGCTGCATCTGAAAGCTGCCTCTTACTTTTTGTTGTTGTTGTTTAGCCGTTTAGTCGTGTCCGACTCTTCGTGACCCCATGGACCAGAGCACGCCAGGCACTCCTGTCTTCCACCGCCTCCCGCAGTTTGGTCAAACTCATGCTGGCAGCTTCGAGAACACTGTCCAACTATCTCGTCCTCTGTTTTCCCCTTCTCCTTGTGCCCTCCATCTTTCCCAACATCAGGGTCTTTTCCAGGGAGTCTTCTCTTCTCATGAGGTGGCCAAAGTATTGGAGCCTCAGCTTCAGGATCTGATCTGTCCTTCCAGTGAGCACTCAGGGCCTCTTACTTTACTGCTTCCAAATAATGAATTGGATACCTCTATTGATGGGACGCAGGTGGCGCTGTGGGTAAAAGCCTCAGCACCTAGGGCTTGCCGATTGAAAGGTCGGCGGTTCGAATCCCTGCGGCGGGGTGCGCTCCCGCTGCTCGGTCCCAGCGCCTGCCAACCTAGCAGTTCGAAAGCACCTCCAGGTGCAAGTAGATAAATAGGGACCGCTTACCAGCGGGAAGGTAAACGGCGTTTCCGTGTGCGGCTCTGGCTCGCCAGAGCAGCGATGTCACGCTGGCCACGTGACCCGGAAGTGACTCCGGACAGCGCTGGCCCCTGGCCTCTTGAGTGAGATGGGCGCACAACCCCAGAGTCTGTCAAGACTGGCCCATACGGGCAGGGGTACCTTTACCTTTACCTTTATTGATGGTGGATGCTTTTGTGCTTGCTAATTCATGGATCTTCTGCCCCCCTCCAGTTTCACTGTCTTCTGAACTTTTTGTTTTCTTCCCAATACTTCAGTTGCTGTAATATTTTAGTATCTCAAGCTGCCTTCTGGTTGCCATAAACCACGCTCTGGTCTTCATGTAGGCTTCAAATGTAGCCTGTGTCTGGGATAGTTTGGTGCATGCAAAATCTTGCATGTGTTCACTGCAGTGTTTGACTTCTTCTTGGAACGGCAGATATCCCATCCCTGCCATTCCATGTCGCAATCAAACAAATTATCAAACTCTTCTTAATTTGATGGGAGGATTTGCTATGCAACATGGCGGGCAGGGGGACTTCTGATCAGACTTCCAAACATCTCTTGCATATGGAGAACAACTGCGCAGTTATTTGGATCCAGAGTGTTATTTATATGGAAATGTTCTGGCTGCCATATGGATGAGGGGAGGAGGGAGTTTGTTCAGCTTCTCATTTTACAGTGGTGCCCCGCAAGACGAATGCCTCGCAAGACGAAAAACTCGCTAGACGAAAGAGTTTTCCGTTTTTTGAGTCGTTCCGCAAGACGAATTTCCCTATGGGCTTGCTTTGCAAGACGAAACGTCTTGCGCGTTCTTGCGAGTTTGTTTCCTTTTTCTTAAAGCCGCTAAGCCGCTAAACCGTTAATAGCCACTAAGCCGCTAAGCCGTTAATAGCTGCTAAGCCGCTAAGCCGCTAATAGCCGCTAAGCCGCTAATAGCCAAGCTTCGCAAGACGAAAAAACCACAAGACGAAGAGACTTGCGGAACGGATTAATTTCGTCTTGCGAGGCCCCACTGTATTCCTTCCTACCTTATTTTTGCAGCTTCTACTCTAGTCATTCCACTTCTTCCAGGCAGCACATGCCATCTCAGTGCATCTGCTCAGCGCATACTTTGGACCGGAAGTTAAGCAGTCCTTTAGATGCTAAAGTAACCCAAGGAGAGACGATGGCAAACAACAATAGCCTACTATGTCAAGAGAAAACATCCAGTCAGGTATGGGGCTCCAATAAACACCAGCTCAGCGTGTGCTGATACTTTGTAAGCTGCAAATGGGGTAAATTTGATTTCACTCCCGCAAGCATATTTTTCTTAATATAATGAAGATTCTGTGGGATAACCAGCCTCATATAACTAACATGTTTAAGTCTAATTAATGCATGAAGGGGTTAATGCCATAGAGTAAGCTGTCCTGCCAGGCTTGCAATGAAGGTAATCAAGGCTTTTATTCCCCTTCAGTCTACCTGAGAAGCTCAGCATGTAAAGAGAGAGGTCCGAGCTGCTTGCTCAGACTGCATGGCTTTTAGAAGCCATTCTTGTGTTCCTGTACCAATAATTTAGGAACTTTCACCACTGTAACTACTAAGCCAAGTTTTACTGCCTGTGTTTCCTGAGTGGTGTATGGAAAAGCACATGAACCTGACTTTTGGATAGTTTGTAAGTAATCCATCTTTAACTTATTAAATGTGTGTTCTTTTCTATGCTAAGGAAAGAGGGAAGTTTTGGAACTTACAAGGGCATGTTTTAAAAGTCTTACAGACTTTATTTTCATGCTTTACCTTACTACATATTTTATGATTTTAAATCTCTGCTGAGGTTCTCTCACTGAAGAGCACTTGCCCCAAACCTGGTATCCAGAAAATTCTCCCCTTTATATACTTGTTTTATATACTTATTTTCAATGGTTTCCTGTAGGAGATAATAATGGACATAGCAATGCTTTTATAGTATCACTAATCACTGCTGTTGTGAAAGGCCACTGTGATTATTGTGCATACACTTAAACTTTAATTAAATATCAATAGACTGTGCATTTTGTATTTAATTGCCATTTTCAGTGTGCTGTCCCCCGCCTCCACAGCTACACTCATGCATATACATTCCTGCTCCCTGAGATGAACACTTCATGCAAACTGACAAAGTGGAATTTCCACAAAAGCTTATGTTGGATTTTATGATGCCACAAGAAGTGTGTGTGTGTGTGTGTGTGTGTGTGTGTGTGTTTGTTTGTATTCCTATATAAGGGCAATCAACCTTCTGGCATAGCATGTGGCAGAACCTCCTAAAAAGCCATTGCTGGCCGTGGACAGAAGAAGCAGCCTACTAGTGTTAGACCAGGCATAGGCAAACTCGGCCCTCCAGATATTTTGGCACTACAACTCCCATCATCCCTAGCTAACAGGACCAGTGGTCAGGGATGATGGGAGTTATAGTTCCAAAGCATCTGGAGGACTGAGTTTGCCTATGCCTGTGTTAGACTGATTTCCCCACACCTCGTTCTGTTTTCCCCGTTCTAACCAGAAGTACATAGCTAGGACAGCTAAAGGCAGCAGTTTTTGCCCAGCTGCCCAGCAAAACATGACTTTTTGCCTCTTTTGTGCATCTGCTATGAACTCCCCCCCCCCCCCTTCATCTTCCCACAGACACTTGCTTCCCTTAAGGCGGAAATGGCTAAAACACAGGACTCCATCAAGGCCCTTCACATCGAGAGGAGGTGGGTATGCAGACGTCTGTAGCCTTGATTAAGATCATTAAGCCTTGGACAGTAAAGCATGTGGGAGCCATGAAGCCAAATGAGAGCATAGCCGGGGTGGGAGGAATGGGGCACTCTCAATCAGTGGTTTACATCCTCAGCGTTCAGGAGTGTTTGTCTCTGCATGCCTGTCTCAGCAACAAGTGCAGCAAAGTGGCTGAGCCGGCTTGAAGGGGGCAGCACTTATCATCAATCAGATTTGGCCGCTAGGTCAGAGAAGTGGGTGATAGGTATGTCTGGTGGTCCATCTCAAATAGAGAGTAGGCAGATAATCTCTCGCACTTCCGTTCAGGTGTGGGGGTGGCACCTTGATTGCAATCACAAAGGGCAGCAGCAAGTTGCGACGCCAGAGAAAACGACACAAAAGTCCCTTGGCAGCAAAGAAAGCCAGGGGAAAGTGACTGTCACATCCATCCTGCCTTGGTAGCTAGTGAAAAGCGAGGGAAATCCTACATGCATATGCTCTTTGCAGCCGCTCCAAGGTCAGGACAGGGTGAACGCACTGGGCACTCTCCAGTTTTTGCCATCTTGGTCACCAAACCCACAACATAGCAATGCAAAGCAGGGCTCCTCAGGCTTCTTTCCCAACATTTGTTCAGTTCTGTGCCAGAAGTTGGAATAGGCTGTTGGGGAATCACTAGGAAGACATGCTGACGCTGTAGCTGATCCGATCTGGCTGTGTGATGGCAAAATCCCTGACCAAGGTGATTGCTGGGATTGCAACCAAGAGCAGAAGCAGCAGTTAAGAAGGGAAATAGGCAACAAAGCAGCCCAGAGAAATATTTCATTCACAACCCACCCTCTGCCAATGCATAACTTTCAGCTAAAGAAACTGAACATTTGGTGCAACCCTAAGTTATAGCACTTTTTTATTATTATTTTAAAAAAGAAAGGTTCCATGTGTGTTGTTGGGTTTCCAAGGGAAAATATTTCCACAGCCATCAAGACTGCCTCTTTGCCTGCTCAATTCATGTTAAAGACTGAGGAAGTGGAGGAGGAGACATTATCTATCCACTGTATTCTGCTCTGGTCAGACCTCACCTGGAGTACTGTGTCCAGTTCTGGGCACCACAGTTCAAGAAGGACACTGACAAACTGGAATGTGTCCAGAGGAGGGCAACCAAAATGGTCAAAGGCCTGGAAACGATGCCTTATGAAGAACGGCTAAGGGAGCTGGGCATGTTTAGCCTGGAGAAGAGGAGGTTAAGGGGTGATACGATAGCCATGTTCAAATATATAAAAGGATGTCACATAGAGGAGGGAGAAAGGTTGTTTTCTGCTGCTCCAGAGAAGCGGACACGGAGCAATGGTTCCAAACTACAAGAAAGAAGATTCCACCTAAACATTAGGAAGAACTTCCTGACAGTAAGAGCTGTTCGACAGTGGAATTTGCTGCCAAGGTGTGTGGTGGAGTCTCCTTCTTTGGAGGTCTTTAAGCAGAGGCTTGACAACCATATGTCAGGAGTGCTCTGATGGTGTTTCCTACTTGGCAGGGGGTTGGGCTCAATGGTCCTTGTGGTCTCTTCCAACTCTATGATTCTATGATTCTATGATTCTAGGGATAGGGAACCTCCATCCTGCATGCCAAAGTCGGCACCCCTGGGGTCCTAACTGATGTCACACCATGGCTGTGATTGGGAGCTTTAAAGTACACCTCTGATTGTTCCTTGGTCAATGGGTTTGCATGCAGCATCTTTTAGATTTGGCATCTAACGCAGCTCTTGCTAGGGTTTGCTGTTGGGATACCCTCGGGGAGATGTAGGCATCAGGAAGGCCCTCAGCTGGCTCCGGACGATCACCGGTCTCCCGTGGAACAGCATCAGTCAGTCAGCGACACGAGCCTCAGATATGTTTAGAGACCCGTGCACGCTCTGTCAGCAGAGTGTGTAAATCACCTCACAGCAGAAGAGGCGGACAGAGAAATATGTGCAAGCATATTTACAGCATTTATTCAGCGTAGTTCAGGAACAAAGGAAAACATGTCTGCTTGCCTTCGTGTCCAGCAAAACAGCCAGTATAGCAAAAGCAACATACAACGGAAGTTCCCATCAGACTGTGCTGGGAGTAGACAGGCATGTGATATACAGACATCATGCCTGTACCCTTTTAAGGTGGAATGGAACTATATCCTAACATTGTCTTCATTAGGGAACTCTCCACTGCAGAGTTCCTCCCACCATTCCTCTGCATCCAACCAGTCCAGATAGCCATGGCAGTGCAGGAAGGTTGCCCAGGCAACCAAGCAGGAGTAGCAGTAGCAGCTAAAAGGACCCAGCCTAAATAAACTAAAGAAAATTCGACCAAAGAAATCAAGGCCATTGGAGAAGCATTCACTGGAGAACCAGTGTGGTGTAGTGGTTAAGAGCAGTGGACTCGTAATCTGGTGAACCGGGTTCGCTTCCCCGCTCCTCCACATGCAGCTGCTGGGTGACCTTGGGCTAGTCACACTTCTCTGAAGTCTCTCAGCCTCACTCACCTCACACAGTGTTTGTTGTGGGGGAGGAAGGGAAAGGAGATTGTTAGCCGCTTTGAGACTCCTTTGGGTAGTGATAAAGCAGGATATCAAATCCAAACTCCTCTTCTTCTACCACCCAGCTGTCTTAGGAGGACAAAGAGCCTACAAAAGTCCCAAGCTCTGATGTTGTCATACAATTCAACCTGTTGATGAGGGAAGCATCCTCAAAGAATCTGCCTCACAGTCAGGCATCAGGAAGAGCAGACGTTATCGAACTGCTCATTTTTCAATGGTCAGGTGCCATCAATGCAAACATAATGGGGATTATAATCCTATAATGCCACCACTGGGGAAAGGGTCACATTGCAGCCAAATAACTCTGCTGCCACCACAGGCCAAACACAGGTAGTACAACATCAACACTACTGCGCTGATCCCTGCTGAAAGTGGGGCACTGAGCAGAAATTCAATTCCAAAAGCAAGCCAAATTTTGAGCAGGAATCTTTGCAGCACTGGGTTGAACCCAAACTGCAGTCACCAAGATTCTCCCTTCGCAGCCTCGGCTTAAACCTGAGTGCAGTTTTGATTCTTCATTTGAAGTTGAACCATCTGGAATAAAATAATGCCAGGTGGCAGCCTCAGCTTGTCAGTCTTACATGCCTCACGGAGAATGAGCCAGATCTGGATCCAGCCCACCAATGAAGACCAATTCCTCACACCTGCTCTAAGTTATGTATGGCCCAAGCTGTTAATAGGTAAAAACCAGCGACATAGATTTTGATAAAATATAACAGGAGAGGCAGCACAGAAAAAGGTCCACTGGTGGGATGTTTGCTTGGCAGTCTGTTCCCTGTTGAGAAGTAGAACCCATGTTCCATATCAGCTGAAAGCTATTTTCTGGAATAACCTCACAGAAAGCACACCTGAGCAGTGCAGTTTTGGAGGTAAGATAGCTTGAAAGGCAACGACAACCAGTAAGAAAGACACAAGTCTTTGGTATATATGGTACACTATTCTTAAGTCATCGGACTCCCAGTGTTTCCTGATCTGCCTTCACGAAACCCAGGCCAATGTACAGTGTATGAAAGCGTTCCTTGTTGCTTTATTTAATTATTTTTGGGGTTGTTGTTTTTTTGAAACATTGTGTTTTCCGGCAGGTACTTGAAGAAGCAACTGAACAAATGCAAGGGGAAAATACAGCTCCTTCACTCAGCTCAGGAAGACAGAAACCGTGCACTACAAGCAAAGATCCGTGAGCTATTAGGAAGCCAGGATAATCTCAGGCTGGAGCTTCAGGAAATGAGAGAGGAAATTAAGGTAACAGAATGGGGTCAACGGCTCTTTGCTTAGGGACAATTCGCCCTTAATTGCTTGAAGTATCCCCTTTCTTCTCACAAGTGGAGCCTTCTGGGTCAGCAAGGGGTGACTAAGACCTGGTTTTCCCTTGCCTGGTAGGCCTGCTGTTTATCACTTGAAATTGCAGACATGGCCTCACATGACTCATCGCCACCCCGTCATGACCAATAAATCCCTCCAACACAGAATCCAAGATGCCGGAGAGAAAGATTTAAAACTAGCTTCATCCCTAACATGCATCTAGCGAGTTTATGGAGGAACATCCCATCATGGGGAGAGTCTCCTTCTGCAGTCTAAAGTGACATGGCCCAGGCACTTCAGTGAGGACTAGTCCGAAATGGCTAGATGCTGCTCAGTCCATAATGAGCATAATTAAAAGCCACACAGTTGGAAAACAGTCACATCAGGAATTTTGCCTTGTTCCTCATTTGGACTCCATGCATGATTTGGTCAAATCCTTGCAGTCGCAGGATAAAGAACCAAAGCAGGTTAGTTGGAGTGCCTTATCTTCAAGGACTTTACAAGCCTGCCTCCCATTATTTTCCACATCTTGCCCCTCGGCTTTTGCATATTTCTCACCTATTTATGAAATAAATAAATTTAATATACACCTATTGCCAGATTTGCATAATACATTCCTTTGGGAGGATTTCAGATCTCTTGCTTTCATTTTCCAGCTTTTTAAATGATGTCCTTAGTTATAATATTATTTCCAATTGGATAGGCGCGATTTATTTTTGGCAGGATGACCCTAACAATTTGATTGCATGAATCACCCATTCTGGGCATCATGCAGTTTTAAAATCTACAATATGATTTCCTCCATTAAATACTTTGAGAATCATTTCCAAGCCAGTTACCCCTTGGGCTGTTACCTTCTCCAGCTATTGTGAACATAGTGGAAGTTGTTTATTGAGGCTCAGATTGTGATAACTGATTAAATGACTCTGAAACGTGGAGAGACGATGGTGTATAATACATAACTGGAGTTTTCAACTCTGAAGTTGAGGCGAAGCAGCAAGAAAAGTGCTAATCAACCTTTTCTTTGACTCAGGAAGAAAAAAGTTGTGTAATGTATATGGACCTGTTTTCTCAAGCAGTAATACATACAGTGGTACCTCGCAAGACGAAAAGAATCCGTTCCGCGAGTCTCTTCGTCTTGCGGTTTTTTCGTCTTGTGAAGCAAGCCCATTAGCGGCTTAGCGGATTAGCGCTATTAGCGGCTTAGGGGCTTAGCGGATCAGCTGATAAGCGGCTTAGCAGATCAGCTGATAAGCGGCTTAGCGGATCAGCTGTTAAGCAGCTTAGCGGCTTAGCAGATCAGCTGATAAGCGGCTTAGCGGATCAGCTGTTAAGCGGCTTAGCGGCTTAGCGGATCAGCTGATAAGTGGATCAGCTGTTAACAAGCTCAACTCAGATGCCTTTATTTCACAGGTGAAAAGCTAAAGTCCAGGAATATTGGACAAAATCTCAGCATCGCTCAGGGGGTCAGTGGGAAAGTTGACGAGTCACAGTTGCCATTCCAGCAAGCTTATTCATGTTGGACTATCAGAGTCAGTCATTGGGCAGCTGTGGCAGTAAAAAGGAATCGATCAAGTGGAAGGTGACCCTGAACTTGGAGGTGATGTCACACCTATCAGAATAGGATTCTGAATAAAGTAGCTTGCTTGGGCCTTTAAGATCCAATCATCTTGTGCTTTATATTCATCATTCCACCATTTTTACTCAGAGGTTGCGTTTCGTTTTTATGCAGTAATTATTCACAATTCTAAATATGCAACTGCTCTACTCATTTTGTTCCATTTGCTTGCTGGCTTACCAGTCTCCTAACATTGCCAGTGCCTGACGACAGGACCTCTAGTCTTTTGGTCCTTTTTATTATGAAGAGGGACAGCCAGTGTTTCTTGAGCTTCAGAAAATTTCAAAGAGCGTTACGTAACAGCCATTCTTTACCCCAGCGGTCCCTAATCTGGTGCCCTCCCAGATGTTTTGGGCTACAACTCCCATCAGCTGCAGCCAGCAGGGCCCAATGGTCAGTGACGATGGGATTTGCAGTCCAGCAACATCTAGAGAGTGTTTGAAGGCTGCAGAGAAAGGGTGTGGTGTAGAGAGAGGAGGTGTGGCCTGTAGAGAAAAGGTGTGGCCTAGAGAAAGGAGGTGTGGCATGAGGAGAGAGTGGGGCTGAGGAGGGGGTGTGGCCTGCAGAGAAAGGGTGTGGCGTAGAGAGAGGAGGTATGGTGTTATGTACTGAAGTTCTCACCCTGGGCCAGCAGGGGGATACTGTAGATAGTTCAGGTCCACATATGCAAATAAGGGATTGAAAGTGACGTTCAGTGATTGGATAGTTACAGAAAGTTGTTACAGTTACGTTGTACTGGAGCTCTATATAAGCAGGCCGGCTGAACCCTTCAGTTCAGTTCTACCCGTCCAAGGGAATTTCCAGATTCCTTATTGCATATCCAAACCACCCATTCAGTGCAACCCTTCTCTATAGCTTTTTCCGAATGATGATTTCCTCTCTCTCTGCACATACATGAACGTTTTAAGTCACATCTCATATTTCCTTTGCAAACTGGTAGAACATCGCCATATGGAGCAAGGAGCCCTTGAAGGAAAGAAATCTCCAGACTGGATCTGGTTGCCCTTCGTTAAAGACCAACCATGTGGAATATTCAAAATACAAGTCTCCAGAGCTCCTCTCCTCTTGGATTAAAAGGAAGTGGCTTTTGGAACCACAGGGTGGTCTTCCTGCCGGAAATGCAAGAGGATCACCAGAGAACACGCTGAGAGCCCAATTCTTCCCGAACGCTCCCCCTGAGGCTGCTCATCATGAAAGCCCCCAAGAGAGAACTGCTTCACTAACAGACTGCTCTGAAGCAAACAGGGACCATCTCAGTAACGGGAGTAGGAGCATAAGCCCTAACTATTCCACGGCAACTGAAGCTCTTCACAATGAGATGCAGATGGAGGAGGAGGAACTGCAACAGTTAATGATGAAGTTGAAGGACGCCTTGTCTCCCCAAGTATGGCAAGGTAAGAATTCTCAATGCTGCCTGGATCATCAAAGGGCTTGATTTGATTTGCGACTCAGTCTTAAATTATTGTTATTATTATTTTTATTCTATTATTTATACCCCACCCATCTGGCTGGGTTTCCCACGCCACTCAACAGAATATTAATAATAAAAAAGCGATAAAACATCAGAAGTTAAAAACTTCCCTAAACAGGGCTGCCTTCGGATGTCTTCTAAAAGTCAGATAGTTGTTTATTTCCTTGATATCTGGTGGGAGGGCGTTCCACAGCACTACCAAGAAGGC
Source organism: Podarcis cretensis (assembly GCF_951804945.1). Lineage (NCBI taxonomy): Eukaryota > Metazoa > Chordata > Lepidosauria > Squamata > Lacertidae > Podarcis > Podarcis cretensis. The sequence goes on along the minus strand of NC_137170.1, from coordinate 133,496,293 downwards.
CCTCTGCCTGGTTCCCTGTAGTTTCACTTCTCGCAGTGAGGAAACCGCCAGAAGGCCCTCGGCGCTGGATCTCAGTGTCCGGGCTGAAAGAGGGGGATGGAGACACTCCTTCAGGTACAGTGGTGTCCCGCAAGACGAATGCCTCGTAAGACGAAAAACTCGCAAGACGAAAGAGTTTTTCGTTTTTTGAGTTGCTTCGCAAGACGAATTTCCCTATGGGCTTGCTTTGCAAGACGAAAACGTCTTGCAAGTTTGTATCCTTTGTCTTGCAAGTTTGTTTCCTTTTTCTTAAAACCGTGCATTCAGGGGGTGCAGTTGCGACTTGACTTCGAGGAGCAACTCATAGCACGCGGTGTGGTAGCCTTTTTTGAGGTTTTTGAAGACTTTGGTGATTTTTGAAGCTTTTCCAAAATCCGTGCTTTACAAGACGAAAAAATCGCAAGATGAAAAAACTCGCAGAACGAATTAATTTCATCTTGCGAGGTACCACTGTATACTGGGCTGAGGCCATTTAGGGCTTTAAAGCTCAGCACCAACACTTTGAATTGTGCTCGGAAACATACTGGGAGCCCGTGTAGGTCTTTCAGGACCGGTGTTATATGGTCTCGACGGCCGCTTCCAGTCACCAGTCTAGCTGCCGCATTCTATTTTCCATGCCACAGCTACGCAGTGGTTATGAAGGAGAAGATGTCTGCCTTCTCCTGGCTTATCACGGCGAGGCCCCTTGTGGAATGAGGAGGAGGAACGATCTCCAAGTCACGGAGAATAGCTGTCAGCTTCAGCGCCTGTTTCTTAATAAATAAACCACCCCTGGACACCAACATATTTGTGCTGCCGGGTGATATAAATCTAGTCTAGTGGATGATACTTTCCATTGCTATAAATGGGTACGTTACTAATCCAATCCATTGTGGATCATCTGAAGTTATTGGGATTTAGCCCATGTAGTAGAGTTTGAATCCAGCCTAGAACATCCGTCCTAAATCCAGGCATTCTACCTAACCAGACTGTGGACCTGTTGGTTAGGGATCTGTGACTGCACAAAATATATCATATCTAAGTCATTATGCAGCAGAGATGTTCAAATGTCATAGGGAGCTGTGCTGAAGAAACCAACATTGCCTATAGAAGTTCATGCCACAATACAGCCTCCACCAATCTGACGCCATCCAAGAATTTTGGACTGCAATTCCCATCAGGCCCAGCTGGAGGGCACCAGGTTGGCAGTATAGTTCAGGGCACAAAAATGTACCAAGATGCATTTTAAAATATATATTTAGGATGAAATATGTTCAGAAGTATGAACTTAGAGAGAAAATGGTACTTTGTGAGAAACATATAAATATTCCCGCAGGTTTTGTTTGTAAAAAAAAATCACAGATCAGTGCAGAAATTGCATATATGGGGAAACTGACACAGACTATAAATAAGCTGATCTTCCCATTCCTACCTCAGACCATTCTCTAGGTGCCACGGGTATTAGTAATCTCTATTAGCCAAAACAGAGCAGAACTGCTTGAACAGATTTTGCTGTTGTGGTCAGTGCAGCAGGTACAGCGGTTGGGTGTGGGAAATGGCTTCTACCTAGGTTAAAGGTAAAGGTAAAGGGACCATTAGGTCCAGTCGTGACCGACTGGGGTTGTGGCGCTCATCTCACTTTATTGACCGAGGGAGCTGGTGTACAGCTTCCAAGTCATGTGGCCAGCATGACTAAGCCGCTTCTGGCGAACCAGAGCAGTGCACGGAAATGCCATTTACCTTCCCGCTGGAGCGGTACCTATTTATCTACTTGCACTTTGAGGTGCTTTCGAACTGCTAGGTTAGCAGGAGCAGGGACTGAGCAACGGGAGCTCACCCCTCGCAGGGATTCAAACTGCCGACCTTCTGATCAGCAAGTCCTAGGCTCTGTGGTTTAACCCACAGCGCCACCCGCGTCCCGCAACCTGCCTAGGTTAAAGGTAAAGGTAAAGGGACCCCTGACCATTAGGTCCAGTCGTGGCCGACTCTGGGGTTGCGGCGCTCATCTCGCTTTATTGGCCGAGGGAGTCGGCATACAGCTTCCAGGTCATGTGGCCAGCATGACTAAGCCGCTTCTGGCGAACCAGAGCAGCGCACGGAAACGCCATTTACCTTCCCGCCGGAGCAGTACCTTTTTATCTACTTGCACTTCATGCTTTCGAACTGCTAGGTTGGCAGGAGCAGGGACTGAGCAACGGGAGCTCACCCTGTTGCGGGGATTCGAACCGCCGACCTTCTGATCGGCAAGCCCTAGGCTGTGTGGTTTAACCCACAGCGCCACCTGCGTCCCTAGGTTAGGATGGTCTAAAAAAGTGGATTAGAAAGGTATTGAAGAGGAGCCCATATGGTCATCCATCATTGTATATTGACTTGGGAATTGTTGCCAAACCCATTTTCCAGTCGGCACAATCCACTTCTCCTATGGAAACCCCATTTAATGGCAAGAGCTTGTGCACAGCTTCCATCCATTCCAAGTCGGCTTCTGTAGGAGAACTTCCTAGTGGGCCTATCTGCTCAGTCTGTAACTCCAGAGAAGTTGGTGGGTGTCCATGATCTGAGTGGTACGGCCCTACTTTCAAATGATGCCCACATTTGCATTCTTGGATGTTGCTAGTGAATATGTCAGCTTTTCAACTTGTGCCCTGTTGTTTTAGCTTTTGAAGCACCTACTGAATGTCATTCATGCCTGTTTTCTGGGAACAAGATTAAGTCTTTTGGTGTCATTATTTTTCACCTTTTAGATAAGCTTCAGGAGCGCTGTGTACTCTTTCGTACCCAAGAGGTTCCCATTCACTTGTGCCCCTCATTCAGTTTAAAAGATGCAAATTTCATTCATTTCCCTGGTGGCAAAATTATTTTTTAGAAGGCATCCAGAGAGTACGACACGGGGGGTTCTAAGTCCCTTTTTCAAGAGTGTGATTTGTGGCACCTGCTGATTTTATAGGCTCATTATCATATATTTGAATGTGCTTTCCTGATCAAGTGTGTTATTAAGTAGGCCTCTTGTGTCACTTTAGAGATGCAGCAGTTCTGTCTCCACATAGCAGCGTACTTTGAACCGATACCTCTTATATTGACATTTTATAAATGAGGGCCAAAAGAGGATATCTTTCTTTTAAATACTCAAACTTGCTAAGACTGCTCTTTGCTGTTATGCAGTGCACCAGTGTACTAATGAGTTTAGAGTAACGTTCTGCAGTCTCAGTGACCCTTATGTTAATCAGAATAAATCAAGATCAGGTATAGCAATTAGCGCATTCTTTTGGGTATATGCTCACACTTCCATTACTTCCTCTGAGTAATTATATTGGCTTATCTATGTAAACAGGAAAGTGGGTGGTGCTGTGGTCTAAACCACAGAGCCTAGGGCTTGCCGATCAGAAGGTTGGTGGTTTGAATCCCTGCGACGGGGTGAGCTCCCGTTGCTCGGTCCTTGCTCCTGCCAACCGAGCAGTTCGAAAGCACGTCAAAGTGCAAGTAGATAAATAGGTACTGCTCTGATGAGAAGGTAAATGGCGTTTCCGTGTGCTGCTCTGGTTCGCCAGAAGCGGCTTAGTCATGCTGGCCACATGACCCGGAAGCTGTGTGCTGGCTCCCTCGGCCAATAAAGCGAGATGAGCACCACAACCCCAGAGTCGGTCACGACTGGACCTAATGGTCAGGGGTCCCTTTACCTTTATAAGTAACCAAATTACTAGTAGCAGCGTCTTGTTCCTGCTTCATCCATCCTGCCTGCAACTGATTGCTTTCTGGAACTCTGCGTATGCTCTGCTAAGGTCTGTCTAAGGTCCTGCAACAGGTCAAAGTTGCAAAACACCATCGTTCAGCCCAGACACTGAGATCCATTTGCTCGTTGGCACTAAATCACGGTTTCTAATTGATTTTATATATGCAGTTGTTTGAATATGTTTTTATTCTATAGTGTGTGATTGCTTCACAGTACTGCAAAGGAAGCTACTGTATTCATAAATGAAATTTATAACCAGTACAATAATTATGAAATCTCAGTCTTACATGGGAACTGAAAATTCCTTGCTCTGCATGAGAAGGCAAGGATTTGTTTTGTTTGTTAAAATGTGCATTGGAGCCACATATTATTTCTGCGCTCTCTCTCTTTTCCAGGTCAGCTCTCTGTTCTTAAGGAAGGATTGTTCTTAACAGCTAAGAATGTTTGCAAGTCTTTCTCTGATCTTATCAGCCAAGTAACTTTGCCAACTAGGAAATATGGTTATGCTGATATTGGTTCTCCTGCCTCCATCACTGCTTGATTGCCTAAGGTAAAAAAGACAGCTACATAATACTAATTCTCCAAAAGTGTCCAGAAATTCATTTAGCGTTAGCTGACATGGTTATATTCTGGAACAGAAGATTTTCATGCCATGCTACATTCAAAACTTCTGTACAGTAGTTTTTCTCTCTGGTTTTGTATTCTAATTTTAATATTAATATTGCAATGGCATATTAAACCATCATAGATTGATGTTAACATTTTTTTTTCAACGTTCCTGTCTCCTGTCACATGAGTTTTCAAGAAACAATATCTTTAGGTTAAGTCCAATCAACTGAGCACTTTTACATCATCCCAATGATTTCAGTGACAGAATAAAAGCACATCCTTCAGACTTCCGGGTCGGCGCCATCGCCGAATGGCGGACTCCCTCCGAGCTCCGGAGGGAGTCGGCTGGGTAGGGGTCGGGTCCTGCCGTGCCGGCGACGCGGGGACCCTCAAAAACCATGGGCGGAGATGCCCATGGACTTGGTGACTCGGCGGGCACCGTTTGCGCCCTCCCGACCCGCGAAGGAGCCTTTTTAAAGGCTGCGGAGCGGGTGACGGGGGGGTGTGGTGCTGTGAGTCCAATGCTTCCCCTGCCCAGCGAAGCCGCATGCCATTCGGCGGAGAGCAACGACTTCTTCTTTGAAAATTTCGGATTTGGACTAAAAGGAACAACCCGTGAGTAAATTGATTGGACTTAAAAGGGAAATTTGATCTTTGAATTTGGAGCGAGCGGGGGGAGTGCAAAAAGGAAGTCCGCCCCCCCCCCCTGTTGTAGATGGCTCAACGCAAGGATTTGACAACTAAGATCGAGAGATGAACTTGTTTACCTGAAAAAAAAATTTAACTTCACGAAGGGAAATTACAATAATTGTGCTGGAGGAGAAGACTGATTTGTGGGAACTAAAATGCAACCCCCCCGGGAACCGGGAACGATCCGCTATGAGAGACTGGTGAAGAGACACAGAAACTTTGACAGCTGTCAAAGTAGCTGTCAAAGCAGGAAAATAAAAGAGAACTTTGTTACGATGGCTTTGCTGGTTAGATTTGTTACAATTTGGACATAAATTATTGGAAATAAAGGCAACAAGTTATTTGACTTTTGGGTCTGATTTTGAAAGAAATTAAGTTACCATATTCCCTCTAGAGGGAGGCTGGGACATTGCAACAGTAGCAGCAAGTGGAAAAATACTATGAATTTGAGCAGGATCTGTTATCTCTTGGGAAAGCTGCAAAAACGAAGCATTATTTTGTCTACAGAGGTTTCTATACTAAAGGAGACAATGGATTTATCTATTGAAGAAAGGAAGGGACTTGACGCAAGTTATGTTCCTGAATAACAAAAGCCTCTGTGGAGAACAAGAAGTTTCTGAATTAGAAGGTTTCTGCAGCAGAACAAGAAAAAGCAACCTGAGGAATAAGAGCTGGACCAAATTTGAAGCCGCAGTATTTGGAACATCCAGACTTTAAAAGGACCAAGAAATAGAATTTAAGTTAGACTCTTAAACATAGAGGTCTGGATGGAAGAACAATGACTTTTTCTGAGAGTTTTTTCGAGATTGGACTTTCTGAAATTAAAAGCTATCAAAAGACGGCAAAGTGGAGTTGAGATATAGACGTGGATACACCAGGCTGGCAGTAGACAATGGATGAACTTTGGGGATTGGAACCGGGGAATGGGGGGGGGGGGGAGAGATTTGGAATCCAAAGGCTGTAAAATTATATATTATTTCTTTCTTTTCTTTTTTCATGTTTGTTGTTTGAAAATAGGGGAATTCGTGGAAGGGAAATGGGGTCGATCTTAGAGAATTATATAAAATATAAGGAGAAATGGTTCATTAAGATAAATAAGATAAATTAATTTGGAATAAATGGGTTATTTAAAATTACAAATAAGGTTTTAAAATTTGGGGTAAGAATCTGTGGAATCAATTTAAGGGAAATGGAATACAAGAGGGGGAGGGGGGGAAGTCCGGGAAAGATGCCACTGAAACCAAGTGTAAATCATATTTGTTTTTTCTTTCTTTCTTGCTATCTTTCCTTTTTATTCTGGAAATTTTTTAATAAATATTATTAAAAAAAAAAAAAGCACATCCTTCAATCTTTTCCTAAATGTGGTTAACAGTGGCCAGATCTTTATGTAATATATATATATATATTAGGTAATATAGTAAGGATGATTTTTGCAAACAAGGAATGATTGGTCTGAGTCTTTATTATTGATACTGTTACTTTTTTATGTTCTAAGATTCTCAAGACGTGCTCAATACTTGCATATACAAATATCATCAATGAATATACTCAGACTGTAACCCATTTTAAGGGAGAACCCCTAAGCATCCAGGAAGGGTGTCTGGAAGATCATTAGATAGGGCAGACCTCCCTTTCCCTAGTCAGTAGGTCCCCCTGTGTGGTGGTGATAAGTTCTGCCACCTTTACTGAACTGTCCTCAGTTTTCCAGGGATAAGAAGGACAAAAAAGGATGGTGTAGATCAGGGTGGACTGGGAGAGGCTATAGATCTGTCATATCTAAAGCTCCATCACCTGCTTCTTGGGAGAAAAGCAATGACAAACCTAGCCAGCATCTTAAAAAGCAGAGACATCACCTTGCCAACAAAGGTCCATATAGTAAAAGCTATGGTTTTCCCAGTAGTGATGTATGGAAGTGAGAGCTGGACCATAAAGAAGGCTGATCACCGAAGAATTGATGCTTTTGAATTATGGTGCTGGAGGAGACTCTTGAGAGTCCCATGGACTGAAAGAAGAACAAACCTCTCCATTCTGAAGGAAATCAGCCCTGAGTGCTCACTGGAAGGACAGATCCTGAAGCTGAGACTCCAATACTTTGGACACCTCATGAGAAGAGAAGACTCCCTGGAAAAGACCCTGATTTTGGGAAAGATGGAGGGCGCAAGGAGACAGAGGACGAGATGGTTGGACAGTGTTCTCGAAGCTACTAGCATGAGTTTGACCAAACTGCGGAAGGCAGTGGAAGACAGGAGTGCCTGGCGTGCTTTGGTCCATGGGTTCACGAAGAGTCGGACACGACTAAACAACTAAACAACAAAATCATTCCCAAGACAAGTCCTTAAACTGGGAGGTGGGACCAGAATTGGTGCATCCTGTTTCGCCGCCTGAGGCAAAAGTGTCATCACGATTATGCCACCACCCCTGCGGCCTCCACCTCCCTCCACTCAGGCTTCAAAGGATAAATGAATATTTTCATAGAATCCTAGCTTTGGAAGGGACCCAAAGAGTCCCAAGGCCCTGCAAAGCAGGAATAAGAGCTAAAGAATCCATGACCTCTCGTTTAAGAACCTCCAAGGAAGGAGAGCCCATCACCGTTGTTCCCCTGTCAAACAGCTCTTACTGTCAGAAAGTTCTTCCTGGTGTTTATTCGGAATCTTCTTCCTTGTATTTTGGGTCCTTCCCTCAAGAGCAGCTTTGGGTTCAAAACATCAAAGAGTCCTTTGACTCCTTAAAGATTACCTTGCATTTTATTTATTTATTAACATTCTTATATTACATCGGTAAACATTGTCATATTACATTACAGGACTTACTATAATATAATTTCCAACATGTATATAAAAAATTATATACAATTTTTATAAACCTTAGAAAGAAAATTAAACAAAAGAAAGAAAGAAAGAACAAAGAAAAAACAAACATATTTTTCCAGAAATCATATACATACCAACACACTAGACTTCCTGTCTTTCCTGTTGTATATTCCTTTTTTACAAATGAATGTACTCTTATTATTGTATATTTCTTTACATATTATCTAATACATTCCTATATCAATATGTGCTCTTAGTCTTATTTCTCAACTCAGTCTCACTCCAACGTCAATCCAATGCTAGCATAGATAGCAAATCTTTACTGTGTTTTTGAACATATGTTTCATATCTATCTCACTTTTCCATAAATTTTTGCTTTGAATTGCCTCTCAGAGTATTTGTTAACTGTGCCATTTCAGCAAATTTTTGTAGCTTGTAATGCCAGTCCATTATTGTCGGGGCTTCTTGTTCCTTCCACCCCTTTGCCACCAAAGTCTGAGCTGCGGCAGTTGCATATAAGAATACCTCCTTAAAGGCCTTTGGGATGTCCCTGCCAACAATGCTTAACAGAAATGCCAACTCCTTAAAGATTACCAAATGGCTTGTGGCAAATAATGGTGGTCTCTAGGCCTTTCAAGATTACATTACTGTGGGCGTGGCTGTCCCTTGGGTTTTGTTTAAATCAATAAATTCAGTGTGAAACCACAAAGTGTGACACAAGGAACATAGTACAGTGGTGCCCCGCAAGACGAATGCCTCGCAAGACAAAAAACTCGCTAGACGAAAGGGTTTTCCGTTTTTCGAGGCGCTTCGCAAGACGAATTTCCCTATGGGCTTGCTTCGTTTTCGTCTTGCGGGACCTGACATCTTTCCGCAGGGCCTGCAAGACAGAGTTGTTCCACCAGGCCTTTGGTCAGGGCGCAGCCTGACTCCCTCCTCTGGCAACCTGCACAGAATCTTGCTTAATTAGTTGCCATTAATTTGATTTTAATTGATTTTTATAATGAAATATTTTTAGAATGTGTGAATATCTGATTGTTTGATTGTTTGATTGTTGTTAGCCGCCCTGAGCCCGGCTTCGGCTGGGGAGGGCGGGATATAAATAAAATTTATTATTATTATTATTATTATTATTATTATTATTATTATCCAGGAAAGGTCACAGTTTACTGTTGCAGAACTTGACTTTGGCTGTAAGGTGTGCATGATTTGTCTGACTGGGGCTCTTCTCCCTTAGAGAGACCTCTGTCTTATGCATTCTGATATACAAGTGATTTTTATTTTTACTTCTGTGCAGCTGATTTGTCAGCATGCATGTGGGAGAAGCACCCAATGGCAAGACTTTAATTGTACCAGCCAGCACCTGAAGATGAAAAGGATTGTATTCTCTTCTTTTCTGCATTGGGAAGCCAGTGCAAACGCCCCTTTCTATTGCCCCCCCCCCCAATATCATGGAAGTTATACATGCAGAACCAATAAGTTGGCTAGCTACTTACAAACTTATTAAAGAAACAGAATTCCCAGGCTTCATAATGAAATAAAATTTTTTTAAAAAGCACCAACCTCCAGTTTAACAAAGAAAACATTGTTCGGGAAAAGTTAGTTTCAACCAAGTACCATTGAAAGGAATGAAATGGGAGTCAGTTGCAAAGAACTCCTAATCATTTTAATGGGATGTAAATTTACAACGAGTTTTTGCTAGATTGTACTTATAGTGTACAGGCAGTCTTTTCCCACGAGAAACAACTTCAAATGCAATTAAAGGCAAAAACCGAAACGGTAACAGTATTTGTTTAAAGGGAGAAAAGAGGGACGGATGAAGAATGCAACTGTACATCTCTAGAAGAGTTTCGCCTTCATTGTTAAATATCCAGTAATTCTTCCGAGTGAAGCAGACCTGCTCTTGTGCACATGGATTCTTATTAAGTTTTCTTTCAGTTCTTTCTTTTTCCATAGAGGAGTCATCTCAATTTGTGAAAAGATGCCTAGATGTTGGGAGGGAAAGCAACATAAACATGTATTTCTGATGCACCTGGAAAATGGTACTTTTCCTGACGTTATCATGTCATTTCATGTTTAATTTCATTCCATGGTTTAGAAATATACCTTATTTGATATGATAGCTAATTTATAAGAAGACCGTGGGAATCGCCGAATGAGTTCTGCCGGCGGAAACTGTGCACAAGGACTTCTACTTATGCTGTGATGCTTCCCTGAGCTCCCCAAAATTGGTTTGGGGGTAGGGAAGTTTGGCAAAACCTTGGAACAGAGTGCAGGGGGTGGACTGGGGAACATTGTGTCTGGCAAGTCAAAATGCTTGCACTTATGGGACAATCAGAGGAGTGTGATGCTTAATCCCTCCCAACGGACATACTTCAAATCATCCTCACTGTTATGTACTGAGTTGAATAGGATCCAAAATGCAGCAGTCTGATTGGTCCTAGAACAATGCAGCAGTATGATTGGTCTGCAGGAGCCACCCAATCCAGCTCCAGGTGGAAGTGAATCCACCACCTGATTGGCCTACAGGAGAATTCCGGAATTAGCCAATCACGTGGGGCCCATTGTGTAAATAATGTATATAAGGCAGACATTCTGGGGGGAACTTCCATTTCTCCTCACCACTATGAGCTGAATAAAGAGCATGAAATCCACTCTCGACTCTGAGTATAGTTCACTGATCATGAGATCAAATGTTGCATGTGGTAAAATAAACCAGAGTGAATGAAACTGCTGCTCTTCACGTGCAAACTTACACAGTGTGCAAGGGCTTCCCATTTAGTGTCCGAGATATATAAACGAGAGATTAACATTAATTGTCGGCAATTTAACAGGGATAAGTGGGGAAGTACAGCACTTAATTTAAATTAAGTATTTCATGCCTGTGGCTGCAAGTTAGGTTAATTAACAAGTGTTAACAGGTATTTAATCTATGTTAAAGTGATTTGCGTGGTAAATGAACATGGATTGGATTTTCCCTCACCTGTACACTTCCTTGGGCATTGGATGAACTTGACACGCACAACATTCAGATGACCACCACTAAAGCTACAGTGAATTAATCAATCAGTTGAGTAAGGAAAGAATCAGGACAAAATATCAAATCTAACTAAGCATGAGATTAAAAACAAAAAAGCTCAATAATTTTGGGGTCTTCCTAACACTTTCGTTGTGTCATGGTTTCTTACTTTTTGAAATATGGCAACCTTAACCTATCGAAATGAACATTTTGCACAGCTCTAGCCATTGTGAAGCTCAGATGAAATAAAGATGCTTCTGCTATAATGGTTACCATGCTTAAGAATCTGCAGTTTGCTTCCTTTTTATAAGATGCTGGATAATACGTTTTTCTGTGTTGTGTGGTCCATCGGTTTTTCTTTTTCACCAGTTAATCATGGAAGTGGATGTTTCTGTTAAATTAGCATGGACTGACTACGTAGTGAAACAAAAGCCCAGCTGAAATTTAGATAGCCTGATTTATTTCCTTCTCATTTAGGAGCTAGCAGAACCGTGGCCCTTGTTAAGTTTGCAGCTTTTTAAAAATAAAATGAAATAATGATTATATTTTAGTTCACCGAGTCTATGATTTAACACTCAGGCTGAATAACATCATTATTTTACAGTTCCCATTTGCTCAAACACCTGCCATTATTCACATTTTACTGACAGAGATCTGAGACTGACAAATAGTGTTGTTGTGATTCTGGCTCTCTCCTAACCATAATTAATACGTAGGGAGTCAGTTTTGTGTATATGTGTTCTTGTACTTCCTGGAGCTAACTCAGCCCTTCTTATTGCAGTTAAATTTATTGGTGCCAATGTGAACGATGGTTTATGCCAGCTAGGGTTTCAGAATCTGAACCTGCAAACTAATATCTAATCAATCTAAGCACACATCCTATATGAACTGAAATCTAGCAGATATTTTTTGGGGGGAGAAATACTTATCAGTCCGGTAAAATGTGAGCAACATATCTTTGTCTACACATTCTCTGTTCAAGCAACTGAAAGGGGAGCAAAGGCAGTCCCTTTGAAGGAACTTGTTCAGAAGAAAGTTTCAGCTATGTTAATGCCCACCTCGTGAATCTTATGAGCAGCCAAGCGATTTCTCCAACCCCACTGAGATCCCTTTGATGCCTGCTTTGGTTGCATAGTTTTCAGCATGTATAACCCATGACAGAAGTAATCCCTGGATTTCTAGAATTGTGCCACCATACAAAGGGGACACAGGTGGCACTGTGGGTTAAACCACAGAGCCTAGGACTTGCCAATCAGAAGGTTGGCAGTTCGAATCCCCGCGACGGGGTGAGCTCCTGTTGCTCGGTCCCTGCTCCTGCCAACCTAGCAATTGGAAAGCACGTCAAAGTGCAAGTAGATAAATAGGTAAACAGTGTTTCCGTGCGCTGCTCTGGTTTGCCAGAAGCGGCTTAGTCATGCCGGCCGCATGACCTGGAAGCTGTCTGCGGACAAACGCCGGCTCCTTCGGCCAATAAAGCGAGATGAGCGCCGCAACCCCCAGAGTCGGTCACGACTGGACCTAATGGTCAGGGGTCCCTTTACCTTTTACAAAGGGCACAATTCAATTACAGTGACAACTGTGCTCCATCTATAGTAATAGATTTAACGACAAATTTAAGCCATGTTTCTGGTTCACATTGATTTCACTTTGGCCAGGACCTCTTCTGACATTGCCACTAGTTGCATGGGACCTAGGCCTCGAGTCCCCTACAAAACACTCGTGGGCACCATGGCACCCTAATGGCACTTACCATGCCACCTTTCCCCTCCCAATGTTATTATTTTAATTTGAAGGTTTTGGGGGGGAGTTGCTAGATTGGAGAGAGGTTACCTATTTGTTAGTTTGGGGGGCTTTTTATGCCTGGGTTTTATTTGTTTTAAAGTGTAGGTGCTTTACCTGGGTATTTTGTGGGGTGGCGGTAGTTCTATGCACCCCAAGTGTTTCTTCTGTCTTAATTCTACAGTGGTGGTACCTTGGTTCCCAAAAGGCTTGGCTCCGGAACAAATTGTCTCCTGAACACCGCAAACCCTACTGATGAACACCCAGCCCAAACCCCCTGATGATCTCTCCAACAGCTGCATGTAGATGTTGAAAAGCATGGGGGAGAGCCCACAGGTGAGAGCCCAGGGGTCTGAACACTCATCCCCCCCCCACCACTTTCTGAACACGGCCCAGGAGGAAGGATCGGAACCACTGTATAACAGTGCCCCCAGCTCCCAGCCCCTCTAGACGGTCCAGTGCGACCAAGGCAGTTTCAGTCCCATGATGAGGCCTGAATCCCAACTGGAAGGGATCCAAATGGTCTGCTTCTTCCAGGCGTGCTTGGAGTTGTTCAGCAACCACTCGCTCAATCACCTTGCCCAAGAATGGAAGATTTGAGACTGGGCAATAGTTGGCCATATTGGCAGCATCTAAAGATGGTTTTTTAAGAAGCGGTTTGATAACCGCCTCTTTCAGGCGGGTCTGGGAAGGCTCCCTCACAGAGAGAAGCATTCACCACCCCGCAAAGCTTTTATAAGGATGGGCAAGGATAAAGGAGACAGGTGGTTGGTTTCACTCGTCCAAGCAGCCTGTCTACATCCTCGGAGGTAACAGATTGGAACTGATCCCATGCAATTTGACTAGACAGGACTCTAGCACTCTCCCACCCCAGCCCTGCTCCCACGGTGGAGTCTATATCTTCCCGAATCTGAGCGACTTTATCTGCAGAAAGCTTAGCAAAATCATTGCAGGAGATCATGTGGCCCGTACTGGGCCCCAATGTAGCAGGTGGTTCCGCTAAATTGCGAGCCTCCTGCTGCTGTTTTCTGCAGATGCAATAGAGGCGGTGAAGAAAGTCTTCTTCGCCGTCGCTACCACCACTTGGTAGGCTCGACACTGAGCTCTAACCCGTGTCCAGTCAGCTTCAGAATGAGTTATCCGCCAACGGCGCTCTAGCCGTCTCAGTGATTGTTTCATTGCCCTCAGATCCATGGAAAACCACGGATTTCCAAATGTGCCCCCAGGTACAAAAAGATTGAGAGCAAGCCCATGAAATGCCTCCTTCGCACACCTGTCTGACTAGGGTTGATAAAAGTTCTGGACATTGCTGCTACCTTCCTGTCCTCTGGGTGCAGAGTACTAACCTTGCTTACTCAATATGAGCCAAGACAGGAGAGCTGCAGTTTGCCTCTGGGATTCATCCAACTGCCTTTTCCCTAAGCCGTGGGTTCTGGAGAGTACGCAGTCCATGTAGATATCCCAGAAGAGCTGGGCCAGGTGCCAAAACAAAGCCCCGTGCTTCAAGTCCTCAGACGACTTCAGGAAGATCATAAAGTCCCAAAAGCCACTGACAGAGTCAGAAACAGGCGGCTTCCTCATCTCCAGCAAGACAGCTGAGGAGGATTCCCAGCATTTGGGATCAGCTCGGCCAAGAGCCATGGGGTCCATCTGGCTATGGCAGAAGAAAGGCGTCACATGAAGCAAACCCACAATGAAAAGGAAGCGGGTGACTCTCATGTTGCGGAAAAGCTTTCTTGTAGTGCCAGAATCCATTGATTTTCTGGAACCTGTCAAGAGCAAAAATAGCATAATAATCCCCAAACCGTCTTAAGAAAGTACTATAGCTCCGTGCTAGAACATATGCTCTAAGATCAATGCCTGGCTCCTCTAGATAGGTCTGGGAAAGACTTATGTGAAGTCCTAGAATCCAAAGGCACTCAGTGCAGAGGAACCAATGATCTGGCACTTCCTTTGTTATTGCGGTCAGGACCGCAATACCTCTTTCCATATGAACCTACCCAGACTCTGAGATCAACTTCTGAGGCCCTCCTTCGTGTGCCGCCTCCTTGAGAGGTCTAGAGGGTGGCAACACGAGAATGGGCCTTCTCTACAGTGGCTCCCCATCTGTGGAATGCTCTCCTGGAGCCTTCATTACACATCTTTAGGCGCCAGGCAAAAAAGTTCCTTTTCAACCAGGCCTTTGACTGATCTGTTTGACATCCTATACCCTTTTAAAATGTGGCTCTTTTTTGGGGGGGGTGTTATTGGGTTGTTGTTTTTATTCTGATTATATAAATTGTAATCTTTTCTGTGAATCACCCTAAGACCTCCAGGTATAGGGCAGTATATAAACTAATTAAAATAAAATAAAATAATAATAATAATAATAATTGGGCTGAGGATGCAAATATGCTGCTCATTTAAAAGGTAAAGGTAAAGGGACCCCTGACCATTAGGTCCAATCGTGACCGACTCTGGGGTTTCGGGGCTCATCTCACTTTATTGGCCGAGGGAGCCGGCGTACATCTTCCGGGTCATATGGCCAGCATGACTAAGCCGCTTTTGGCGAACCAGAGCAGCACACGGAAACGCCGTTTACCTTCCTGCCGGTATATATCTACTTGTACTTTGACGTGCAAAGTACATTTCAGTTAATTCTTTTGGCTGCAATCTGACACAGAACTAAGTATACCCAATTCTGTGTTGGGATGTGGCGCCTAAGAGCAGTTCAGCCATGAAACAAGGTGAGAGTTGCATAGCCCTGAGAAGTTGTGACAAGCTCCTCTGCCATGAAAAGTTGAGACATGTCCCTTTGGTTTTGCTGTTGGGGCTATTCTGACGGGAATAATTTCTATGAGTGATGGGGAGCCTGTGACCACCCAGATGTTGGACTTCAATTCTTACGGAGCTTCAGACAGGATGGGCAACTGCCAGGGAAGATGTTCAGCAACAGCTGAACAGCTCCATTATCTCCATCCCTGGTTTAGAGCTACCTTGTATTCCTGCAAGCAGCCACATTAGATGAGCCACTGGGCCCTTCCAAACATCTGTCTCCTACACAAACTCTCCTGTTCTTTTGCTCTTCTTTTCAGCACCATGTCTGTTCCTATATAGCGGTGCTGCTCTCTGTGGCTGGAATACTCTTTTTTCCTGTCTCAAGCCACTTTCCCCTCTTCAATTTCTGTGTTCTGCACAGCGCCAACTGCATTGTTTCTGCTAACAGAGTGCAGTCCTCTCAGTATAGTTATTCACTATGGGATCTCTGAGCAAAAGGCATAACACCCTATGATTTTATTTTAACACTTTTGATTTGCTTTCATTTTTGCAAATCTATGCCTTCTAAGTCCTTCAGAATAAATTTATTATTAGTTTTTGCACCTTGAACATTAGAATAAAATCAAAATATATGTAATAACTGCTTTTGAAACTCAGGTATATAAACAGCAGCTATTTCTGTGCATTACTCAAATATATATTTTTAAACTTGTTTTCTCTCTCTTATAATAAGAAATATAGAATCTATAGTTGGCAAATGCTGTATCATGACATGTTTATAATGCAGAATAGATGCATTCATGGGTTTACAGCTTGCCGTATTTCTAAATTTTAACATGAGTCCGACCGGGGAGAAGGGTGGGAATAAAATCTTGTGCATTCATATTGACGGATAAGTGTATTTGAATTCCTCTTCTGGAACAATAAGAAGCCTCAACTCACTTTTATAAAAACAACTATATTCCTGCTTCTAAATGCAAGCGAGATGCTTAAGCTTTGATACATGCTCCTTGTATATACATACCAGTCTTTTTACGCATAATCTCTATATGACGAACAAGTACTTTATGGATTATGAGCTGTACTTTAGGTATAGGAAAACCCTTCATTGCCACCCCTTTCTTTTCCATTGCCCCCCCCCCCCTGCCTTTGCTATCTCAGCTAATCAGGTTTACAAATATATTTGGTCCTTGCTAAATTGGAAGTTAAAGAGGCAGAATTCCCTCTTTCTCTCCTAATATCAAACTCGGGATGAGTGTCACCAGGATCATAGTGCAAACTGAGGAAACAACAAAGAGGTATCAACAGGACTGGGAGAAACGAAGGGTTTATAGAAGTGTAAAGAATCTTTAAAAAATAGCTAATGGGGCAACCTCCATCCCCTGCCCCAAACAACCCAATGATGACTGAGCAGGCGTAGAATATAGGGTGAACTATAGAAAAGAAAAACAGATGGGGCATGCCCTACGTGGAGGGAAGAGCTGTCTAGAACCATGAAGAGGAACATTCCTTTGATGAAGCAGAAGACACTACAAAATGTTGTTGCTGGTCTTACTCGTAACATCTCTACCTTAAGAGAGGACGTTTAGCTTTTAAAGCTCAGGAGTGAAGTATGTTTTGCATTTCTTGCTGCCTGTTTCCTGCATTCCCCAGTCCTATCTCTCTCTCTCGCAGTTCCTTCTTAGCAGTAGTTCTTATACCCTGTGAAGGCTGCTTGAGACACCAGTAGCCCACACTCCATCACTGTCTAACGTAGCGGATTGTGCCGCAACACACTACCCCTCTGGAAACAAATAGTCCTCCAGTACTTTACTGATCAACAAATGTATTATGCCATAGGCTTTCATGAACTAGTTTTGATTTTTGCTTGAAGGTGGGTCAAATTTCCACTGGCCCTCCGCTCCTAAGCTCTCTTGCACACCTTGGAAGCAGCAAGCAGACTCTACAGCTGCTAAAAAGAGCATCAGACTCTGACTGTGTAAACGCCACCTGCATGCCTGACTTCTAGGAGCTCTCCTTGGTGCTGAAGCCAACACAAGCTCTTGTGTTTTTCTTTCAGTCTCTGCTCTGGAGGAAAAAAAAGACTTACAAGAGATCCACTTACCTTCCTGAATATGGTGCGTGGGGGGGGGTGTCTCTTCTGGAGACTGAAATTGCACCCAGGGGAAGCCTCTGTTCCAACTTTGTCTCTCCTGAGAATTGTAAGGCAGTATTAGACTTATGCCCCCCTCCCCCCCCTTTATAAAGAAGTGGGAGTGGATAGCTTTTATTTGTCTTGCGTCAAAGCTCTGTGCAGAAACCCCCCCTCCCCTTTCAGGTTCAGTCCCTGAAGCAGACTGTTTCCTGGCCCTCCTACGGTTTACGGTTTATTTTACAAGCACTTAAAAGAAAACTTGTCATCGATTTCACTCAAGAGATAATGCAACGACTCGGCTGAAACTGTGCAACCACCTGGTATTTCTCCACTCCCAGCAGCTGCTGCTAGTGGACAGCAGTAGAGTGGGGCAGTAAACCACCACCTGAATTGCCCAGGTTCAGAATTCCTTGGTCAATTTTAATGGGGACTTTAATTTTTAACAAAATTTACTATTCACTCAGAACACTAAACCAAAATTAAACATCCCTCTATCCTGTTGGTTTCAAGGAGGGAGATTTAAACAGGCACATAACTCTCCCCTTTTAACCAACTGAACTAAAAAATGCTTAATTTTCACTGGATCGTGTTTTCTTTCTTTCTTTCTTTCTTTCTTTCTTTCTTTCTTTCTTTCTTTCTTTCTTTCCACTATCTCAGCAAGAACAGCATTTTGTTCTCTCCTGCAACAACCACATGTGGATGTCTGCTGTGCTGTCACTGACAACACAGAAAGGGACCTGTTGTCATTTTCTCTTAACGTTATCGCAAGCAAAAGCAGGATTGACATACTGCAGAACGTTCCCTGCATTTAAAAAGCCCCCTACCCAAATCCTGCAAAACAGGGCAACAAGTGGGATGGAAATGGCCAAGAAGTCTACTATCTACCTCTAAAAAAGATTTTAGATAGGTATAGTCCCATTGCCAAGGGCTTGAGGAACTTCTTTTTTATATAGTGACCCGAAAGAGGAAAAACCATTTCTGGAAAACCCAACATGGAAACAACACGAGGAAATTATAGAAGAAGAGTTGTAGCTTGGGGAAGAGAGATCTTCTGAGAGAGAGAGTGTACTGGAAATGAAGAAAGAGGACCGAAAGGTCCAGAAGAGTCAAAACAGTCTGTTCTCCCTATTCCCAGATTTTGATTATTACTGGCCTACAAGAGGAGTGGAAGACAACGGGGCCAGTGTAAATGTTGTAATCATACTGTGCTTATATAATAATATATATAATACGTCCATAAAATTTGAGAGCCACCCCAATGTCTATAGACTTTGTATAACAGTTGCATTGACCTTGTGTACCCAAGCAGTGTATTTCTCTAGTGTACAGTGGTACCTCGGGTTACATACGCTTCAGGTTACATACCCTTCAGGTTACAGACTCTGCTAACCCAGAAATAGTGCTTCAGGTTAAGAACTTTGCTTCAGGATGAGAACAGAAATCGTGCTCTGGCGGCATGGCAGCAGCAGGAGGCCCCATTAGCTAAAGTGGTGCTTCAGGTTAAGAACAGTTTCAGGTTGTGATGGCCTGGGAGTCTGATTCAGAAGCTAAACCTGAGGAGTCCCAGCCTGCACAGGAGTGCCCGCCTCCAGGGCCGGCTGAGCCGGGGCAGGGCCTTGAATCTGAAGGGCCTGCACCTGTGCCGAGTCCTCAGGAGCAGACACCAGATGAATCTGTAGCACCCTGCTTGTGGTTAACACTTAGCTGGAATGAAATATTCAACGCAGCAATAGAGAAATTAAAATAGTAATTTATTTGTCAGACAAATAAATATGAGGCACAGTGGTATATGGTTACCAAGCTCTGGCCTGGCCTCTTGCCATTCTGGCCAGCACTTATATTTCCTTAATCCAGCCCCCTTGCTCCTCCTGTGGCTGCCTCTGTCCAATCAGCCTGGTTAAAATTCCTATTGGCTGTTTGCTAGAACCAATCACAAAAGATACACCCATTTCCTTCTGCCCTTTTATGGAAATCAAAAAGCTATATATTCTTCTATCTATAAATGACAAATAAGTAGTAATATATCTTACATGTGTCTCAACAAGGAATCTTAATTACCAGCTCACCTCTTGCCCTCCTTGCCCTATTGCCTTCCAAAACAGATGATTAATCTTGAATTTTTATCTTAAACATATGTCAAGGATTTTGAGTTCACATCAACATTGAGAGATCTCCTTCATCTGAAGGTTTCTAAACAAAAGGCCTGACAACCATATATCAGGAGTGCTCGATGGCGTCTCCTGTCTAGCAAGGGGGGGCTGGTGGCTGACTTAATTTCAGGATAGTTACAACTCTTACAACTATATGAAATAAGAATCTAGCATTTCTTAAATCCTTTGCATAATTATATTTAAGCTAATATATTTAATACATAAATAACCTTTTAAAAGGAAAAGAAATCTTAAAAGGATCTTAGTTTAAGAAAGAAACAGCTTTAGAAAAGACTTCCCAAAAATGCTCTCTTTCTTTCTGCCAGCTCTTCTTCTCTTGTTTCTCAGCCTCAAAAAAAGAAAGAAAGAAAACCTATATTCTCCAGCCAAGCCAGTTGTCTTTTTCACTGCTCTTGACCTTCTTAACCTTAAAGGTAAAGGTAAAGGTACCCCTGCCCGTACGGGCCAGTCTTGACAGACTCTGGGGTTGTGCGCCCATCTCACTTAAGAGGCCAGGGGCCAGCGCTGTCCGGAGACACTTCCGGGTCACGTGGCCAGCGTGACATCGCTGCTCTGGCGAGCCAGAGCCACACACGGAAACGCCGTTTACCTTCCCGCTGGTAAGCGGTCCCTATTTATCTACTTGCACCCGGAGGTGCTTTCGAACTGCTAGGTTGGCAGGCACTGGGACCGAGCAGCGGGAGCGCACCCCGCCGCAGGGATTCGAACCACCGACCTTTCGATCGGCAAGTCCTAGGCGCTGAGGCTTTAACCCACAGCGCCACCTGCGTCGAAGATATGGCTCATTTTACTATTTATCCACCCTTAATTTGTAGGGTCAGTGTAACCTTGGCTGTCAGCCTGTAATTCCCTTTTTACGACTTTGAGAATTGTTTTCTGCTATAAATCAGGGGGGCCCCTTGTCTAGGAGAAAAACATTTTGCCAAGGTTCTTAGGCAGCTGGTCTTCTAAGACTGGTCTTTTAAGATACAGGCCCTGATTAAACATATAAGCTTTAATAAAAATGCAGGCTTATGATTAGATGCCTCAAATCCACTCTGGCTCCGGAGGTGATCGAGGACCCATTGCCTGCAGGTGAGCCTCCCCCTGGGTCCAGTAACCCTCCAGCCTCTCCTGAGCTGCAGAGGCTCAGGGCAGAGAGGCGGAGGGAACTAAGTTCTCTCAGGAGGAGTGCTCGCCTTAAGGCCAGGAGAGGCGGGTCACCTGGGGGCCGGGACCGCCCCTGGCCTCAGAGGAGATAAAGGCCAGTCAGCCCAGTCCCTGGTTGCGGGAGCAACGTTGTCGGAAACCTGTTTCTGCCAGCACCCAGACCTGTTCTTCCGGAGTTCCCGACCACGCCCGACTTCTTGCTTCGGAACCCGCTTCGCCCTTTGTGGACAGTCTCCAGACCCTCGACCCAAGACCAGACTCTGACCACGCCTTACGGTAACCTCCCCCCGGGACCAGCACACAGGTTAAGTACGGACCTCCGGAACGAATTAAGTACTTAACCCGAGGTACCACTGTACAGTGGTTCAAAGAAACTGGGTGTAGCTCTCATATCTTACCAACATAGATTACATAGCAACCATACCTGCAAATTTGTGGTACTGAAGTAGGTTTGGGGAACCTGTGGCCCTCATTCATGAAACCAGGGTGCACAGCCCATCATGTCATTTCTGGATACAGGCTCCTCTGTTTGCATGTAGCAACGCCACATCTTTCAAAGGACCCTAAAAATAATATTGTAATGAAGGTGCCAGCAATTAACTGGATGTGACTTGAAGGCCAGTTTCCTCATTTTGGTCAGAGGAATTCTACAAGGTACTTTACAATTAATTGTAATGACATCCGGGAGCGTTTAAGTGTATCATTTGCATTTTGCAAAAAGCACCACTTTACAAATAAAGAAGTCAGCCCTTATGGCTGGGGCACTGGTTGAGAATTCCTGGCAAGGCAATAAAGGCAAGAGGTCCTTTGTTCCATTCCTGCTTTCTCCATTAGCCTTCTTCGTAGGTAATAAAAAGAACCAATTTCGCATTACAACTCCACGAAGGAGGTGAGTCACCCTGTTTCAATGGATTCTCAAGAAAATCCCTGGTTGGGGGCGGGTGGGAGAAAGTAAGTGGAACCAAGTTGAAATCCATCACAGGAAGTGAGGAAGATAAATTGGTTTTTTTACCCACGTACCAGCCACTCTGATCACTTGAAAAAAAGGGGGTAGCAACCCACAGTTTGTAAAGGAAGCATAAATCCTCCCCTCTGCTTCATTTTGTGCATATTCCAACTTGGTAGGCTGCAATCCGGGACGCAGGTGGCGCTGTGGGTTAAAGCCTCAGCGCCTAGGGCTTGCCGATCAAAAGGTCGG
Source organism: Podarcis cretensis (assembly GCF_951804945.1). Lineage (NCBI taxonomy): Eukaryota > Metazoa > Chordata > Lepidosauria > Squamata > Lacertidae > Podarcis > Podarcis cretensis. The sequence goes on along the minus strand of NC_137170.1, from coordinate 133,474,232 downwards.
CGGTTCGAATCCCTGCGGCGGGGTGCGCTCCCGCTGCTCGGTCCCAGCGCCTGCCAACCTAGCAGTTCGAAAGCACCTCCGGGTGCAAGTAGATAAATAGGGACCGCTTACCAGCGGGAAGGTAAACGGCGTTTCCGTGTGCGGCTCTGGCTCGCCAGAGCAGCGATGTCACGCTGGCCACGTGACCCGGAAGTGTCTCCGGACAGCGCTGGCCCCTGGCCTCTTAAGTGAGATGGGCGCACAACCCCAGAGTCTGTCAAGACTGGCCCGTACGGGCAGGGGTACCTTTACCTTTACCTTGGGCTGCAATCCTATACATCAGGGGTGGAGAAATTATTCTGGATGCTGGGCCAGATCTCCCCTACCTCTCCTGGGCCAAATTTGGCAGGTGTGTCAATCACAATGATGCCAGCTGATGGGGTGCTTTGAAGACCCCTGCAGTGTCCTGAAGCTTTGCTGATCAGCTGATTGTCAGTGTAGATCAAAGAGCTGAAGACTCTTTTCCAATGAGCAAGGTGCTGGCAAAGAGCCATGCTCAGCCCATTCATCAATTAGCTTTTAGTTAGTCCTTCTAGACAATGATCCAATATTTCAACTCAGAGTCTTTTTATCTTATCAACATTGAGAAGAAGTTCACTATCCAGCAAACTTTTAGGTCCCCCAGGCCTGCTACTCTCTTTCTCCAGTTCCTTGGTGGTGCTGTTTTGGATACTTAAACAAGGCTGGAATTAGTATCTATAAGCATGGTTCATCACCTTGTCAACAAAGGTCCGTATAGTTAAAGCTATGGTTTTCCCAGTGGTGATGTATGGAAGCGAGAGCTGGACCATAAAGAAGGCTGATCGCCAAAGAATTGATGCTTTTGAATTATGGTGCTGGAGGAGACTCTTGAGAGTCCCGTGGACTGCAAGAAGATCAAACCGATCCATTCTTAAGGAAATCAGCCCTGAGTGCTCACTGGAAGGACAGATCCTGAAGCTGAGACTCCAAGACTTTGGCCACCTCATGAGAAGACTCCTTGGAAAAGACTTTGATGTTGGGAAAGATGGAGGGCACAAGAAGAAGGGGACGACAGAGGATGAGATGGTGGGACAGTGTTCTCGAAGCTACCAGCATGAGTTTGACCAAACTGCAGAGGCAGTGGAAGACAGGAGTGCCTGGCGTTTTCTGGTCCATGGGGTCACGAAGAGTCGGACAAGACTAAACGACTAAACAACAACAAGCATGACTACTCCCCAGCCCCTCCCTTAACAAATTTGCCAAAGCCCTGGGAATCTCTTGACCTGCAAGAAGCTTTTGTAGATGGCTCACCCTCAGCTACAACTCTTCCCTTGGGATTGTTGCTTCCTCGGGCCAGTTTTTTGGGGGTCCTCCAGCAATACCACAATTTTTTTCGTGTTTCCTCCTTTCTCCTCAAAGTTTGGTGGCTTCTATTAGGAAGTGTTAGAAGAGCCTCCTTGTCATCTGCTGGCTCCAAGTAGAGTTTAGATCTTTTCCCCCAAAAGATTCCACAACTCCAAGGATGCCACCTGGAAGAATCTGCAGCAACCTCCACTTATTGCATCACATTTGGAGTTTCTTCTCCAGAAGATGTTGCATAGTTTTGAAAAGCTAGCACAGACTGGGGGGAAAGATGAAAACCTAGCACAGAACAGGGGAGAAAGGTGAGCAATGGGGCTTAGTCTAATATAGAGGTTGGGAACCTCAAGCCTGCAGGCTAGTATTATAATAATAATTAGTAGTAGTATTAAATGTATTAACCCCCCCCCACAGCAGGTCCCAGGACCATGGGTGGTGCCAAAGGGGCAAGTACCCCCTCCCAAAATAAGGCGCCCCCCCCAGTTGCTCCCCCTGCCCACTTCTGAACTGTCATAAGCATGTTATTCATGTTTAATCACTGATCAGGTCAAGAAGTGGTGAGTGTAGTATTTATGTGCAAACATATAAATTCCACTTGAAAGGAATTACGTTGAGTTGGGGGAACAAATATTTGATGAACTTGGTGTGGAGGCTTTGTAAGCAAATGGGGGTGGGGGAATCAGATAATACAGACATGCCTGTTGCATGTGGTCTTGATAACATTTTAGAATCTTGTGTTCTACGTGGCCACAGAGAAGATTTCCAGGAAAGGGAGCCGGTTCTCAGCATATCTTCCTTTTTATTCTCCAAAGCAGAAGTCTCTCTGTTGATATTATCTGCAACATTTCATGGCTAATTCTTTCAGGAATAATAATGATAATGATGATGATGATGATGATGATGATGATAATATACCCCGCCCATCTGGCTGGGTTTCCCCAGCCACTCTAGGCGGCTTCCAACAGAATATTAAAATACAAAAACCTATTAAACATTAGAAGCTTCCCTGAACAGGGCTGCCTTCAGATGTCTTCTAAAAGTCTGGTAGTTGTTTTTCTCTTTGACATCTGGTGGGAGGGCGGGTGCCACTACCGAGAAGGCCCTCTGCCTGGTTCCCTGTAGCTTTGCTTCTTGCAATGAGGGAACCGCCAGAAGGCCCTTGGCGCTGGACCTCAGTGTCTGGGCAGAATGATTGGGGTGGAGATGCTCCTTCAGGTATACTGGACCGAGGCCGTTTAGGGCTTTAAAGGTCAACACCAATACTTTGAATTGTGCTCAGAAACGTACTGGGAGCCAATGTAGGTCTTTCAATACCGGTGTTATATGGTCTCGGTGGCCGCTCCCAGTCACCAGTCTAGCTGCCACATTCTAGATTAGTTGTAGTTTCCGGGTCACCTTCAAAGGGAGCCCCACGTAGAGCGCATTGCAGTAGTCCAAGCGGGAAATAACTAGAGCATGCACCACTCTGGCAAGACAGTCTGCGGGCAGGGAGGGTCTTAGCCTGCATACCAGATGGAACTGGTAGAGAGCTACCCTGGACAGAATTGACCTGCGGCTCTGTGTTCAGCTGTAAGCCCAAAATGACTCCCAGGCTGCGCACCTGGTCCTTCAGGGACACAGTTACCCCATTCAGGACCAGGGAGTCCTCCACACCTGCCCGCCTCCTGTCCCCAAAAACAGTACTTCTGTCTTGTCAGGATTCAACCTCAATCTGTTAGCCGCCATCCATCCTCCAACCGCCTCCAGACACTCATGTAGGACCTTCGCTGCCTTCACTGGTTCTGATTTGAAAGAGAGGTAGAGTTGTCTCCTTATGTGTATCCTATTGGCTCATACCAATATGCTCGTCTCTATGACTCTTTTATCTATAGTAGTTACTTTACATAACATCTTTTTAAACTTCGACAGCCACCTGCAGCTTTATAGACCTCTTCTAATGGTTCAGCAAAATGGATGTGTATGTGTGAGAGAGCGCGATAAGGCAGGCATCCCTAACCTTCGGCCCTCCAGATGTTTTGGACTACAATTCCCTTCATCCCTGACCACTGGTCCTGTTAGCTAGGGATCACGGGAGTTGTAGGCCAAAACATCTGGAGGGCCGCAGGTTGAGGATGCCTGGATATAGGGCATAGTTCTTGTGTTAATAGTGTGTATTACAAAACAGTACAGTGGTGCCTCGCAATACGAATGCCTCGCAAGACAAAAAACCCACTAGACGAAAGGGTTTTCCGTTTTGGAGGTGCTTTGCAAGACAAATTTCCCTATGGGCTTGCTTCGCAAGACGAAAATGTCTTGTGAGGTTTTTCCGACTCCCCCCCCCTTTTCCTAAGCCGCTAAGCCGCTTATCTGCTTATCCGCTAAGCCGCTAAAAGCCACTAATAGCGCTAATCCGCTAATGGGCTTGCTTCACAAGACGAAAAAAACCGCTAGACGAAGATACTCGTGGAACGGATTCTTTTCGTCTTGCGAGGCACCACTGTAATGGTTTTATTTTGGTTGAATGCAGGGGTTGTCAACCTCGTCCCTACTGCCCACTAGTGGGTGTTTCAGGATTCTAGGTGGGCGGTAGGGGGTTCTACAGCACAAGCTGAATCCCCCTTCCATCGAGCACTGGTGGGCGGTAAGGAAATTTTACCATCAAGAAAGATGCATTAGTGGACAGTAGGTATAAAAAGGTTGGCTACCCCTGGTTGAATAGTATTGGCCGAGTAGTAGTAATACTGCTTGTGTCTAACATAGCCATTTCTGCTTAAAGGCTCTCTTGTGTATCCCAACAGAGGTGTTGTGGTTGTAGATGCCCCTTATTCTTGTATGGGTGCATGCAGGTAAAAGGTAAAGGACCCCTAGACGGTTAAGTCTAGTCAAAAGCAACTATAGGGTTGCAGCACTCATCTCACTTTCAGGCCAAGGGAGCCGACATTCGTCCACAGACAGCTTTCCGGGTCATGTGGCCAGCAGGACTAAGCAGCGCATGGAAACGCCGTTTACCTTCCCGCTGGAGCGGTACCTATTTATCTACTTGCACCTCGTGTATTCAAACTGCTAGGTTGGCAGGAGCTGAGACAGAGCAACGGGAGCTCACCCTGTCACGGGGATTCGCACCGCCGACCTTTCGATCGGCAAGCCCAAGAGGCTCAGTGGTTTAGATCACAGTGCCACCTGCATCACCCACAGAGAACCCACTCTTCAGAAGGGATTATGGGGAGGGCATCCTCTCCTGGTGTACTACCCCCCGCAGCTGATACAACAAGACGGGCTTCCCTTGCCCCCTTCCCTTCCCCAATGGAGTCAGCGAAGCCACTGGGAATGCCATTCACCACGATCTTTCCTGTTTTCCACTCTGATGATTCCTCAGCAGTTGGCAACCGTTGCCAACAACGTGGACTCCAACTTTCTATTGTTTCCAGAGTACTAATGGAGATCACCAAGTGCTCAGGAAACGCTAGATCAGATTGGAGTGATTGGGATGTATAGCTAAATTGCACCAGGGCTGGTGTGGACTCAAGCAGGCCTCTGGTTTGCCCTCCTCCCTCCTTGGTGTACATTATGCTTCTAATCCACTGAATAACAGGGTCAGACCATTAAGGCTGCTTCTTACCACTGCAGCTTGAGCATATGAGCGCTATTATTTTTGAATGGAATTTCTGTCTCTCAAAAAAACCACACGTCCAACTTTTTCCTGGGAGCCTTGGCTGTTTGCAGTTCCATGGGCTCTATGTGTTTCCAGACATGTGAATGTGCTCCAAATGTCACAAGAAATATGGAACGAGAAACGCAGTGACCATCTTTTCTGCAATGTGTGAAATGACCCTGCAGAGGTACGAGTAATGCTAAGCTGCAGTCGTACTCTTATTTTTGATGTCTGATAGAAACCAACTCAATATTACAGTTTTACCAATGGAAGAGATTTATGACAGCATTCCCGTGAGTGAATATATATACTCTGTTTTGATTAACGGTTGCCTCCAGTGTTAAGTACTATCCGATCTTTTAACTGCAACATGTTTTGGATGTGGAACATAGAAATTTAATTTGAGGAAGAAAGATATAGAAGTTGTAACTTTCCATGTTCATGAAGTCTTTAATACTCATTTAACTAATATGCAGAACAATGACAACTGAATTTCCATTCATCAGCAGCCAACAAGGTATGAATGAGTATTAACTTCAAACAAAAACTGGTTTGTCATATTGTGCATTTTAAAAAGAATTACAAACAATTTTAAAGGAAGATTAATAGTGGAAGCAACAATGAATATAAAATATGACTGAAAGCTTCTTAGATCAAAAATAAATTCAAGTATTCTTTTGTAAAGTTCCTCAGACATTTGTCTTTGAATTTTAAGTTTGTGCAATACCTATCATTGCATAGTAAAGAAAACTTTGTAAAACTCCAGTTCTATGTAATTTATTATAACATGCACCTAGAATATTTATATATGTATATATATATATTCAATTTGCGTAGTGGAGCTTTCCCCTTGTAGAGAATTTGCTCAATTCAGTGGGGTCATGCAGCATATCAACATAAGCTATATAAAATTTCCATACATTTTCCTGTCAGGATGAACCCTTTTTATGGAACAGAAGAATAGTGGATGAAATGGTAACTTAACATTTATTCTGTCAAAACACCATTAAAATGACACTGGTTGTGGTAAAAAAAAGAAAAAAGGCAAGTAACATAGGCAACATATCTTCTCTTAAAAATGTGGTAAATGAATTCTAAAAAAGTAAGTACCTACCTTAACAGGTTTGATTATATAACTCTAGTACCACAGAAAACATTACAATCCACTTCTGTGAGCTATGTGGTTGCGTGGTAATTTACATTCTATACATAAAATTTGTGTATTTTAAACACACATACACATAACAGAACAGCAGAGGAGAAATTTAGACAAGAAATAATATTTCTTATGAAAGTGCCAGTGTAACAAAAAGTTACACCAACTCTTACCATATATACATAATTGGGGACCAGTGTGGTCTGATTAAAAACATCACATCGCACATTTACAATGTTTTTTTTCTGAATCACTTCAAGATTTTTTAAAAATACAACAATCTGATTTTTAGAACCATATTGAATGGCGTTGTCTACTGTGGTTACCACGTCGCTCCCAGAACAGAACCAAAAAGGAGACCCCAGCACCAGTTTAGATACCCTTATCCCAGATATGGTCAAAAGCAAAGTGACATGAAGCAAGATAGCTCTGCTGATCGATATCGTGATGCAAGTGGGAAGACCTGAAAGGGAACACACTGGCTCAGTTTGCGTGTAACGCTAAGCCAAACTATGGCTCAACCCAAGTATGAAGGCTTCCAGAGACTCCAGCCACTTGCTCCTGCTCCGGTCCTCTTGTTGCAGTGACTTAAACCATGGTTTGGCTTAGCAGGTCATCTGAGCCAAACCACGGCTTAGCACAGATCAGTAGCAAGACCCCAATAGGTGCAATGCAGCCTTCAGCTCTTCTCTGGAAACGAGCGCATTTGCACTAAGCTATGGTTTGCCTTCCCACTAAGTGTGACCCAGGTAATAGTTTGCTTTTAGAGACTCAGATCTAAGAAGGGAAGTAAGATACACAGCCTGCAAGACTGCCTTTATTAGAGCACTGTGAATGCTATATATCAATATGCATTCCAGTAACACCGCTTTCCCACTGCATCTTTAGCACATTTTAATCAGGTATATAACTCTGTGAAAACTGTCACCCACTAAACCGCTGTGACTTGCCCATAAAACGTTATAGGATTATAGGGTGAGGGCCACTGTGATAATCTACAACTGCTACTGCAGCTTGAGGAATGAAAAGAATCTCTCCCTTCCCATTACTTCATTAACTTAATGCCTACAGTTAAATTCAAAATCTAACTCAATGTAAATTTAGAAGTATCACAGTCTGCTTCATTTTAAAGACCGTTCCAAATTATGCAACGGGGGAAATAATTTTAAAAGGGCAAAATGTTTACACCAATATACACTGGAGGTCATTTTTACCGGAGCAGCTGAATTATACTAGGATACCTGAATACTCTGAATACTTGTAACCAGAATAAAAGCTTTTGGAGTACAAACCAAAGGTCAATTGTAATCAAAAAGTAGCTGACATAAATGAGAACCAGACCAAGCATGTACAGTACTTTCTAAGCATATCCATCTGATGCAGCAGGAATCGGGTTACGAGATACTTGCCATCTTGAAAATCATAGCTGGCTGAATGCAGAATGACTTGCCACTAAAGGCGTGGAAAACTGGCAAGCGTTTTTGCAGCAGCAGTGCAGCAGGACGTTGATCTGGACTTCGGCATAAAGCCTTTTCACAAGCACCGTGCAGAGGTGTAGCCCAGCCAGCCTTATTCACAATGCAACTCACTGTGGCATGCTAATGGCAGGTGCCATTGCCAGCGGCGTAGCGTGGGTTGTCAGCACCCAGGGCAAGGCAAGTAATTTGTGCCCCCTAACCCGGGGCAAGGCAAGTAATTTGCGCCCCTAACCTGCCGCCGCTGCCAGTTTCTTCTTGCTGCTGCCTGGGCTGGTCGGGTGTGGTTCTCTCCCGCGCTCAGCGCTGCGCTGGGTGGCCGCTGCACTGTCCCTCCCCCAGATAGTCCCTCCCTCGCTCTCTCTCCGCTCCGCACTGCAACGCACGCCTGGCACCCTCCCCCTCCACAGTGGGCGGCGACCTGGCAGCTCAGATCGGATTCGCACAGCCAGCACTGCAGTGAGAGAGAGTGAGTGAGCCAGCTAGGGGCAGAGAGCTGCGAGTGCGAGCGTGCCCCCCCCAAAATGTTGCGCTCGGTGCGGCTGGCCCCCCCTGCACCCCCCACGCTACGCCACTGGCCATTGCTGCTCTTCGCATCTGTGATTACACCTGATAGAAGTGCTCAGAGGCTTGTGGGCCAGGGGAGGGAGAATAATGCAGACCTAAGCCACCCCCCCCTTTGCTTAAGCATGGAGAAGCACTACTTGAACATATACAATGATACCTTTCTTATTTGGCCAAAGGGAGCTGAGCCATGACAGTAACAACAGATAGTCTAGGAAGTAACATTCGAGACTTGAAAGATACATACTACGCAGGTAAACTCAAAGGAGACATGGCTATTGGGATCACTTTTATCAACAGATGTGGACCTGGGAAGTGAGGTGGTGCTGGGGACTATAAAATAATACATGGGAAAGCCTTAACCTGTTAAAAGCTCTCAATATTTTTATGGGTATTTAAGGCTTATTTAGGCTTCTTTTCCTTTCGTATAATGTGAGATAGAGAAAGGAAAACAGATGGTAAAATTAAAAGAGTTATAAGCTTGGCACTTCTGTGATTGATTTGAGAGGGTGTTGACTTCTTACACTATATACAAAATATCTGCATGACAGCAAATAATGCATTTGAAAAGATTCATTGCATACATATGCACTTTATACATATTAATAGGTTTTGGATGGGTGGGTGTTTTTGTTTTTTGGTTTCAAGCATACAAATTTAAAAAGCACGCCTGTTTTCTGCTAGAACTCCCTGTTGTCTGCATGCGATATGCCTTTTAGAGCAAGCCCAGAACCCCCGCTATACAACATGCTACAAAAACTTAAAAGGGGAGCAATGTTTTAAGAAAGCTTTACAACCCGAGAAGACAGACTCACACATAGAACAAAACCCTTAGGAAAATGTGTCATTATCTGAGAACGGCATGGCTAAAATTGCTCATTTTTATATTGAAAACTATACAAGACCTGCAGGACCATAAATAAGGTTGCCCCCAAAATAAAATTGAGATGAATGAGGAATATATATTAGGAAGGGGTTGTACAACTTGGAGAATAGTGTATCTTGGTGGAACGTGATTTCCTAAGTACCCAGAATTAGCATTTCTATGTTTTGGTTTGTTTTCTTGGTATGCAGACTTGGCTTGGGGTCAGCTTGTTAGCTCGTTTGCTGTATATATGCCATGCAGTTTACCATTTCAAAAGTTAGCTTATCATGCCACTGGAGTCTGTCGTTAATATTAAAAGGTCATGCGAACTCAAGTTATCAGTTATGAAACTTTTTACCTATTTGACTGTTTTGAAACAGTTCACTTATTGCACTTGATTTGTTTGCTCTGTTCTTTGTATTTAAAAAAGTTCGGTCAAAATAGTTCATTTATAACATCTGTCCCGTTTCTTATCACCTTAAAAAAAGGAGAAATGAGTGGAGGGAGTTCTTAAATTTGAATCTCCGAAAAGGACAAGTTTTCCTTCAGCCCTTTCATAAGTATCTCCACTTGCCATTTATAGTAAATCGCTCGTCTTAATTTTCTTCTGCAGTGACGTACTTTCTGTGCAGCTACTACAAAAAGCCACCATGTCTGGAATCCAGTAATGCACAGAAAAGCTCTTCCAAGGAGTTCCTTAGATACCCTGCTGACTTGGATCGTATCTTCTCTTTTTGACATTTCTTCCAGTTAAAGAGGAGACAAATAGTAAGACAGGGAAACAAGAAATATGTCAGTTAGGCATAATTGAAAACAAGGTCATGTTTTCATCATCACACTATGTAGTAAGGGCTCACACTAAGACGCTTGAGATGTAAACTGGAAATAAACCCGTTTCATATTAGGATGGGCTTTAAAGCTCAATTCTGATACCAATTCTTAAGGATTCTACAGAATATGAAGCTGTATTCACCCCCTTTTCTGTAATATCACTGATATGCCATAGATTTATTTATTTATTGCTGCCAAAAGTCGCTGTTCTGAAAGGCTTCAATGAAGCTAAAATATAAAACAATTTGTGGATCCCCTGTGTGAGCCTTTACTACAATAGGGAACAAAATACTTCCAGTCTCCAGCAGCAGATGCCAAGAAACTGCTTGTGAAGAAGAATGGACACCAGAACGTGTTAGTTGCGCCACTGCAATTTTGCTGCTGTTGTTAGCAAACAAAACTTTTTGTAGAAACGTCCATTCTCCTATTATACCAGTACTGTATATAAATAAACAGCAAGACATTACAAGGCAACACAAAAACTGGATGCAACCTCCCCATAATCTGGCTTTATGTGGGGCATCAAGCAAGGGGCTCATGCATTTAGTCTTAACACTGGGCATGTGTACTGCTACCGCCACCAAATTGTCATGCAGTAAAACATAGAGCAGGATTTCACAGATTCCCTAACGGCAAGGAACATAAAGCCTTGGGTCTCCTCCACTGCATGCTCCTGCAACGGTGGCTGCAGTGAATAGAATTTAAACATCAGTTGTTGCACTTATTGTGGTAAGTTGTGGATAACGGCAAAAAGACAGTTATTTTCAGGCTTCGCTTTTGTGCCACATAACTAACTCAAACATGCACTTTTCAGATCAGTACATTATTGCATAAGAACCCTTTTTCATTGCCTTTTGTACACAGAAATATGTCCCCAAATATGTGCTATTAACCACAGTGATTGCATTATTCCCATAGAATGGAGTAATCTCGCTACTGCTCATTCAGCAATGGTGGGTCTGACATTTCTAACGCAGTGAGATCAGGTTTATGCTTTCGTTTTACTTTTCTACCTTGGAATACCAGCATAAATTGCCCAAAAGATAAGTATCATCAATGGCAGCTGTTGTGGATAGACCATGATTCTCTGCAGACCTGTTGCATTTCGTATCACACAGCCTACTGGCTTCACTGAATGTTCTTTTACTGTATTTACGTGCATATATAACTGAGAATAACATTTTGTGCATCTAATCCACAAAAGCTTAAACCATAATGAATCAGTTAGTTTACAATCCTATTTTCACTTACCTTGGAGTAAGCGCCATTGCACTCAATGGGACTTACAATGAGTAGACATGCAGACATGTACGGGTTTGCACTGTGTTTAAAGGTACCATAGGACTCTCGCTGTTCTAGCCACAACAGAGTAATGGATAACTCTGAAATTTAGTCAAAACAAAATAAAAAAATTCCTTCCAGTAGCACCTTAAAGACCAACTAAGTTAGTTCTTGGTATGAGCTTTCGTGTGCATGCACACTTCTTCAGATACTGTAACTGGAACTCTGAAATTTAGTGTGAATAATAAAGACACTGTCTTTGCTAACAATGTTTGCATACCTCACAATGCTTTTCATGATGGAGAGAGTTTGAAAGCAATGCCAAAACCTGTATTTTAAATTACCTGTATATGAATTCAAAGTCAGTTTTTCACAATAACACAATTAACCTTGCATTGCTAGAGGTACTAAAACAATGCGGTTCAAGAGCAACAGAACAGTGCAGTTATGGGCAAGGCTTTTTGCTTTGGTTTACAACATACAAAATGTAACTGACAGTTTATAAAACTCAGATCTCAATAGATGTGAAAACTACATAGCTAGAAATGCTCTGTCAGGACAGATTACGTCTCTCAGTACTAATGCTTACAGTACAACCCTTTGCATGTCTACTCAAGAGCAAGTCTCATTTACTTCAATGGGACTTTCTTCCAAGTAAGCGTGCGCAAGACTACATCATAAGCTAACTACCGTCTTGGTAATAAAAGTTTGCATGTTATTTTTCCTCTAAGAAATCATGAAAAGTTGTGACGCTGTAGACATGAGATCACATCTTCAGACCTCAGGTTGGTTTCCATACTTTCCAAGCTACTATTCTTGCCTCCCCCAGAGAAAATGCTAAGTATCTTATCTCATGTCCCTCTAAAAACTGAAAGCAAAGGAAGGTGGGGAGAGGATATAGCTATTTTCTGCACTGCAAAACAAGAAAGAAATGTACCTGCAGACTCAGAAACTGTCTTTTCGACCGGAAAATATTTTCCTCTTTTCAAAATATTAAAAATGTCTTTATTCTTCTTCTTTTTTTAAAAAACAAACCCCTAGGATGCACATCATCACTTTATCTTTGTTTGTAAAATAGTACATTGGTAATACTAAGCATTTCACCCTCCATTATAAAAAAAAATCCTGCAGATCTTCATACAAAATGAAACGAGTGAGAAGAATATAAAGAATGCATCTCCTCTGCCCTCCCTCATACTGGATCCTTTAATTATTGTATATTGACAAGGCTAACATTAGAAAACAGTACTTGCTGTGTCTGTTGGAAGAAAAGAGATGTACCGTATCTGTAGCATATCAGCCCAACAATGAAACAAGGCTTGTGGTCTTCCCTTATTTGCAAAATGTATGGCTTAATTGCATGATGTGAGATCATGGCAAGCAAACTAGAGTGACCTGAGTTTTCACACCTTCCGCAGCTTTTAAAACCACCCAGGATTATTCTACTGGTATACAATCAGCCCTCAAATGTTTATTATGCTTTCCATCGGCTGCACTACAGCAGTTGACGCCAGCAGCTTGCTGTCATGGTCCATCAGCTGATCAGACGTTAAGGCTCGCAAGTGTTCAATCGTAGCTGCCCATGTGATGCCAGGTTCTGAGTGGATTGGTGTGGCTTTGGGGAAACAGCCTCACAGGCCAAACTGGGACCTGGGGTGGGCCTAACTATACCTATGGGCCAGAGGTTGCTCATTCATGATTTAAAGAGCTGGTTGTCAACAGTCCACAGGGCAAATCTTGCTACTCAAGCAAATTCATGTGGCTCCTGAGGGACACACTTCAATGATACACCAATCATTTAGATTTTCAATGTGTTGCCACACCTGTGCCTGCCTACATGCCCTGCACACTTATATTCTTACTGATGGAGTTAGCCTCACTACTGAGGTCAATGCTTCCAGCCCCTGGGCAACAGTCAGGAAAACAGAATATAGTCTCCCACAAACAAATAAGTTGTACCATCTCTGGTACAAAGAGAGGAAGGGAGAGGGCAAGCCTCTGCACAACGTATTACAGAGATAGAATAATAATAATAATAATAACAATAATAATAATAATAATAATAATAATAATAATTTATTATTTGTACCCCGCCCATCTGGCTGGGTTTCCCCAGCCACTCTGGGCGGCTTCCAACAAAGATGAAAAGTACACTAAAATGTCACATATTAAAAACTTCCCTGAACAGGGCTGCCTTCAGATGTCTTCTGAATGTCAGGTAGTTGTTTATCGCTTTGACATCTGATGGGAGGGCGTTCCACAGGGCGGGCGCTACTACCGAGAAGGCCCTCTGCCTGGTTCTCTGTAACTTGGCCTCTCGCAGTGAGGGAACCGCCAGAAGGCCCTCGGAGCTGGACCTCAGTGTCTGGGCAGAACGATAGAAATCGAGCAACACTGCCAGTCTTACAAAAGCACGGTGCTGCTTCTTCACCCTGCATGAGGTCAAGACTGATTCCTTTCCTGCCTTAGCACGTACACTAAAAACACTTTGACATGTACCTGCCACATCACACCGCAAGAGAGAAGATACTGCTAAAAAAGAATAATGTACATATTCCATCATGCACAGCGTCTCAGTACAATTCTCTCCAACTATCTATGCTACAAAGAATTCAAGTTTGTTTGTTTTAATTAAAAGGACTGTAAAAACCATGCACACGTATTTCAGTCGTTTATGGGTGCACACATAGAAACTGGGGACTGGGGGCTGGTCCATCTTATGTTCTCAGGGGACCCATACAATATCATCAACATTATGTTGTTCTCTATTATAAGGCTGCTTAGGGCAAAACGTTTGGGAAAATCATGAATGAAATTATCAGAAAAATTGGTTGTGTCTAGAAATGTTAAACAGAAAGGTCATTTAAATGAAACCTTTCACAGTTGAGAAAACAGATCAAAAAGTTCTCACATGAACACCTAAATTTGTACTGTTCAACTGAACAGCATTACTTTAAAATCTGAATACTGGATACAAAATGGTTTGTATCGGGACCTGCATGAGCAGAAGACTGCTTAAGCAGACATTTCCTACCCTTTTTGTCCTCAGTGGGGTTCTCTGGGCCGCCTGAAAAGCCACTCCTTGCCTCCTCTTGAATTTCACCAGCCTCCTCCCTCTGCAGGCCCCCATGCCCCCTCTCCCATCCTGTTCAGATAATCAGAAGTGGCTTTTCGGAAGATGCTGGGCTGCAATGTAGACAAGGGGCCAAGGAAAGCTCTGCTGGAGTGAGTGGCCTTCTGCTTGCACATATCTGGATCCAAACCCAAATAAATTTCAGAAAAACGAGTATTCATAAACTAAATGTATGGTTCTGTGCCTGCTGTGTTGGATACAGCTCTGAAACACAGACACCATCAAAACCCTTGAAACCAGAGCTGTGTCCCGCTGCTTTGCAGTGAATTTTCTTTCTTCCATTCCTACCAAATTATCATAAACATTCTCGGCTCCACAATAACCCTCACACATACTCAACGAAGCAGCAAAATATAAGGAGGCCTACCTGGGCTAGGCCTCTTCCACACAGTGAATACTTCTTTCAGTTTTACCCCAAAGAAACATGCACTTCAAGCTGTGAGCTAGGCGAGGCCATCATATTTGAGGTTCTGCTACAGAATAAAATACTTTCATTTTAAATTAATAAGAGAACTATTGTGATACTTATAGCAAACCGTTGTCCATACCGGGGAACCAAATTATTTCGTTGTATATATATTGTACACTAGAATGACACACAGGATGCAAAGTATTACCTAAGTGGGAAATATATGCTACAGATGAATGACTAAAGTGTGCATGGACAAAAGTCAAAAGGATCCATATAGTATTATGTAGTTTATAAGGAAATTGGGAGGCAGGGCTGGTATGGCTCAAGCCTTCATTTAAACACAGACTTTGCTTTATTCACTTTTAGAATATCAGTGGTAAAATTAAAGGTCATGAAGTTTAATAACCCAGTAAGTACATTGACACACACATAATCACACACAAACCCCCCACACATTCTTTATTAAAATAGAAATATATGTGCCTGAAGTCAAAATCTGAATCTTTTATATGTACTTCACTGATGGGGTTTTGTGTCAATTTTCTATATTCAACACATACAACAAAGACTTATGATTTTACTATGGTGATCCCATGATACAGAGTGTCAGCATGCACAAACTTCCATGGAAAACTTAGAACTCCATTAAGAGGCAAGTAATTTGCCTCATGGATCTGAGCTCCAATAACTGATCAGTTACACAAACTGAATGTTGGTTTTAGGTAAGCATTATATTGCCTGATCGTATGTAAACTGCAATATTGATCAGATCTGAATTTATGTCATAATTCTGTATGTAAAAAAACGACGTGATAAATAAATGCTCAAGCAATACCATCTTAGCCTAACTCTTTATGACTATTTACATTGAAAGACTGAGAGCATTTGTGAATGATAAAAAGTCACAGGTGGTTCAGAATGGATAATGGGTGGTTTATTAATTTAATGGGGTTCATCTCAATAAAACTAACACCTTCAAGTGAATGTTTTGAATGGCATGAAGAATGGCATAAAGTTTGGGGACCTAATCCAACCTCTGAACAATTTATTTCTGCTCAGCCACCAAGACTCCACAATTTTGGTGGCAGCGGCAAAATAATTATTTTTATGTAGACACTGCACTGGGGTGGGCAGAGACCAGTACCTTGAAAGACATGCAAATCACCCACTCCACAAATATCAGATTGATCATTTGATGAGCAGAGAGTGTGATAACACCTGCTTTGTGCAGATCAGCAACAGTGTGTGTGTGTGTGTGTGTGTGTGTGTGTGTGTGCATGTGTGTGCTTAGGCAAGAGTATGTGTGGAATCTGGCACGAGCCCCGCAGAAGGTTGGGCCGCCAACGAATGTGGCTCTTAGGCAATCCTAGCAACAGTAATTGTAGCTGCTGCATTCACAGAAGCTTCCCCAAACTGCAATGCTATATATAGTGAAAGAGAGTGCAGAACGGGAAGGGTAGGAGGTGGTGGAATCATAGAACTGAAGAGGTGGAAGGGACCCCGAGGGACATCCAGTCCAACCCCCTGCAATGAAAAAAGGGAGAACTTAAACAAATCCAAGTGTTTCCTTCTCTCCCCAGATGATCTGTGCTGTCAGATACTGACAGCAAGAGCCATCTGGTAGGAAGGGTGTGCAAAGAGATAGAGAAGATGCTTCTAATACTACAATAGAGGAAGCCATCTTGGTGTCCTTAAGAAAGCCCTATACGGCCTAGGACCCTCGTACCTACGGGACCGCCTCTCCTGGTATGTCCCACGGAGGACCTTACGGTCTTCAAACAAAAACATCTTGGAGGTCCCGGGCCACAGAGAGGTTAGGCTGGCCTCAACCAGAGCCAGGGCTTTTTTGGCCTTGGCCCCGATCTGGTGGAACGCTCTGTCACAAGAGACTAGGGCCCTGCGGGACTTGACATCTTTCCGCAGGGCCTGCAAGACAGAGCTGTTCCACCAGGCCTTTGACCAAGGCGCAGCCTGACTCCCTCCTTTGGCAATCTTCACAGAACTCTAGCCCAATGGTTGCCATCAATTTGATCTGAATTAATTTTATAATGAAATGATTTTAGAATGTTGTATTATTTTATTGTTGTTAGCCGCCCTGAGCCCGGCTTCGGCTGGGGAGGGCGGGATATAAATAAAAATTTGTTGTTGTTGTTGCTGTTGTTGTTATTATGCTGTTGGACTATTGCGTCACAGTAATCTTCACTTCTAATTACAACTGGTGAAACATATTTATTTACTTATTATACTGCCCTTCATCCATAGAGCGGTTCACATCTCACAGCATCTTAATGTTAGCTGTTATCTTATAAATGAAAGGGATGGTTCCCAAGTAAACTCTCTGAGAAAAAGGGATTTCTCAAAAGAGTAACAGAGATTGCAAACAAATTTCCATAAACTCACCTACTCACCAGGCACTGACTAGTATGTCTTAAATTTTTGTCATCTCAATGCCTTAGCAAATTTCAAAACCTTACAGTGGGGGAAGCTGTTGGGTGTGGGGAGGAGAAGGGAATATATAGTTTGAGTAGAGACTGGCAGGGAAGGAGTTAGGTCTCAACCTTTCCCTTACCCAAAGCGGTTTTTCATCTTTTAAATGCATTTGTACGCAACAACAGTCTTCAACAGCAGAACTAGCATGATGGAGAATGCACGCCTATTGAGAACCCATCAGACCATCTCCCTCCCTTCCCTCCAATGCTTTGTGTTACTTCTAGCAAGATAACATGCACGACATGGCTTCACTGTGCTGAAAATTCCCTTGTGCTAGCAAGCAGCAGCTAAGCAGAAGCACAGAGGACAAAGAAACTTTCAAAAGACAAGGTCATGCCAAGGTGCTGCATTGTTACCAACTATTGCTTACAGGACAACAGCCATGCATTCTCCATATTTTCTAATTTTGCTCTAAAAATCAGTTCAGACAGCTAGGTTGATCATTCCATGCCTGCTGTGAATGCAGTGGGCAGGCTGCCAGCAGACTTGTAATGAGAAACCAACCTTCAGGGCTGTACTTTGCATGATTAAAGCAGCTCACTGAAAAGTGCTTTACCATGGGAAGAGATCCCCTGAGAAGGTGCAAATTCATACCATTTGTCAATCTGGTGTATATTTTTATATTCTAGTTCCTGGATATCTGAGCATGTTCAGGCGCAGGTACATCTAGACTCTAGAATTCCTACCATAATGGGAATATTCCTATAAGGTGTTTATAACAGCACAAGCAGATAAACAGTACAGTGGTACCTTGGTTTAAGAACAGCTTAGTTTATGAACAACTTTGATTAAGAATGCTGCTAACCCGGAAGTAGGTGTTTTGGTTTGTGAACTTTGCCTTGGAAGCAGAACATGTTCCGCTTCCTGTTGAGTGTTTTCCATTTGTAAATTGAGTCCCCCACTGCTATGGGAAAGCATGCCTTGGTTTAAGAATGCTTTGGTTTAAGAACGGACTTCCGGAACGGATTAAGTTCGTAAACCAAGGTACCACTGTACTTTCCCCATTTTAAATCAGCATTTTGGCTCACATTCATTGAGGCCATTAATCTTAATCTACTGGTTTTGCTATTTTGACAACTTTGCATCCTGGTGACAAGTTTGAGATTTTGTAACGCATATTTTAGCCCTTTCACTAAACACAGATTTATTACAGTAAAATATTACCGGAGATCTTGTAGCAGGAACTCAAAATTTAGTGATGTAAGCAGAAGAGAGATATGCCATAGCCACTGAAGAGAAGACATGCGGCATTGCTTACTTAAAGCCCCATCCTGTCCCCCCAAGGACAATAGCTGCTACCAGGATGGCACCAGCGATGGAGCCTATTATAAGATTGGTGGCGCTAGGACCTGTGACAAAGGATTATGGGAAGAAAGACATAAGAACCAACCACTTAATTAATTCACATCAAGGGAAATGTAATCAAGCAATTTTAAATAAGTGTGCTATTCAATTACTTTAAACAAACATTGTCAAAAGGGCCAAACTTATTTAATCTCTCTCTTGCTCAAACATGAATACACAGAATAAACCCACTGAAATCAATGGACTTATTCCACTGATTTTAATGGGCCAATTCCAAGTATGTTTTAGTTGGATACCACCCTGTTTGCATTTCCAAATTAATTCCTTACCGGAATATCTGCTGCTACTGAAACTCCCAACTCCAGTTCAAATGTATCCAAACTTATTACTATTACTATTACATATACCTAACCATGCTGCAACATTCAAATATTAGAAGTCATAGGGTGTTTTTGCTGTTTTTTTTGCTTTGATAAGATAGTCAACTGTTTTAAAAAGCTTACAGTATATCCAATCTCTAACGGTGTTTGAATTACTTTCGGAGAAGAAGCAACCACAGAAGTGGAGCAAGCAGGGGCAACTAATGGGTCCAAGAGCCCATTCTTTTTGACCCCTTCACTCTCCAGGTGCATCGATGAGAGAATGTCACTGCTTATCGGAGTACATGAATTTTGTAAAGAACATTATGCTGTGAGATTAGTTTCAATGCACCTGGTCGTAATAACAAAGAGCACCACCCAGGGAACAAGGAGAAAAAGCATATCTACATAGGGTTTAAGACTTTCTGTTTATATTGCTGTATGCTGTTTGCATGCTGCTGCTAAAAATTCACATTTAAACAGTAGCACCAATATTTTAAAGAAAATGTAGGCTTTGCAACACTGAGAAGCCGAATATTGTCACCTGCTTGAAATCATTTTGTGGAGCAAGCAACCATAGAATCATAGAATCATAGAGTTGGAAGAGACCACAAGGGCCATCGAGTCCAACCCCCTGCCAAGCAGGAAACACCATCAGAGCACTCCTGACATATGGTTGTCAAGCCTCTGCTTAAAGACCTCCAAAGAAGGAGACTCCACCACACTCCTTGGCAGCAAATTCCACTGTCAAACAGCTCTTACTGTCAGGAAGTTCTTCCTAATGTTTAGGTGGAATCTTCTTTCTTGTAGTTTGGAACCATTGCTCCGTGTCCGCTTCTCTGGAGCAGCAGAAAACAACCTTTCTCCCTCCTCTATGTGACATCCTTTTATATATTTGAACATGGCTATCATACCACCCCTTAACCTCCACTTCTCCAGGCTAAACATGCCCAGCTCCCTTAGCCGTTCCTCATAAGGCATCGTTTCCAGGCCTTTGACCATTTTGGTTGCCCTCCTCTGGACACGTTCCAGTTTGTCAGTGTCCTTCTTGAACTGTGGTGCCCAGAACTGGACACAGTACTCCAGTTGAGGTCTGACCAGAGCAGAATACAGTGGCACTATTACTTCCCTTAATCTAGATGCTATACTCCTATTGATGCAGCCCAGAATTGCATTGGCTTTTTTACTTTACTTTAGTCCTGGTCCTAATGCCCAGGAGCAGGAAATTTATCCCTAGATCCCTTCCCCTCCTGGATACAGAGGGTTAGCACAGGAACATCTGATTTTATTACCTGTTGAGGGGCAGGGAGTGGGGGGCGGGGTGTGTGAACTGCTTGATATCAGTTTCCCCACAAAATATAACCGATGCTGTAAGAACGACACTGTCCAGTTGTCCATCTGTGCAAATATAGCATGAGACATTCTACCTGCTCGTGATCAAGTGCTGGCTGCGTTATCTCCCCCTGCTAAAAGGACCATGCCCAAAGGCAATCTCTACATAGAACCCCATCACTTCACCAGACTCACCCTTGCTGCATTGGAGTGAGTTCCAGGAAGGCAGGTGGAAAAAAAATCAAAGAACGCTCCAGGTGAGATATCTTCCTCACCTTCCCACAGGCTCGTCCACCATCAGTTGCCCAATGGGAGGGATTCCTGGAGCCTGCTCTAGATGGTCTCTCTCCCACCCCACCAACTGCCTTGTGGGAAGGACCCAACCAAGCAAATGGGCCAATAACCCTACTCCATCTGGACTCTTCTACTCCATCACCCAAAAGCCCACCTGTCACCAACTGCCCTGTGGGAAAAGATGCTGCTGACTTTATATGTTGATATTGTTTATTGTGGTTTTAAAGAATTTATTTTAATGCTAACTGTAAATTCGTCTTGGAAGGATTTGTAACCTTCATTATAAATAAATAAAAAAGATAGTAGAGCAAAGGTTATGTTTTTATAATCTGTATTTTGTTATGAGTTTGGTGTTTCAGATATTCTGCAACTATACAAGGATTATTGACACAAAAGCAGACCTCGTTTGTTGCCAAAAAACAAATCTTTGCCAAATGTGGCTATAAACAGAGGAGAAAGCAAACACTGTATAAAACAAATACACTGGGCACCTCTATGCACACATTCCAGAAATTATTAAGCAGACAAAAATTGCAGGCATAAAACATGTGGTGGACTCTAGAACTGAAGATTACCTTCTGCCACCCAAGAATGGGAGTTTGACTATAAGGAAATCAATGCTGACCACACAGGCAACACTGTTCTGGAGAGATTGGACCTTGCCTCGGTAATCTATGCAGCAGTCACCAGTTAAGGCTGAAATGTGATGTGCATGGTACTGCCTTGAGGACAGTCTGAACTTCAGCTGGTACTGAATGCTGCTGATTGGTTGCTGAGGAGAGGAAGATGAGTGGAGCATCTGTATCAGTTGCACTGGTCACCTGTGCATTTTCAGACCTGACTCAAAATGCTGTCTTAAATCTTTAAAGCCTTTGATGTGTTTGGGATTGAGTTATCCAAAGGACCTTTTGCCCACACAAACTAATGTAATGCTGCTAAAAGGCATTCCTAGCCAAAACCTCACTTGCACTTCCACAGCCAACCCCCAAAGCTGGTCCTTTGGAGGAGTGCAGTCCAAGTCATGTCATTCCTCCTAGATCAGCCAGCTTCCCCACCTCTAGCCCCTCAGTCTTGTCTGGATTAAGCCTGGATTATCACTCCAAAGGCAATTCCACAGCCTTCCTAGGAGTTGCCAGTGGAAATGAGGCGAGCTTGGGTTCCTTTATCATGCAAAATTTGTTTCTCTCTACCTGCTTTCTCTGCCTTTTTGCTTAATTTCCAGATCAAAGAAGACTTTGAAAAATTCAGATTGTTATAATCGTTATTGCCAGAAATAACTATGTGCGTATTGAAGTAAGTTAATTTAAATACATACACAGGAGGAATGGTTTCTCTTGCCTCCCTTCCCTGCATTACTTAGCAAGGCTGGGGGGGGGGGATATCCCTCCAGAACGAAGGGCAGAGGGAGTTCTAGGATGGGGAAAACGCCCCAAACTGGGCTTTGATAAATCAGTGGCTGCAAATCTTATAGGCGCCTACCTGGGAGTGCCGCTCAAATTAACAGGGCTCACTTATGAGTAGACAATGTGTAGGATTCACAGTTAAGGAAATTCATGCAATGTTAAGTTTCCTGTCTTCTTCTCCTCAAACCAGCCTCCTTCCTCTTGGGGGAAGCGCGGAGCAGATGGGAAACCTACTTTCTATGAACTTCCTTAACTCATTTTTAATAATAATAATAATAATAATAATAATAATAATAAATACAAACTCTACTGTCATTAATGTAAGACAAATGATAGAAAATCGTGGATATACGAAACCAGTGTCCTTGTCACGTCCTGCCGTTATATAACCTGAGGCTAATACACAGAGTGTGCAGATACATTTTAAAATTATTATAGAAATTACAGGAGCAAAATAACTTGTTGACCCTATTAAAAAAAAAAAAGAGATCATGTTCAAGGGAACAGTCAGCAAAATGCAGGTGAGTTGCTCACTGTTAAAAATGAAAAGAAGCAAAAAGAAATAACTGCAGTGAAAGGTTAAACCTGGTCTGTGATATATTTCCACAAAGAATATCAAATGATTTTATCCCATATCTATTTCTAATCCCATGGTTCAATGGCATAAATGTCAATCAATGTGTTCATAACAGAAACTGATCTATCTCAAAATAATATAGCAAATATCCATAGTTTTAAAGCCCCAATCCATCTTTAGACACGTGTAACAGATGACTTTGGATAAACATCAAAAGACACCTCTAGCCAGGCCAGATGAGCACTGTGGTACAGATGAGGCTGCACATCCAGCAGTAAGATCTGTTTATCTGTTGGCTTAATATGCAGAAGCTGTTGTCATGTACAGAGCTTCCCTACTGAATCAGAGCATAACATGGAACATGGAACACTATTGGTCTAGGACTACTAAAAACCCTAAAGAAAGAAGAGTCAACAGTTATTAAAAGCTGGCTATTGTTCTACTTTCTTATTATTCAACTTGGATTGTTTACGTGCTGTTACACTTAATTCCAATGGCAATAAACCAAATTTTATCAAATAGTCTAAGTTGTCTATTAGAAAGCATTTGGCAATGACTAATATATTTTTTTTTAAAAAAAAATCTTTTTATATAATTTAGAGCATAGAAAACATGTAAACATCGAACTGCCTTATATAAGATTCACATACATTGTTTTATGCCCCACATTGTCCCAGACAGGAGAGGGTTAAACACTGCATGAGCATATCACATGACACAGACATCCAAATCACATGACAAATACGGTCACCACAGAACACAAAGCTAATGGGATAGTACACAGAGGGCTCAGATGCGTACAGTTACCTCACACACTAGGCACCAAACATGAAACTCTTAGACTAAGAAATATGCTTACTCTATTCCCCACCCTGTGCCTCCAAAAATCACCCCCAGAGCCAGAATGGTCCCTGCCACTGCACCTATAAGTCTGTTAGTGGCCATGCTCACTGTATAGAGGGAAAAGGGAACACTTTTTAAAAAGCAAGTCATCATGTACACAGAAGATGTCTGGAAAAGAAGAATTTTAAATGGCACCCCAAAATGATAAAAAATACTTTCTTTCATTTGATTTTTACAGCCATTTAGAATTACGGAATTATCAGAGATTATATTTGCCTAATGTGATGCACGTCCCCTATTTAAAAGCTGCCTCTATTTTGTAACTGAGCAGTGCTTTGTAAGTAATAGGTGTGATCCGTACCCCCATGGGTGCAGCCACATGCGGGGGAATGGAAATGGCATAGGGCTCATTGGAGTTCTGTATTCTCCTTACTCCCCCCCCCCCCAAGCTGGCGTTCAGCTCCATATACTGCAACACACTGGTCATTAAAAAAAAGAAAGAAAACCATTCATGTTCTATATATATTAAGGCAGCCATCCCTTTCTTTAACACAGTCTGGCATGTAGGGTTACTTGCTCTGAGAACAAGTGGCCAGGATTCTGGGGAAGAGGGGGGATAGACTGTAAATGGGAGGTGTGTGCATGGGTCTCCTGTTGTAACGAATGAACGGCTGATATGCATATCACCAAAGGCCACTAAAGCTCTATGGCAATGCCCTCCATGGCTTGCGCCTTCCAGAGTTTATAAATATTTTCTCAGCCTACGCAATACAGTACCCATTTCCATTTTAAGAGGGGACACGATTTTTAAACCTTCACAAATAACGAAATTATTTTGTAACATCACAGGTATACTGCATACCGACCAATAAAGCACAAGAAATGCATTGTTTACATTTATGAGTGTTTTAGAAACACGGCTGAAAATTCCTTGCGCTCTCTTACTATGGGCCGAATTTGTCCTTTGATTCCAGGTGTATTCTTCACTGCACCTTACGTTTCGTTATGCAAGGCGAAGCATCTTGACCAATTTTATGGGAATACAGCATTCCAAGTAGCAATGTTACTGGAAGATGTACCAAACTTGTGCATCATATAAACTTCATGGCTACCACTTTCTCTAAAGGTTTCTATGTTGTCATTTTTCATTATAAGGCCTACTTATGATTGCAGGGAACAGCAAGGAAATGTTAGAGACAAATAAAAAGACCACTAGTTTGTTTTTAACTTTTAATACATTTCCAAGTGGAAACAATGGAATTAACAGATTTTGCACATGTCTGAAGACGCTTAATTACCTATTTAGCTCATTCTTAAAGAGAAGGGAGGTCTCAGCTCTGCTTTCTACCTTCCTCTACTGTCTCCAGAATCCAGCACAAATGAAATCAAATTTCTTATCTTTCCTACAAGCTACCCAGAAAACATACTTCTTTAGCACACCAAGATTAGTGGCATGACTTTGGGCCTCTCTTTTCATTTTGGTCTATTACGTAACACCCAAATATGTAATTGTTTGGGGACAAGAACTCTTGAAAAAGTAGGGCCAGGATTAAAGAACTGTATTACTAGTTTTGAGGGTCAGCAATGCTTTGAATTCTGTGTTGCATGCAATCATCTTTTAGTAGTGACCAAAGGTTCAAAAACCATTTATTATGTAGCGTAGGTCAAAATTTCCACTGACCATGCACAAGTCCTTAAGGATGTTATTTGAACACCACCCTATAATTTTTCTTGACCTTCATTCATCTTCAAGAGTCCCAACTATTATATTGAATGTAGTTTATTTCTTTTTTTGAATAAATTCCTTCTATCTTTATCACGCTTAGAAATGAAAGAAGGTATATTTCAATTTATGCATTGTGTTTACACATAACATTTTGTTTTTTAAAAAACCTACCATGACTTTTAAAAAATAAATGCAATCATTATTCATGATTTGGTTTTTATCTCTGTGGCTCATTACTTGTACTGATTATTTCATTCACAAAGATAGGAAGCCATTCCATGAAAGAATAAAACATTGTCTCTCATATGTTAAAGTTCAAATGGGTTAGCTTGATGTGTTTGAACTACAATTTAGAACAAAAACCATGGGACCTCCATTCTAATGCCTAATTTTGTAGTTTTGGTTAGAGACAACTACAGAAACAACTAGAAGGGTAAAGATTTTTTGAATGCAAATTGTGTTTTAGATGGAAGCTCTATTCTTAGATGAATTTGGGAAATATGGATATCTGATTACAAAATGTTGGCAAATTATCCTGATTTCACAGTTAAATTTGTTACCATAGCCCACTGAAAATTAGCTTTTTCAGGAAAATAGTTTAACTTTTATTATAATCCATTAGAGACCTTCTGGCTGATTATATATTTCAGAGTTAAGTGTATTTATCTATATCTGAAACTGACACTGATTTTAGATCCTGAAATACAGGAAAATGAAAAAGCAACTGATGGATGATAAGTTCTGACAGAAATGCAATTATGCACCAGGAACAGAAGTTAATCAATTATCTTAACATAACTTACTGGTTTATATAACATCTGTAATAATTAAAAATGCATAAATATATGGTATTATAATTGATAAGACAATCTATGTATAAGACAAATCTAAAAAAAAAACCCCTACAAATTTGGTTTTTTCCTGATTTACATGGTTAAACATTTAACAGTTACAGTACTTCTTTGAAGATCTTGTTTAGGTTTTGCTGAATGCTCACAATTTTAAAGACAGGGAGAGCAGAGAAAAATCTTAGTTTGATATTTTTGTCTGAATGTCAAATGCACTCTGATTTCAGAAGATAATTTTATATGTTCACCTATTCATAAGTCCCAAATACAGCTAAACAGGTTTAAGGTTCTCATAACAGAATCCATGTCACCTTAACCTTAAGCATGGTTTCTGACCTACTTCTTTCAAAAAATATTTTTGTTTCACGAATGCTTTTAAATAAGTGACTGGTTGGAAGTAAAATAATAAATTAAAGAAGTAAAATAATAAATTAGTGGCATATGCTGGAATGCTGCAGAGTATAACTCAAAAGCAGATTGTCTTTTCAGATCTAGGGCATTTTGATCCTTAGATAATGGACCATCACCGGGAATTTTTTCACTGGGATACAAGAAAAGTATGCAAGCAAGTATGGATATGCAAACAGAGTTTTGCTGCCCAATTATGTATTAGCACACCTCACTGCCAAAGATAAAAGCTGCCTTTCAAACTGCTCTTCAGCATTGAGAACTGCTACGGTGAAATTGAGAATCAAAGTCTCGGCTTGTATGCACAATTCTTTGCCATGTACACAGCACATGTCTCTTCTTTGGACCCTGGTTTTAATTCTCTTCCTAATGCAACACAGCACACTTCTTCATATTGGTCCCATTCAATCTGACTGGCTCCTCCACTCTCTCCATCAGGTCTCGATTAACCTGAATCTAGGATCTTGATTCATTTTGTGTTCCGAGTTACAAATGCCCTTCTTTCTTACACATTCCCAAAGCATTTCCCAACCCATTTCTTTTATTATTATTATTATTTCTAAAAGGGTTTAGAAACAGGAATCAGGAAAGAAAGACTCACCTCATAGCAGGAATGGCTCACTGAAAGTCTGCCAACGGTATCCTAAGGAGGAATAAAACTGGTAGATGGCGACTGTTCTCCCACTAGAGAACAGAATCCCTAGGGATTGCACATTCTATATTGTTGGACCATCCATTTAGGAAGGTGGTAAGAATGGACAAAGAGATAGCTTTAACTTATCCTTCTCCCTATGTTGTGGCTCACTATTGGGAGGCCCTTGAAAAAGATCAGTGTACAGATTTACAGTAAGCATGGGGTGCCAGCTCCCCAAATTGAATGAGGTACCAAGGCACTATTTCCAACTTTCTTCCTCTGGAAACTTTGCTTTAATATTTTACAAAACTTTTAAAAGTTTAATATGCTGAATTGCCACTAGGATCCAACGTTTATTTCTTTGGTTAAGAGAAAATGATAATGTTATTATTAAATGCATGCACTGTAAATTCTGTATGCAGTGGTGTATCTACCATACGTTAATCAACTTCAAGTACTAATACAGATTTTCAAAATACTCACAACAACGAACCAACACAACCCAGGAAAAATATCCATACATTGAAAAACAGTATCTTCTCAATTCTGGGCTATATTGTAAATAAAAAACGGTCTGCCAAATTCTAGAGGTTAAAATATGGGAAATGTAACAGGGTGCACTGAAAATGAGAAAATTTAAAACCAATTTCCCCCAAAAAGTCAAGCTACGGCTGGTTCACTTTTTAGTACTGGGTTTTCGGGATGCTATGGTTAATAGATTCAAAGGGCTTTTTAAAAACCCCAAACTTTAAAGCCTGCTAAGCATGCAACAATAAAACAAAGATCTATTTCAGCATGGAAAAAAATTAAGAATAATTAACATTTGAAATATTTCTTGATGCTTTTGTTACTTTTCTTCAGCGATATAGTCTACAAAATCTTTCAGGAAATCATATGAAAGAAGGGACTCCATAGCATAACTGGGCAAAACATTTAAGGCGGCAGAGGGGTGGCCAACGTGGTGCCCTCCCAGCTCCCATTAGCCCCAGCCACTATGACCAATGGAAAGGGATAGTGGAAGCTGTCGTGAAACAGAACTAGGACTTTGTTTGCTACTCCTGCTAAGTCCCCACAGTACTAAACAGGACTTAATTCTCAATAGACATGCACAGGATTGTGTGGTAAATGGCATTTGATGTCCTTCATACCGAACTTAACTCTAATAGAGATTTGCATTTAGTAAAGGATTGAAGTGTTCTTCTCATGGTTATAACGTATCAAAAATAGAAATAACCAACAAACAAACCCCTTGTCATACTGGGATATAAGATTATCAATGGGTTTCAAATAGAATATATTACCTATATTATCTATGTCATTAAACAGAAAAGGCAACAGCTAAAATGTTTTCACGGTAGGTAATATTTTCTGTGAGCATCTCTGGAACGCTACAGGTGAAAGCATAAATGCTTTTCACCTAGCATACCTAGCATAAATGCTATTTACCTAGAAACACAGACACATACACACACACACACACACACACACACACACACACACCATGGACACTTTGCTCCAAATTTTCCTGCTCAAAAATGTAATTATATAAGAGTTGGGGGTGGGAAGAAAAACTGAAATTACACAAACCCTTTGGTCCATTTGGTTTCTCTGCTTCTTCTTTCCTTTTGGGGTCATGCATGCTACAATCTGTCCCTGCCCAGGTATAGTTACAAATGCAGGTGGCTTCATTGCTGCATACCTAAAAGAAAAATCGTGTTACCATATAATAAAAAATAATCATATGCTTGGTTCATCTGTTAAAGTTCCTAGGTAGAGTAAGTAGTCCTATTTAGGGGGAAATCCATTTATACTATCCATTTATATATCCATTTATACATTTATATTTTTGTGGGACGTGGGTGGCGCTGTGGGTTAAACCACAGAGCCTAGGACTTGCAGATCAGAAGGTCGGCGGTTCGAATCCCTGTGACGGGGTGAGCTCCCGTTGCTCGGTCCCTGCTCCTGCCCACCTAGCAGTTCGAAAGCACATCAAAGTGCAAGTAGATAAATAGGTACCGCTCCAGCGGGAAGGTAAACGGCGTTTCTGTGCACTGCTCTGGTTCTCCAGAAGCGGCTTAGTCCTGCTGGCCACATGACCCGGAAGCTGTACGCTGGCTCCCTCGGCCAGTAAAGCGAGCTGAGCGCTGCAACCCCAGAGTCGGTCACGACTGGACCTGATAGTCAGGGGTCCCCTTACCTTTACCATTTATACTTTAGAACTAG
Organism: Podarcis cretensis; assembly: GCF_951804945.1. Lineage (NCBI taxonomy): Eukaryota > Metazoa > Chordata > Lepidosauria > Squamata > Lacertidae > Podarcis > Podarcis cretensis. Next base: position 133,445,083 of record NC_137170.1, on the reverse strand, counting down.
AAAAAAAAAAGATGCTCTCAGATCTGCATGCTGCTCTACTGACCGCAGGAGAACTTGATCTGCATACACATTCCTTTAATCATGTTCCGAGCACAATTCAAAGTGTTGGTGCTGACCTTTAAAGCCCTAAATGGCCTTGGTCCTGTATACCTGAAGGAGCGTCTCCACTCCCATCGTTTTGCCCGGACACTGAGATCCAGCACTCAGCGCCTTCTGGCCACTCCCTCATTGCGAGAAGTGAGGTTACAGGGAACCAGACAGAGGGCCTTCTCAGTAGTGGCGCCCACCCTGTGGAACACCCTCCCTTCAGATGTGAAGCAAATAAGCAGCTATCCTATCTTTAAAAGACATCTGAAGGCAGCCCTGTTCAGGGAAGTCTTTAATATTTAATGCTGTACTGTTTTTAACACTTGATTGGGAACCGCCCAGAGTGGCTGGGGAAACTCAGCCAGATGGGCGGGGTATAAATAATAAATTTATTATTATTATTATTATTATTATTATTATTATTATTATTATTATATTACTCTTAAGTAAAGCTTCACCATTTGCCTAGAGGGGGTCAGAAGGGGATCAGAAGTTTGCCAACCCCAGGGATCTTTGCAATCTCCCATGTGCTTAACCTCTGGAACACTCTACTGGGTATAGGATTTCCTCTGTTAGAGAACAGTCTGTTGTAGTCACCTGAAAGGTGGTTTTCATGGACATATGCCCATGAAATGGGCTACGCTGCCACCTCATGCCCAAAGGCAGGAAATGCAACAGAGTTGAGGACAGAGAACGAAGACTGAACAACATGGGGACAGACACCTTTCAGGTGAATACAATGGACCATTTTCTATGGTGTCTGTCCATCAGATGGAATATACTCAAGCAGTCCCAAGATAAGCATAGGGGAAGAAAAGCACGTGCAGCTCTGTGGAACCACCTGCTGCAACACACATCTCCTAAATGAAGCACCAACAGATGAAGACAAGTCAAGCTTGTAATGAGTTTGGGGTTTAGAGAAGCAACAAAAAAGAAACAAAGGCGCTTGGAGAAGATCAAGTTGCATCTCAGCAAACGTCCAAAACAGAAGCATTAGATGCAAAGGCATCCACAGTGAAAGCAGAGTGGCCTGAGACTGCTGTGATATTAGACTGCACCAGCAGTTTAAGTGAGTCACAGACCAATGCAAAGCAGGCCCACAGTCAACTGGCCAGAGTGGAGAATGAAAACTTATTTCTTGGAGTTCATGGATAGAAAGATGCAAACACCCCCTCTGACTGCCGGAAGTCCTTTGTACAATTCAAGCCAGGGGTGTAGGAAGGGGGGTGCGGAGGGTGCAGCCCACCCTGGGTATCATCCCTAATGGGGTGACAAAATGGCACACCATGAGGGGCAGCACTACAGCGTACCTGAGCCATGCATCTCTCCTGGGAGTGACGCAGTGCCTCGGGACCCGCGCTACCCGAAACGGCAGCGTGGGGCTTGTGTCCGCCAGGAAGACTCAGTGGGCAGCTCGCAGCGGTGCCCCCCTGGGCAGATTGCCTTCCCCCGCTGCTGCGGGTGCTGGAGCAGCTAGATACACCCCTGATTCAAGCATTTCTCAAGTGCCTATCAAACATCCAATGCCAAACTTTCTCAAGAGGGTGGACTGGACTGGGACGAAAGGATGGTAGCACGATGTCCTGAAAGCTATAATGTACCTGCCGAATGGACACAGAAGAAGCTAAAATCATCTTTGAGGCACACAAGGCAATGAAAGCCTTTCAGGTACCGTATTTTTCGCTCCATAGGGCGCACCTGACCATAGGGCGCACCTAGTTTTTAGAGGAGGAAAATACGGGAAAAAAATATTCTGAATAAAATGTTGCACTAAACTATTTAAAGCAGCAAAGCAGACGGCTCCTGTCCACTTTGCTGCTTTAAATCGAGCCTCAGAGGAGGGTAGGAAGGGGAACCATGGCTTATCTAAGTCCAGTTAATAATGCTGAGCCAGACTTATGGCCATCGAGATTAGCCTGGCCCTCTCAGTGGAAATCTGGGGAGGCTGGGGTGGACTTTCAGTGGTCAAAGTGTGGTTGTGTCTTCCTGCCTGGCATCGATTTCCTGCCGTCTTTCCATAGGACGCACACACATTTTCCCTTGCTATTTAGGAGGAGGAAAGTGCGTCCTATGGTGCGAAAAATATGGTACTTTGACTGATCTGTTTTGTGGAAGAATGCAGGATCCCATGAAGGTATCAATAGCCTGAGTTTCAGGCACTGCTGTCCAAACACCGTTCTTCTACATTCACCCACTTCAGATCCAGATACCACATGGGACGCTGGATCAGCAAATCCAAGCAAAGAGGAAGCGGTCATGATGGCTCCATTGAGAGCCTGAGTAGGTCTAAAAACCAGGGCCAACATGGAGACTCTTGGCCAAGGACTCGCATTCACCACTCTCATCTGGAAATGAGAGAAGACCTGGAGAAGTTGAGTGTTGGAAGGAGTTGCAAACAGATCCAGTTGAAGCAGTCCAAAATGCCTTTCAAGGACTGGCTGGATGAGGAAGAGTGGTGAGAGCCATCCATTTTAAAAGAGGATTAGACAAATTCATAGATGATACATCAATCATTGTCTATTAGCCATCATGACTATGTTCTACCTCCAGTATCAAAGGCTATTTGCTTCTGAATACCGTACGCTGGGGAATGTGAGTGAGAGAGTGCTATTGTGCTCATTTGCAGACTGAAAGCTTCCTGTAGGCAGCTGGTTAGTGAAAGGCCTAATCCAGAAGCACTCACTTCTTAAATGAAATTAAAATTGTGGCCTTTATTTTCCAGATCTCCAGCAAGTTGTTCTGCTCTAGGCACAACTGAGAAAAACAACCCACCTGCTGGAATATCAGCCAGCATTTATGAAGGTAAACAGAACTACGTACTGAGAGGAAAGAGCAATATGTCTTTCTCAGTGTCCAGTGTGAAGACACACAGAGGTTAATGATGAGAAACACTACAAAATGGTTTTTTTAATTGAACTAGGAATATGGACTAATCTTAGCTGGACTAGGAAAGTGGGCAAAACTTAGTTGGGACTTACCCCATGTCCAGAACAAACTTTTCCATTAGCACCAATAGGGCAGCTGCTTATATTCAGAGACTGGATAGACAGACACCTTCTGTCCATACACATCATCTGAGGACCACATGGAGCTCCATCTTCAACATATCCTAAATCTGTATCATCATCTAGAAGTACGTGGGCACAGCTGGAAGAGGAAGTTTTTTTTATGCTCTTAGCATGACTGAAAAGTTTATAAAGTAAGCAAATGTAACTAGCTCACGGATCTCAAAATACTCAGAAGCAAGTACTATATTAACTACACTGAAGTCAATAGTAAAACTTTGAATTATTTCAATGGGGCAGCAAGAACAAAAGCAGGTAAGTTTTAGAAACATTGATATTAAAAATTGGTGTCTAGAAGGCAATGATACCAATACTTAAAAGAGAATGTTTGGGGCATGTACTACAGAAATGTAAACTAAAGTTTTATGAAACAAAATTTTGGTTTTAGTTCTTGAGAAGTTAACTTCCAAAATATACCTTAATTATTCAACTGAAAGTGCTAAAAATGCATTAATACACCTTGTATATGACACTACTCACCTGCAATTCACTACTACACCTTGGTGGAAAAAAGAAGTTGGGATAATTTCTCCCTGAAGGTGACCAATTCGTGGAACGCCATCAAGATTTGCACAAAGCAATAACCCACAGAACACATCACTGTAAAATAAAATAAAAACATACTACATTAACAACCTATTTTGTAAAATGGAAATTGTTCCCAAGTGCAGCTGAATCCTGCCGAAGCTGAGATTGCAATCAGGACTGATCAGCCAATGGTCAGTGGGATAGACTACACTTTAGAATTCTTGGTCAGGAACTCGAGTACAACGGATCCCTGCCAAAAGCAAGGGGGAAATCGGCTGATGGGCACTGACTGTAATCCCCACTGATATAGGCTGAAGGAATCTTCCTTTGCAGTAACCTCTTGAGCCTAAGCCAAGGTGCAAAGAAATGAAAAAATATTTCATTTGAAGCTGGGTCACCTGATGTTATGGTGTTGTTGGACCACTGACAGGTGGGTTACCCTGCCTACCTGACAAAATAGCCTGTAGATGGTGGGTTAGCTGAGGACCTGACTCACCAGCCAGATCCTATTCTCCACTCTTTATGGAATATGCATCTATTCAGATTATATAATGTAAAAGAATTTTAAAAAGAGATCACAGCATAGTAGAGAGTGGTGACACAAAGCACTACAAATCAACAGGTCAAAGTGTTTCTAAGCAATGAAAATAACTAAAAGACAATATGAGCTCTGCATCAGATGGAGAAATGGGCTATGAAATTTAGGACCCTGCTGAGCACAACAGACAGTGTCTTGTATCCTAAATGTGTTTAAATTCTCTACCGAAACTTTTATTGCATATTTATTGAAATTATATCTCAACCTTCCTCCCAAAGGAACTTAGGCCGGTTTCTTATTTCAGAAAAACAAAACAGTAATTGGAATTTCTAACCACGACGTTTATATTCATTCTAAAAGGTTAAACTTACTGCTTGTTACATGGAATCCATTTCTCGCCATCCTTTCCACAGTTTCCCTTTTTCGTGCCTTCTGTGTTTAGCTTCTCGTAACAGTGTTTATGAGATCCTGAAGCCTCTATGGAAGAAAAAGTGAAAGTAATTTCTACTAACATACCCAGGCAAGCAAAATGCTCTCCCGTTAAAAAGTAGCCAAGAGAATAGGAACTGCTGAGGGTGCTAGCGTTACTTTTTAAAGGTGAATGTCCTAAATGCTTTGCATGTTACAAATGTAATGTGTTTGTAAAAATACATGCACCAGGAACTTGGTGGTTATTTTTTTACCACTACATAGTGGAAAGCATGTGATGCATAGTGACGGTACATTGAAAGTTTATTAAATTACATTGTGAAAAATGAGTAAGAAGGAAGATCCTAAGGTTAAGTTAAGAAAGTTACAGAAATAAAATTTCCCCTCTTCCTTACTCCAAGAAAAGATTCTCAGGCAGAGGAAGGTCAAGGGAGCTTCCTGAAAAATGTAGAACGGGACATAGGGCTGCTGCAGAAAAGGAGAATCACACAAAATTGGGTTTAGAGCCTAAGATTATTTAAGGAAATTTATGAAGGGAAAGTTTTTCCTACTGTCTTCTCCTGCTAACAGCCCAGGTACTGCACCCAACATTATTCAGGTGGGTCTCTCGGCTCCAAACAGAGTGGCTTTTGAGAGGACTCCAGAGAAAGGAGGCGGCAGCAGACTTTCCTCTATTTAAGTTTTCTTAGGACAGGAAAGGCCTGTCTCATATATATATAGAATGTGGCCATAAGTACCATGATGGCTCTAGAATGCAGATGGAGACAGGCCTTTCCTGTCCCTAAGAAAACTTAAATAGACGAAAGGAAGGACAGATCCTGAAGCTTAGGCTCCAATACTTTGGCAACCTCATAAGAAGAGAAGACTCCCTGGAAAAGACCCTGATGTTGGGAAAGATTGAGGGCACAAGGAGAAGGGGACGACAGAGGATGAGATGGTTGGACAGTGTTCTTGAAGCTACTAACATGAGTTTGACCAAACTGCAGGAGGCAGTGGAAGACAGGAGTGCCTGACGTGCTCTGGTCCATGGGGTCACGAAGAGTCGGACACGACTAAATGACTAAGCAACAAGAAGTGTGTGTGTGTGTGTGTGTGTGTGTGTGTGTGTACGCATGCATGCGTGTGTATGCATGTGTATTAAAAACTACAAAAATGACTTTTCTGAACATTACCTTTTATTACTGAAAAGTACAATTTTAATTGAAAAATTATACCAAAGGGAAAAGCAAGCAGCACAAACAAGAAAGAAATGCATCTGAATACAGCATACTTAAATCAACCTACTCGTTCCCCAGATGTATTTGCACTGATTATCTCTCGTCTTGCATTCTCCATTGTAGCAACGACCCTAAATAGAAACAAACCGCAATTAATATAAATTTTGTCTTTCAGACAGGGACAAGAGAAAGCTGACCTATTTTATCAGCACCAGACATACTTTTTCTTTTTCTTTTTCTTTTTCAACACTGCTTTGTTACTAAAGCGAATGCTTGGAGCAGTTTCCTGGGTCAGTCTCTTTAGGAAATGTAAATTAATACTGCTCCGTATTGCATGTAGGAGATTCCTGCATTGCAGTGGGCTGAGACGGGATGCCTCCCAGAGTCCCTTCCAAATCCTACAATTTGATGGTTCCCAGTAAGAGCAGCTTCTTCATAGTAAGGTGTAAAGGGACCCCTGACCATTAGGTCCAGTCATGACCGACTCTGGGGTTGCAACGCTCATCTCGCTTTACTGGCCGAGGGAGCCGACGTACAGCTTCTGGGTCATGTGGCCAGCATGACTAAGCCGCTTCTGGCAAACCAGAGCAGCGCATGGAAACGCCGTTTACCTTCCCACTGGAGCGGTACCTATTTATCTACTTGCACTTTTGACGTGCTTTCGAACTGCTAGGTTGGCAGGAGCAGGGACTGAGCAACGGGAGGTCACCCCATCGCGGGGATTTGAACCACCGACCTTCTGATCAGCAAGTCCTAGGCTCTGTGGTTTAACCCACAGCGCCACCCGCGTCCCATTTCTTCAGAGTAGAGGACTATAAAATCTTAACATGCGAAAAACTGGATTGTTTCCCCATTGACAGATGCTGCACAGATACCAGTATCCAACAACCTCAGAATGGTCACGTTGCTATTGTCTAACATTTATAAGTTATGAGGGATTCGAAGGGCAGGGAGAGAATGTTGCGAGAGAGGTCATTCCAGACGTAATGGAGCACACCTAGAAGACGCTGAGTGCAGGTTAGAATCTGATTCCTTAAATGCTGAGACGCACCCGACCATAGGACGTACCTTGTTTTAGAGGGGGAGAACAAGAAAAAAAATTCTCCCCCTCTCTGCGCAGCGCCCCTTCAGCAAAGCGGCAGGAGAAACAGAGCCCCTTCCATTTCTCCTCCCGCTTAGCTGAAGGGGCGCTGCGCCTTAGATGAAGGGGCACCCACCCTTCATCAAAAGGAACCCGAAGCCTCCGGAGCGTGGCAGGAGCGCTCCCACTGCGCTTCGGAGGCTTTGCGTTGAAGCCAAGGAGCCTGCATTCGCTCCATAAGATGCACACACATTTCCCCTTAGTTTTTGGAGGGGAAAATGTGTGTCTTATAGAGTGAAAAATACAGTATATATGCAGGCTGAGCACTGGATACTACTATTGCAGGGGTGGCCAAACTGTTTCAGCCCAAGAGCCACGTGCTCAGGATTGTGCAACTCTTTAAGGCCCATAGGTCAGCTGTGGGCATTGCAAAACTGGCCAACACACACTGCCTTGTACACTCATACCAGAACACACACGCATTCAGAAACATACGCACAGGCAGGGGGGCAGACGCACACAGAGAGAGATTGGCAATGCATACACTCAAGGCAGTCTGCCCCCTACCGTTCTGCTTTCTATCCCAGAGAAAAGCCCTCGCACACACCTTGCAAAGCAGCCTCTTCTCCCTCTGGTTTGGAGCCTGGCACAATGGTGCTGGAGATCAGGAAACACAGAGGAGTGCTCCTTCCTGTTTTCTGAGCCATAAAACCTTGCAGTGGCACCACAACTGAGGGAGACGGTTAGTGGAGGACTTCACAAGGTGACAAAGGTGCAAGGTGGCGGAGGTGGCTGGGTTTTAGAAGGCCCTTCATAATAGCTCTACAGCAGAGTCATCACAACACCACAACAGCAACACCCAATTATTTTAAATTGCCCAATTGTTAGGGGTATTGAGGGGTCAAAATAATTTTTAGGGAGTCAGCTCCAACTCACAACTTAGCCATCGGGGCAACCATTAAGTTAATGAACAGCATGAATTTTACATGCACTCTTTATCTAAAGACTTTGTAGTTTGAGTTTTCTTCTTTAATAATGAAAATAGTAATAATTTATTTATATACCACCCATCTGACTGGATTGCCCCTGCCACTCTGGCTGGCTTGCAATAAATTAAAACATCTAACACAGCAAAACAGCAAACATTGAAAACTTACCTTTTTAAAAAAACAACATGAAGTGGCTAGAAGCCTCACAACAATTAAGACAACATAAAAACAATGAATGAAGCAAACAGCAAATAAAAAGACCAAGAGATAAAAAATATAGCCTGGCAAAAAAATAAATATTCTGTACTATATATATTAAAGACTTACTTACCTGATTTGCATCACAAGCAAATCCGTCTTGCTTATGAAGATTTGGTGGGCACTGAAGGATGAAAGGGATCATCTCATTATAAAGGTTTGAATTATAGGACAACACATTTGGTATATAGGCAGACAAAAGAATACCAAGAGAGAGCAATTAAACAAAATGTTATGAATACCGAGGTTGGCTGCAACATTTGGTTGCTTAATTGGTTAGATTAAATGGATTGAAAAGACACCCATGATTAACTGGGCAGCAGATTTTTAAAATGCTTAATTATCTTTAGCATGAGTACAAACTATAAAACTGCACATATCATTTTTGGAGCATCTGCCCTCTCTTTCGCACAAAAATGAATGCCTCTTTTAAAATAATACCTGTTACATCAGAGAAAAATGGGGGTAAGCATGTCTGTGCATCTTTAATTGATTCTCTTACAATTAATTGCCCTGGCATTTCTTTACTTGATAATCCACTGCGCACGCACGCGCGCGCACACACACACACACACGAGCAAACATGTACAAAGATGCCTGAGTTTCCTTTTAGGAAAACACAATTCAGGCTAGGTTTTAGGAATGCACAATAATAAATTAGATAATAATAAATTAATCTTCTCCACATCTCCCTCTCGCTGAAAGAATCTTGCAGTCCTCATGAAAGTAATAATAATAATGATTTCACTGTTTTACAAGGTAGTATGGAACGCATCTAACTTAATTACCTGGCCAGAGTCCCCAGGACAGATCTCTGTAATATCACACTCATTCACTGGAGAGCGACATACGAAGCCTCGGGGAAAGAACTGGAAGTCAGAAGATTTTTTTATTGATAACTAAGATGGCTTAAATAAAATCACTCCAAGCATGCATAGCTTTTCTTTAATGAGTAGGAATAATGATTAAATAGAGGAATGCGTTTTTTACCCCACTGGTGAGAAGGCAAATTGATTCAGGGTGGGGTGGGAGAGAGGTGTTGATTTTGACTGGAAAAGTGACAAGAAAGGAAGAGATTAAGCAGCCCCTCTCGGCATCCCTCCTCTGCTCTGCTCTCAGTGATAGCCTCCGTGGCTGTTTCTGTGTAAAGAAGTCAGGGGCAGTTTAGCAGCCAGCAACAGACTTAGCTCATTGCAGCTGCTGGGAGTTCATGACCAGGAGCTCGTGAACAGGGGTGTTTGCGAGGGCATTTAGCAGAGAGTTTTGGGGGGCGGGTGGAGTACTGTCTCATGGTGTGCACAAGACCAAAAGACATGGAGGCTGAGAGAAGATGCTGCAGTGACCTGCAACACTGGTTTGTCTTCCTGCTGGAGAACGTGTAAAAGTACACTTGTAGCAAGTGCAAACTGGCCGTCTTGATGGAAGAGAAGGTACAGCAGCTTGAGGGCTGCTTAGCCACACTTCAAGCCCCTGGACAAGATGCAGAGTTTCTCAACAGAGCTGAGTGGACTGTGCTGGAACAGCAACACAGGAGGGGTGTCCCTAGGAGAAAGATTGCCCATTGCAATACACACAGAGGGCCCATTGCAAGAGGCATTCCCTGTGAATCACAGAAATGGGACTGTCAGGAAGCAGTGCTGTGTCACTGGAGCTGCAAAAATTGATTCTATGCTCTCATCTCAGACACCGATCCTGGGCCTGAGTAGCTGTGACAGGTACAGTGCCCAGAGTGATTCCTACCATCCCCCAGAGGAGGAAGAGACAGGGGGTGGACTTGGAGGAGTCATTTTTCATTCTGCCTTCTCTCTGTCACCCAATAGCATTTCTTCGTCTTCTCCATGCAGAGTACCTACCACTTGTTCTTCCTCTTGCTCATAGCCGAATAAACCATTATTAGTATTTTTAACCTCTCTTGCAAGCCTGAGCTCATCCTGAGCTTTGGCCCACCTGACAGCCTGCAACTGTTGACTATTTGTGTATACTCCTCCTTTGTGATTTCCCCTTTCTTCCATTTCTAATCATGCCCTTAATAAATCTCAGCTCCTATCTCTAAGCTCCTTATGCAGCCACACTGGTTTCTTTAGATGCCTCCCACTTTTCTTTCTTGTTGGAACTGTCTGCATTTGGGCCTTCAAAATTCCACCTTTAAGAAACTCCCATCCATCTTGGACTCCTTTCTCTTTGAGTATTTCTGACCATGGAATCTCACTTTTAAGCTTTTTGAATTTGGCCTTCTTAAAGTCCAGAGTGCACATCTGACTACACTCAGCTTTCCCTCCCCTCTGTATCATGAAACCAGGAGAAGAGCAATTAATGTTTTTTGTGTTACTAATAACAAAGAACAGGAAAGCAGAATAAGAGCATTTGTAGTATTCTATCAGAGTGTATACTTCTATACAACAGAGGTGTCCAACGTAAAGAGCTTTGAGAGAACATTGTAAACATACTTCATCAGATGCTGAACTATCATTGCTTATGATATGTAGTTATCAATTCACTGTATACTGATGTTTTATCATGGTATCAGCTACTGAGCCCCATTAAAAGTCTCTTAAACTAGCTTCAGCCATTTGCAGCACATAGAGAGGGCGGTTTAGCCCATATTTCTAGCAAAGGTAAAAAAGTTTTTAAAAAACGAACTCACAAGACAGGAGGTTTCATTACAACATGGACCATTACTGCAATGAGCTCCATTAGAAAGTGAGCATTTCTTACAGCACAGATCTGCTTTGCAATCCTGCGGAAAACACATTCTGATCAATCAATACTAAAAATCAAAGTTAACTACAGCGAACAATCATACAAACAATTCAATCATGTATTGACTAAAATGATAAATTGACAGTGTTCATATATGGTTGCACCATAAAACTATGCCGCGATCCAGTGCAAGGAATATTATATACTAAAGTAAGAAGAAGAAAGTAAGTATAATAATTAACTTTAACGCATACGTTTTATTTAGGATTCTGGATTCAAATGGTCCAATTAAGGTGAACAACTCAAGGCTTTAAACAATATGGAGCTTAAAAATTCTTTTATGAATTTCTCACTAAAAGAATGAGTTCCTTTTTATAAGGGTCCACTGACTCAATTATTTTGCTACAGTAGTTAAAATATACGCCATGAGCCTCATGGTTAAGCAAGCATTATCTGAGCTTTCATTTTAAGGGACACTTCATCTTATGGATGGGAAGGATAAAGTAACTGGGTATATGTGTATAAAAAATGGTACCGTTTGGAAACCACAATCACAATCTTCTCCTGGTTCCACATACCCATTTCCACATTCAGTGGTGTCAAACAACTGAAAAACACAAATACACAAAGCACTATTATTTAAAAGATCACAACTGTTTATCATTAAATGATCCAGGTGCATACTGAATTATTCTGTGAACTGCCCTGAGACCTCAGGGTATAGGGCAGTATCTAAATTCAATCAATCAATATAATATTATATATTTTTGAACCTGCATGACTGCACGCACCCACTATAAACCAGCATGGTGACAAAGCTCCACCAGACCTTTGGTGGAGATGCAGACCCTCCAGCTCCAGCATTTCATTGACACATGTCTTCAAATTAAATAAGGGGCCAGTGGAGGGAGATCTCCTTAACCCTTTCCTAACCATGTAAAATTGCTCCCATCCCTAAGCCACTTTTCTCCCCAAGGGATAATTTATGCTTGGATCCAGTTCCACCCTAAATCAAGGTACCTTTGTTGGCTTGTTGAAAAGACAGGAACCTCCCCCTCGAAGCAAAAAATCTTTGTATTCTGCAATGCTGCACCTTGAGAATTTTCTGGGGTGGTAGACACTGAAAGGCCAAAAAAGAAAAAGAAAAAAAGAATGAGGAAAATGCTTCACAGTAAATAATTTACTGGACAAACACGAGATAAACCACATTCTTTGCTTGCTTGCTGACTGTTGTGTGTTTAGGGAGAAACAAACCACAATCTCAGTTGGGATGACATGGTGCTCCCAGGTTCTTAGTCTGCTGCTCATGCTAGGATATCAGCAAAGTGGGAATATTGAGCAAGATGCATTAGTTTGCTGTTCACTGATGTTAAGTCATGGTTAATAATAATAATAATAATAAATTTTATTTACACCCCGCCCTCCCCAGCCAAGGCCGGGCTCAGGGTGGCTAACAAGCAATAATAAAAACAAATTGAATGAATACAACTTAAAAACAAAATTAAAATACAACATTAAAATATTGAAACATTAAAATATTAAAATGTAGCCTCATTGCAGGAGGAGAAGGAAAGGAAAAAAGAAAGAGAGGGAGGGAATCAAATTGGCTCCAAGCCAAAGGCCAGGCGGAACAACTCTGTCTTACAGGACCTGCGGAAAGAAATCAGATCCTGCAGGGCCCTGGTCTCATGAGGCAGAGCGTTCCACCAGGCCGGAGCCAGAGTTGAAAAGGCCCTGGCTCTGGTTGAAGCTAATCAAACTTCCTTAGGGCCTGGGACCACTAGGGTGTTGCTATTTATGGACCTTGAGGCTCTCCGTGGGGCATACCGGGAGAGGTGGTCCCGTTTATGTCTTACCAAGCCCTGTAAATAATTCTTGCTATGCTGCATGCACCCCAGAAATGAGTCTAAACATAGACTGCTTATTTTAGTTCTGAAGAACCAGGAAAAACCAAAATCTGTAACAGGTACCAATTATTACAACTCACCCTGTTTCCTCCATGATGCATCCACCCCAGGATTCTGTGCACTCACATCCTTCTGAAACAAAATGAAAAATGCAAAACCAAGAATGAAAGTAGTTAAATATATATATGAGTAATAAAAAATAAACCCTTCGCATAAAAGAGAGGAGGTTGGTTAAGAAGCATTTCTGCTCCCGTATCTGTCTGAAGTGTTGAATACAGCAAGCACTACATAACCAAATAAAGATATGTTTTAGGATAAAGTACCCCTAGTAGAAAATAGCTGCTGTTTTCTATTAGAGGTTCACAAAATCCAGCAGAGATCATTTCTTTTCTAGTCTCTATCGTTCCTTTGCCAGCTTGAATGCAGTTTGAGCTCTCTAGCCTCTGAGTGTATGCTCAAGTCATTATGTGTCAGTTCAAGGCCAGTGCCCACATCTGCATGTCACAGTTTATCACAACATGAATGAGCAAGTGTAAGCCACAGCAAGCCTCAACCAAGGACATTTGTTAGTTGATTTACATTCATTTAATATTTGTATTCCACTTTTCAAACAACAAATGCTGAGCTCAAAGCGGCTTGCAATAATCACGATACCATTAAAAAACAACCAACCCTGCAATCATCAAACATCAAACACAACAGTATATGAAACAAACAAGTTCCTCAAAATAATAAAGGCAATAAAGTCATAGCATCTCCTTACTCCATAACAACAAAAAATTAATTAGCTGCTGGTTATAAAATGCATTGTTTTACAACACCACAATGGGTGGAAGCCTCATTTGCTACACAAATGGTCATTCCAGATCCTTTAATATGAACGTTATGTGTTGAACAGAGTTGCACAAGTAAAATGTCTGCTTGTGCAAGGTGCCTCAATCAGATTTTGGTTGATCTTCTTCCCCTCTGCACACTACATCCCAGGTGTTTGCATAGAGTCCAACAAACCCCAGAGGAAGATTGGTACTGGAATGGCAAGGAAAGGACAGAACAGCTGTTGCAGCCCAATCCTTTATTTATACAGAGGTTGGCAAACTAAGGTCCGCGGTCTGGATATGGCCCACCAGGCTCGTTAATCCGGCCTGCGAACCTTGCAGACCCTGCCGCCCGCTCAGTCAGGCTAAACAGGTACGGAGTGGAGGCCTCGCCATGCAGAGACGGACTTCTGCGGCACGGTTCTGATTGGCTGCAGGAAGCTCCTGCAGCCAATCAGAAGCCGTGGACGCCTCTGGGCACCGCCCCTTCCTTCCTACTAAGGCGGCCAAGTGGGAGAAAGAGGCAGCGGACAGAGGACGCTGATGTTGCTGAAGACGAGGCGGCGGCGGCGGCTGCAGCGTGAGTGGCATCAGCAGGGGGGGCCCTTTCAGGAGGGGGTGGGTCTGGCCCCCCACAAGGTCTGAGGGACAGTGGACCAGCCCCCTCCTGAAAAAGTTTGCTGACCCCTGTTTATACATAATAAAAAGTCCAAAATATGTAGAAGTTTTACAAATTCAATTTGTACGTAAAAACAAGAGAGATTGTATGCCAAATACCTACTTGGTTTTCTGGCCCCTGGCTCCCACTGTATTCCTAAATTCTGAGCCAGACTTTGGGAGAGTTCTTGTGCCATTGCCCAGGGTAGGCCATACTGTTGGAAAAGGAGATTCAGGTAGAGAGCACACCAAAGTACTATCAATTATTGCAATTCCTAGGAGAAAGTGTTTGCTTAACTAGTTATTCTGTATGGAATTCAGACGCTAAAACAGTGGAAACATCTCACTAATCCGAATTATTTTCACATGTGTTTAGGATCGTATCCTCAAACTCTTCACTACATGTACACTTAAACAATAGGAACACCTGTTTCTGGAAATGATAAATGTATGTTTGGGTCCAGTTTTATTAGTGACACCTCCAAAAGATAGCAAATAATTATTTTCCCAAAATGAATACAAGAGTCTAAAAAATAACAGCAATGTTGACACACAGTATGATAAGGTATTTTGGAGCTGGTCCATTCATATAAGTAAAACCATCTTAAAGCTATAGTGCAGAGAAGGGATGTGGAAACGTATGTTTAGGGATTGTAAATCCCCACTTCACTATCTTGCATAAAGCCTCAACTCTCTGCCCCCTTTTGTCCCATTCTGCATGCAAAAATATGATTTCCCCCATATTTTGCTCATGCAGTGAATTATACATTTAACTGTTTTTGCACTGTTCTTAACAGTTAGTCTTCATTACACTTTAAAGAATCGTACTCAACATTCTTTTTCTTTTTTTACAAGTAGACAGCCTTTTATGAAGCAGATAACTCTTTACTTGTTAAAACAGATATCCTGGTACATTCTCTTTTGTTCAGAGAATGGCCCTTTACATAACTAAAGGGTTGGTCAAGTACAGGTGATTTGTTGCCATGGCAGCTAATGGCCAGAGATTTCACTTGGAAGCAGTAATGTCAGTATAACATATGCTACATAGTTACCTAGTGAATAACTTTTATTTGTGCAGCCAAAAGAACCCTCAATAACTCACCACAAAAACTGACATCACATAGGACAGGAAGATTCATTATTGTGTGGGAGAATACCTCAAATTCATGCGTAAATAAAACTGTGTGTCGCAACGCATTAGTGTGTCAGCTGCAGTGTGTAGGTGCTCCCCATTCTCCTCAGGTTTGCTAGTAAAACTGAACTAATGTACTGTGAAGGACGCGGGTGGCGCTGTGGTCTAAACCATAGAACCTAGGGCTTGCCGATCAGAAGATCAGTGGTTCGAATCCCCGTGACGGGGTGAGCTCCCGTTGCTCGGTCCCTGCTCCCGCCAACCTAGCAGTTCGAAAGCACATCAAAGTGCAAGTAGATAAATAAGTACCGCTCCGGCGGGAAGGTAAACGGCGTTTCTGTGCACTGCTCTGGTTCGCCAGAAGTGGCTTAGTCATGCTGGCCGCATAACCCGGAAGCTGAACTCCGGCTCCCTCGGCAGATAAAGCGAGATGAGCACTGCAACCCCAGAGTCGGTCACGACTGGACCTAATGGTCAGGGGTCCCTTTCCCTTTACTGTATTGTGAAATGATGTATGTCTAAATGATGCAAGCCACCAACATGAAAAGTTTGGAAAGCTTTGCTCTAGACAATTTTCCTGACATCTACAATATCTGAAGGGTTACAAGTTGGCAACTCTCAACTTCAGCCCTAGCCAGAACGCACAATGACGGCGTGTTGGGAGTTGTAGTTCAACAACATCTCTAGAGCTACAGGTTCCCCACCTTTGGTGTAGAGCTTTCAAAAAACAGCAACAAATTTTGTATGTGCAGAGGACTATTTTAAGGTTATTTCACACTTAGTTGCAGGCCAACCAAAGTATCTTTCGATTTCCAACTGCAGTCAAACGACACTTCGACGCAACCATTTGGGTGCACTGACTTGAAGAAATAAAAACAGAAACGTGCGGTTCCGTTCAATGGAGGTGGAAGGATGGACACCTCATTTTCAAGGATTCACCCTATTCACTGCAGGCCTTCCCCCAAACTACCTGAAAAGCTGCTTCTTAGGTTTGGGGGATCCCCCCCCCCAGAACAATATGGGATATGACACATACGGCAGAAACAGCTAAAACAGGTACGACGCCTTGCATGAGAAGAAGTATTTACCTATTGCCTCAATGGCCATTTTGATTCCAATATGAGGAATCTAGGAGACAGCATGGTCCAAAAGGCCTAACGCATTAGAGAAATCCTAATTCCGGAATCTTTCTTAAAACCTAAGTTCCAAGCACAACAACCGATACTGAACTAATTGACAGAAATCAAGGCTTACAGTTTTGCAAATAATCCACAACACAGGCTTTACCCAAAGCATGCCACTTTATCAGTAGTGTACTGGACCCTTAAATGCTTGAAGATTTCCTTTCTTTTTTTTCTAATGAATAGCATTATAAAGAGAACTAATTCATCTCTCATAGAGGGTTTGTCCCATGTTCCTTACAGTGAGATATGGCTGCTTTCAGCCTGTATTCAGGTGTTCTATGCTAAGCTGACTCTAGAATAAAAAGTCAAATTATTTTCAGTCGACTGCAATTCAGGCTTGAGACTTTTAGGAATATCTATGAAAAAAAATCTGAAATTTTTGAACATATGACAAGAAGCACCGTTTAAAAAGAAGGTATATGATGCGGGAACTATTTCATAAATTTTCCCTTCCTCACAAGACCTTTAAAAGAGAAATGTTACCTCATTTACTCCAACACCTCTAGACACAGAACAAATTCCTCCAAAATAGCTCAGGCTGCTTCTTTTGTAATGAAATGTCACATTCCTGAAGAACAAGATAAACGAAACAATATTAAAAAGCGTTATCTCACACATATACGATGCCCTACAAATATCTTCTTATTTGGCACATGTAAATTATTGGGAATTTCATTTCCATTACGGCCCTAGCAAGAAATGTCAAGGTCCAAGGCTGGATTCCCCCCCCCCCCCCATGCAAAGCATGTGTTTTACTGTTGAACTAAAGTGGCTTCTCCTCTTTCAGACAACAGTAAGGAGAGGATAAAAACGATTCCACTGCATTCTGTATTTTTAAAAAAATTATAATAATAAAATACCTAAAAGAAGCAGCATTTAAGATATACCTATGAGATATACAGTGGTGCCTCGCAAGACAAAATTAATCCGTTCCGCGAGTCTCTTCGTCTTGTGGTTTTTTCGTCTTGCGAAGCACGGCTATTAGCGGCTTAGCGCTATTAGCGGCTTAGCGGCTATTAGCGGCTTAGCGGCTATTAGCGGCTTAGCGGCTTAGAAAAAGGGGGGGGAAGGAAAAAAACTCGCAAGAACTCGCAAGACGTTTCGTCTTGCAAAGCAAGCCCATAGGGAAATTCGTCTTGCGAAGCATGGAAAACTCTTTCGTCTAGCGAGTTTTTCGTCTTGCGAGGCATTCGTCTTGCGGGGCACCACTGTAAATAAGCAGACAGAATAAGAACTAGAAAAAGAGGCCTTCAGGAAAGAGAGACCATGTACCAAACAGAGCTTGCGCTACATACGAGAGAAGGTGTACAGCATCAGCACGCTGCTTGATGAAATTCTGTCGATATTTGGAAAAATCATGAAGCATCTGTCTTGGGTCGGGGTGGACATTTATACGATCTCTGTCCGACCAGGTTTCAACAGCAACCAAAACAACTCTGGTATTCAGCTGCTCCTTGTAAATCTGTGGGCAGATACAGGACAGGCACAGGAGTAGAACACTGGGTCAAAGCGTGCACAGTTAGCCAGTCAGAGTCAGTGGAAGGACAAAAGGGGTAAAGCAGGAGGGAAAGATTGGAATACAATTAGCCAATACACCTCCAGTCTCCTTTAAAAGAATCAGCATTGCACTAAATTCAACACTGCAAATGATTATGTAGAGCCATCTTATTTACTGCACTAGTTCTTCATCTTTCACCAACCCTACCTGTCCTAAGCTTGGGAAGTGCTGAGCATAAGACTTGCAAAGTACTTTGTGCAGCGCTTCTCAAATGCCTGACAACTAGCTGATCCCTGAGCGTGGGGATTGCAAAGCGCTTTCTGCAGTGCTTCTGAAGCACTGGTTGCAAGGCACTTGGGAAGTGAATAATAATAATAATAATAATAATAATAATAATAATAATAATAATAATTTATTTATATCCCACCCATCTGGCTGGGCTTCCCCAGCCATTCTGGGCGGCTTCCCAAAAAATATTAAAATACTATAATACATCAGACATTAAAAGCTTCCCTAAACAGGGCTGCCTTCAGATGTCTTCTAAAAGTCTGGTAGTTGTTGTTCTCTTTGACATCTGGTGGGAGGGCGTTCCACAGGGAGGGCGCCACTACCGAGAAGGCCCTCTGCCTGGTTCCCTGTAATTTGGCTTCTCGCAGTGAGGGAACCGCCAGAAGGCCCTCGGTGCTGGACCTCAGTGTCCGGGTAGAACGATGGGGTGGAGACACTCCTTCAGATATACTGGACTGAGGCCGTTTAGGGATTTAAAGGTCAGCACCAACACTTTGAATTGTGCTCGGAAACATACTGGGAGCCAATGCAGGTCTTTCAAGACCAGTGTTATATGGTCTCGGCGGCCGCTCCCAGTCACCAGTCTAGCTGCCGCATTCTGGATTAGTTGTAGTTTCTGGGTCACCTTCAAAGGTAGCCCCACGTAGAGCGCATTGCAATAGTCCATGCGGGAGATAACTAGAGCATGCACCACTCTGGCGAGGCAGTCCGCAGGCAGTGGTGCAGAAGAGGCTTTGAAGGCACTGCCAATTGGTAGTATCCTTTTGGCGCAACCCCTTACTTGCCCCTCAGATGACATCAGATGCAGGGAAGGTAGATATGGGTTGGCCCAAGCATTCTTGTGAGCCCAATGAGTGGGTGCTGGCTGCCCAAATAGATCTGCAGGCTGGAGGTTCCCTAACTGATTTAGTTCCTACAGTACGCTGTGGGAAATGCTGTGTAAAGCCCCACAGATCACTTCGGGAAGAGGCAGAGGAAGAGGAGTGCAACTATATGCTGCTCAAGCCGGCATCCTTCCTTGGCTCAGCAGAACGCTCGCTAAGCTCTAATACAAACAACAAGGGAAAGTTCAGTGAGATTGGACGTTCAGAGCTTGGAAAGTTCAGCGGAGCAGGAGCAGAGCAATATTCCTTCCTACAAGTCCAACACAATTGCCTACCGTACAAATCTGGAAGCTGCCCTAACTGAGGTTGTACTACAGAGGAATAATGTAGAATGCAATATAGTTGTCTGTGCACCACCACGGCATCCCAACCTTTCCCAACTCTACTGCAAATCTGCCCCTGGTTAAGGGATGAGGGGCAAGGAGTGTAATGGTTATAAGGGGTTGCTTGTGCGTAAGTTACCGTCGCTGCTGGCTAGACTGCCTGGTTAACCTTGTCTCGGCTGACAGCCCTTCACTCCGTGGCCATTCAGTCGCTCGCAGAATCCGTCAGTGGGCGTTTCTTAAACCTCTTCCAGCATAGAAGTTGTTTGACGCCAAGTCTCCTCCTACTCTCCCTGCGCGGAAATCTTCTGCGCAGGGAAGGAGTGGGCAGAGGTGTGCCCGTGCTCTCCGCACTTGTTTCGGGCGAAGAGTCTTGGAGACCCCTCTCCGAATCCCCCACCGCCCCCCCCTCTCCTACTGGCGTTGCGCGGATTTCCTTCCCCCGCCGATGGGCTTCCTCTCTCCCTGCTGGCCCCCTCTCCTGCATCGCTCGAGAGCCTTGCCTCCACCTCTGACTCCGATGTCAGTTCCCTGACAAGGAGGAAACTGCTCTGTGTATGTTCGAGGGTGCAGACGTAAAGTATTTGTCCTGGAATCCTATCTTTGTGTGTGGGTACATTTAAAAATAAGATTTTAATTTAGTGTGCCATTTAGTTTCATAAACTTATCCAGTTAGTCGGGGTGGAATTCTGGAGGAGGCCCAGCCTACCTAATTATTAATATCATGGGGTCTCACAGCATTTAACCTAGTCGGACACGACTAAACGACTAAACAACAACAAAATTAACAGAAGACCATAACAATATTTAGAAAATTATGTTAATCAAGGTATTATATACACAGACACCATTATTACAGTAGGATCCACATCACTTCAGGTTTGTTGTCGCATGTTTCTTTGGATTGTGTCTTGGCCCGGGTGATTTAACTGCGCATGATGTGTTGATGTCTCATATAACTTTTAGTGACCTACTTATTGAACTGGTCTTGAATTGGTCTTGGGTGGCAACTTCTAAATGCCCGTTGAAAACTTTTCTATTCTGCCATTAAGAGTACTGTATTTTTCCATGTATAAGATAACCTTTTTTCTGATTATTTTTTTTGTGATAAATTGAGGGTTGTCTTATATGCTAAGTAAGCGAGGGCTGGTGCTGCGGCGGTAGCAGGGAAATGTCGGAGAGGAGGCTGCTTACCTGCTCTTCCAGGCTTAGGAAGGGTATTTGGTGAGTGCCAGTATGCACTGGCTCCCGGTGGAGCACAGGGTCAGATTTAAGGTGCTGCTTTTGACCTTTAAAGCCCTTCACGGCCTAGGACCCTCGTACCTACGGGACCGCCTCTCCCGGTCTGCCCCACAGAGAGCCTCAAGGTCCATAAATAGCAACACCCTAGTGGTCCCAGGCCCTAAGGAAGTTAGATTAGCCTCAACCAGAGCCAGGGCCTTTTCAACACTGGCTCCAGCCTGGTGGAACGCTCTGCCTCATGAGACCAGGGCCCTGCAGGATCTGATTTCTTCCCGCAGGGCCTATAAGACAGAGTTGTTCCGCCTGGCCTTTGGCTTGGAGCCAATTTGATTCCCTCCCTCTCTTTCTTTTTCCTTTCTGTGATGAGGCTGCATTTTAATATTTTAATGTTTCAATATTTTAATGTTTTTTAATCTTGTTTTTAAGTTGTATTCATTCAACTTGTTTTTATTATTGCTTGTTAGTTGCCCTGAGCCTGGCCTTGGCTGGGGAGGGCAGGGTATAAAAATTACTACTATTATTATTATTATGCGGTGTATTACGGCACCAGTTCCGTCAGCCAGAGCGGGGGATCGTCGAAAAGCTGCTCAACAGCTCAGTGAACTTACAAAAGAAGCTCAACAACTGTTGAGGGCTCCCCAAAATAGGGGTCGTCTGATACATGGGCTCGTGTTATACACGGAAAAATACGGTACATCCCCCACAATGGTCTTTTGATGTTTCGTTTTTAATTTGTTTCTGCTTTTAACTTATTGTAATTTTATTGTTCGGTTTTGGTTTTACTGTATATTGTTGTAAACCGCTGTTTTTTTGGGTTTTTTTTTGTTTGTTTAATGATACAGCAGGATGTAAATAAAATGAGCACTAAAAAGTCACAAGTGGAACCTTTAGCAAAATGCTGCAGCATGGAGCGCTTCCGCTCATTATTCCATTTGTCCTGCAGAAACCTTTTCCAGGACACTTTATTACATTCTCCTTTCCTAGTTTTTAGTTGTAGCCTCCCCACCACCACACACCTAGTCCTCACTGTTTTGGGGTATTTGATAGCCCCACCCAGCCCAATTTTTAATATTGGAGATCTACAGAGGTTCCTCCAGGCCTACTGATAACTCCCTTTTGGCTACATAAGGATTAGTAGGATTGCCATTGGTATATACTGCTTCGTGCTCCCAAGGTTGTGGAAGTTTACATCCTCTATCACCACTATTTTCATCCCAACGTCTGCAAAGTCAAATGTTGAATCATGAGGCATTAATTGTACCAATTATTGCAATACTTACAGCATCCACAAGATTTACCACAGATTTCGCGAAGTTGTTCGTGTAAGCATGGGATGATCGGTGCTTTTTAAACTAGAAGAAAAATGTTAAATCATAATTTGATCAAGAGGTTTGCCTCCTGGCAATGCAAAGAACAAACAGCGGCTCTGCTAATCAGTGTTTTCCTCTTGAACTGCTAATGTTTATGGAATTCACAAGCATTTGTGTCATGAAAAAAAGGGGGAAAACTACTATAAAATAGTTAACTGCAACAACTTTCCCCCATCAGTTTCACTTTGAAAATATATTTAATTCCTGGAGCTAGTGGTCCCATGTCTCCTTTGCATTTGCTCTCAATTCCGCCTTTAAGTGCAACAATACTATGCGAGGCTGTGAATCAGACTATCAAAACAGATTTATATATTACTTGGAAAAAATTATATACCACTTAATCACAAAACTATATAACCTGTGTACATAATAAAATTATTGATAAAAGCAGCTATTATTCACAGTACGGTGAAAAAACAAGTATACATACTAAAACACAGATAAAATCAGTAAAGTGTTTAAAACGGAACATGATAACTAAATTATGTAGGCCTTAAGGGGTAGGGAACATTTTTGGCTTCACAGGCCGGATCCTTATCAGGATCAGTCTCAGGTGCCAAATTAGATGGGTGGTCAGGGCCAGACAGTGGCGTAGCGTGGGGGGTGCAGGGGGGGCCGGCCGCACCGGGCGCAACATCTGGGGGTTAGGGTTAGGGGCGCAAATCCATGGGTTAGGGGGCGCAAATCCACGGGTTAGGGGGCGCAAATTACTTGCCTTGCCCCGGGTGCTGACAACCCACGCTACGCCACTGGGGCCAGGGCAATCTGAACATAAATCAGGAAGGTGACAATTTATCTTATTTTCCTTGGCCTAAGATGTATATTTTTAGAACCAACAATATTCTTGTGATTGTAATTTGTTTTAAACTATTTTTAATGCTGCATTTTAAATTGTTCTGAGCCACCTAGAGCCTTAAGGCGAAGGATGGGTAATAAATGAAGATAACAACAGCAAAACTTGGGATTTATCATTTATCATCATTTATCATTTCTTTCCTACCCCTCCGTCTGAAAGGTAGGATTTCAGTAACTGTAATAAATACAGGAAGTTGTATCAGTAAATAACATTTGCAGCAGACAATAAGTGGGCATATTGTAACTAAATTAGATAACAATAGAATTAATTAATACAGCCAGCTTACCATTTTATAGTCATTAACAATCATGAGCTCCAAGTATTTCATTTCTTCAAATATGCCACGGGAAACCTGAAGGATTTTAAAAGCTATAGTTGGATTTTTAAAAATGAATTTAGGGTTGCTTTATCACTTGCCATGCAATGCTGTTCTGTGTACCTAAACCTGATTCAACTGAAATCTCTCAAGTGTTTAGGATGATATATTTTAATGACAGCATTTCTAACTATAATATATTCATTTCATTGGCACGTTTGTTCTTCTGATCTGTTCCATGGCCATTTTATCCATTGGAGTGGAGCTTAAACTTTATTAAGAAGTCCCAAGCTTAGTCCCTTGTATCTTCAGTCAATAATACCTAAGGCAGTGGGCAGTGGTTGCTGGTGCTCATTGGGACTAGTAAGGGGAAAAGCAGAGGGGCCAACAGTTAGTGGAGCCAGAGCAAATGACTGGCAGAGCCAACCGATTCTAGCTTTGTCCCTATCCTTCCCCCTGCTACAAGGGCAACACCAAGGCTATCAGGGAGGAAGCTGATAGCCAGGGGTACCCCCTGCCCTGGGCTGGTTGCAGGTAAAAGGGCAGGCAAGTGCTAGCTGAAGGCCAGGTTAATGGGGCATTGCCCCATTTGCCCTAACAGAGCAGCCTCCACTGTTAAGAGCTGGGAAAGAGCTCTGCCTGGAATCTGATACCAGTCAGCGTAGTACAGTGTGACATACGCTTGGGTTACATACGCTTCAGGTTACAGACTCCGCTAACCCAGAAATAGTGCTTCAGGTTAAGAACTTTGGTTCAGGTCGAGAACAGAAATTGTGCTCCGGTGGCACGGCGGCAGCAGGAGGCCCCATTACCTAAAGTGGTGCTTCAGGTTAAGAACAGTTTCAGGTTAAGAACGGACCTCCAGAACGAATTAAGTACTTAACCCGAGGTACCACTGTACTGTTGATCTGACATTCATAAGGCATAAGGCAGTTTCATATGTTTAGTCATTCCTGCCTGGCAGTGCAAAACAGGGGTCTTCAACGTGGCATCCACACATGCCAGTGTGCCCACCAGTACATTCAGTGGCACCCAGTGGAAGGTATCTTCTCAAAAATACACATTACACGAGAGACTGCTCTTCCTGCTCAGTTTCTGTTTGCTCTGGCTCGGCCTCTCCTACACCGAACACCCCTCCCTTCAACATACCAACACTACACTGGGTGTCAGGATTAGACAACCACCTTCCCTTCTGCTCTGATCATGTGGGAGGTGCAGAAAGCTTCCTTCTGTGAGCATGTGCAGTAGAGGCTGATGTGGGTGCCTTTTCAGCCACTGATGGGAGAGGCCACACCATTTTGTGATCCTATCTTTTTTCTGCTCTTACAGACATAGCAGCCATTTTGTGCTATGCCATGCTCCCCACTCTGGCCATTTTGAGACTGGTGGCACGATCTTAAAACTTCAATGCGCCTGTTGGTCCCCCCAAAATTGGCAACCCCTGGTGTAAAAGGCTCTAATTCTATATTAAGATTAAAATCTAAATCATACATTCCAGCAGCAAATGGTGATTTAGCTAACTCAGTCCTTAAATTTATCCCAAATCCTGAGCAAACTACTATTTAAAGAGGAGCGCTTGCAGTATTTCAGGATTAAATTATAATTTTCTTCATTCTTTACACCAGCTTTTTGTGCACCATTTGATGATATCATTAGTGATTTACATAACAATTCAATTTGATCTCTGTACGCACACTGCCTTTTCTTTTGCATCTTTCAAAATTGTTTACTTGTTTCTGGGTTAAATATGCAATTACGGACTGTACGCTGGGTCTCTTCAATCTTTACTGGTAGGAAACAGCAAATCATCAATCTGAGTGCAGCTACATATCCAATGTAAGATAACTTTAGCTTCTGCCTCTTTTCTCTTATGCCAGGAACATACACGAAGTGAATACACATATTTGAAAATTGTGTTACTGGTAACACTCACAGCTCTCCTCCTTCTTTTCCGTCTTAGCCATTGCAACTCAGACAGAAAGGGCCATTCAGAAGTAGAGTCATAATCTATGGAAGAAAAAAACAATAGAAAAGAAGTTTCAGCTTCATGGGATATTACCCATAGCTTTATCAAATTGGCCAATAAATCAATTTCCTGTGCACCTAACAGTTTGTGTCTCCTTTCCACCCCTGCACTGGCGCTTCTCCTGTTTCTCCTCTCAGATGGACTCCATCCTTTGTGTTAAGTTGTGGGCGAACATAGCAGACGACACAACGATTTCTCCAGAGCCGCTCTTTATTTGTAAGCTGGACAGAACTGAACAGCAAACAGCTCAGCCGGCCTGCTTTTATAGACAGCCAGCTGTCAACATTGTAGCAACAACAACCCAGGGTTTCCCGCCTAAAATAACTGACGTGGACCTGAGTGAAAACTATCTACAGTATCCCCCTGCTGGCCCAGGGTGAGAACTTCAGTACATAACACTTTGTTTCCCCAAGATCTGGTAACCTAGAGGTCTATTTCAAATCCGCCATTCTTAGCCATGTTGTGCAAGCAAACTGTGGTGCTTCTTGAAGAAATGGGCTGTCTAGATCTATATATTTTTTCTGGCCTTCAATACCGGGCTGGCCTTAGCACTACTGCTGTCTCAAATTGCAATTGCAGGAGTCATATGTAGGGAGCAGCAGATTAGCTTACAAAATCAGCTGTGCTGTCCCCCAAATTCTCTATCTTCACCCTTTTAAAAAAGGCTAAAAACCTGTCTATTTAGACATGATTTTTGTTTAATGTGCTTAGCTGACAACTTTATTTACTGCTGTTTACCAAAATTGTTCTCAGACACAGTTTCTCCATGTAGATCTTTCACCCTTGGAACCACTGAACGGCCTCCTTAATTCTATTCCTGGTGTCCATGACTACCCAAAATCACACACTGATTCACACTGCCAGTGCTTCATCAGTTGTGGCATCAGAGGACACAGAGTCCAGCTAACTAGAAATCAAAAAGGGACAGATTCCTCCAGAGAATCAGTATGGGTAGCAATACTAGAACCAGAGAGTAATTTACTACTGAGGTTTAATTACTGAACCCCTGACCAAAAAATTATATAGATAAAAAAGCTACACATTTTGAAATGCAACAGTTCCATGAGCACTGGCAAAAATATTTTAAACAACTGGAATGTGATTTCCTCATCTGTAGATGCCAATGAAATCCTAACATTTTCACCATTAAGGTAAATATCAGGTTGTCACTAAAAATGATTATTATTTTTTGGAAAAGAAAAATGGATATTTTAAGAAAGGAAGATCATCAACCATATTGCTTATGTCTACCTAGTTCTGCGGGACACAGGTGGCGCTGTGGGTTAAACCACAGAGCCTAGGACCTGCCAATCAGAAGGTCGGTGGTTCGAATCCCTGCGACGGGGTGAGCTCCTGTTGCTCGGTCCCTGCTCCTGCCAAACCCAGCAGTTCAAAAGCACGTCAAAGTGCAAGTAGATAAATAGGTACCGCTCCAGCGGGAAGGTAAACGGCGTTTCCGTGTGCTGCTCTGGTTCGCCAGAAGCGGCTTAGTCATGCTGGCCACATGACCCGGAAGCTGTACGCCGGCTCCCTCGGCCAATAAAGTGAGATGAGCGTCGCGACCCCAGAGTCGGCCATGACTGGACCTAATGGTCAGGGGTCCCTTTACCTTTACCTAGTTCTGCAGGGAAATTGAGCATGTTGGTCTCATTCAGGCAGAGCTAGCCCACCCATAAGGCAGGGTGAGGCAGCTGTGTCTGGTGGCACCCCTCCAAGGCATCATCCACTTTCTGTTGCCCAGCTGGCTTCCCCGAATCTAGGGGCAGAGAGGGACTGGTGGCAGAGCTCTGTGGAACACCTCCCCTCCTGCTGAGTTGGTAAAGGGGGGGGGGTGTTCCACCACCCAGTTTCGCAGCCAAGCCAGGGAGGGGGGAATCTCCCCTTCTGCCCGCCCCCCATCATGGAGTTTGCCCGCCCCCCATCATGGCAACAAGGTGCTTCACCTAAGGTGCTGAAACCCCTCAGGTCACCCCTGCCTCCAGGCATTC
The DNA here is from genome assembly GCF_951804945.1 of Podarcis cretensis. Taxonomy (NCBI): domain Eukaryota; kingdom Metazoa; phylum Chordata; class Lepidosauria; order Squamata; family Lacertidae; genus Podarcis; species Podarcis cretensis. The sequence continues at coordinate 133,417,705 of NC_137170.1, read as the reverse complement.
TTCAGAAGTGTGGGAGAATAATGCATGGAGAGCGAGCAGAAGCATATTCACCAGACCCACCCTCCAAGTCCCCATCTCCACCGACTCCACCTCCCACCTTTGCTCATTCAGAAGGAAGGACTGAAAGGAGAGTTTTCACATGTTTGGCTAAACATGCTTGTAATCACCCCCACAATCAGGAACCCTGGTTACATGAGGCTCTTAACCACAGGAAGGATTCTTAAGTGTGTTCTCCAAATGTGCAAAGGATCCCTCTTCAGATCTTCTGCTCAATATGCCACACTCAGGGTTGGAAACAGTAAGGATGGAGACACTGATGGAAACAGGCGCAGTCCTGCTCCACCTCCGCATTTTATTTCTGCACACATTCAAAGAACATCTGAAGAGGTTTCTAATGCTACAGCATTCAAATACAGACAACCACCAATTGTTTCAGCCCTTGTAGAAGTAGTAGTAGTAATAGTAATAGTAATAGTAATAATAATAATAATAATAATAATAATAATAATAATAATTATAATTTATACCCCGCCCATCTGACTGAGTTTGCCCAGCCACTCTGGGCGGCTTCCAATCAAGTGTTAAAAACAATATAGCTTTAAACATTAAAAGCTTCCCTAAACTTCCTTTCTGTTACAGCAGAAAGTTAAATGACTTATAACTGACAAAGTCGTTGTACAGTGGTACCTCAGGTTAAGTACTTAATTCGTTCCGGAGGTCCATACTTAACCTGAAACTGTTCTTAACCTGAAGCATCACTTTAGCTAATGGGGCCTCCTGCTGCTGCCGCGCCACCGGAGCACAATTTCTGTTCTCATCCTGAAGCAAAGTTCTTAACCTGAAGCACTATTTCTGGGTTAGCAGAGTCTGCAACCTGAAGCATATGTAACCTGAAGCGTATGTAACCTGAGGTACCACTGTATAGCATTAAATATCACTGCAACAGGGTATCAAAAGTCCCATACCAAGGTCTTCCAATTGCTTGGAAGTATTTGTTCCCAACGTCCTCTGGATGACATGTGGTCTACCTGTACTTCTCTGTAACGAAAGAGAAAAACAGGTCTGTCATTCATGGGACAAATTCAAGGTCAAGACATTCTAATTTATGGAATATTGTTCATGGGTATGAAGCTCCGCCCTTTAAATTAACTAATATTGCAACAACAATTAATCCAAATGTGCAAAGCCACACTATGAGATATAGTGAGGAATTCAATGTCATGCCATTATTATTGTTCTGTCTGGCAAGCAGCAATGCTTGTGCTGATGAAACAATCTCCCCTCTCCTTCCGTCATGGACTTGGCTAGATGTAGAGGAGTGGGGGGGGGGAGGCACCAGCTGGGGAACCCTTAAAAGAACCCCCAGGGATAGAAGGCTCAGAGCCAGCAGACTGGAGGTGGGGTGACAGTAAGCAGTTAGATGGAGAAGACTGGGAGGAGGAAGTTTCGGAAGCTGAAGAGGAAACAGGGTTTAGTGAGCAGGAAGAGGCTGGGGCAGAGAGCCTCACATGCATCTGTATCTATTTTCCACACCACATCTTCAGATACAAGGGAATAGTCCTGATCCTCTGAAGTTTGCCTAAAGTCTATCTACTGAATCAGAGCTTCCCTGAAGCTGGAAGCCTTCAAGGGAAAAGGGGAATCTGATTTATGTACAACTGACTTTGTTTGCTATATTTGAATATTCATAGAATCATAGAATCATAGAATCATAGAGTTGGAAGAGACCACAAGGGCCATCGAGTCCAACCCCCTGCCAAGCAGGAAACACCATCAGAGCACTCCTGACATATGGTTGTCAAGCCTCTGCTTCAAGACCTCCAAAGGAGACTCCACCACACTCCTTGGCAGCAAATCCCACTGTCGAACATTAACTTATTTAAAGAATAAAGAATAATCTTCATATTCTATGAATATGCATTTAGATGACAAAAGTCTCTGAAACCTGGATTCTCCTGCTGATTGCTGGCAAGATGTTTCTGAACTTCAGTCATATATGTGTCCATTTTTGTTTATCAGGTTGTAATTTAAGCAAGCAAATAATTACCTCCCCCTTTTTTGTTTCCCCACCCCTTTCTTTTGTAAGCTGAAATATAACTTTAAATCTGAGCATTTGCATCTATTTCAAAATCTTAACTGCAAATGAGTACTACTATATGTGTAGATGGAATTGCAGTTTGCAAACATATTACTAACCTACAGAATTCTTATCTTCTATTCAAGCCAATCAGTTAACAAACCAAAACAACACCTACATAGCTCAGTATTAACTTACCGTACTGTGAGTCAATTCCAAAGGCTCTATCAAATATAGGTAATAACTATCTTCAAACATACCACTAGAATATAAGAAAAAACATAGATTTAAGATAATCAAGTCAAGGAAGCTATACCAGAGTAGGCATTTACAGAATCATCAGTACTGTTTCAGACTGGAATATCTGAGTACAGAGCCCATCAATTTATTTAATATAGTTATAAGACTGTTTAGGGCAAACACTCCCAAAGAGGCTTCGAAAACCATTAAGCAATATATAAAACATAATCTTAAAACCAGAAAAAAAAATGAATAGTGATACCCATCAATAACAGTAAAATAACGTAATAAATTAAAAAAATTAACAAATTGTCCAGTAGCACCTTAGAGACCAACTAAGTTTGTTCTGGGTATAAACTTTTGTGAGCATGTACACTTCTTCAGATACACTGAAACAAAAGTCACCAGACCCTTATATATACAGTAGCACCTCTGGATGTGAACAGGATCCGTTCTGGAGCCCCGTTCACATCCTGAAGCAAATGCAACCCGCGTCTGTGCATGTCGCGATTCACCGCTTCTGCGCATGATGTCATTTTGAGCGTCTGCGCATGCACAAGCAGCAAAACCCAGAAGTAGCACGCTCTGTTACTTCCGGGTCGCCGTGGAGCACGACCCAAAAATGCTTAACCTGAAGCTACTTCAACCCGAGGTATGACTGTAGTGGGAGGGTTTATATACTGAAAACTATGGCAAGACCTGGTCTGAATATTGGATTCTTGTCTCATTACACATGCTAAAGCTGTTTCTGGTCATCTGCATACTACCCTTGCTTTTTCCTGTAGGACTAATTGCAGTCGTTAACAGTCGTTAATTTTTTATTCCGTCTGTGTCAGACCAACACGGCTACCTACCTGAAATTAAAATAACACTCAGCTCCACAGAACCATAGAATCAGAAACATACCGTATTTTTCGCTACATAAGACACTTTTTTCCTCTTAAAATCTAAGGGGAAATGTCTGTGCATCTTATGGAGCGAATGTGTGGCCCCTGGGGCTGGGGGGGGGGATGGGACCCGGGCTTCCCCCGCCAGCCCCAACCTGCTCTTTGGGGCTGGCGGTGGGGGAAAGCCCGGCTTCCCCCGACAAGCTCCCAAGCAGCTCTGGGGTAGCCCTTGAAGCCTCCGCAGGGCAGCGGGGAGCCTTCAACCCGCTGCCCTGGGGAGGCTTCGCGCGGCTATCCCTGGCTTTTGCGGGAGGTGGGGGAAGGGACAGAGCAAGGCTCTCTCCCTTCGCCCACCTCCCGCAAAAGTCCCCAAGAGCCGTATATTTTTTCCCCTCGAATTCTCCCCCCCCCCCAAAAAAAGTAAGTGCGCCTTATGGTCAGGTGCGCCTTATGGAGCGAAAAATACGGTAGTTAAAAATATGGGTATCTAGGAAGATCCCCGTAGTTCATCCAAGCATTCACATCGGCTGTTCACCTTTGATTGAACTGGAAATAAATCTGAGGCTCCCCAAATAACCCCTTCCTGGCCACCCACCCTGTGCACCTTTTCTGAGAGCCTCTCATCTTCCTCCACAATTCCTTAAAGCATTCACTGACTGTGAGGTGGCAGCAGAAGCATCAGAGGGGCTCATCCGGAGAGGGAGACTCCCCCCCCCCACATCCCATCCAGTAACTATGTTGCAACTATACAGCGGCATCTTAAGCATATCCGGCGCCATGGTGCAAAGATCCCTCCGGCGCCCCCCCCCCGAGTTGTTGATCTTTTTAAAGGGGGGGCCCTAAAGTTTTTTAGGAAAGGCTGCTCCCGCCCTCGCGCTGCTGCTCGAGCACGGCTGGGCATCGGCTCCTGCGGTGGGATCGAGGTGTGGGGCTGGGCAGCCGGGCACGATGGGGGCGGCACAGAAGGCAGGCAGGGGTCTCGTCTGGGCAGGGACAGGCGAAGCAAGCAAGGCCATCCATGTCAATGCAGCGTAGAAGCACGCTCACTCGGCCGCAGTTTCGCCGACCTTGCTTGGGGAGGAAGGCAGGTAGGAGAGAGCTTGACTGAGAGAGGATTGAGCAGGGGAAGGAAATGCGGTTCGTGTGAAGGAGTGCAGAGGTGGTGGGGGCAGCGGGAGGAGGCAGGCTCCGTGCATGGCGGTGGAGAAGCCAGGGAAGGAGGGAGGGGGCAGCAGTTGCAGCGTGTAGCCTCGAGCGTGGGGATCTTTTGAGGTAGAGTGGATGGGGGGGGGGGGGAGGTGATAGAGTCACATTTATTATGCACAGAGCTTAGGATGCAAGTACACACCACGCAGCCGAGGAGGTGGTGTGTCGCAGAGCCAGCGGAGAGAGCTCCAGTGTCATGGCCTCGGATTCGGACTCGGATGCTAAACCTGAGGGATCCCAGCCTGCACAGGAGTCCCCGCCTCCAGAACCAGCTGAGCCAGGGCTGGGGCTTGAGCCTGAAGGGTCCTCACCTGTGCTGGATCCTCAGGTGCAGGCACCAGCTGAGTCTGCTCTGGGTCCTGAGGTGATGGAGGACCCATTGCCTGCAGGTGCTCCACTCTCAGCCCTGTCAGGGGAAGCTGAGGTTGCCTCTGGGTCTGGTAACCCTCCAGCCTCTCCTGAGCTGCAGAGGCTCAGGGCAGAGAGGCGGAGGGAACTAAGTTCCTGCAGGAGGAGTGCTCGCCTCCAGGCCAGGAGAGGCGAGTCACCTGTGGACTGGGGCCACCCTATGCCTTGGGGCAGATAAAAGCCAGCTAGCCCGAGTCCAAGTTGCGGGAGCAACATTGTTGGTAGCCTGTTCCTGCCTGCACCCTGTCCTGCTTTTCTGCCGGAGCTCCTGACTCACCCGACTCCCTGCCTTGGACCCAGCGTCAGCTTTGATGGACTGCCTCCATACTGCACCCTCGACCTCGGACTGGACTCGGACCTTGCCTCACGGTTAACCCTTGGGACCAGCACATCTGGACTGCGGGAAAGCATCCGGAGCCTTCCCGCCTCAGACGGGTGCTGGAGGCATGCAGGCACCAAGCCCCTGCTCCGCCTCGCTTATCTCCCCACTCTCCCCTCCCCAGACTTTTCGCCTGGCGCCCTCCACCGCATTGCACCCTGGTTTGCTGCACCACTATGCCCAATGGTAAAGACGTCCCTGCAACTACATAAACTAGCAAGATTCCTGGATTGCAGGGGGTTCGACTTGGGATGCCTTACAACTCTAAAGTTCTATGGTTCTGTGATAATACCAGTACTTACTGGAGTCCATTGCATGTTGAAAGCGCAGCTTTGGAGTTCTCGACACCTCTGATGTTCCCATGATAGTAACAGTGTTCTCCTCCCTGAGGAATAAAATGGACAACTTCATTTAAGGATTTTGCAATTTGTTTATAAAAGGGTTAGCGTTCACCTGGACTGTATAAGGTAAGGGATCTCTTGGGTGTAAGCATAAAGGCTATACAAGGCAAAAAGCATGTCGTCTTGAATTCCAGCATTTTTAAGGAAAGTACAAGAAGCATGTATTTCTCCTAAATGAAACAAACAAACAAAAAGCTACACTGAATTAAAGCAGTTCTAAACAGACTTAGTAGTGATTCATCTAAACTTTCCACTCAGTGGGTAGGATTAGAATTTTTAAGAATTCAAACCTTTAACTAATGTTTCGAAGGAAAGTTCTTGAGGAATCATCAGTCCTATATTCTAATAAACTATAGACGTATCTGCTTCATTTATGATGTTTTAAGAGCCAAAATACCTACTAACATGTTTTTATTATAATAATAATAATCCATTGTTCTTTTAAAAGGAGAGCACAATATTTACAGAGGAGTTAGAAATACAGTGGTGCCCCGCAAGACGAATGCCTCGCAAGACGGAAAACCCACTAGACAAAAGAGTATTCCGTTTTGGAGGTGCTTCGCAAAACGAATTTCCTATGGGCTTGCTTCGCAAGACGAAAATGTCTTGCGAGTTCCTGCAGGGTTTTTTTCCTCCCCCCCCCCTTTTTCTAAGCTGCTAAGCCGCTTATCTGCTTATCCGATAAGCCGCTAATAGCTAAGCCATCAATGGGCTTGCTTCGCAAGACGAAAAAACCGCTAGACGAAGAGACACGCGGAACGGATTAATTTCGTCTTGTGAGGCACCACTGTACAGTCAATTGACTGATAATCTAGGAGTCTGTGGTTTAAGCAGTGTTTTTTTCCTAGGAGGACACATACCCCTAAACATTTTGTGAATCTTTGTAGTTTTGTCCATTTACTGTATTTATTTTCCCCGATTTGAACTATAAAATGGTGATTTTCTCAAGTTAAAATGAGAGTACCCCTAAACGTTTTTGGGGGTTTTTTTTAGAAAAAAAGCACGATTTAAGTAATATGATGTATAATCTGAATCTATTATACAGTGGTACCTCGGGTTAAGTACTTAATTCGTTCTTAACCTGAAACTGTTCTTAACTTGAAGCACTACTTTAGCTAATGGGGCCTCCTGCTGCTGCTGCGCTGCCGGAGCATGATTTGTGTTCTCATCCTGAAGCAAAGTTCTTAACCTGAAGCACTATTTCTGGGTTAGCGGAGTCTGTAACCTGAAGCATATGTAACCTGAAGCGTATGTAACCTGAGGTACCACTGTATTTCTATCTGAAACCAGAGTTGCTATCTTCACTTTGTTTTCTAAGATCAATGAATAAAATAAAGATCTCTGGAAAACACTGCCCTGTGAGAGGAAGAACAAAATAATGATTACTAGCTTATCAAGAAAGTAAATGACAAAGCAAATTAGCCAGATATGCAATGATGTACTTATTCTCTCTGGTCACTAAGGAACACAGGAAGTGCATACTACTAACTCTACTCTGGCACAAAAATGTTAAGAAAACAGAAGGCCCAAATGCCTCTGCAGTCAGCCAGTGCTTTCAGTAAAATTGTATGCTATGGTTTGCGCATTCAAAAGGCTTATTGCAAAGGTCACAAAGAAGCAATTATACGTTGGTCTTGCAGCAATTATTTCTAAATTATTTCATCTCAGTTTCAAGTCTCCACATATGGGCAATTTAAATTTAAATTAAAAAATTAATTAAAATCTTTCCTTAAATTAAATATTAAAGGGCTATCTTTGACCTTCAGGGTAATAAATCAGTTCTGCATTTGCGGGATGTAATGATACCTGCTATGGAACACACAATTTCAAGGTTCTTCAAATCAACTGAGTCTGTAAATATCCTCAAGGAAATCTAGATCAAGTTACTGCAGCATGCAAAGATGGTGCAATTGCTGACTCAAAGGTTCTGTGTAAGACTCATGACTCAGCAACTCCAGAGCTGCTGATAATGCAAATAGTCCCTTTAGCACTGAGTAAGGGCCAGGAAGATGTTTTTTTAAAAAACAAAAACAACACAACAACTATATTTTGTAAATTCGTTTGAAGGCCAATGAAGTTGCTAGGTTCCTAGTTTTTCAGTCTTATTGCAGCTGTGCATATGAGGTAGCAGTACATACACCAAGCCCTCCCACAGTGCAAAAGAGAAACATGGAACTGAGGGCAGCACAACATCTAGGTAAAGGTAAAGGTACCCCTGCCCGTACGGGCCAGTCTTGACAGACTCTGGGGTTGTGCGCCCATCTCACTTAAGAGGCCAGGAGCCAGCGCTGTCCGGAGACACTTCCGGGTCACGTGGCCAGCGTGACATCGCTGCTCTGGCGAGCCAGAGCCGCACACGGAAACGCCGTTTACCTTCCCGCTGGTAAGCGGTCCCTATTTATCTACTTGCACCCGGGGGTGCTTTCGAACTGCTAGGTTGGCAGGCGCTGGGACCGAGCAGCGGGAGCGCACCCCGCCGCAGGGATTCGAACCGCCGACCTTTCGATCGGCAAGTCCTAGGCGCTGAGGCTTTAACCCACAGCATACAGAGAAATATGGAACGGTCCCAGGATTACCAAAACTTCCTCACCACACATAAAAGTTAACATCCAACTGTGAGATCCAACAATTATTTCAACACTGATTCCCTTTGGAACATTAGAGGCATACTCTAAAAAAAACCCATAGGATTTCCAGGTTTGGACATCGTCTATGCATGCATGGTGACTGAAGCAAGGGAGTAAGCACACAAGCCAAAAAGTTTCCCTCTGATCTCACATATACAGAAGCAAGGGGAGAGATAACATCTAAGCAGGCCCACAGTCTCCCAAATCCTTATGGAAAGTTTTGAAGCGCCCTCACCTGCAAAGGATAATGGTAATGCCGATCTCTGTAAGTAAAGGCGGGATAATTATGACCTAAGGAGGCATGGTTCCATGCAAGCAGCCAGACTGAGAGCACTGCAATGAGGCAGGCAACGTAGTTTTACGTTCCACTAATCCTAACTGACATGCTATCCGTTAAATATCTTTTTTCAAACTTAACAGTACAGAAATGGGTAAAGTTAGAATACTAACTTCTACACTTTTGCACACAACTTGAACAGGTGAGAATTAGTAGAAATCTGCAAACATTTACAATACGTTTAAGAGATGCCCTACTTAATGCTGTAAGTTCCATAAACCATAAAATGCATGATCTATGCTTTCAGCAATGAATATACATCAGGTGGCTACCGTAATTTTGTTAACGCTTGGCATAGGAAATTTCACTCGGTACACATTTATGAATTTAATAGCAGACAGGAAAATATGACTAAATATAGCTCCTCTAAAACAAAAATAATTACATTTGTTAAGTGGTTCCTAACTGCCAAGTGTATACAATCTGTAATTATTATATTATAGGCGGCAACCATTTTAGGAGTGTCAAATTGACGCAAGATCACTGATGTGCAGGTCCTTTTCTAACTATTGCAATATGCTTCCAGACAATGCGGGGTGCTTTTTGGTGGTGTGGTATCTGTAAGCTTGCTAACAGAAATGACCCTGTTACAGATGTCACTACAGGAAATGCACCTCAAAAACTGCCTAGAGTTTGAAATGTGCAAGGAAAAGGGAGGGGGGAACATGTAGAGGATATGCTGGTAAATGCTCACTCTTTGGCCAGGATAAAATATTTCTACATTACCTTTGAATATTGTGGTTTTCCTTCTTCATAATGAATCTCCACATAATCAGAGGATAATAAATCACTACAAAGAAATGAGAGAAAATATATATAGTTCTTTAAACAATACTGCTAGAAAACCTGAATGTGCTCAGTATGGTTATCTATCCATTCAATATTTTAACATAATTCATCCTGCAAACAATAAAGTAATAAAGAATATTTGCCTTGATTATTGATTATCACAGTTAATCTACCATATTCACTTGTACTTTTTTTCTATGAAAATTAAGATTAGATGTATTCACTATGGCATTACTTACACCCAACTGAACAACTTTATCTTAATAAACACGTGTGTAAACAAATATTATTACTAAAATTATATTATTATTATATATTTATTTATACCCCTGCTTTTTCCCTGACAGGACCCCTTGTTTTACAGATAAAACAAGAAACCCTAAAAACAAAGAAAAAACAATAATTTTAAAAAGTAAACGTTAATAGAATTAAAACTTGTTTAAAACATATAAATAATTACAACACAAACAATAAAATAAGAAGAACAAAGCTTTCACATGCTGCTTTTTATGTTTTTGAATGCTCAGGACAACATATCAAAAGCAACATTATAGTATAACAATGAAACCAATACACCAAATTAGGAAAGAGAAGAGTTAAAGTTAAATGCATCAGTGAACCCTGGGAGGCGAAAGCCCGCTGGAAAGGAAATTCTCAACTAAGAGGCTACCAAGATGGGGACAGATATCAGCCCAGAAAATAAAAGAAATGGCAGAACTGTTAAGGAGGATGGTGGATACTACCAAGGCTGTGGGAAAACACAAGCTAAAAAAATGTACTGACTCGTGAAAACATTGTTTTATCAATACAGTGGTGCCCCGCTAGACGAATGCCTCGCAAGACGAAAAACCCGCTAGACGAAAGGGTTTTCCGTTTTTCAAGGCGCTTCGCAAGACGAATTTCCCTATGGGCTTGCTTCGCAAGACGAAAACGTCTTGCGAGTTTTTCCCCTCCCCCCCCTTTTTCTAAGCTGCTAAGCCACTAATAGCCGCTTAGCCGCTAAAAGCCGCTAAGCCGCTAATCGCGCTAATCCGCTAATAGGGATGCTTCGCAAGACGAAAAAACCGCTAGATGAAGAGACTCGTGGAACGGATTATTTTCGTCTTGCGAGGCACCACTATATCTCTAACAGAACATGAGGATCAGTCCCTAAATCAGAGGATGGAAGAAAAAGGCTTGTACCCACACGCACGGAATACAAAGGGGGTCAACTCAGAGGTGGTGAAAAATCTTGCCTGCGAGTCCTGGAAGACCTGCTCCCTGCCTTGCAGGCCTTTTCCCAGCTGGCTTGAAGGGCAGGGCCCTGACTGGCTCCAGCTACAAAAGTTGAGGCTGCTGAAGAGACCATCTTGGCCATGGGGAGGCAAACTAAGGCCCGGGGGACGGATCCGGCCCAATCACCTTCTAAAGCCGACATCTCTGGGCTATTTGTGGGGCATAGGAATTTGTTCATTTCCCCCCCAAAAAATATAGTCTGCCCCCGCCCCAAGGTCTGAGGCACAGTGGACCGGCCCCCCCGCTGAAAAAGTTTGCTGACCCCTGATCTTGGCTGTCTCTTGGGGCTTATCCACACTTAACTTTTGCCCTGTGCTTTCCAGGCACAGATCTGCGCTTTAAAGCTCTGTGTCCAAGTGTTTTTCCCCCGCCTCAGACCTTTCCCTGCGATAATCCGCTCTTTAAAGCTGAAGTACAACAAACAGCAAGTTGAGTTTTCTGTGGATTGCCGTTTGTTCCAATTCGGCTTTAAAGAGCAGGTTTACGCAGGGAAAGCTCTGGGGCGAAAAAAGGGTGCTCACAGAGCTTTAAAGCACATACCTTGCCAAAAAAGCATGGAGGAAAGCTAAGTGTGGATAAGCCCGTAGTACAGACCCAGGTCATTGAGCCTGAGCTTCCACAGCCACCACTCACCATAAACCACCAATGGCAGGATTGGCAGCAACAGCAGCATATATGTTCTATGCTTGTGATATTTTATTTTATTCTCTTGCTAATTATGCTGCTTTAAATGTGCATTTTATATTTGACTTCCTTTAGTAATGTTTTCATTTGAAATGTTTAAGATTTTTTTTGTTAATTTTGCTGCGTTAAATGTGCATTCTACCTCCTTTGCCATGTTTTATTTTAAAATCATTAAGGTAATATATCAGCTTCGTGTCAATTATGTTGCTTGAAATGCATACTTTATATGTGACTTTCTTCAGGTCCTTGCAAGCTGCTCTGAGAACCTTTTCTCAATAGGATAAAATTGCTTCAAATAAATAACAAACATTTTCACAGCAGTGCAGCTAAAGGACATTGTTGCAAAGCTTCCCTACCCTTGAAAAAACTGATAAGAATCCTTAAAGGAAGAGGGGACAATTCATCTGTGCAAAGAAACACTGCAAATGAACACTGAGTGTTCCCTGCAGTATAAATTGTGTCTCTCCAACTACCCTCAACAGATCATAACGCCATTCTGCTAGTGTGATAGATTATTGCCCTATCTAATTTTTGAAAATAAATACTGTACAATGACCTGTAACAATTTAAAAAGTGTGTATTTTGTGCACTAAATTTCCTCCACAATTTCCTTTAAAGGAACCTTAAAAAGCCCTTCTTACCTCTGCTTTCTTCCTATCAACTTATTTGCTGACTTTTCCCATCTCTTATCCAGCAAAACTCCTGTTTTTCACCTGCTTTGCACATTTCTAATGGACACATTTTTTATGGTGACAGTAGATAACGCTAAGCATGACTCTGAATGTCATCATTTCATTGACCATGATGGAACAGAGAAGTTAGGTGTTAGAACCTAAATAACTTCTAGTTCAGCTAAAATGCAGTTCCCGAGACAAATTTATCAGTATGTGAAAGATGTGCTAATATGCGAGTCCACATTTTAAAATAATTTAACTGGTTGCAAATCCAGTAAGTTTCATAAACATTCTTTTCTCGCTCCAAAAGCAGTCACGCTACTAACAAAATAATCAAAAACAGATCTTAACTGAACTTCAATAAGAGAATGGTGCTTCTGCACAGCTGACAAATATTTGTGCTGATGCATTCTCGCTTAAAATGGCTGAAATAGTCAAGCAAGGACCATATAAGCTGACCATGCTTTTTTTTTTGGCTACACTTTGCACTTAAATTATTTAATTTCCTTTTACTTTTTCTCCAGTTTTATTTATTTTCGTAAATCGCCTTTAATCCTGTCCATCATGACTAATAAAACCTAGCAGGAAGGGATTTACTGGATGGAGCAGTTAATGGCTCACTATGGAAGGGAGTTATACCCATGGCCTTGAAAGATGTTGTCCTCCTGCCATGATCCAGCAATTTAAGAAAACTACTGTTCAGTCTCTAATATTCTCTTAATGGCCAAGGTGATCAAAAGAGTGTCAGTCAACCAGCTGCAGATATGCTTCGAATAAGCAGATTATTGAGACCCACTTCATTCTGCTTTTATTCCCGGTTTTGAATCAATACTGAGGAGGAGTGATGGGCAAGAGGTAAGTGAAGCATGAGAGAGTTCAAGGGCAGAAAAAGGGCAGGAGTGTGGAGGGCTAGAAGCCTTCCCACTTCTAAACCGACTCATAACATTTCACAGATCTTACCTTGTTATGGTCACTACCAAAAGTTGCAATCATCTGAAGTTCAGAATGCTGTGGCCAGGCTTGAGTCTGGGTTTGCAGATACAACCCATAGTTACATCCCATTTGGATTACTATAGCATGCTGTAAATGGAACTGCTCAGACACTTCAACTCACTGAAAGGGCTGCAGCCAAATTGTTGACCAGGGATGGTTATAGGAAGCATATGGCTCCCTTGTTATAACAGTTCCACTGGCTATCAGTCTGTTTCCGAGCACAATTCCAAGTGCCGGTGTCAGGGAACTGCCATCAGAGCAGGTGGTGGAAGGGCTCAAGGAGGTTAGGAGAGACTTAACAGCAGAGGAAGGAACCAGCAGGGGGAGAGAAGGAGCTCCGAGGGAAAGGGAGTCGGAAGAAGGGCTCTGGGACACTTCCAGCGAAAACAGTGAGGAGGTTTCAGGACCTCCTATAGGGACACCCACACCTCGCCGGAAACTGTCACGCCGAGAGTCCAGAAGACGCGTTTCCGTTAAGGAGCTTTTATGTTGGAAGAGATTCCGCAAACGCCCACTGTCGGATTCTGCCAGCGAATGAGGGAGCCATGCTTAAGGGCTCCGCTAAAGACAGAGTTTTGCTAAGCTGAGCAAACCCTGAGGGACTAAGCTTTTACGCACAAGCAGCTCATCATCCCATCACAGCCGGTTATGACCTATGATGCCCTACACAGCTTTGGTCCAACCAAGTGAAAGACCATATTCCCTCATATGGGTTCTGAGATCTTTGGAGGGAGGCCCTTCTCTCAGTCCCACCACCCTCACAGGGACACTTGGTAGGGATGCAGAAGAAGGCCTCCTTGGTGGCTGCTCCCCAACTTTGGAACTCCCTCCCCTAGATAATTTAGACTGGCTCCCCACTTCTTGTCCCCCTGCCTTGTTCTAACAGGCTTTGGGGAACTGGCTGCTTTTAACAAGGGGGCTGGTGGCATGCTGTTTTTGTTGTGGTTGTCTACATAGTTTTAATTCTATTAATGTTTAATTGTTTCTTAATGATTTGTATTAGTTCTTTTCTATGCTTTTTGCTGTTCTTATTTTATCTGTAAGCCACCTTGAGTCCTTGTCAGGGAAAAAGGCAGGTGATAAATAAATATATAATAATAACAACAATACATGTACTTCTTTGCAGCCTAGCACAGGTAAGCATAAGAACCTAAGAAGAACCTTCTGGAGCAGGCCAATGGCCCATCTAGTCATAGAATCATAGAATCATTGAGTTGGAAGAGACCACAAGGGCCATCGAGTCCAACCCCCTGCCAAGCAGGAAACACCATCAGAGCACTCCTGACATATGGTTGTCAAGCCTCTGCTTAAAGACCTCCAAAGAAGGAGACTCCACCACACTCCTTGGCAGCAAATTCCACTGTAGAACAGCTCTTACTGTCAGGAAGTTCTTCCTAATGTTTAGGTGGAATCTTCTTTCTTGTAGTTTGGAACCATTGCTCCGTGTCCGCTTCTCTGGAGCAGCAGAAAACAACCTTTCTCCCTCCTCTATGTGACATCCTTTTTATATTTGAACATGGCTATCATACCACCCCTTAACCTCCTCTTCTCCAGGCTAAACATGCCCAGCTCCCTTAGCTGTTCCTCATAAGGCATCGTTTCCAGGCCTTTGACCATTTTGGTTGCCCTCCTCTGGACACGTTCCAGTTTGTCAGTGTCCTTCTTGAACTGTGGTGCCCAGAACTGGACACAGTACTCCAGGTGAGGTCTGACCAGAGCAGAATACAGTGGCACTATTACTTCCCTTGATCTAGATGCTATACTCCTATTGATGCAGCCCAGAAGTCTAGCATTCTACACTCAAAAGTGGCTAAGGAGATGCCTGGGGAAAACTCACAAGGAGGACCCAAACACAAGAGCCCTGCCCTCTCCCGTGGTTTCCAGCAGCTGGTATTCAGGCAGAGCTGAGCCATCATGGCTAGTAGTCTTCGACAGACATTTCCTCCACAGATTTTGCCTCTTTTAAAGGGTTTCAATGATCAAACAGTATTTCAGGAAACGACTGCAGAGCCTCCTCATTTCTTAAAACTAAAACAGCTCAAGGCTAATAATACAAAAGGAAGAAAAAATGGCCATAAACATGCACTTACTTATTCAGGGAGAGGTCAAGAATAAATTCAGATCCAAAGGCTTCAATCTGGAAACTTGCCTGAGCCAGATGCACAGCCTGAAGACAAGGAGGGAAGCGGGAGAAGGCGAGAAACACACAAAAGTTATTCTGTTAGTTTGCCAAATTATTCACAGCACACCAGCTCATGCACAAACTGTGGAATCCTAACCGTGGACACTTTGCACTATATTCTTCTCTTCCTCTGCTTGATGTGTTTTTGTATGAAAATTGTAAACCTCTGGTGTGGCAACATGCATTAAATATTTTGACATTTATTTTATTTTATTTTTTATTATTTTATTTTTGTGAACCGCCCTGAGATTGTTGTGTATAGGGCAGTGTATAAATTTAATAAATAAATAAATAAATAAATAAATAAATAAATAAATAAATAAAATGTATACTCAGAAATATACACAACTTGTTTCAATGAGATAGGATTGTAGCCTAAGGGCAGGATTAGAGTAGGCTGGGTCCACTGAGTTCAATGCTGAGGATCCCCTTGAAGGGTCCTCCGAGCTGGTACCTGAGGAGGAACCCCTGAAACAAGGCGTCCAACAGAAGGCGTCCAACACATATCACCAGAACCACTGTAAAATGATGCCTCAAAGTCCCATGCTAGGCAAGTGATCCATGATGATGCCATCGCTGATAGTATCAAAAACCGTTGAGATGTCCAACTGAACTAACAGTTCTACATTTCGTGGTTCCCAGCATATATCACTCACCTGAGCATCCAAACCTGCCTCCATCCCATAAGTGGGTCTGAAGTCAAATTCAAATGGCTGGAAACTCAATATAACGTCGAAATGAAATACAAACGGAGTTGGCTGCCATCTACATAGTCTCCTCCTTGAAATATTTGACTAGTATAATCATTAATGTTGACGGCAATCAATGAGAAGTTGGGGGTGTTGTCAGAGAGAGAAGACAAGCCTGGCATGAAAGTCTGAAGCAAGGATTAAGGGGGAGCCAAGGTTAGAACCAGGACTTTTCAGATGGAGTGTCCTTCAGCAAACTGAAGTTCTTTGAAGGAGCTAGATCCAGTCCCTGGTCCATCCTGTGTGGGTCCAAGGACACTGGAGCCCACCTCCTCTCCCCAAACCCTGGAGAGATACCCCTGCTGCCAGACTCTCATGGCTGGTCCACAAACACCTTGGGGAATCAATAGAACTCTGAGGAGTGTTCTTCACAGCTAGAACGCCAGTTAATCTGAAGGAACCAACAGTGGCTGAAGAAGGCACCAGCCTTTTAACTAGCCAAGAAGCAGAACCCAAGGTCAGGCCCCCAGGCAATATCTACCTAGCCCTGTTATAAAACTTAGCTAGTTGCTCTAGGACCTTGCAGAGACAACTTGGATGACTGGCTTCAACAATAGGAACATTACCTGTGGTCCTGAATCTCTTCCAGGTGCTTTCCCCATCCCCACGAAAATGAAAGAAGCATTCTGTTGTAGCCAAAAGAGCAGGTTGTGGGGATGGGGTACCTGCCACAGTTTGTCTGGTGAGCAATTCTGCCCACAGTTGGGGACCCCTGCCTTACTAGCTAAACAGTAGCATATAAACTTTGTAGTAAGTATGTAAATAAATAAACAAAAGTACCTAAAAAACACAGCTCTAGAAGTTTCATGGTGACAAAATGATTTCAAATACTCTGGCTGTGTAACTAACATGAACCCCCAAGAAATTACACACCACTACGTCCTCTTCCTATGAAATACACAGTTATACTCCACCCTACCATTAAGAATTTTTTATAGTTCATCCTTCCCACATGATGAATTTGACAGCATTTTTGAAAAGGTAACTAAATGTGGCAAAGCCTTATTTTAGCCCTTAATTGTTTCAGAATCCCTTTTTAAATAATTCATTATTCTACAGTAGTTTGCTGCTTATGTTGAACCGGCAATCCTATTAAAACAATCAACAGAGTTTGTAAGCAAAGCAGGATAACCTCTTTGTTTATCTGAGGTTGTGGCATACTCAATGAAGACTATTAGCCTTCTTAACATTCAGGGCGCTTAATACTCTCACTACAGGCATTCTAACCGCTATAGCCAAAAATAATCATCACTGACTGTAATCCAACTATGTATTTACAGAGCAGCTGGAACTGCACATGCAAAGCCCTTTTGAAAGGTCTAGCCTGCTCCCATCTCCTAAAACTGAGATGTGCCATCACACATGCAGACAGCCCCAATGGTTGGATCTAGGAGAGGACTGGAACTACATGTAAAGCACTAGTTTGAAAACACAGTTTGCCATCTAGCTAGGGACTCTGCTTCCATGTGCATATATAACCCCTTGCCAGAGCACAGCTAACATGAGTTTGACCAAACTGCGTGAGACAGTGGAAGACAGGAGGGCCTGGCGAGCTCTGGTCCATAGGGTCACAAAGAGTCGGACACGACTAAACAACAACAATATATTAATGTGAATATAATAGCTTTATTTCCCTTAAATTGCTTCAAGGTAAAGGTACCCCTGCCCGTACGGGCCAGTCTTGACAGACTCTGGGGTTGTGCGCCCATCTCACTTAAGAGGCCAGGGGCCAGCGCTGTCCGGAGACACTTCCGGGTCACGTGGCCAGCGTGACATCGCTGCTCTGGCCAGAGCCAGAGCCAGAGCCAGAGCCAGAGCCAGAGCCGCACACGGAAACGCCGTTTACCTTCCCGCTGGTAAGCGGTCCCTATTTATCTACTTGCACCCGGAGGTGCTTTCGAACTGCTAGGTTGGCAGGCGCTGGGACCGAGCAGCGGGAGCACACCCCGCCGCAGGGATTCGAACCGCCGACCTTTCGATCGGCAAGCCCTAGGCGCTGAGGCTTTAACCCACAGTGCCACCTGCGTCCCACGCTTCAAAGAATACACTATGTCAATTCTGAAAAGACTAACAATGCTACCTTAAGTAATAGCTTATTAACTATATAACTCATTTTCTCCTGTCCCCCCTCCTTTACAATGTTGGAATTCCTTTATTTTCCTTTCCTTTTATCTTTCTTGAGGCAAAGATATAATGCACATGGGAACCAACTGCAACTAACAGTATTGTGAAGAATGTTCTGATTGTAATTAATAAATAAAAATGACATGAAATGATATGTAGCTGTTTTAGCCTGGTTTCCTGATATTTTCTCAAGCTATCTTTGAAGCAATCTTACCTGTGTAAACAAGATGCAATGCAATCTCCCTAGCCCTTGGTCCCTTTGGCATGGGGCAATTTAGAAGATTACTAGCCACATTCTTATTATCTGAGACCGCTGGGAAAAGTCACCCAGAGATTTGGTCTGTGGTGTCATCAGTTTACTGATGATACTCAGCTCAGTCTCTCATTTTCATCACCCAGTCCTGGGGAGGCAGTGAAGTTGTAAATTATATCTGCCGGGAGTACTGAAATTGGTGGGTGGACAAATGGAGATTTAATCCAGACAAGATGGAAGTACTACTAATTGATGGTACTGATTATACTGAAAGCGGTGCTCAGCCAGTTCCAGATAGTGTTGCACAGACCCTGAAGCAACAGGTCTGCAGAATCAAGGTAATCCTGGATGTGTCATGCACAGTTGACAACACTGGAGTGCTTTTTACCAACTACATACCAAAAAAATGGGGGATTTCCTAAGGAAAGCTTGTTCAGAATGCTGTGACTAAACTTATTTCTGGAGCTGGTATGCCAAACTATATTAGGTCAATTTTGTTCCAACTTCACTGCCTTCCAGCTAGTTTTCAGGCTCAGAACCAGGAAATACAAATTGTCTCCTCCCCTATGAACCTATTGGAAATTCATCTTCAGTTTCTTAAGGTTTTCTCATGGTCCCTTTGCCAAAGGAAGTGTAGATAGCGGACCATGAAAAGGGGTCTTTTCAGTTGTGGAGCCTAAGTTACGAAATAGCCTCCCAAAAGAAATCCCTCTGGCCTCCTCCTTGCCAGCTTTTCAGCAGACTTTGAAGATTATTTTACTCTGGCATTTTTTAGTCAGAGCCTCCAATATCTTTTTCATTTTCTATTGTTGATATGGCTTTCATCATGTTTTAATTGCCCTTTCACTTACCAGCTATGATAATTTCTTTTATTTGCTTGTTCCTGATGTATTTATATGATGTTGTTATACTGCTATTTGATTTCACGTTTGTGTCGATTTTAACTTGTTATGTAATTTAGATTTGTATTTGATAAGCTGTCTTGAGTATAGCTGGGTACTATGAAGGATCCTACCTCATTGTTTAAACTACCACCAGATCCAAACAGCCCTACAGTTCCATAGTCCTATGTATGTAGCCTCTATGAAGAAACATACTGTTCTGCCTTGATCATCAGTTCAAAAGACACAGCAAGGTTCAACAGTGCAGCATAATCAGATAGCAGGTACTCAAGCATTTCTAAGTTAGCAACTTGCACCAACAATGTGTGGAGCCAATCTCAGTCCTTATGCCCTCCTAGGTAGGGCTGCACAAATCACTATACTTCCCATCCACATAAATTATGAATGTCTTTTTGTGTTTTGTTCCTACATTAATTTGTTGCTAATCTGTGTGTTCTGAGTTTCGGTGTATGCATTTCTAAACATATTTTATCCTAAAATACATATTTTAGAACTTATTTTGAATTATTTTTGAGCTAAAAACTGTATCGCTAAAATTCAGAGAATTGCAAAATGAAAAGAATAGCATAATTACGTTACGATCCACACTTTCATACAGGAAGAGCAGATCAGATTATTTCATATTGGAATTCACAGAAATGAAATTCCTCAAGCAT
The DNA here is from genome assembly GCF_951804945.1 of Podarcis cretensis. Lineage (NCBI taxonomy): Eukaryota > Metazoa > Chordata > Lepidosauria > Squamata > Lacertidae > Podarcis > Podarcis cretensis. The sequence continues at coordinate 133,397,862 of NC_137170.1, read as the reverse complement.
CCCTACTCCTGCGTCCAATGCTCTACCCTGTTCCTGAGGAGTGAAAATCCTTAGAGGAAGAGACTTCTGGTTTGAGCCTAACACTCATCCACCTCTCGGTTTACTCCATCTGGGGCATGACCCGTAAAAACAAGCAAGCACTAGGGAGTGTCAAGTCCAGGGCAGAGAGGTGGCTGATCTATCAGCAAAACCTGGCAAAGGAAGCATTGCCTCTGGGGGTCTCCGTTCAAGGGTAGTCCTGGCCAACTTGCTCCAGTTCAGGCTTGTTGTTGAGATTTCATTATAGCACCTCTGCAGTCCTTCTAATCTGGCTGGCTCTCCCCCCCACCCCCTGAGTCAGAGACTATGCTGTTGCTCGTGGCTGGTGCATAGATACAGTCAAGCAGAGGTAAGCAGCCTGCAAGACTATGTGCATGATTCATAAGGACTAGAGAGTTTATTGAAGTGTTGACACCCACAGAAGAAGGGGCTGAGGGGTACAAAGTATGGTGACATTCTCAATTAGTTGAGATGTAAAGATAAGGTTCCAAATCATCCATATCTATATCTTGGCCACTGCCAAAACATGTGTGCTTTAGGAGTCTCTATATACGTACCACCCCCTAGGAGGAATAAAGCATGTTTCACAATGAACCAGCTGACAAGAGGCCTATGTCAAACAAGATTTGCACACACAGTTCTGTGTAACTATTGCATTAACCGAAGTCTTTCATCTCAGAATCTCAGATATTTAGAGCTATTTTTCTCTTTTCTCTGTCAGCTCCTTTTGCTGAATCACTCACTCGGCTCCAGATTGCTGTGGCCTTTATCTTTCAGTTATGCCAACCTTGGTGTATAATTAATTCAGCAAAGCTCCACATATAGATATTCACGTATTCATCAGTCTTGAAATCTGCCCTCCCTGAAGCTCAAGATTACATACATGGACTTTTCATTTTCTCCCAACAACCCTGCAGACTAGATCAGACCATTAACTAGCCTAAAGCTGTCCAGAGACCCTCATGCAAGGTGGACTTTGAACCTGACATATGGAAACTCCAACAAAATGATGCAGCATAGAGAGCTCTTGTTTTGGATCCCAGCCATGCCCTTTTTCTAGCATATTTCATTCTGTTCTCTCCTACCCCTCCCATTTTGTTCCCTGCACTCTAACAGCCGGCCAGCACCCTGTGTCCACTGAGCACGCTCAGCCCTCAATAAGCTTTTTTGGAGTCCCCATAACCCTTAAGAGTGTATTTTAAATATTTTGGTACTTCTCTAAACCATGGAGTTCTCCCAAGCCTTCTGCTACTTTTCACCTGCGCACAGATAGTGCTGTTTTGGCTGCCAAAGGATCCACACTCAAATCATGAGTGTATATCACTGGTATATATTGTGCGGGATTCACCTAACAAGCCCCAGTGGAAGCCCTGAGCACCCAAACAGGCCTAGGAGAGCAGAATGCCCAGAACAGTGCAAAGAGGACAGTGGGGGATCATTCTGTCTGGGAGGCTGGAACACTTGTGCAGATGGAACAACAAGTACAGTGGTGTCCCGCAAGACGAATGCCTCGCAAGACGAAAAACTCGCTAGACGAAAGGGTTTTCCGTCTTTTGAGGTGCTTCGCAAGACGAATTTCCCTATGGGCTTGCTTCGCAAGACGAAACGTCTTGCGAGTTCTTGCAAGTTTTTTTCCTCCTCCCCCCCTTTTTCTAAGCCGCTAAGCTGCTAATAGCTGCTAAGCCGCTAACAGCGCTAATCCGCTAATCCGCTAATAGCCGTGCTTCGCAAGACGAAAAAACCGCAAGACGAAGAGACTCGCAGAACGAATTAATTTTGTCTTGCGAGGCACCACTGTATGGCTGAGAACATTTATCTTTTTTCCAGGGGAAACTAGCAAGGAAACTAGCCATTTTAACTGACTGCCTCTAGAACATCCAAGGGAGTGTTTTGTGCACAAGCCCAGGTCCTTCTGAATCTCAATCATGTATTGCCACAATTGATTATTTTTAGTATTTACCATAATCCAATATTTCCCATTATTATGGAAGCGATTATAGTTAGATTTTAGGAGTTAATGCTATAGAAATGGCCTTAATTTAAAAATCAAAGGTCTAAGTTTGAAGTGGATGTCAAAGATCTCCTAAGTTTAAGAAGTGACCTGACACGTGATACAAAGGGTTGTACCCAGTGCTTGTCCAACTCAGAGAAGACCCAATGAGGTTAATTAATGGGCATGACTAACTTAGGTTCATTAATTTGACTAGGTCTTCTCTGAGTAGGATTAGCATTGGCTATAGCCCAAAGACTTTAGGCTTACCATGCAACCCTTTGGTTCCAGTAGCACAAAACTACTAATAATGAGAGGAAGTGCTACTCTTTAACTTGAAATAATGCTATTAAGAAATACCCAAGAAGCATCCTATATTAGAATGCAGGTAATTGGCTCTCCCCTGTCCCTCAGAGAAAAAGACTGAACGATGTCAATCTTATAGCACACCTGCAATTAGAAAGCACAAAACAGGTGTCTATTGGCAAGGTGGCAAATATACTTATGAGAAGCATGCCCCTGAAACAGGTTGCAGTGTGGAATGCTCCTGTTAAGGTTTCCAGCCACTGCCTTCCACTCCCCCTTGGCCAGTCACCATCCTGCACTGAGCATGCTCAGTCCTCATTGGGGTGTTTTGGGGTTCACTGGGCTGTTTCCATCTTGTGCTTTGCTCCACCATTTTGTGATTCTTAGCGGGTTGCCCAGTATCAAGTACATTGGAATCTTCAATTTCTTCACTCATGCCTATGGACAGATCTGTCTTCTGTGGTGACATTTTAAACCAATGTGTGAACCAGGAAATGGCCATGAGATGACTGATTCCATTCTTGTCTCTTCCCTTTCAAGTTGCTGGATTCCATTCTCCCTCCCATGCAGTTGGCAGCTTTTCCCCAGTTAAGTCTTTCAACACTCCATGACATTTAATTCTTATGAGACTATTTTGGTTTCTTCCCTCCCAAGTTAGGGTTCTTCTTCAAAAGTTCCTTTGTAATGTCAGTCCATCTACGCTAACAAAGTCTGCCAAACCAGTACTGGAACTGAATTATATTCATAAATGGGTTGCAACACACACTCTATCAGATAGACTTTGTAGCTGGATAAACTCATATCTGGGCCCATTTCTTATGGACATGTTGGGAAAAGCACAGCTTTCAGTGAGGGCATAAGGTTGTAATACATAACAGATGAAACTGACAGACTTATATCCAACTTGTACATTACTGTCAGCAAACAGAAGGGTCATTCATTTATTTTGTAATGTGCTTCTGAACACCATGACTTGACTGAGCTACAGCTAGCTACAATTAAGCCCATTGAAATCAATAGAACAAGTTGATTGCTATCACCTTTAGCGCCATTGTTTTCAAAAGCACATAGCCATGAACAATTTTAGCTGTATCAAGACCTGAGAGTGATACACAATTATGGTATCCACTTGCACAATGGACACTGAGGTCCAGCACCGAGGGCCTTCTGGGGTTCCCTCACTGCGAGAAGCCAAGTTACAGGGAACCAGGCGGAGGGCCTTCTCAGTAGTGGCGCCCTCCCTGTGAAACGCCCTCCCACCAGATGTCAAAGAGAAGAACAACTACCAGACTTTTAGAAGACGTCTGAAGGCAGCCCTGTTTAGGGAAGCTTTTAATGTTTGATGTATTACAGTATTTTTAGAAGCCGCCCAGAGTGGCTGGGGAAGCCCAGCCGGATGGGCGGGGTATAAATAATAAATTGTTGTTGTTGTTGGAACAGGGCTTATCTTTCCTCATCTCCCCCTGCAAACCCCCATGCCTCCAAATCTGCTCCAGAAGGTTAAATGGAACTCCAGAGCAGACTGGGGGGGCAGGCGCAGGGGGCTGCAGCGGGGAGGATAGGAAGTCCTGTCACAACCATTGGCATGACATTTGAATCTTGCCCTCTGTGCTTTGCTTTAAAAATGGCTTCCTGTTTAAGATAAAGAAATTAGAACTGTAATTCTCTGGGGTCCCCTGTGTCTGTAACACAGAAAGATTACATAGTTATTCTACCAATGTGATTCTATTTTTCTCAATCAGGTAAGCTGGATGGAGGGCAAAATATTTTAGGCCTCTAAAGAAACAAGTAAACCATGGTTTGAACTTCAAGTTTTGTTCTGTGGTAGCAGTAATAATCCTTGAAATTTGACAAGGGTATTGTTACCTGCAAGGTCTCTTGGTATTTGAACCCTATTTTTTGACTGACGCATCTTTCAGACCCAAGAACTGTGCAGTGAATTCTGAAGCATTACAGACATGCTGAATAAACATTCTTAAAGTAAGACAATCCCTCAAGAGACATGACTATTTTGAGTCACGGTACTGTATTGCTTTTATTTATTTTTTAAAAAACAGCTTACCTTATTGTGTTTTTGCTGGTGCCTTGTCCTTGTATCCAAGACATGATAAGGACTTTCAGAGTCTCTATTGAGATAATATACAAGTCTTGAAGGCAATGTGATTTCTTTCTGGAATGCACTGCTTCGACTGTTATTTTTGTAGCTACTGCTGTTAGTCTGTTGAAATGCAGTATCTTCGTCTGCCTGGCTTTTTTCTAGTTCTTCTGCAGTTTCATTCCAATGCAGAGCTGGGGAAGACAGACAAACCTACCATCAATTCACAGAGGAACAGAACACTTTTTGTAATATGTTTTGCATCTTGCTAAATTGCTAAAATAAATATACAGTAACCCTCATGAAACCAATTAATTTGATTAGATTTTGTACTTATTTGTACATATAACTCCTTATTTGATTTTATATAGTTTTGCATCATGAAATTCAAAATGCAGGGATCTGAACCCTTGAAACAAGTTCTTTTAAGGACAATCCTGCCATTCATGACCCTATTTCTGCCACTTTTCCACATAAATGTGGCTATGTACAAATCAGTGATTCTACTGCAAGCAACTCAAGCCATAAACCCATGTGTACTGAATGTTAATCAATTCCCTTTACATAAGGGCAACTTTTCACTATTCCTTTAACTTTAGTGATGGACTCCTAAGCACACTTACCAGAGAGAAAGTCTCAATAAACTCCCGTATAAACATGCTTCATGGGATAAGTAACAAGCACATATCTCTTTGCAGACAAAACCCCAGGGTTCTCGAAGAACACCGCAACCCCCCTTCTGTTCGCAAAAGGTAGGTTCCCTCGGATGAGCAGTGCAAGAAGGGGCAGTATCCGAAACCCTCATTATCCTGCTTGTCTTGTTCTATTTTGCATTAAGACCCTGCACAAAAACAGCACCCTTGAAAGCCTGCCAGCAGCGTTTTGCTGCATCAGAGGCTCCCGAAACCATTTCATGCCCATCCTTATAAACCAGTAAGCACCAGTCGCCGTAACACAGTAAATATACAGGTCCGCCATGTAAAAACAATTTCATATTTGCAAAGACAGACAGACAGACACACACACACACACATATATGATCTAGACGTGGGGAAGGGGGGGGGGAGCGATCAGAGGAGGAATCCGGCTGCAGTCACGATCAATTATTCCTACCGAAGACCAGGCAGGATGCCATGGAGGTAAGGAACTGCGTCAAGACCGAAACAAATCTGTGCGGACGGTGCGGAACAAGAACTTCTCGCCGGTTGTCACGAAGGTGATTTTTCTCCCCCCCCCCTTTTTTTTTTTTTTCCTTTTTCTGGTTCATCTCCCCAGGTCTGTTATTAACCAACATTAAGAAGCCAGGGCGGTGGGATCTGCAGACTAAAACAGACTCGTTATGTGTAGCACCACATGCGCGATATATTCAAAACCCCCCCCCAAAAAAAAAGAAAGAGAGAACACCCCACCCCCGTTTATTTCTTAGCTCATTGGCACCACACACGAGCGCGCAAAAAAAGAGAGCTGCGCGTGTAAGGGAGATCCAGGATCGGTCCAAGCTCACGCGCACAATACAGGATCCCTCCAGGATCTCTCTCCGCCCCCCCTCCCTCCCTCAAGCGGGCACTCACCGGCGACCCCACAGATCCTCGGGGACCCTGAGCAGAAAAGCAGGAGCGCCAGAAAGAGGAGGGGGATGGAGCTGGGCGGCCGAGCCGGGCAAAGCAAGGCGGCGGCGGCGGCGGCGGAGCCCGAGAGGCGGCGGCGGCCGGAGAAGGGCGGCTGCTGCTGCTGCTTCTGCCGCCGGAGGGAAGTTCTGCCAGGCGGCTTCATGGCTCATAGCTTCCCCCGGGGTAGGACGGGCGGCGGCGGCGGCGGCGAGGGGGACGCCTCGCCTGGAGGACGGTGAGGAAGCGGCCGAGCAGCTCACGGCGGCGACGGAGGCGCCTCTTCCCTCATGGTGCAGGGAGCGAGGAAGAAGAAGAAGAGAGCGGCAGGAAGGCGCGGCAGGGCGCAGCGGCGGTTCTCCCCTCAGGTGGACGCGGCGGCTGCTGCTGCTGCCGCTGCCACTGCCACCGCCGGCACCTGCCACACGCAGGCGCGTCCACACGCAGGCGCGCTCCCTCTCGCCGCCGTCGAGGCAGCCCGCCCGCCCTCAGGCCCCGCGCGCCGCCGCCGCGCCGCGTGACGTCGAGAGCCGCCCACCCAGGCCACGCTCTCCTCAGCCCCGCGCGCGAGGCACCTGAGGTAAGGGGGAGAGAGAGAGAGAGAGCGCGCGCTCGAGGGAAATGGCGGGGATTTTTTTGTGGTGGCGGTGGTGCTTCGGGGATCCTTTTCCGTGCCTTGCTTCTTCTGAGTGGCCGCCGAGTTGAGGGAGAGCACCTGAGGTGAACCACAAAATGGAAGGGGTGAATTACGTCAGTGACGAGGAGGGCGGTACTCCTGCTGCTGCCGCCCCTGTGGATCCTGCCGCCTGAGGCAGCTTCATATTGCCTCATGGGTGGGCCTGCCGCAAATAAAGAGGGCATCATCAGGGTCCGCTGCCCCAGTGGATCCTCCTGTCTGAGTGGGCTGCCTCACGAGAAGGGGGGTCCTCCTGCTGCTGCTGTCCCTGTAGATCGTGCTGCCCGAGGCAGCAGCTTCATATTGCCTCATGGGTGGGCCGGCGCTAAATAAAGAGCCACGTCATCGGGGTCTGCTGCCCTTCTGGATCGTAAGGCAGCAGCTTCATATTGCCTCATGGGTGGGCCGGCGCTAAATAAAGAGCCACGTCATCAGGGTCTGCTGCCCTTCTGGATCCTGAGGCAGCAGCTTCATATTGCCTCATGGGTGGGCCGGCGCTAAATAAAGAGCCACATCATCGGGGTCTGCTGCCCCAGTGGATCCTGCTGCCTGAGTGGGCTGCCTCACCTTGTCTCATGGGTGGGCCGGCCCCAAATAAAGAGCTACATCATCGGGACCTGCTGCTTCTGTGGATGCTGGTACCCAAGGTGGTGGCCTCACTTTGCCTCATGGATGGGCCAGCCCTGAATAAAGAGCTACATCGGGATCTGCTGCCCCTGTGGATCCTGCCACCTGAGGCAGCCGCCTCAGCTTGCCTCATGGGTGGGCCTCCCTGTGAGAGAGGGAGGAGGGGGGGGGAGAGAGAGATGCTGGTATGTACTGAACTCCAAAGCTACAGCAGCACCCTGCGAAATGCAGGCAAGCAGGGCGCATGAGCTTCCTTCCTTCCCAATAATGGAACAGAGGTAGCCAGCAGGTGCCGTGATGCAGCATCTCGGCCTCTGAGAGAGGCGGGGGAGCGCGAGAGCAATTGCAGAGGGAGGGGGGGTTGTTAGACACCAAAATCCTGCATGCGGGATTTTCCCCGCTCTCTCATGCCTATGCAATTCCTGCCCTTCTCCCTTCCCCCTCGAGATTTGCTGCAGAGACAAGCAAATGAAGAAGAAAGGGAAGAGTATTAGCTGACATGTCCCTGGATCCCATGGAAAGTACCACAGATTCCTTTGCTTACCAGCTCTTTTTATTTTAAGTTGGCTTCAAACCTGTAATTGTGTAGGTGTATGTATGTATGTATACATATACACACATAAATATTTGTATCTCTTCCCTCTCACCTTCCTTTCACCCAGTTTCTCTGGCACTGGTTTATAAATGCTGCTATGTAGAGATGATGAGAAAGTTGCACCAGTAGAAGGAATGGATATGTGCTGTTGGTAAAAAGAGAGGGAGTTGAACTGCAAGGAGGAACAGACACTTTTCTATGTATTAATTTGTATAATGCCCTCTATGCACATGGTGCTTTGCAAAAGACGGATATGAGAGTTACCATACCCCTCTTTGCTATCTGAAATAGACCCAGGGAAAAGAGAGAGAATGGGGGAAGGGGAAGAATGTGTGGCTATTTCAATTTGTCTTAGAGTAAATTATAGGGACTAGAGGGGTTACCCAAAAGCTTTCCAGAAAAAGAAATGACGCTGGTAAGACTGTAAAATACTGTGTAGGGAGTAGAAGCAATTTATTCCAGGGTACTGGTCAACATACTGGTTCCACTCCCTGTGGAAAAGGTGCAGTAAAGTTGGGTGAAGCTGTAAGCCAGGGATCTTTCGGACTATGAATGGGATACAAATCAATGAAAAATAAGAGTTAAATTAGATGGAAAGGACTCTTGAACATCTTTTCTCATATTGCTGTGGCTGTAGGAGAAGCGGCATCTGCTGAAATTCTATGCAATTAGAAAAGATGAGGGAGCAAAGTGCTTCATAATACTTAGATCACTTCTAGACAACCTACTTATTAAGCATTCTATTCTGTTATGTTTGCACAAAGTTTACAGGGACATTAGACCAAATCAGCTGTGTTCGCACTCCTGCTTGCTGGTCGCTTGTTTTGTTTCCAGTGCTGGGTTTTTAATCTGTGTTGACATGACATTAGACAAAATGCATATGTATCCTGTACTTGGGAAAATCCCAGCTTGGAAGAAAGGCAGGATATAGATACATTAATTAATTAATTAATTAATTAATTAAATAAATAAATAAATAAATTACTTTGTTTAGAAGATGCTACCATTTGATGTGTTGTTTCTCAGTCCAGCTTCACACCAAATGGAGTCCTTAAGCCGTTCCTAATTTGGCTCTAGCCAAGGTATGAACACCTTGCATGGGGTAAAACTATCCCTTACCAGACAGCACCCCCTGGTTGTGTACAAAGCTAGTGGAAAGAGCTATGAAATGTGGGGGGAACTCCTTTACTTCACTCTAGTGTAGTAATCTCCTTCATGGATGGCAGAAAGTGAGGAGGAATTAAAGAACCTCTTAATGAGGGTGAAAGAGGAGAGCACAAAATATGGTCTCAACATCAAAAAAACTAAGATCATGGTGACCGGTCCCATCACCTCCTGGCAAATAGAAGGGGAAGAAATGGAGGCAGTGAGAGATTTTACTTTCTTGGGCCCCATGATCACTGCAGATGGTGACAGCAGTCACAAAATTAAAAGATGCCTGCTTCTTGGGAGAAAAGCAATGACAAACCTAGACAACATCTTAAAAAGCAGAGACATCACCTTGCCGACAAAGGTCTGTATAGTTAAAGCTATGGTTTTCCCAGTAGTGATGAATGGAAGTGAGAGCTGGACCATAAAGAAGGCTGATCGCCGAAGAATTGATGCTTTTGAATTATGGTGCTGGAGGAGACTCTTGAGAGTCCCATGGACTGCAAGAAGATCAAGCCTCTCCATTCATAAGGAATTCATCTCTGAGTGCTCACTGGAAGGGCAGATCCTGAAGCTGAGGCTGCAATACTTTGGCCACCTCATGAGAAGAGAAGACTCCCTGGAAAAGACCCTAATGTTGGGAAAGATTGAGGACAGAAGGAGAAGGGGACGACAGAGGACAAGATGGTTGGACAGTGTTCTTGAAGCTTCCAGCATGAGTTTGACCAAACTGCGGGAGGCAGTGGAAGACAGAAGTGCCTGGCGTGCTCTGGTCCATGGGGTCACGAAGAGTCGGACACGACTAAACAACAACAAAGGTGGTAATGCGAACATAAGCTATGTATTGAGCCAGGGCCATCTTAAGCATATCCAGCACTATGGTACAAAGCTCCCTCTGGTGCCCCCCCCCCCATTTTCCCAGAGTTTTTTAGGGAGGAAGGTGCTGCCGGTGGGGCTGAAGGAGGCGGGCAGCGGCTGAAGGATGGCTCCCCCGGAGGGGAAGAGGTGGAGGCTGGACTCCCAGCTCAGCTGGTGGCGTCGTGCAGATGGCAGATGGAGGCTCCGGGTGTGACGCTGCTTTGGCATGGCAGAGGCGGGCAAGAGTGGCGAGCTGATGCCGGGAGGCGCCGCATCCAGCCTCCGCCTCTTCCCTAGCGCCCTCCAAAACTTGGTGCCCCACACCACTAGCCTCTATGGGTAAGATGCCCCTGTATTGAGCATATTTTACTGTATTTTTGGTTTCTGTGGAAGCCGCCCAGAGTGGCTGGGGAGGCCCAGCCAGATGGGTGGGGTATAAATAATAAATTATTATTATTATTGTTGTTGTTGTTGGGGAGGCCCAGCCAGATGGGTGGGGTACAAATAATAAATTGTTGTTGTTGTTGTTGTTGTTGTTGTTGTTGTTGTTGTTGTTGTTGTTTGCAGGGAGGTTAGACAATATTACATCAAGCAAATGTTTCCTTGTCACAAAATGTCCAATGGGGGGATTATGGGATTGTTGTGGAGCAACTCCAGATCACCCTGCATTTGCTGGTATGTGATTGAATCCCACCCCAAAATAGTAACAGCCTGCAAGTGCCCTTAATGTTCATTCTTCCTACAAACTGCACAGGTAGGCGGGGATTCTCCCTGTTTACAGACAGGGAAACTGAAGAGCAGAATGTATACCTTGCCCAGCATTGCACAAAGAATCTATGACAGGTGGATCTTGAACCCAAAGAGATCCAGGTTTCCCAGTGGCATAGCGTGGGGGGTGCAGGGGGGGCCGGGTGCAACGTCTGGGGGTTAGGGTTAGGGGGCGCAAATCCATGGGTTAGGGGGCGCAAATTACTTGCCTTGCCCCGGGTGCTGACAACCCACGCTACGCCACTGAGGTTTCCCTCTTTCTGAAGACTGAACCACAGAACAGATGAAAGCTGTGGAATTCTTGTACCCTTCATTCCCACACTAAACACCAGCCTTTACTGGCACAATTAATGACTAGCACATTTCCAGAATTCCACACAGCTTCGTAATCTTGCATGAAATTAGTTTAAAGATTATATTAATCAGTATGTAACAAGAGGGGGTGGGAGAAAGAGAGAAGGTCATATGCAGGCATACAAAACCATGTGTCCCATCTTCACCCCTCACCCCACCTTTGTGTTAGACTTCCAGTCTACTCAATTGCAATTTCTTTCCACTTCTATTACTTTCTTTCACACACCTTTAATCTAATTTCATGCTTCTTTTTCTATTACACATTGTTATCCATCTTATTTAGTATTTCAGTATTTAAAACAGAACTTGTTTACTTTAATAGGAGTTCTGATTTTTCGATATGGTTTTGCAAGTATCCTTTAAACACCTTCCAGTCCCTGTCTATCTTCTCTTTTGAGATCCTTCCAATTTCTCCCATTGTTTTGGATATATTGTAATACTCCAATAATTTGGCAAGCCACTCTGTTTTTGTCGGTATAATACCACTTTTCCATTTTTTCGCTATCAGTAGCCTTGCGGCTACTGTTGCGTATAAATATAATGTCTTGTCTTCTTCCTTTAGACTTCCTGGTACTATTCCCAATAAAAAACCTTCTGGTGTTTTCCTAAATGAATATCTGAACATTTTTTTCATTTTGTTATATATTGCTTCCCAAAATTGTTTGATGTTTAAACAATTCCACCATATATGCATCATACTACCTTTTTCCAGTGTTGCATCACCAGCAGACATCACTACAATTTTTATTCATTTTTACTATTCTTTCAGGTGTTAAATACCATCTATGTTGTATTTTGAGGTAATTTTCTTTCAATATATAACACATAGTGAATTTCATATCTTCTTTCCACAATTTTTCCCATTGTTCAAACATAATATTCTTCCCAATATCTTGCGCCCATTTAATCATGGATGCTTTAACCAGTTCATCCTTTGTTTCCCACTCTAAGATCAGATTATACAGTTTAGATATATTTTTTTGATTTTTCTTGTATTAAGTATTTATCGAATTTTGATATTTCTTTTTCAAATCCTAACTTTTTGTCTTTCGCTAATCTATACTTAATTTGAATATATTGGAACCAGTCACTAATATGAGCTTTAATTTCTGTATAATCCTTTAATTCCAATTCTCCGTTTTCTTCCCTTAATACAATTTTATAAGTAGCCCAATTTTCTTTCATATTAAATTTTTTCACTGCGACAATTTCTGCTGGCGATGGGAAAAGGAATTATCTGTGGGATTGAGTGTAGGTATGTTTGAACATTTTAAAGGATTGTATGAAATGTATGTTTGTATGCTTGTATATTCGCAATATGTGTGTATTAATGCTGAATTATTTTAATAATAAAAACTTTTCAAAACAAAAAAACAAAGCCATGTGTCTACTGGTATATGTTACAGTATTCTACCTTTGGGGTTCCCTTCATACTTACTGGCATGAGTTGCATCCAACTGCATTTCTAAGTGATACCTCCTTGTACAGTTTGCTCATGCTTGAGATCTGGGCTAATCACCTTGTTTTAGGTCAAGAATGTCCAGTGGCCCTGGAGGCAAGGAGCCACGTGTCCTTGTAGCATATGGCTTGGTTTGATTAGTGGAGTAACCATTAGCTGTGTGATCAGCTAGGTCCTACTTCCTGTACACATGCAACATCCACATTTTACAGATGCAGCTGAAGCTGATCCTGCCTTTTGGGCAAAGAGTTGGACTAGATATCCCTTTGTTCCCCTTCTACTTTGTGTCAGGAGGCCTTTGGGAGAATATTGCTGGACCGTGCTGGATTCAAGCTGTATGCAGCTATTCTAGTCTTCATTGCTATGCAGAAAATCTTCAAAGCATGTGGCACAAATATCTCCTAAAGGCTCACGAGCCAGAAATAAAAGCACCCCAAAACTTTGGTTATGGAAACAAGTATTTCATTAGTGTGTGTTTACATGTGAGATGAGTTATATGCCACAAATATGAATCTGCTCAGCAGGCTTCAACAGGTATGGCACCATCAAAGGTGCCAACTGAGCGCAGGAATGTTAACTCAGTTCCATATAGCTCCTTTGAAGTATTCCTCAGTCTTCGTACAGCAGCCCAGCTCATTCTCAGAAACAGCTACCAATGTAATGAATATTTTAAAAGATAAATTTAGCTTCAAAGAAACACTGCAAGCAACCTCTTTTTGTGCTCATTCTATGGCTACAGATATCAGGAAACATGTAGGTACTGCCTCCTTTGGAGAAAAAAAAATAGAGTAAACACTTCTACAGCATCTGAAAATAGATATTCCTGGCTTGAGGTGGATTTCATTATATGGGTGGCATAATAATTCTCTACTATCCTCACAGGGCCATCCAGCAAAACTTTTTACAAATAGTACATCGGCTTTCCCAGTTTGGCCAACAAGATAACACTGTAAGCCCCTTGAACGCCCAATATGGTTTGCTTGTAAAACATTTCAAGGATATATAGAAAAAAAATGCTTGCATCCATTATGATTTGGAGTCTGCTTTGTTGGTACGTTTTAGTGACTACATCCTCTGAGCATCATCTAGCATAGCTGTCAACTTACAGATTTGAAAATAAGGGACCAGCAGCCAAAATAAGGGATCTGCAGCCTCACCTGTTCCAGGCACTCCAGTCTTCCTGTCCTCCTGCAGTCTGGTCAAACTCATGCTGGTAGCTTTGAGAACACTGTCCAACCAACTTTGTAACCAGAGGTTCAACTGAAGAGAATCTGAATCACATGCACCACAAGGCCTATGCAGCCTCAACTTAAGATGGCTCCCCGGCCTGGCTTTGCACTGCAAAGTTTGCAGCAGCACGTGCAACAAAATGGCGTCCAGCCTTCAAAAACCCCCTCAGCTTGCATTAACTAGCCACACACAAGGCATGCAAGCTCCACCCTCAGTCGTTCTTAGACTTCTTATAGGGTGAGCAACACAGCCAAGCAACACAGTTGGAGCCTCCCTCCTCCCTGGCCGGCAGGGAGGGAGGGAGAAGAGCTGCTTCCTTTGAAATTTAAGGGACATCATTTAAGGGACATCCATCATTAAGGGACAGCAGCGGGACATGGCGCTGGAATAAGGGACTGTCCCTTCAAATAAGGGACACTTGACAGCTATGTCATCTAGTCCTGTGTTGTCTGCTTTGTTGGTACATTTTAGTGACTACAACCTGAGCATCATCTAGTCCTGTGTTGTGGGATGTTTCGTTGTGTATAATGAGGAATGTGGACAAGGCATTTAGAGAAGTGCAGCCTACCACCTGCCTGCTTGATCCCTGCCCCTCCTGGCTCATAAAATCAAACATCAAATATATAATTGGCTGAGCTGGGAAGTGATAATATCTCTCTGCAAAAAGGGATGGTGCCTGCCAACCATCTTAAAAGAAGCAATCAAAAAGCCATTCCCAGAGATTATGCCCTTTATAGATAACCATGTTTAAGCAGCTGGTTACTGGATAATTCTTGATTCTCTTGGATGCTCATTTCTGAATTTATTCTGGTTTGGGGGTCAGGATTTGGCAGTAAAACAGCTTTGGTTCCCCTGGTGGATGACTTACAATGGGAGAATGACGTTCTAGATCAGAGATAATGAGTTCTCAAGGTGCCAGACTGCTTTATTATGCCCACCATGTTTCAGAATGAAGAAATTCCTTCATCAAGGGCAACACTTCTCACCAGTAACCTGCAAATATAAACTTCTGTAGCTTTGTCGTTTGCTGAATTCACTGGTAAGCAGTGTTGCCCCCGATGAGGGAACTTCTTAATTCTGAAATGCTTCAAGCACATTAATTTTGGGGGCACTTTGCAAACTTGTTCTCTGTTTGGTTTTTTCTGCATCCAGTGCTATCCCCCCTTTTTTGGTGGTGAGTAGGCTTTCAATACCATGTGAAGCAGCTATCTGGGATGGGGATTAATTGCATTGTATTCCTTTCCTGTCTCAGTGGCTTTTTCCCAGAAGGTAGTGCTAGCCAACTTCTACTGTGCCGTGACTGGTTAGCTATATGATATTCTGCATCTTTGTTTCTGTCCTCCATGCTGTTTAAAATCTATATGGCATTTTAGGTGTGATGACATTTGTTATGTACTGAGTTGAATAGGATCCAAAATGCAGCAGTCTGATTGGTCCTAGAACAATAGGATTCAGAATGCAGCTGTGCTGGTCCCGAGGGCTAACCGAGAGGCGAGGTCCGAGTCCAGTCCGAGGTCGAAGGTGTAGTATGGAGGCAGTCCATAAAAGTTGAAGCCGGATGCAGGGCAGGTAGTCGGGTGAGGTCAGGAGCTCCGGCAGGATAGCAGGACAGGGTCCAGGCAGGAACCGACAACCAACGAAGTTGCTCTCACAACTTGGGACTGAGGCTGGCTGGTTTTTATCTGCCCCAAGGCACAGGGCGACCCCAATTCTCAGGTGACTCGCCTCTCCTGGCCTGGAGGTGAGCACTCCTCCTGCGGGAACTTAGTTCCCTCTGCCTCTCTGCCCTGAGTCTCTGCAGCTCAGGAGAGGCTGGAGGTTACTGGACCCAGAGGCAACCTCAGCTTCCCCTGACGGGGCTGAGAGTGGAGCACCTGCAGGCAATGGCTCCTCCATCACCTCAGGAGCCAGAGCAGACTCAGCTGGAGCCTGCACCTGAGGATCCAGCACAGGCGAGGACCCTTCAGGCTCAGGCCCCAGCCCCGGCTCAGCCGGTTCTGGAGGTGCGGAATCCTGTGCAGGCTGGGATTCCTCAGGTTCAGCATCTGAATCCGAATCCCAGGCCATCACAGCAGCAGTCTGATTGGTCCAAGAACAATAGGATTCAAATTGCAGCAGTCTGATTGGTCCTAGAACAATAGGATCCAGAATGCAGCAGTCTGATTGGTCCACAGGAGCCACCCAATCCAGCTCCAGGTGGAAGTGAATCCGCAACATGATTGGCCTACAGGAGAATCCCGGAATTAGCCAATCATGTGGGGTCCATTGTGTAAATAATGTATATAAAGCAGACATTCTGGAGGAACTTCCATTTCTTCCTCACCGCTATGAGCTGAATAAAGAGCATGAAATACACTCTCGACTCCGAGTATATTTCAATAACACCCAAGACTACTGCTCTTTTTTTGTCTCAGACTCAGGAGATTCTGTGGAAGTACTATGACTGGAATTGAACTAGATGGTTGACAGTGAGCTACAGCTCAGTCCTGAGAAGGCAGAGATGCTGATGGCAGGTGCTTGGACTTTGTCTGTTTTGGTTGGAGCTGCAATCTCCCTGAGGGAGCAGCTTTACACTCTGTGGCTGCTATTCAATCCAGGCCTATATTTGGAAGCCCAAGTGACTTTGGTAGCACGTCACATCTCCCAGCTGCTAAAGCTGGTACACCAGCTGCATCCTCTCCTAGACAAAGATTGTTTGGCCAGAGTTAGGCATGCTGTAGTAATGTTTCCTTCCAGAAACATTGCTGTGTGAGGGTGCCCTTCAAGAGTCCTTGTTCTGGAAACTTAGGTTAGTACAAAATCCAGCAGCAAAACTGCTTACTGGAACTGTAAGGCATATTGTAAATCATAAAAAAAACAACTTTACTGTCTTCTGGTCTGTTTCCAGATCTAGGTCAAGGTTCCACTTTTAATCTCTGAAGCCCCAAATAGCTTGGGACTAAAGTATCACAAAGATAGTCACAAAGATAAAGCATCACAAAGTTACATATTCTCCCACTTTAAGGTTGCCACGTGTCCTATTTTACACTGGATGGTGCAGTATTTGAAGTGTCGTCTGGGATTCTCTGTCCAGTTAAATCAGCCAGGATGACTTCCTTTGATGAAGATCCCCAAAAACATAACAAAAAACACTCCAGCTCTACCTAAGGCACATCTTTTGCATCCCTAGCAAAGCAACAGTCAACCCATCTGTATCAGAGGACCCAGAAGAACTAATGGACAAGGTGTTTGGGATATCAAGGAGGCAATGGGAACAGGAGATGGGGAATAAACCAACCCTTCACAAAACAAATTGTTTGCTTGATCATCTCCAGGCTAACCCATCAACTCATGGATGGTTTGTTTAACAAACCATGGGTTAGCAAGCATCAGAAATTCTTCTGGCAGCAGCAGTTTGCATGAACTGTAGTTTCCAAACATCTTTAAAGTGCAGCCCCACATGCTCTGAATGTGAGTATATTATTGGTACTATCTAATCTAACTTGATATGACTAAGGCAGGTGTGACTGACTAGTTCCACTTTCTCCAGGAAAGGAAGCAGCTGGCACACAAATGTAGCCTCGACAGCCCCCCGTTGAATAAAGGCAGATCCTGGAGCACTTCCATATTGAAAACTTAGTCTTCAAAACTGAGTGCAGCCCCATCCAAAACAGGTTGTATTTCCAATCTCAGGTGAGCATTTCCGCTAACCAATAGTTCTTCTGCCTTATCTGGATTAAACCAGCGTTTGTTATCCAACATCCCAAAGTCCTAAGACAGGAGAGGTGTTGCAGTCTATAAAGCAGACCTTAAAAACTGGTATTGCATTAATCTGGGGGAGTTTGCAGCTACTGTGGCAGTATCTGACAAAACCTCAGACATGTTGCTGCCAGCACTTATCATATATAAACATTTGGAAGGCCACCAAGTGACATGCTTTATCCATTACTCAGAGGTTGTCCCCTAACATAGGTTTTTTGTTTTTGTAAACATATTTAGGAAGAATTTTCCTGGAAATGAGGCATATTGTGTTTATTTACCAATATATCTGATTTACCGACAAGTAAATTTATCTAGGCGAAGAAACTACTCTTAGCTGAACATGTACTGATTAGCCCAAAGTGGACAGATCCAGACCTCAAATTGAATTAGTGAAAGATCAGATGGGATGTTTATCCGGATGTCCTCCCAAAGACAGGTACGAGGGGTTATATAACTTGTTTATCGGTGTCCAGAAAGATAACCAGAAAACCTATTCTCCAGAAATGTTGTTTATTAGAGAAGTGGACATAAACAAATACAGATGACTGGGCCTACGCTGGGTGAGCAAACCCTACCACACGACCAAGGACCCTTCTTCTGCCCCCTCACTGATCATCTGGAGCAGCAGAGATTTAGTCTACTCCATCTTTTCCAGGACAGCCCTTCAGATGTTTGAAGACCACTGTCACATCTCCCAGTCTTTGTGAAGAGGGTTTCTGTCAAGACCGCTTTATATATTGGCTTTTAAAACCAGGAATAAAAAGGTAAAGGCACCCCTGCCCGTACGGGCCAGTCTTGCCGGACTCTAGGGTTGTGCGCTCATGTCACTCTATAGGCCGGGAGCCAGCGCTGTCCGCAGACACTTCCAGTTCACGTGGCCAGCGTGACAAGCTGCATCTGGCAAGCCAGCGCAGCACACGGAATGCTGTTTACCTTCCCGCTATAAAGCGGTCCCTATTTATCTACTTGCACCCGGGGGTGCTTTCGAACTGCTAGGTTGGCAGGCGCTGGGACCGAACGACGGGAGCGCACCCCACCGTGGGGATTTGAACCACCGACCATGTGATTGGCAAGTCCTAGGCACTGAGGTTTTACCCACAGCGCCACCCGCGTCCCTAAAACCAGGAATAATTAAACAAAATTCCTTGGAGAAGCTCTTGCCATACAACAGACGCACAGTGAGGGGCTTCTGCCTTTGGCAATACAACACAAGTTACTATCCATGCATTGGCTGCTCTCCAGAGTATTCAAACCATGACCAGAATGTCTGAACACACTGGTCAGCTAGGCTACCTGGAATGCGCAGCACCATAATTCCCAGAGTAGAATGGGGACAGGAACTGGTGCAGTTTCTTGCTAGGTGACCATTGGTTGAAGTGCTCTGAAGTCATACAGAAGCTGGGAAGGCTATAGCTGTTGAGGGTAGCTTTGGGTCAAAGAAAGAAGAGGCAAAGAATTTGGAGGAATCTTGAAATACGCCCTGAAACACTGTATAGACCCTAGCTTCAACTATGGAAATTTGGCTGAACTGTCCAGAAGGAATAAAAGTAATGTTAAGATGGAGTTCTCTCGAGACTTTCTCTCAAGCATTAAAGAATATGAAGAAGATCTGCAGAAGGAACATGGAAAAGAGTTAAGAGCCTTGGACATAAGATCTCCAGGTTGATGGACTATATAGAATTGACGGAAAGGACTGGCAGAATCCGAAACCAGGGAGAGGAGTTGATGGAAGAAGATTGGAAAACTTAAAGTTTATATATAGAAATATCGCAAAATTAATGAGTGATAGAAAAATGATGGATTGATACTTTATGGATTTAGCAGAAATGTTATAAGGAGTTAAACACATACAAGCATTTTAGTTTTAATGTTAAAATAAGGTTAAAAAAAGAAAAAAAATTGGTGAAAGGAGGGAAAGTAAAGTTACATTATATTGAGATAAATTACAGAACAAAAATTGGAAAAGATGGAAAGGATTTGCTGAAATAGATAATCGAATTAGAATACAAAAAAGGGAGGTGTGAGGAGGTCAAGGAAATAAGCGAATGAAAAATAAGTTGGGAAGATTAGTTGTGTTTTTTTGTTTTTTGTCCCCTTCTTTTTTTTTCTTTCTCTTGTTGTGATGTGTTGTTTTGTTTTTGTTTGGTGTTATTGTTTTTACTTTTGCTTTTTGTAACCCTTGAAAATTTTAATAAATATTATTTTTTTTAAAAAAAGAAAGAAAAGGCAAAGAGAGCAGAGGGCCTATTAAAGGGAAAGAGACACAAAGCTGAGGGAAGTGGCCGCTAGAGTCTGCGGCCCAAGAACTTCCTGGAACCTCTGGCCTAATTACATGCAGCTGGCAAGAAGAGAGAACATGTGGAGGGGTGGAAGAGAGGGAAGGGGTGCTTGACCCACTTTGAGCTCTGCTCCCACCTACCTCTTGACTGCAGTCCCACCCACCAGCAGCAGCCAGTAGCCCTTAACAGATTATTCCCAAGGGAATACAGCCCAAGGTCCCCCTGCCTGAATTCCTTTATCTACTTACCTGGGAGTAAGTCCTGTTGAACTCAGTGGACTTACTTCCAAGTGCACAGGTATTGGATTGCATTGTGAGTGACTTACCACTACAGAGGTTTCACATCTCTGAACCTAACATTCTAGTTATTGCACCATATGGCCAGTATGTAGATAGTAAAACTCTGAATATGCTGCTTCAGTAATCTACAGATTCCACATAATCATTCGCATAGGATGCTCCCAAGAAATCTTATCTATATAAAATATCTTCCTGCCAATAGGTTGGAGTTTCTTTAAAGATCATATCCAAATTCTGACAGGCTGATTCATCAGTTCCAGTCAGGTGGGAAGAAAAAGGAATGCCCATTAAATATTTACACTTAACTGGGGCGAAATGGAAGTTCTCCATTTAATGGTAATGAGCTTTCGTGTCCTGCAGGAATTGGGATCAATAAGCTTTCTTGTTGCTTTAGAAGACAGAGGTCAAAATAAGCAGATAAAAGACCTGCTCTTTAAAAATTAAACAAAAAAAAACCCTCCCATTTGTGACTAATCTGATCAAGAACCTCCTGTCACTTTCCTTGTTTTAAAGGTTTAATGCTTAACTTGTATCCTAAACGTAAAAGTTTGGGAAAGTGGCCAGCCTTAAAATTGTAGCCGCCACCTGCTGGTGGGAAAACTGCCAGGAGAATGGACCGTATTTTGTTGTTGTTTAGTCGTTTAGTCGTGTCCGACTCTTCGTGACCCCATGGACCAGAGAACGCCAGGCACTCCTGTCCTCCACTGCCCCCCGCAGCTTGGTCAGACTCATGCTGGTAACCTCGAAAACACTATCCAACCATCTCGTCCTCTGTCGCCCCCTTCTCCTTGTGCCCTCCATCTTTCCCAACATCAGGGTCTTCTCCAGGGAGTCTTCTCTTCTCATGAGGTGGCCAAAGTACTGGAGCCTCAGCTTCACAATCTGTCCTTCCAGTGAGCACTCAGGGCTGATTTCCTTCAGAATGGAGAGGTTTGATCTTCTTGCAGTCCATGGGACTCTCAAGAGTCTCCTCCAGCACCATAATTCAAAAGCATCAATTCTTCGGCGATCAGCCTTCTTTATGGTCCAGCTCTCACTTCCATACATCACTACTGGGAAAACCATAGCTTTAACTATACGGACCTTTGTTGGCAAGGTGATGTCTCTACTTCTCAAGATGCTGTCTAGGCCTGTCACTGCCCTTCTCCCAAGAAGCAGGCGTCTTTTAATTTCGTGGCTGCTGTCACCATCTGCAGTGATCATGGAGCCCAAGAAAGTAAAATCTCTCACTGCCTCCATTTCTTCCCCTTCTATTTGCCAGGAGGTGATGGGACCAGTAGCCATGATCTTCGTTTTTTTGATGTTGAGCTTCAGACCATATTTTGCACTCTCCTCTTTCACCCTCAATAAAAGGTTCTTTAATTCCTCCTCACTTTCTGCCATCAAGGTTGTGTCATCTGCATATCTGAGGTTGTTGATATTTCTTCCGGCAATCTTAATTCCGGCTACGGATTCATCCAGCCCAGCCTTTCGCATGATGAATTCTGCATATAAGTTAAATAAGCAGGGAGACAAAATGCAGCCTTGTCGTACTCCTTTCCCAATTTGGAACCAGTCAGTTGTTCCATATCCAGTTCTAACTGTAGCTTCTTGTCCCACATAGAGATTTCTCAATGGACCGTATAGGATGGACTGAATCTGCAATTCTGGGTAGGGTTTGTTTTTATTTGCACGTTTAGTGCCAGAGCTGATGTCGTTAAATGCAGGAACAATACAAGAAATTGGATTGCAAGAATGATGCTTGTAGTAATTGCAGTTGTGCAATTGTGGAAGATGCTGTATGTCCTTGCAGGCCCTGCCTTCCGTAACCTTGAATGGAATGTTCAAGGTGTCAAAGGCGGTTTATTTATTTAAATAATTCAGACTCTCCATGTCTCAAAGTGGCTTATGGGGAATGTGACATTCATATGGAGAGCGACAGAAGAATTGTGATCTGGGCGATGTCACACCAAATACATGTTTTGTCCTGCTATCTTGATTCAAAATGCCGGTAGTGGTACAATGGCAATGAAAACTGCCGTGTCACATTGGAAGCCCTCACACGAAGTCTGTTGATGAGCTCTCAAGAGGCATCCAAACACATAACAGAACAAGCAAACAAACAGACAGACAAACCATTTCCCAAAATATATAGTAGATCTTGTTCTTATGTCTCAGGTGTGTTGCATCGCATATACTGCCAATGTATACATTGAGGTTCTAGGTTCCCAGAGTGAGGGGTCTTAAACCAGAAGGTTTAGCACAGGCATAGGCAAACTTGGCCCTCCAGATGTTTTGGGACCCAAACTCCCATGATCCCTAGCTAACAGGACCAGTGGCCAGGGATGATGGGAGTTGTAGTCCCAAAACATCTGGAAGGCCGAGTTTGCCTATGCCTGGTTTAGCAGAATAAATGTAACCCATAGACCTAGGAACCTGATCAATGGTTCTAATATAATTGGTGTTATATAAATAGCCTCAGAAACGCTATCCTTACCTGCACTTGTCCATCGACCTTGTTTTGTGCTGCATAGTGCTTTCTTTTTTGCTTCCTTCCTGTGATAAATATACCCCATGGAAGTGGAAGAAGTTTCTGAGCCGCTGCTCCGTGCTCTATCAGTCTGACGACTTCAGCTGCAGCGGCAGCAGTTTTCTTGTGCTACCTAAGACTTGCTCAGCTAGACGAGGAGAAGAGGCAATTTCTACTAACCTATAACTAAAGGAAGGATAATCTCTCTAAAGATGTAAGAATGTCACTGCGCAGCCCTCGCTGGGGGATTTGCAGTGCTTTATCACAATCCTGGATTTGCATGAAGTCTGGGTGGGGAGAGGGGAGCAAACGTGAAGGAGGCTTGTGCAACAGCACTAGCCATGGCACAGAAACGGGAAGAGAGACACACCGAGAGGGGGAAAGGGGTGGTTTAAACTTTAAAGCAGCAGCAGAGGTTTGAGCAAAGTGGGGGTGGAGGTATGCTGAGTGGCAAAAAGTGGTGATTTAAAACAGTGGGTGGCACTGTGGGTTAAACCACAGAGCCTAGGACTTGCCAATCAGAAGGTTGGCGGTTCGAATCCCCGCGACGGGGTGAGCTCCCTGCTCCTGCCAACCTAGCAGTTTGAAAGCACATCAAACTGCAAGTAGATAAATAGGTACCACTCTGGCGGGAAGGTAAACGGCATTTCCGTGCGCTGCTCTGGTTCGCCAGAAGCGGCTTAGTCATGCTGGCCACATGACCTGGAAGCTGTACGCCAGCTCCCTTGGCCAGTAAAGCGAGATGAGCACCGCAACCCCAGAGCCGTCCGCGACTGGACCTAATGGTCAGGGGTCCCTTTACCTTTACCTAAAGCAGTGGCAGAAGTTTGCATGCTAGTGGGGATTGCACAATAGAAGGGGGAGGCATAGACATTGGGGTGAAGTTGAAATGGGGGTGCAAAGCAGGGCTGCCGAATAGAAGAGAGAGGTGGCTTCAGAAATGGGTTTGCAACATGGGGTGGAAACAGAAAGCTCAGTCTATGGGGTTAATGTGCAGAAAATGGCAGGAGGCTGGAGAATGGAGTGAGCAGGAGTACAGCCCCTAGTATTATTATATAAGCCTGGGTTTTTTTTGGGGGGGGGGTGGAATCTAGCTGTGGACACTTGCTCTTACACTGCTTCAGAAAAAGCTTAACGTTTTCTGGCTGTTGTTGTTTAGTCATTTAGTCGTGTCCGACTCTTCGTGACCCCATGGACCAAAGCACGCCAGGCACTCCTGTCTTCCACTGCCTCCTGCAGTTTGGTGAAACTCATGCTGGTAGCTTTGAGAACACTGTCCCACCACCTCGTCCTCTGTCGTCCCCTTCTCCTTGTGCCCTCCATCTTTCCCAACATCAGGGTCTTTTCCAGGGAGTCTTCTCTTCTCATGAGGTGGCCCAAGTATTGGAGCCTCAGCTTCACGATCTGTCCTTCCAGTGAGCACTCAGGGCTGATTTCCTTCAGAATGGAGAGGTTTGATCTTCTTGCAGTCCATGGGACTCTCAAGAGTCTCCTCCAGCACCATAATTCAAAAGCATAAATTCTTTGGCGATCAGCCTTCTTTATGGTCCAGCTCTCACTTCCATACATCACTACTGGGAAAACCATAGCTTTAACTATACGGACCTTTGTTAGCAAGGTGATGTCTCTGCTTTTTAAGATGCTGTCTAGGTTTGTCGTTGCTTTTCTCCCAAGAAGCAGGCGTCTTTTAATTTTGTGACTGCTGTCACCATCTGCAGTGATCATGGGGCCCAAGAAAGTAAAATCTCTCACTGCCTCCATTTCTTTCCCTTCTATTTGCCAGGAGATAATGGGACCGTTTTCTGGCTACAGTCTGTAAACGGGCTCTAACCAAACCCTATAGGTGAGAAAGCAAGGCTAATTTCCCACCTCTCCTTTTCAACCCCGGCGCTGCAGAACAGTTACATGAGCCTTGGTCACCTACACAGTTGTCTGAGATGTTCTGCTTTCACTTTCGCTGAGAACAACATGCTCCCCTAGCATTTCTTGTTCAGCAGATCGCAAATTACTAACTCATCAGAAGATAAGATATGTGCTTTGTCAGAAGCAGCCTGTCCCCTGCTGTTACCCATATCCTGTTGTCAAACTGGGCAGCTCCTAGCCTCATTTGTGTAGACCAACCTTTGCTAACCTGGTGCCCTCCAGATGTTTGGGACTATCACTCCCATCAGATCCAGCCCAGCCCTTTTGGCTTCCCATTCTCCTTTCACCCACCTTGAAGAAAGAGTCGTCTTCTCTTGTTCTTCTCCTTTGCTGAAAGGGAAAAACTGTGAGTATAAGAACAGGGCACATGCTGTGCACAGGAGAGCAAGTAGTGTGCCAGAGTGAGCATCCATGTGTTCCCCATGCACATATGTGTATTTGCATGGCCTATCTTGTTTGTTTGTTTGTTTGTTTGTTTGTTTATTAAATTTATCTCCCATCCTTCCTCCCAAAGGAATTTGGTCTCTCAGTCAAACATTCCTCTCTCTGTTAGTATATTCAGAATCTCAGGAGGAGACAAGGGCTAGATCTACACACATGAAAAAAAAACTAGCCATTAGACTGTTATAACAAAAGGGAAAAAAACCCTATGTAAAATTGCATAAAGTTTTTTTTTTTTACAGCACCATTAGGTGTCACATTTTTACAACAGAGTTACAAGGATATAACTGAGTGTAGCTTAGTCCAAAAATTCCATGATTGAAAGATGACCAGAGTTATCAAAAGCTATTGTTTATCTGCATTCACTATGTTTCCAGATGTGTGGTTTCCACTGTCCCATTTGGACAGATGCACTGAAAAAGGACCAGAGGCCACACTTGCCAACCTGCCCTTTTCCAACACACACACACACACACACACACACACACACACACCCTGATAATGATTTCTGCACAAAAGACACCATGTTTGCATAAGAGCCTACACACGTAGATCCTAACCCATACAGACCCCCCATGAATTTTGGGGTGCCCATTCATTTGGTTCTGCACATGGAGGTGACCCCTTGGCAACAGAGGCAGATTTAGTGGAATGTGACCAGTTTGCCTGCACTGGGCGCCAAATCAGGGGGACACTGCAACAATGACTTAGAACGGAAGGCGAGGGGCAGGGGCGCGCACCGATTTTCAGCATCACTGAAATTTGAAAGCCCAAAGCCCACCACTGTTTCACAACCATTACATCCAGTGCACAGGGCGAACCCACTGGAGTGTGTTGGAGATGTGGGTTTACTCCCCAATGTCCCTGGCACAAAGGTGTCTATGGACTTGGGAGCAGAACGAATGCCTTTCCAGCATGCAGATATAACTCCTCTTTACCCAGATCCCTGCTTATGTGACTGCTTGGAGCAGTGCCATGTGAATTAATGCGTGACCTTATCCATTGGATAACTTCATCCTCCGTGTGCGCGAGGATGGATTTGCAAAAAGAGAAACCATGTGGTTGCAGAGCAGGGGTAGGGAGCCGGATGCCACCCGCAGACAGATTCATCTGGTTCTGTGTACCAGCTCTTTAGCGAGGAGCAGCTGGGTGAAGAAAGCGCTTTGCTCTTATACAGGGTGTTCCAATTGCAGCACCTTCCTCTGCAAGAAAATCAAAGCCAAGAGAGATGTGTCAAAGCAGGATTGTGTTCTACTCCTGGGCAATTCCAACCCCAAAACTGCAAAAATACGGCCCTTTTTTGAATTCTCCAAACTCTTCATTGGGCACGACATTACCCGGAGCAAGGGGTATAGTGGAGCAAAACGAAAAGGAGAAACGCTCGTCTGGATGTTGTAAATCCAGTGTGCGCACTCAGTTCAAATATAGAGAGAGCTAGCTGAGTAAGCTCCCAGGTCCTACAAAATCTGCAGGTTTTATTTGCTCAAACAATGGGGTAAATCGCCACTGCTTCTTTATCTTGGAATCCTAAGCATGTAACCCAGTCTCTCTGGTACTGGGGAGAGGTTGACTCAACCTGCAATCCCCATTTAAGAACTTAGGTCTGCAAGCCAACCTCGCTAAGGTGTGGCCCCCTCCACTTGCAAACCTTCCTCACCCCTCTTGCAGAGTATAGAGTTTGGATTTGATATCCCACTTTATCACTACCCTAAGGAGTCTCAAAGCGGCTAACATTCTCCTTTCCCTTCCTCCCCCACAACAAACACTCTGTGAGGTGAGTGACACTGAGAGACTTCAGAGAAGTGTGACTGGCCCAAGGTCACCCAGCAGCTACATGTGGAGGAGCGGGAAATCGAATCCGGTTCAACAGATTACGAGACTACCACTCTTAACCACTACACCACACTGACTCTCAGTGTAACTCTATACTTTACAGACTCTTGCCCAGGTCTCAGGCTCTGCTTTTTGTTGTTTGCCCTGCCCCTCAAATGGCATTGCCAGAGAGGCCAAAACAGGACCAATCAATAGATGACATTGAACATGCAGTTTGGAGCTATATATGCGGTTGTGTTTTTTTTAAAGGTTACATAGCAGCCACCGCAGGTCCCAGTCAGGATCAGGCCTTTTGCACCGCTGTCCCTAAGGAAACCCCTTTCCCTCGGGCGAAAATAGTTTTAAGAAGTGCATCCGACAAAGTTGTCCTGCCTGCATAATGCATAGCGGTCAACTTACAGATTTGAAAATAAGGGACCAGCAGCCTCAAAAATAAGGGATCAGCAGCCAAAATAAGGGATTTTCCAAGCACAGATATCTTCAACTTCTAAGCCCCTCCGAGCCAAAGGCAGAAAGCCCAGCCAGCAGCCAAACAAAGACTCAAGCGGTGGTTCCCACAGTGCAGCAACCCGGCAAAGGGGATGCAGCAAGGAAAGCCACCATCACCTCTCCGCTGGGAAGCGCTGAGCAAAGGCGAGTCCCCAGGCAACGCGGCTTATTTGATTGGCACAAGGCATGCAAGCTCCACCCCCCAGTCATTCTTAGACTCCTTATTGGGTGAGCAACGCAGCCAAGCAACACAGTTGGAGCCTCCCTCCTCCCTGGCCGGCAGGGAGGGAGGGAGGGAGAGGAGCTGCTTCCTTTGAAACCCGGGAAATTTAAGGGATATCATCAATAAGGGACAGCAGTGGGACACAGCGCTGGGATAAGGGAGTTTCCTGCCAAATAAGTTGACAGCTATGGCATAATGACTTCCAGTTCCACGGTGGACCTTCCCCTCCTCCCCAGATGCCGCTCAAATCTGCACTCGGGGTTTCCTCAACCCTCCACAGTGGTTTGGGGGAGATGAGAGGGAAAGGAAGTTCCCCTGCACAAGCGGAAGTCCTTGCACAGGCATAACAACTTCGTTAGATACAATGCAGATTTATTAAAACAAACAAGCAAACGGGTAAAACACAAGTATAAAAATAAGTGCAACGATCCCAAGCAAAACAGAACGGTATAAACTCAACAAAAGAGATGGGTTGCACACAAAAAAGTACCTTAACTGCCGAAAGGTCCTGGAGGAATAGCACATAGGAAGGACTCACATTTAAAACTACATTAAATAATTTTCTGCCTTCCCATGAAAAGAGTATAAGACTGGCTGAACATCCCACATAATGGACAGGGTGTGAACAATAGCCAAGAGGAGTTCATTTATTAATCAGATCAGGGCAAACTGCTAAAACTTCAAGTACATGGATTTGACTTCCAGCCATGAAGCTACCAAGAACTTTTCCAGCTATGCCATTTGAGTTGACGAGAGACAGCATTCTTGCATAATTTCCTGGGCGCTATCTAATGTTTGCTGCCTCACTCGTGATTTGGGTTGGGGGAAGTCCATTGTCTCAGTGATTCCCTGTCTTCTTAGGTGGACAAGGAGCACTCTTGCCTACAATTGGGATGCGGGGAGCAGACGAGGAATAGTTCTGTTTTTACAGCTTGTGTAACATGTGGGTTACCTTTTCCATTGAAATGAATAGGCATTTATCAGCAAAAAGTTATTGGCATGTTTCCTCTAACTGGAACCACAACTTGAGCTGTGGCCAAAGTGAATACTGCTCAGTGCCAAAGCTTGGGTGCACAATCTGTGTAGTTTTATTGCGACATCTTGCTTTTCCTTTCCAATTAGACAAGCTCCTCCCATCAGACCACATTCATGGACAGCTTGAAACCTCAGTGCAGATTAAACCATAACGCAGCGGTCAGAAGCTCTGCGGTAATTAGGGAACCCTCATTTTAGTAGAAGCAATTTAAAAAGAGACAAACAAAATGATAGAGGCAGTAATTATAATACCATGACCTTGCGTATCATGAAAGTCTATTAAAAGCAACAAATTGACTGGGTTGTCTGGAGAGTTATGGACAACCATCGCAGAGATCTGAATGAGGTGTCAAAGCACGCAAGGCATAGGTTTTTCAGGAAAATGCAGCTTTGCCCATTTGCCAAACAGGAACTCGAAATATGCACTTATCTGAAATTTGCAATGCAGTTTCCCAGCCAAGTAATGTGTACAAAAGTGCATATAGTGGGGTAAATTGTGCATACAACTGTGAAAATAAACCACAAAGATGCATACGCACTTTGCAAAAATGCATATATTGAGAATACTGCATGCAAAAATGCATATATTAGGAGTGAGAGTCTCCCTAAAGTGTTGGTGAATTCTTATGAGGACTTGTTTTAAAAAAGGAATTGCAAACTGGAAATGTGGAGTACTGAATTTAAGCTTGGAGGGTCGGGGAGGAAACTAAGAGAAACGAAAATTGACAGACTGGACCATTCCACACTGCTGGCTTCTGGCCTCAACTCTCACCTTTCCTCTTGGTCCATTGTTATGACGTGAGAATCCACAGAATCCCAGAGCTTGCAAGCAAGGGTACCAGAATGGTTGCAACTCCCCCTTCCCTGTTGTTTGACCGAGCACAAGGCCTCTGTAAGGAGCATTCCCTTTCACCACTGCCATTGTTTAAATACTTATATAGCAGCCAAAATGGTCATAGTGCTGTACAGGTATAAAAAGAAAGAAAAAAGCAATCCCTGCAATCTTTTTTTTTTTTTTTTTAATAAAATTTATTCGGAGTTTAAAAGTTACAAAAAGAAAAAAGAACAATACAAAATACAAAAAAAAAGAGTACAACAGCAACAGAAAAAAAAAAATACATTCACTTAAAAAAGAAAATAAACAGATTAAACCTTTACATAACTTTCTTCCTTTACTTATTTCCTTGACCTCCTCACACCTCCCAATTTTGTATTCTAGTTCAAATCGTTATTTCAGCAAATCCTTCCAACCTTATTTTCATTTAAGTAATTTAATTTAATATATTATAATTTAACGTCCTCTCTTTTGTCAATTTCATCAACTCATTTTTACTTAATCCTTTATATCATTTCTACCAAAACCACCTAATTTTCTTTTTCCAACATCTTTCTAACAGTCCTTAATTTTACAATATTTTTGAAGATATACTTTAAATTTTTTCCAATCTTCTTCCACCGACTCTTCTCCTTGGTCCCGGATTCTGCCAGTCATCTCAGCCAATTCCATATAGTCCATCACTTTCGTCTGCCATTCTTCTCGGGTGGATAATTCTTGTGTCTTCCAATACTTTGCGATGAGTATTCTTGCTGCTGTTGTCGCATACATAAAGAAAGTTCTATCCTCCCTTCGCACCAATTGGCCGACCATGGCCAGGAGAAAGGCCTCTGGTTTCTTCTGGAAGGTATATTTAAATACCTTTTTCATTTCATTATAAATCGTCTCCCAGAAGGCCTTAATCCTAGGGCATGTCCATCAAAGGTGAAAGAATGTGCCCTCAATCTCTTTACATTTCCAACATTTATTGTGCCCGCAATCTAACCAATAATAATAGCAGAAGGAATGGCTTGCTCTGTTGTCCTTAACCACTGCATTAGTTGGATAGTGTATTCTAGCATATATTGTTGATTGTTTTGTGGTTTGGTGGGCTGAGCTTATTTTATACACGGTACCCTGTCCTGGTGTCTGTATTGATGAAGGGCAAGTTATAAATATTTTTCAATGACCTGATCAAAGCAGGAGAGAAGAGGAAAGCCAACCTTGGGGCAGTTGCTCCTTCCCCGGCCCCAACAGAAGGGGCTAGGCTTTCTGCGGTGTTCTTCTGGAGAGGTGGCCAAAGGGGGTCCCTTTTAGAAGCTGGCATGTGCCTTCCACCATCACTGCCCAGTCCCATCCCTGAATCAGCACTTCATTTCCATTGGTTGTGGACCGACCTCTTAAGAGATCCATTTCCGCACACCTTGGTGTTCTTTTGCCCGCGGAATCAATAGGATTTATTGTTAAGGAAAGGTCTTTAGGGGTTGACAGTCCTGGAAGGAGGCAGTTTGCATCAGGACTTCCTGCATAAGTAATGACAGCGAGATGGAACCTTAATCGATTATCTAAACGTCCCCTTCGTGATGTGCTCAAATTGGAGAAAACGCAGAGGGGGACTCCAGAAGGAAAGCATGCTCTGGCTTCTGTCATTGGCCGGTGGGGTGTGGAGTGGTCCTTAGGCATCTGCCCTCCTCGCCTCCCAGGACTGCGGAGCAGAAAGGGAGCACAACAATCTTCCTGGGGACGCAAGGCAAAAGAGGGAAAAACAAAGGATATGATTCCAACCTCTGCACTGAAGCCACACGAGAGCCAGAAATTTTCACACATACCTCTGTAGGCAAGGGCAGGGCCAACCTGATACAGATCTGGGCCCTCACCCCGGTTGGGCGGGAGAAGCATGCCACCTCTGGCTTGCCTCAGATCACCTCATCGGTATGCCAGCTATCTTAGGGCAGCAAGCTAGCTTAAGGGCTGCAGGGCAGAGCACATGACACATCTTTCTAGTCACTTTCCACCCCTCAGAATTTGCCGCCTGAGGGAGCTACCTCACTTTAGAGCTGACCCTGGGCAAGGGTTGTGATCAAAAATGCTCAAGCCAGGCTTGGGGCGGGTGGAGAGAGAGAGAGAGAGAGAGAGAGAGAGAGAGAGAGCGCGCTGGGGAACAGCCTGGGCAGAATGTGGAGGTTCCGAGAAAAAATAACTAGTTTTTCTTCTTTGGCCCTCACCCCAGGCAAATGCTCATTCAACGTGAAGAAAATGAAGATTTATCCCTATCCAGGAAATCCTTTGCGCACCCACTGTTGCCATTCTTTCCTCTCTGTCCCCCCCCCCCCTCCACACACACTTTCTGCCTGGATTTCTAGGCTTCATGGACCAGGGTTCCTTTCCTCCATGCCATGAGACTCTTTTCTTCTTACAAGAGCGTTCCAAGTCGGTCCAGCCCTGTGACGGATTTCAAAGATGTCTTCCCAGGCAGTGATCTGAGACACACACTGGTAACAAGGAGGAACGCACGACACTGAGCAACGCCGTACAGAGGCGGTGACTGGAGCGCTGTTCCTTTTTAATTCCCACTTCTCATTTCCGAGACTCCATTAAAAATCCAGAGTGCCGCTAGTTGCTCCGCCAGCCTTTGGTAGCCCTGTCAGGGGCAGAAATCCTTCAAACTGACGCGTTTTATAAATAACCAGTGAATAAGAGATCCCGTTCCCTTTTGTATAAAAATTCTCCTGCAGATGATAAAAAGAGCGATAAATAATTGAACAAAGTGATCTGACAGTACGAAATGCAGTGGCATTTATTTTTAAAGAGCCTGCTTATTTATAGGGCGGATTAGTCTACCAGTCTGGGCTGTGTTTAATGAAGAAATCAGTTAAATTGCTGGCGTAGTCTATAGGCTCTCTAGAAAAGGAACTTGATTTA
Source organism: Podarcis cretensis (assembly GCF_951804945.1). Classification (NCBI taxonomy): domain Eukaryota; kingdom Metazoa; phylum Chordata; class Lepidosauria; order Squamata; family Lacertidae; genus Podarcis; species Podarcis cretensis. The sequence goes on along the minus strand of NC_137170.1, from coordinate 133,365,601 downwards.
CCGTATTTTTCGCCCTATAGGACGCACGTTTTCCCCCTCCAAAAATGAAGGGGAAATCTGGGTGCGTCCTATGGGGCGAATGCAGGCTTTCGCTGAAGCTTGGAGAGCGAGAGGGGTCGATGCGCACCGACCCCTCTCGCTCTCCAGGCTTCAGGAAGACATCCGCAGCCTAGGCAGCCCTGCGGGAGTTCCCACAGGGCTGTCTAGGCTGCGGATAGTAGCCTGCTTCCCAGAACGCCGGGCGCACTGAAAGCAGAGCGCCCGGTACTTCGGGAACACATCGGCAGTCTAGGCAGCCCTGCGGGAGTTCCCCGCAAGGCCCCCCATGCTGCGGATAGCAGCCTGCCACCCGGCAGGTGGGACGCCCTGAAGCAGAGCGCCCCGTGCGCCGGGCAGACATCCACAGCGTGGGAAGCCCTGCAGGAGTTCCCCGCAGGGCTCCCCATGCTGCGGATAGCAGCCTGCCGCCTGAGGCAGACATCGGCCAGCCCCACAAGCTCGGGGGACAGCAGGGAGGCGCAGCGCCGTTCCTCGACCTGGTTCGGTTTCCCTGACCTGCTTTTGGGGGGGAAATAAAGGGGAAAAAAATTTCCTTTATTTCCCCCCCCAAAAAACTAGGTGCGTCCTATGGGACGGAGCGTCCTATGGGACGAAAAATACGGTACTTCATGGGTAAGGGGGGATTTGGGGAACTCTCTTGCACAACAGCAAATAGGGGGCATATCTCTGTTTCTCTCCTTTTGCAGACAGACCCAGCAGATCATTTCTGTTGAAAAAGAAATTAAAAGCCACAGGGACGTCTTGCCTTTCACAATTGCCATTGGTATACTGCTGAGAACAATATCAAAGGGTGAAGGGTAGCCACGGCAAGGAGAACAAAGGCTCGTGTGGCACCTTAAAGACAAATACATTTGCTCGATGGTAAGCTTTTGTGCGCTACAGTCTGCTATAGTCCACTTCATCAGATGAGCTTGGGTATAGGGTTGGCAGATGTGGGGGAAGTACCGTATTTTTCGCTCCATAAGGCACACCTGACCATAAGACGCACCTAGTTTTTAGAGGAGGAAAACAAGGAAAAAAATATTCTGAACAAAACAGTGGATGTATGATTTTTGTGGTTCGTGCTGTGGCCACAGACATGATATGTGATTTGACGGTGAGTTTGGGGTAGCCCAATGCAAAAATCCATGTGGATCCATGCTTTGTAACCACGTTTTTGCGCCATTGCGGCCCCTGGAAACAGTGGGTGTGGTTTTTGTGTGTGCAGGCTGTAGCCATGGACATGCTATGTGATCTGATGGTGAATTTGGGGTGACCCAATGCAAAAATCCCGAGGATCCATGTGCTTTTACCTCCCCCTCCCAGGCAGCCTCCTTTATTGCTAGCGTCCCTTATCTCTCTTCTGATCCCACCGAACAGCTGCTTCCTTTCAACACCCCCTTCCCTCTTGTTTGCCTTAGTGTCTTTTCCTTAGCTCGAGCAGTTTTTTGCTCCTCCTTTTCTTCTAATTTCTCCCCTCATTGCTTGTTTTAGTATTCCTGTCTCCTCTCCTTGCAAGTTCGCCGTCTTTACCTCCCCTGGCAGCCTCCTTTATCGCTAGTGTCCCTTATCTCCCTCCCAACCGCTTGACGATCAGCTGCTCAGCGGCTTCATTTCAACACCCCCTTTCCTCTTTCTAAAAAAAACAAAAAAACACAATCTGCTTTTCGCCCCTGGGCAATTTGGCTCCAGGGACCACGCATTTGCTCCATAAGACGCACACTTTCCCCCTTACTTTTTAGGAGGAAAAAAGTGTGTCTTATAGAGCAAAAAATACGGTAAATTGTGACATTGGTAGGAAGGGAAATGCAGAAAATGGCAGTTAAGTACTTAATTCGTTCCGGAGGTCCGTTCTTAACCTGAAACTGTTCTTAACCTGAAGCACCACTTTAGCTAATGGGGCCTCCTGCTGCCACCTCGCCGCCGGAGCACAATTTCTGTTCTCATCCTGAAGCAAAGTTCTTAACCTGAAGCACTACTTCTGGGTTAGCGGAGACTGTAACCTGAAGTGTATGTAACCTGAAGCGTATGTAACCCGAGGTACCACTGTAGTGATAATTGCATTCAGTAGCTCTTCACAAAAACAGTTGTGTTGGCCTTCTACCCTGCCAGCCTCAACCTTCCACGGCCACTGTAACTCAGTGGAGGGAAAAGAGGTCAACTCTCAATGCCCTTAACAAACCACAATTCCCCGGATTCTTTGAGAAAACCCATGACTGTTTAAAATGGGATGATCCAGCCCTATTATAAGGTGTGTCATTTTAGGGAGTGAAACTTAATTTTTCCATCTTTTTTCAGTGAGGGGCCTTCAAAAAAACTTTTCAGCACCCCTGATTTTGGGAAATTGAAAGTTGAAAAATTCAACACACCCTACTACCATAAACCAATAGTGCAGATGAGGCCACATTAATTCTCCGACTTGTTCGGTGGTAGTTATGTCTCAAACAATTGTCAAAGGTGAAAGCTTTGTTATCACCTCATTCTCTTGCCAGTGCACAGAGAGTCCATCAATCACCATCAATTACCTGGACTCTCTGGCAGACGACATTGTTATTCCTGGTCGGGGAAAAGATAGTCCTGGAGTTGTGCTTCCCTGTATACTCTGCCGGGCCCAGGGGTAACCCGAGCAACGTGGTCCAGGTCTGGTCCCGAATCCAAGGGTTCCATGAGAAGTCAGTCTGACTGGGTCAAGGCAGGAAACCAGGAGAGGTCAGGCACAGGATCACAGGCGGGTTCTGGCAAACAGCAATGTTGCTCCCGCAACCTGGCACGGGGTCCAGCAGCCTTTTATCTCTGTCGGGGTAGCGGCCGGTCCTGATCCCCCAGTGACTCACCTCCCTGTCTCGCCCGAAGGCAAGCACTCCTCCTGAAGTACTCAGGTCTCTCCTTCTCTCAGACCTCAGTCTCTGCAGCTCAGGAGATGTCGGTGGGTTACTAGACCCAGAGGCTGCCTCAGCCTCTCCTGACCCAACTGGTACTGGAGCAGCTGTAAGTGATTGCCCAGCTGAAGGCAGTGAGGTAATCCCCGCATCTGGAGCCAGGACAGGCTCAGGCCCCTGACTCAGCCCAGCTGGTGCTTGTTGCAGGGGAACCTGTGCAGACTGGGGCTCTTCAGAATCAGGCCCCAGACTAGGTTCAGCTGCCGCCTGAGGCAAAGGATCCGGTGCGGACTGAGACTCCTTTGGCTATCGCACTCTTTGATTCTGATATTCATCCAAAGAAATCCTGGAGGCTTCTGGACTAACTGGGTAAATGGAAGAGTGCTGGCAATCCTGCCACTATAATATCACAATATATTAACTAGCAAACTCTTCTGGGAGAATTCTGAATCCTAGGAGGCCAAGACAGCACTGCTGGCTATGGAAGATGAGCTCAGGTCATTCTGTTGCTAGCCAATGGCGCTCACAGTATTCATTCACTTGATGGCAGCCAAGTCTGATGGCAGCTACAGAAGTTCGACGCCGCTGCAAATTCCTTTGCCAAGGTAGCATCTGATCTTTAAAAAAAATTGAACTAGTCAGCAGAGTAAGGAATGGAAAGCCTTCACTGCCATGGTGAGAAAGCAGCCAGATGAGATGATGGAGATGGAGGGGGAGAAAGGAGGAGACAGGAAGAGGTGGCAAGGCCTACCCCACTCAAGCGGAAGCATGTCTTGGGGTGGCCTGGGAAGAGATGTAGGAGTCATCAAAACTCACATTTGTGTGCTTTTTGTTTGGAGAGTTATTCCTTAAAAACCCAAAAGCAACAGTTATTTATTTCAAATATCTTTATTGGGGTCCATAGACCCACAAAACAATTTCAAAACAAGATATAATAATAATGATAATGATAATGATAATGATAATGATAATGAGCATGATCATGATAATAATAATAATAATAATAATAATAATAATTTATTATTTATACCCCACCCATCCGGCTGGGTTTCCCCAGCCACTCTTGGCGGCTTCCAACAAAACACTAAAATATAATAACCTATTAAACATTAAAAGCTTCCCTAAACAGGGCTGCCTTCAGATGTCTTCTAAAAGTTTGGTAGTTATTTTTCTCTTTGACGTCTGATGGGAGGGCGTGCCACAGGGAGGATGCCACTACCGAGAAGGCCCTCTGCCTGGTTCCCTGTAACTTGGCTTCTCGTAGTGAGGGAACCGCCAGAAGGCCCTCGGCGCTGGACCTCAGTGTCCAGGCAGATACAGTTAAAACAACGAAACAACAGGCGAAAGAGACCGGGTAGTCATTTTGTTATGTCTAGAGCATGATGGTCTTTGTTTCTTGTGACGTCCGAAAGAAACTGCCACGGTCACTGTAATCTCATTTGACCTATCCTCCAGAAGGTATTTAATATGGGAGGCTTCAGATGTTCCCTGCAGATTTGCTGGTAAGGGTTTGATCAGTTGATCCCTTGTCCTGGGAACATAAACAAAGCCTATTCTGATAGGGGATGTCTCTCAGTCTACCATTTAGAACTTCCAATGGAAATACATTTAATCTGGCTTTGGTAAATAAACGCCGGTAGGTGGGTACGGACAAATTCCTAAGATATGAGGCTAACTGAAAGTTGTGCCTGTATTGGATTACAATTACAGTGGTACCTCGGGTTACATACGCTTCAGGTTACAGACTCTGCTAACCCAGAAATATTACCTCAGGTTAAGAACTTTGCTTCAGGATAAGAACAGAAATCGGGCTCCTGCGGTGCGGCAGCAGCGGGAGGCCCCATTAGCTAAAGTGATGCTTCAGGTTAAGACGGTTTCAGGTGAAGAACGGACCTCCGGAACGAATTAAGTTCTTAACCCGAGGTACCACTGCAATAATAATAATTTTATTATATTTATTTATACCCCGCCTTTTCCCCCGACAGGGACTCAAGGCAGCTTACAGATAAAATAAGAACGGTGATGCGTTTGTCCTGCATTCCCTGTGGGATTTCTTGCCTTTTCTCTTTTGCAACAATCTCTCCTTCACAGCTGCCTGTCTCTTTAAATTCCTCTGCTCACAGACTTGTCTCCCATTAGTCAGGGAGAAGACTCCTTAATGTCATCACCCTCAGAAGAGCATTAGGAAGGGGCAGTTACTGTTTAGAAGAAGAAAATAAAGAGAGTAACATTTAAAAGGCGGGGTGGGGGGCAGTAGCATTCAACGCACTCTATCAAAACTAGCAGGGAAGCCTTCTAAAATTAGCATGCTTCACTCCAGAGTCAAGTAGGATGTCAGAAATCACCTTCTGTATCATCATTTATGTGCACAATACTAATAATATTGTGGTTTTAATTCTGGGGGTGATAAAGCAAACGAAGCGCGAAGGCGGTTTGAGAATCCCAACACTTCTCACTACTTAAAAAGTCCTTTATGTCCTCAAGGCGGCTGTGAACATTAACTAATTACAGTGGGGAGAGGGGTAAAATATGCTGACTTTGGCTGCAATGTTATCTGGACTGCAGACTCCATAAAACAAAACAAAAAAAGGACGCGGTTCTGGCAGGAGCTCAGAAACGGCCATGTCCTGGAACAAGATGATATGCAGCCTGCAGTTAAGAGACACAGGCACACGTTGAAAAGGGACAAGTTATACAAAAAGTGACTTTTTTTATTAAAAAAAAGAAGCTACGGAAAAGACACAAAGTCTGATTATGGGGCTGATTGAAACCCGCTTACTCCTCACTTGAAATATGCTCTGCCAAGTCTGACCATGGCTGGTGGGTGAATGCTTTCAGCTCAGAGAGTTCCTTCCCTAATAACATATGGGAGCCCCCGAAGTGCTCAAATGGTGCAAAAGAAGGAATGGTGCCTAAATCTTCCATCCTGCCATTTGAACTACTGTATTTTTTGCACCATAACACTCACTTTTTTCCTCCTAGAAAGTAAGGGGAAATGTCTGTGCGTGTTCTGGAGGGAATGCCTACGGGTGGCATGCCTACGGATTTTCCTCCTCTAAAAACTACGTGCGTGTTATGGTTGGGTGCATGTTATAGAACGAAAAATACGGTAATTGCCTTAACCTGCCAAGAGCTACAAAACATGACCACACGAAATAATAATAATAATAATAATAATAATAATAATAATAATTTATTATTTATACCCCGCCCATCTGGCTGGGTTTCCCCAGCCACTCTGGGTGGCTTCTAACTGAATATTAAAAACAGTACAGCATCAGACATTAAAAACCTCCCTAAAGAGGGCTGCCTTCAGTTGTCTTTTAAAAGTAAAATAGTTGTTTATTGCCTTGACATCTGCTGGACGGGCGCCACTACCGAGAAGGCCCTCTGTCTGGTTCCCTGTAGCCTCACTTCTCGCAATGAGGGAACCACCAGAAGGCCCTCAGCGCTGGACCTCAGTGTCCGGGCAGAACGATGGGGGTGGAGACGCTCCTTCAGGTATACAGGACCAAGGCCGTTTACGGCTTTAAAGGTCAGCACCAACACTTTGAATTGTGCTCGGAAACGTACTGGGAGCCAATGCAGATCTCTCAGAACTGGTGTTATGTGGTCCCAGCAGCCACTCCCAGTCACCAGTCTAGCTGCCGCATTCTGGATTAATTGCAGTTTCCGGGTCACCTTCAAAACGAAACAAAACATGACTCCCTCTACCATTTCTCTTTAGTGATGTGTTGCATCCATCCCACATCCTTCAGTGCAAAAAACCAGTCTCTCCAAGACAAGTCCCTTCTGTTACTCATGTGGCCGCCCCACATAGCTGTCAACTTTTCCCTTTTCTTGCGAGGAATCCTATTCGGAATTTCCCTTAAAAAAAAGGGAAACGTTGACAGCTATGACCCCACCCCTTCAGGATCTCACCAGGAGCTAGTCACCTCAGCTGAAGTGAGCATGAACAACTAAATCGTTTTTATGTTTTTTAGAATGAAAAGCAGCTATGGGAGGCTGCAAGTTTAAGAAAAGGGCGGCGAAGGGGGCTGCTTAACACCCTCCTCACAGCCTTGTTCTGCTCAAATAACCTTCCCCTGCTGATCTCTACAGGGTGGTGGGATGCATGTAGCCATATTTGCCCCCGGTTGATGGATTTTGGGCTGGAAGAGGAAGGGTGGAGCAGCCCCCTCCCCATTCCATTTCTGCACTCAAACTGGGAGCTTCTTGCAGCTGATTTTCATGGAGAAACACCATCAGAACACAGTTAAAGGCATTTGGGTTTTATACGTCCCACGAATGCCTGAGGGCAAGGAAGAAACCAAAATGGTACCAAACCTTATCTCAGGCAACACTCTCCTCACCCTTTAGAAGCCCATCAGATGCGCTAGAAGAGGGCCACCTGCAGCCATTTTGGAAGATTTACACCAACCTGCTCATGATAACGATCCACATTTTCCCCGTTCCAAACAGCGTATTCTACCTTGATAAAGGTAAAGGGACCCCTGACCATTAGGTCCAGTCGCTGACGACTCTGGGGTTGCGGCACTCATCTCACTTTACTGCCCCAGGGAGCCGGTGTACAGCTTCCGGGTCATGTGGCCAGCATGACTAAGCCTCTTCTGGCAAACCAGAGCAGCGCATGGAAACACCGTTTACCTTCCCGCCGGAGCAGTACCTATTTATCTACTTGCACCTTGTGCTTTCGAACTGCTAGGTTGGCAGGAGCAGGGACCGAGCAACGGCAGCTCACCCCGTTGCGGGGATTCGAACCGCCGACCTTCTGAACGGCAGGCCCTAGGCTCTGTGGTTTGACCCACAGCGCCACCCGTGTCCCTATTCTACCTTGATACACAAGGCAATTGTTCTGTGGCAGGAAATTACTAGAGAGGTCTCTCATAGGGCCGTTTCTAGTTATAACAAAGTTGAGAGGATGTGCAAATCAAGAAACGCCTTGCAGTTCAGCTTGCAGAAATTTGCTAGTGGTTCAGTTCTATTTGACAGAACGCAAGTCAAATGAAATTCCCATTTCATAATGTCAATCCTGCCCCAATTTTTTTTTGGGGGGGGGGTTACATTAGTAGCAGGCCCCTCCAAAGAAGTCCCTAACTGATAGCTTAAGGCCTATTGTGAGTACAGTGGTGCCTCGCAAGACGAAATTAATTCGTTCCGCGAGTTTTTTCGTCTTGCGATTTTTTCGTCTTGCAAAGCACGGACTTTGGAAAAGCTTCAAAAATCACCAAAGTCTTCAAAAACCTCAAAAAGGGCTACCACACTGCGTGCTGTGAGTTGCTCCTCGAAGTGAATGCACGGTTTTAAGAAAAAGGAAACAAACTTGCAAGACAAAGGAAACAAACTTGCAAGACGCTTCCGTCTTGCGAAGCAAGCCCATAGGGAAATGTCTTGCGAAGCAACTAAAAAAATGAAAAACTCTTTCGTTTTGCGAGTTTTTCGTCTTACGAGGCATTCGTCTTGCGAGGTACCACTGTACTTACAGAATAAACTGATTTCCTAGCATCTAGCCCAACTGGGTGGGTGGGGATCATTTGAAAGAGCTAGAAATTTGTCTGTATTTCCCCATGATAGCTTCTTACAAGAACTGCTACCATTCCAAGGGTATTATGCAGTTGTAATGGGAGGGGAATTGACCTAATTATAGCAGTATGTTCCCCGTGGAACAACTTGTTCTAAGGTAGGCACTGTTCTAAACAAAGCTTAAATAAATGGCATGGATTTCTGCCAAACAGGTAGCAACAACAGGAAACATACAACACATTTCTGGGATTTTAAAAATAAAACATAAAACCAACTACACAATACCAACTTTGATCTTTATTTTATTCAAAGAAAAGTGACTTTTCTTCCAGATTTTGTGAAAGAAATGAACAAGAACAGTAAACTATTACAAGTAAAGGAGAAATAATAACCTTTGATTCTGCATATGCTTGCTTATCAGTGAGACAAATGTATGACTTGAAGCAAACTTTTCATATAAAATGTGAAGTTCAGCTTACCCTACGAATTAGGTACTTTTAAATATCCAGCCTATCTTTTATCAATCAGCATTCAAAAGTTAGCAATCATATTACAGTCTGGAACAATTAGTTGTTTAGACGGTCCTGTTTATTGGAGCAGTGGAAAAAAAAGGACTCCTAATGATCCCATAAAGTTGCTTTTAATTAAGTGTGAAATTGAAGATCCTGAAAGTAAGGTTTTATCCTTCTTCTCTGTCTCATTGTTATAGGTGATTGCAGTCAAAGACTGAATTTGGCAACCCCAATAATCTTTAGGAAGTACCTCATTGAGCACATGTTGAAATAAGGGAAACTAAACAAGTTTCACAGCCTGGGACCCTCAACCCAAAATATATTTAGCTATCTTCATTTAAAAGTTTGGTACCAAAGTACCTGAGTTGGAAGTGTTAAACATCTACATATATGTGCACAGATGGGTTCTCTTGCAATAAACAGAAATCCCAAGCAGGAAAGAATTGAGCTCCAACTCCTGTGCTCAGTACAGTGAAATTTAGCTACAATTGGCAATACTGCTAATGTACTTTGTTCGAGAAATCTTTTGCACCAAAATTCAGAATAAAGGTTTAACCTACCCACACATACACACAAAAAGTCTTAACACTTTGAACAGTGAACACAAGAGGCAAATTTGGACAAAAGAAATGAAAGGGGGGTAATAAAACAAGGAAGGTTAGAAATACATTAAAACATCAATGGAGAGGAAGAGGGAACCTTTATTTCAAATGTTGGAGGAAGCAGGGATTTCTCAACTCTCATAAAGAACATTTGTTTTTCAACATGACTGTGGGTACTGGGGTGGGGCGCTGGTTGTATCCAGAGATCTGCAGTAATTGCATATTAAATTTGCCTGAAAGCTCTCTTGCTGCAACCCTGATAGCACAGTATGAGAATCATGACATTACTGTAACAAATATGGAGTTTCACCTCTCTGGATCTGCCATCTACTGCACTTATTTTGGAAGTGTACCAGTATTTCTATTATCCCTGCAGGTTTTATTTTGCTCCCACATTTGTCTCGGTGGCAAGTGACCTGAAACATTCAAGGTTCTCTCTGCAGACTTGAGTACAAAGATATCACCAGACAAGATTTTGCTACCGTAGCCTTTTCCCAACTAAATGACACATAGCATAGGGGAACGTTTACTGTAAAGACAGCGAAATCTGGAAAGCCATTACGGCCAGGGTGGGTCTTGGATCTAGTGGCAGTGCTTCGGGGAAGTAAGTTTTTCACGCATAATAATTCTGCCCCAACTTCCTAGGGATTCCTCTTAAAACCTTGATTCTGACATTTAACACAATTTCTCAGGAAGCGGTGATATTTATCACACACGTTTCCTTAGCAGCTTCCCTCCCCATTTCAAAAACGTTGCTCATTTAATTTTTATGGCCAATATACAAAGGGAAGCTTTTGAATGCCCACTAGGACTCCTGAGCCAGCTGTCCTCCATTTTCATCTCACAGCACTCACTCCAAGGCCTCCAAAAGCTGCTGCCAGCTGAAAGACCTGCAGTCTCATGATACATTGCCTGATCTTCTGTGACTCAGGTCCAGAGATGAAGGGCCTGGCAGAACTGTCACTGGGTTGGGGTTGGGAGAGGGAATGGCACCTGGGAAGGGAAGGGAAGTGTCTGGTGGACGAGCCAGGTGGACCTGTGACAGGTGTGGGATGAGGAGAGCGATGTCATAAGCCAAGAAGAAAACAGCTTGCGTTTTTTAGCCAGAGCTTTCAACCTGAGATTTTTCTCCTGGCAAACCTCAGGAAGTGCGTAAAACTTTCACATCTCGAAACCTGAAACCTGGCAGTCCTCATCAGAACTTGAACTGAAAACTGGGCTCACCTTTAGAACTGAAAATAGGTATATCCAAGAGAAAATGCTTAGCCAGCATGTCTTTGGATTCTGACCGATCTATTTAAATTGTTGAGTTTGCTCTACTCCATGTGCCTAGGCTGGAGAATAATAAGTTAAACACATACACATAAAATCCACTTAATGGATAAAATGAATCCATAACCAAAATGTCATGGTCACCCCAACTTTCATGGACATCAAGCATACATAGAGATATTTTAACAGACATGGGGGAGGCATATACACATGTAAGAACCGTAGATGTTTTTAAACATTGAACAGCTTTCCCAAGACTTACACTCTAAGTCTAAGCCCTTTACCTTACAAAAAATAAGATGTTAATCTTCATTCTGTTTTTAAAGAAAAAATATATCGTTACTGGAAAAATTTCCTTAAATATAGCCATTTTCTTTTTTAAAAAAATTGCTCTGGTTGAAGACCCTATTTACAAAGGAAAGTCATGCAAATATTCAAAAGTTTTAGAAGTTAGATAAACTCTGCCCAGTGCATCTTGCTTGAGGTTGTGAGGAAAAATGAGTGTCGTAGAAGAGCACAACTTACGAATATGTGGAACTCTTTAGTGATAGTCAAAATCAAGCCAATGCACTAAAAACAAAAAGTTAATAAAATGTTATGAACAAACAGAACTATGTATACCTGTATTCATACATCATTTTGTTTTTTTTTTTAAAAAAACCAATTGGCACATTAGGTAGAAAGGACACTCTTATCAATAAAACTAGGCAAACTTGAAATTTGTAAGTGATAACCGTAAAATTTGGTTTAACACATAAACTTGACTTTGAAAAAGAAACCTTTGCATTATAAGCTTTTTTTATTTATAAAGTAACTTTGTTATAAAAATTATCAGTGAAAGAACTTCAGTTTTAAAAATTACTTTTCTGTTAGTCAGAATTATCAAATGACTGAGGCACTAATACTGAACCGGGTGCTGTACTTCACATGGAAACAATGTCCTAACAGCCAGGGGTGTCAAAGACAGAGTCAACATTCAGTCTCATGTCAATTCCCGCTTGCAAAGTCTCTTCCCAGAAAACAGAGTTTTCAACAAAAACAAATCCAGGTGGGTCATATGTAGGGAAGGGAAGCTAATCTAAAAAAATGTTTTGCATAACCACAATAGCCTAAGAGCAGCACTCAAGCCATGTGAGGCTTTGGTTCCTCTCCACCTCCCAAGCAACACACACAAACACACACCCCTGCTCTGGAATATCAACCAACCTTCTGGGACAAATTTCCGCAGCACACCTAAGCAGATCTGGGGGGAATCCGTTTCATCAGTTCTGTCTGCCCCACAGGTTGAAGGGACACTACTGCATTTAACTCTCTATCTCCAGGGATATGCACTTTTTTTTAAAAAAAAAAAAAGCTTTTAAATGAAATAAAAGCCAAACAAAAATCCCTGTCCATTATTTTCTAAGCAAACCTACGTTTCTTCCTCAACCAATATCTGTAGATCTGTTTTGACTTAAAGTGCAAAGTAGCATCTTTCAGAACTTTTGTCTGCGGCAGCTTTATTTTAATTCGTTCCCAATATTTTCACAACTATGCTGTGGGGTGACAGAGAAGCCAGGCATAAGAGATCTCTTCCATTCTAAAATCCCTGTGTAATTTTAATTTCAATGAGGGGACAGAAATATTGCTTGTGTGTAGCATTCTGGAGGAACGGTTCTGTGTGGCCCCGGGAAGCCGTAGATTAATCTGCTTTCAAAGGGGTGGAGGTGGGAACAGCACGAACGAGTGCACATCAGCAGAGATAAAACCAACACCATGTGGGGAGGAGGGGTTAGATAGTAATTTCGCAAACCTTCTACTTAGTCTTATACTTCTTCCCATAATTTACAGTGTAATCCCGTGCATGCTTACTCAGAAGCAAGTCCCGTTGTGTTCGGTGGGAATTACCCCGAGGAAAGTGCACTTAGTCCAGGCAGTAAAATCCTACATGCATACTTACCTGAGTATAAGTCCCACTGAAAACGACGGGAATTTACTTTGGAGTATGCAGGTCCTACTGTGACAGTCTCACTGATTTTTCCCCCCCTGTGTTATATGGCTTGTCACAGATTACACTGAAATACAATTCCATTTAATTTTTTGATCCTAGCTCTTGGGCTTGGATCCAACGACCACACATTACACGCTGAAGGCACTTCTGCTAACGTCGTGAGGCTGTCCAATTTCCCAACTGCAGTTTCCCCCCAAACTGACTCCAGATGTTGAGGGATCCTCCAGAGCAGCAGGGTGCCTGTGTAGAGCTGTAGACAAGGAAGGGGGGAGGACTGGTGATCCTCGCGCACACATGCAAGGGATGTCTTCTGCTCAAGGGATGCAAGCCATTGCGGAGTAAAGTTTTGGTGGGTTTCTTGTCAGCTAGGTATGAAAAGCTGGATCTTATGTACAAGGCAAATGTATTCACTTCCGAAACTTAGTGCACTACATTCCCTTCAGGTAGAATAATGTACAACTCAAGTTCAATATTTCTCTGCTGTGACAAAGATGCAAGGGAGCCTATTAAACAGGACCTTTTAGTGCTTTCAAATAAACAAATACACATTATTATTTTTTGTAACTTTTACATAATAGAACAGTGCAATGTGCAGCATGCCACCAGAGCAGCAACGTGAACAGTTTGTAGGTATGTTGGCTTGTTGTTGGACCTTGAACTTGTTCAGTTTCTAGCTCTGGCGCAGCAAAGATTTCTGAAAAGCCCTCCCACTTTCCACCTCTTCGGCCTGTTCTTGAGTGCCTCTTAGTAGGGAAAATCAACATCCATGTCGGTGTGGTTTGGGAAACACTTCACAGTGCAAAGAAGATTCTTGCCTCCAGTAACTTCCTTTTTTTTTTTACTTTGGATGAAGCCCTTGAGTGGTTCCCTGCCTCTCTTCAGAAATGTCCACGCCCACAATCGCTGCGTCATTCAAAAATGTCCCCTTGGGTTTGCTTGCCACCTTTAACTTTTTAGCATCAAGCTTTTCTTTCTTAAGGTGCTTTGCTACAGTAGCTTTCTTTGTTTGATGCCTGGAAATGGACAAGCCAGAGGATTTTGCAGCACAATAAATCTTTCTCATCCTCCCCTCCCTTGCCTGAGTTGTAGTCCTGGGTGGCTGTTTCCGGATCCCCCTCCGAATGAGGCAACGCCTTACAATGGCTAGTCCTGCAGCTTTTTTTGAAAACCCTGGCTCTCGACTACTGTTCTTTCTCCTCTGCCTATTGAAGGGAGTTAACCTAAAGTCACCGTCCCGCTGGGATCGGTGGGAGTTCAGTGGTGAAAGAACTAGGTGCTTATAGGATTTCTCTGAACTGCTACATACCAGACACTCAGACTTCTCTGGGGAAACAGAAGAGTCGTCCGTCTTATGACTTGAATTCTTATCTTTCTCCTTAACTGGATCCAACGCAAGAGGTGTTGACGAACCATTGAAATCTGGCGAATTGAAGGACTTTGGTGCTATGCATTCATACTGCGTATCGGCTCGCTTCTTCCCATTTGCATCAAGGCTGAGACTCCTGAATAGCTGCCGGACATGAGAAGCCTTCTTTGCCTTTCCCCCAGAGACACTCCTGGGAGGACTTTTTAAAACTCGGTTCGTCAGTGGGTCATAATACTTAATAGAAGTCTGTTTGTATTTGTACCTTATGGAGTCCTTACTATCTGTGGAGCTGTAGCATCTTCTCGTTTTGGGAATGCCTTCAGCGTTGCTCCTAGACAATTTCATCTCTGGACAGGAAAGAACATAGACTGTGGTTTGGGGCTGTAAAGGGTTCAGAATTTTGGTGTAAGACTCAGGGAGCTTGAGGGCACAGAGTCTAGTTTTCATGGTGGGTGTCTTCTCATTCTCTGACCATACAAAGTAACCTTTCGGATCTGGCTGCTCAGGGTCCCTTCTAATGGTTTTGTGTTTCACTATGGGATAGTTCAGCAAGCTCGTTTGTGTGCCGTGGCTAACCTTGACTACTTGGCATCTTGAGGCAAGGCGCCAAGTCCTTTTTTGAGGCTTCTTTACTGTTTCTGGAATGTGTTGTGTTTCTGAGGCAGCAGGAGAGTTGCTGAAGTCAGAGCCAAATTCCGGAATGCCTTTATCCGACACAGCCTCCAATTCCTCAGCCGCAATTGCACTGATTTTCCCTTCTTCTTCTTCTTCCTTCTTCTTCCTTGTTGTTGCACCATTAGCCAAGGAGTTGGAATTAAAGTGGCAGCGGAAGCGACCTTCCCTGAAATCCCGCACAAGGGCTTCAATTTTCATATCATCTTCGTACATGATCTGGGACCACGTCTTTCCTACAAAGGAAGGAGGCACATGGGGCAAAGCTGGGAGAACTGGTTCTTTATGATGAATAGACACATCTGCTTCTCGTTCTGGTTCTGCTTCTGTTGTTTGCTGCACAGAGTTATTTTGAAGAATGGAACTGAGCTGGGAGCCATACTTCTCATCTTGTAAATTTACTTGAACCTCTTTGAGCAATTCTAGATTTTTAACAGCTGCCTTAGGCAGGTGTGCTCCTGACTGAACATTTGCATCACAATCAAAGCTTACATCTGATCCATGAACACTGTTGCGGTCCAGAAGCGACAGGATATTTACGCATGGGTCAGTCTCTTCGTCTCTGAGAGGCGACTCTTTGGGAGAGGTTTCACAGCACTGTCTCAGAATGACTTTGCCAATGATTTCATCTACAGAAGTTTCCGCGCTTCTGCTCAGCTGGTTTTCTTTCCCCCCTGAAAACTGGGGAACTGCTTGAAAACTCAGCGAGTTACCGGTACCCACAGGGTTGCTGGTGTCCCCGAGACAGAAGTCGGAGATCTGAGTTTCATCCTGAGCCTGTAAGCCACCTTGTTTTAAAAAAACCTGACCTGAGATTAAAGAGTTGCCTTGATTACACACAAGACTCTCTTGTGAATGTGAAACAGTTCTTGGGGGAGACTGCAAAACGGGGCTCAAATTTGGAATCGGCAATCCATCTTGTGAATGTGAAACAGTTCTTGGGGGAGACTGCAAAACGGGGCTCAAATTTGGAATCGGTAACCCATCTTGTGAATGTGAAACAGTTCTTGGGGGAGACTGCAAAATGGGGCTCAAATTTGGAATCGGTAATCCATCTTGGGAATGTGAAACAGTTCTTGGGGGAGACTGCAAAATGGGGCTCAAATTTGGCATCAGTAATCCATCTTGATCGCATATGCTCTGCTTGGTTTGCTCACACCTGTTCTGTGAAGCCAAATCTGGTATTACTGAATGCCTCACATTTTTTGCAAGCATTGGAGGGGGTGGTGAGTGGCTAATGGATGATGGGCAGGGTAAAGGGTTCACTGCTGCAAGTGGGGTTTTATGGCTACTACTTTCAGTCGGAGTTCCATCTGCTGCAACATGATTTCTTGTACTGCAAGAGATGTCTATAGTTTGCTGCGAAGTTCCTTGTCTGCGCACTTTCCCCCTTTCTTCTAGCGTATGGAGAAGTGTGACTGGCCCAGGAGCCTCTTTCAGTTCCTCGTGTGATCTCTGGCAAGTCAAGCAGCCTGACTCCGCAGTGAATGCACTGCCGGTGCTCGGTTCTTCTCCCTTGCTAATGGCACTTTCCTTCTCCAGCACTTCCACCGGCAAAAGAGGCTCATTCCTGGGAAGTGGTTGGGAGCTGCCGGTAGGTATGTCGTCGTGAGTCGGTCTGGGGAAGGGAGAAGAAAACCCACGTAAACGTTGTAAATACACTTAAAACTGGGGTTTGCAGCTACGGGATTAAGAGCCCCAAGAGTTAATAAAACAGGAACTACTCTTATCAGTACAACCAGCACTTCAGCTGCAAGTCCAATAGGGCCACCAACAAAAGCACTCCTTATTAACTGCCCCATAACTTACAGGTTTGAACTCTGAATTTCATGGACGGTAATGTTTTATTTAAAGCCCATTAATGTTACTGTACTGTTAATGGTCAGGGGTACCTTTACCTTTTAATGTTACTGTATAATGGTGAGGGAAGGGAGGGAAGCACTGAGATTCTGCTGCATAGGAAAAACTGCAGCACTGTTCCCAGAACTACTACTAGTGCCAAGACTCTCTGCCACAATGATTAACACTCTTCTAAGCTACTGGAGCGCTGGGGAAGGATATGTTGGGACAATAAAAATAAAAGAAACAATATGAGCCTTCATCTGGGCAGCCTTTGTTATAGCAGACACTCTTTGAGGCAGGAAAGCTTAATGTAAAAATGCAGCTAATGGCTGCCTATGAGCACCAGAGCACAGAAGCAATGCATAAACATCTTTACATTGTAGAATCAGAAATGCTACTTTGATAGGCTTTAATTTAAAGAAAGACAGATTTTTTTAAAGTGTATCAACAAGAATATGAATAAACTATACCCAGTATCAGTTTATACACAGACATGAACTGCATTAGACACCTAAGACAGCACAAATTTCTATTCTGAATAATCTTCCTTTGACAAAAACATGAATATTCCTGTATTTTGTGTATCTTATTGTACAGCCACTGGTTAGGATCATAATTCTCTTATTCCATGAACAGAAGGAGCTTCTGTTTACAGAATGAAAAATTAGGATCCAAGCCACTGTGTCTGTAAAACCTGCATAAACTTAGTCCACAGCTGTGTAGATGAATTCTTCTCACCCCTTGTCCTTGCCCTTTCTGTAAACTAAACCGAAGTCTTCTTGTCATTGCAGCCAATATTCACAATGATATGGGCTAATTTTTTAATGAGATTCTCAACTGATTACTAACTATGCCCCCATTCAGTGACTAGGTACACAGGTCCATGGTTGCATTCAAATGTCAAAAGATCTGAGAGGGGAAATCCTAGTTAAACAAAGGGTCGATATTTTCCTTCATACCGAACAGTTTACCTGAATAAAGGCCACATGTTTCTGACCATGGACGCAGGCAGTTAACCATCAGTGTTGCTTTGCACTAATGGTTGGGCAAAGGCTCGTCTTTGCACTAATTATGCTCTCGTGTGCATTTTATATGTTTGAGTTTATATTCAGATTGCCCTGAAAGAAGCTTTTACAGCAGCTTCCTTGTCCCCAAGTTGTTCTAATACTAGCTAGAATCAAGATAGCCTTGCAAGATGCTGAAATTCCATTAAAATCAACACAGCAAAGGGGAGATGTGTTAAAAATTCAAACGCCTCTCAAGCAGAAAAATGAACAAAGGCAAAACAAAACGCATTCCTACGAGTGTGTGGGAGCATTCATAGCAGCCACTAACCATCTAAGTGGAATGAAAGGTTTAGATGCATGGCAGCTGCTCAGAATTGCGTTCTGGCAGAAAAGCTGGTTTTGTCCTGGACTTTTTGACGCTTTGTATCTTTTAATTTCAAGTCTTTGATAAACCATATCAGTGAATGAAATACTAGCTTCTCAACAGTCACCAAAGAACATTCCTTATGTTCTGGTAGCATCCTGCAGTCTAAGAACTGATGCGCTGTCTTTTCAGAAAGGAAATAGCAGCAGCATGAAACAGCAGTCTTCAGAAATATCCTCCCTGCCATCAATACAGCACATAACATAAAAGTATGATGGATGAAACACCAAGGAATAAAACCTTCTACGCTAACTTTTATAAATAATATATCAGGTACCAGAGCAAAATACTATTTTGGTCTGCACTCATTAGAACGACCTATTCCCTGGCTCGTGGCTTCCACATGTGAGTGATGTGATTATAGCTAACCCAGAATAGTCAGGTGTTTATTTCACTCCAGGAGTTTATTATTAAGAAGTTCCAATGGTGACCTCACAGCTGATGCCCAGATGGGATTTTGCTCTTGACATACTTTGAAAATCAAACGGAAAGGAGGAAAATGAAAGCACCAGATCCCAGGGCTGGGTCCATCACTGCAGGCAAGAGACTTCATGGTGCACAATGGAAATTCATCTTCCTTTCCTGCCCCCTGCATGCTGCCCCCCCGCCCGCCCGCCTGCTCCCTGCATGCTGCCCCCTCAGAAGCAGCTCTGGTGGGTTTGGAAGACCCTCACTAGATATAGCCTGCTGTTTTCAATATAAAGGTAAAAGGTAAAGGTACCCCTGCCCATACGGGCCAGTCTTGACAGACTCTGGGGTTGTGCGCCCATCTCACTTAAGAGGCCAGGGGCCAGCGCTGTCCGGAGACACTTCCGGGTCACGTGGCCAGCGTGACATCGCTGCTCTGGCAAGCCAGAGTCGCACACGGAAACGCCGTTTACCTTCCCGCTGGTAAGCGGTCCCTATTTATCTACTTGCACCCGGAGGTGCTTTCGAACTGCTAGGTTGGCAGGCGCTGGAACCGAGCAGCGGGAGCGCACCCCGCCGCAGGGATTCGAACCGCCGACCTGTCGATCGGCAAGTCCTAGGCGCTGGTTTTCAATATAGCATCCTTCAAAAAGATGGGATAGCTTTGTTTGGGCTCTGCTTCAAGGCCTGAACAACTGGTTCCCTATTGTGCTAAACACAGCCCACGAGGCTTGATGGGGAATCCTGATAGGACTCAGCAGAGAACACAGGGTTTGGGGCTAAGGATCCCCACTCAGGCCCCAGGCAGAAAAGATACTCCTTGGGGGGGGGGAGACAGATACAAATAAGATAGTGAGACCTATGCATTTCCTTCACTTTTCTGGATGTCTGTTGCAGCTCCATTTATACTGGTGAAATTACACGAACAAACGGGGATGAGCTGCAGTGAGCCTCAGGTTTGTGCAGTTCCCCCACCCAGTTAAGTAAATGCCTCCGTAATTATGGTTCCAAGCTGATTTGTTTCAAACAAATCACAGGTAACATGAAAAAAAGGTGGTTAAGCAAAAGCAGATCCCAAGGCTTCCAAACTCCTCCTCCTTAACCACACAGAAGGAGGAGATGGGAGACCAAGACTCACCGCAGCTTGTTCCAGCTTGTATTACACTGAATTATGGTTTAGTGTGATGCCAAACTGCAGCCATTGTGCACTTCCCTCACACACCCATAATTAATTTTTGCATTCTCATCTATTCATCAAAAATGGCAGAGCCTAGTCCACAGCAGACAGAATACATTTTCACAATTCAGTTTTCCAAAACAGAATCAGGGTTAATATTCGGTCCCTCGTCACTTCTCACAGCAAAATTCCTACATTATACCTTTGCTGGCCTTGATCTGGACATTCAGCTCTCTCTGCCAAGATATTCCTTCCAGGTATCATTTGAAATAACACCATCCAGAGAAACTGAAAGACCCCAGAAAATATATGCAGGGATCTGGAGCCAAATTTGCACAAAACATCTCTTTGAGTAGAATTCAGTCTCATGCTATTACAACCATTCTGTCTGTGCAAACATTGCACCCTACCAGACAGAATTCCCCCCCCCCCCCCCGTGCTGTTCTGAAGGGTTCTTCTGAGTCCGACTCCCCCTAAGTCAAATTGGGGGGGAGGGTGGAGGGAGGAGAGGGGAAAGCCCTTTTGCACAAATGTTTCCGTGGATGTGGTTTGTTGCATGACTTGTATCATGCAACGGTTGCACAACCATAGAATTGTGCTGATTTATTCTACCAATTAAATTTAAAAGCTCTGTAATTAGTGCAGATATATGAAACAATCCATTAAGCTAAATACATGTTTTGTATGAAGCGAGGGTCTCCAGGTAAAAGTTCCCTCTCCAAAGGGCCAAACTTGCTGCAAATTCAATAATTTAAGAAGTTTAACACACTACCTTGCATATATAACAGTAAGACAAGCCCCCCCAAAAAAACCACTGGGTATTTTACCTGTTATCATGGTATCTATAGGGATGGTGCCGCAAAACATCTTGCAGGAAACGCTCCATCAGGCTAGTTGTGCCCGTACGATTCCTGCGGTAAGTGGCAAAGTGCCTGTGCTGGGCACTGGACACGTGCTGAACGAGGGAAGAAGACGATGCTTTATATTAATCAGCTATCAAAGCTTAACAACTGTTTTCATTACAATACACAAGATCAAGGGTAACTCCCCAAAAGATGAACAGAAAAAGATGCCAGTTGAACACGTGTGATAAAGATGCCACAGAGATACCCACCTCTCCTTTCCCCCTCCCAACCAAACACTAGAACATGGGTTGGCAAATTAAGGCCCGCAGGCCGGATCAGGCCCAACTGCTTTCTGGATCCGGCCCATGGATGGTCTGGGAATCGCTGTGTGGATCCTCCTTCTCTCTCACACGGCAGTGGCGCCTCCTCCTGGCTTCTCCCTGCCCTGGGCTTTGTTGGTGCCACAGCAGCAGCAGCGCTCGAGCGGCCGCCATTTTAAGCAGCCCCTCTCCGGAGCCCTTTTGCGGGCCACTCATCGTCCCTCCACCACCGCCACCAGCCCCTGCCGCAGGTAAGCAGCCACTGGGGCTCGTGATGCTCTTGTATCATATATTTTTTTCAAAATATAGTCCGGCTCCCCCACAAGGTCTGAGAGACAGTGGACCGGCCCCCTGCTGAAAAGGTTTGCTGACCCCTGCACTAGAAGCAAAGACACCTGGGTGGGAGAGGCAGTTGGAGCAGAGGATGGGGGCAGGGGTCACGACAAAAGAAAGAAACTGCACATAACTGGGGGAAACAAGGGTGAGGTGTGGAAGTGGCCAAAATTAAGGAGTAAGAAATGGTAATAGAAAGACAGTTGAATGGGTACTAGAGAAGCAGCAGGAGGAGGTTCTGCATCTCTGCCCTTTAGGCCAATGGAATTTCCCTCCTAAGGTTTAAGGAAGTTTTTCCACTTCTCAGATGTATTTAATCTCTCCAACCCCAGCTTCCAAGGCACAGGTCTTCCTTGCCTAAATGTTCTACATGAGCATCTTCTTCCATGGTATCTTGTACAGTGGAATGCAACTTCTCTCAACAGCTCAAGCCCAGCCCAAGAATTGTAATGATAGCAGTGAGAAATACAGCGGTACCACGGGTTACATACGCTTCAGGTTACAGACTCTGCTAACCCAGAATACCTCAGGTTAAGAACTTTGCTTCAGGATGAGAACAGAAATCACGCGGTGGCAGCGCGGCAGCAGCAGGAGGCCCCATTAGCTAAGGTTAAAGGCCCCATTAGCTAAGGTTAAGAACAGTTTCAAGTTAAGAACGGACCTCCGGAACGAATTAAGTACGTAACCAGAGGTACCACTGTAGGTGATAGCGCTAAGGAAGATGAGGAAAAGTGGGACTTGCCGGACAGAGGGACTGTTCTCTACACCTAATGCACATATTGAACTCCACTCGTTTTCACAAACACGCTTTTCTTAAGTTGCAGTGAATGTGGGAGTGAGCCACCGTTTACAGATCTATTACCTAAAAAAATATTTTAGTGCAAACCCCTTCAAGCTGAAGATTAAAAATGAAACTGGCTGTGTCGAACAATGTTCCCATCATTTATTTTTAAACTTTTAGATCCAATCGAGTAAAACTAACAGCTGATCAAGCCCTTTGACAGATAATGGAAAACTAAGGTTCCCAAAATGGCAGTTGGAGTTAAGTCCTTACCTGTTCAAGATTACTGTAGTGTACATGGCAACAGTTGCAATAGCCTTGCCTGTTCTGTACGACAGGTAGCCCAGGCCCAGCCAGCTCTGGTGCTTGCGTGCTTAAAATGAAAAATAGAAATTTTCATATAACCAGCTGTTTTCAGAGGGAGAGAGAAGTTAGACTCCTACCCGGATGAGGGCTGCTATTAAAACAACATTCATGTTACTTTTTCCACACTCAGTCAAAATGAACCACACATAAGTAAAATTCAGTATGGCCTCACCTCTACGTATATAAAATTTTCTGACCCAAGAAATATTCATCCCTATATTAGATGAGTGAAAAAGTAATGGTTCAGAATCATTACACTTTTGAAATGGTTAAAAGATGTTATTGCATTGAACAAGAATTCCTAAACCTCATTTTGACCATGGGGGAGGTAGAAAGCACTTAGCATTTTTTACTAACGACTCTGTAGAACATACACATTTTTCAGATTGTTATGAACTGGTAACATATTGAGATGCATTACAGCTACACTACATTATTCATATATGGCACTTGTCAAGGATTTCAGAGACCCAAAGCGATGGGCTCTTAAAATTAATTCACAAAAATCATTTACCAATGCTGATCAACATCACAGGCCATTAAGACGCTTCCCACTAAGAAGATTGTTAATGAAAGTAGCTTAAGCTAATTCTGCATTATTTCCTAGGATAGAAGTGTCAAGAAAGTAGATTTGAGTCAGAACAGTAACAAATGCAGAACAGCGAGATTGCGTTCGCTTCAGGATACGAAAGGGGCTCCGGACGGATCCCATTCGCATCCACAGGTACCACTGTACTTTATTATTTTTTTTATCAGATCCTGGATAAGAAATCTGAGCATTAACTCAATAGAACAGAGTGTAAGAAGAGCCTGCTGGATCAGGCCAGTGACCCACCTAGTCCAGCATCCTCAAAATGGTCAACCATACGTCGGTGGGTGACACTGACCACAAATGGGAAGTTCTAGTTAATGTATAAAGCAGGCATAGGCAAACTCAGCCCTCCAGATGTTTTGGGACTACAACTCCCACCATCCCTAGCTAACAGAACCAGTGGTCAGGGATGATGGGAGTTGTAGTCCCAAAACATCTGGAGGGCCGAGTCTGCCTATGCCTGGTATAAAGTATAAAGAATACAGCTTCAATGTAATTCCACGTTAATCTTACTCACCTGCTACCTCTCTCCTGTTGTAAGGAGCCTTCATTACCTCTTCTTTCTATATCTGTAAGAAGGAGGGTGGGGAAAAGATAATTATAGAAAGGGAAATCGGCCAACAAATATTCCTTCCTCCCCAAGTTTCATTAACTGTCAATGCAGTAAAGATACATTTCAAGCAGATGCTAATGATTTGATTATGTGGGTTTCCCCCATTAAATAAGAGTCTTACCTTGTGCTGAAGCAGCAGAGGCTTCATCGGCTTGTTTATTTCGATCAAACATCTGTAAAATAAAATTGATGCAGAGAAAAGCTGAGCACGCACAAAGGCACTTCCAAGATGTTTGCTCAGTAAAACATTGCCATATCAAGAACACTGCTGCAGATTAACTTTAAAATTGCCTCCCACGTTATTTAAAAAAATTAAAATAAATTGCATTTTTAAGTTAGAAAATGAGCTTACTTTCTTCCTCACTCTATTTTTTGTTAAGACTCTTAAGACCTTTGCTGCCATGAGATATTACTGCTTTCATAAGGATTAGATCTTGGAAGGCGAGGAAAGCAAACGAAAAACCAATAGGCCATGCACACATCCAAATAAGGTATTTATAAGCTTAACTAAATTACAAACTGAGACACGAGTTGAGGGAATAGCCTGTCAAAGATGGTTATGGGATCACTATAGGACTGAATCTATCATTGGTTCTTATTTTAAAATGGCAGCAAATCCTATTAAAAGGCACTAAGATTGTCTCTAGTGGGAATGGCCAAAAATCCCTTCTTGGCCATTCACACTAGACTACCCCCAAATCAGTACTGGGCCTAGACTATCCTAGAGTCTAGATAGAAGGTAATACCAAATTTCAGTTATACAAGGATGACTTGAAGTATTCCAATCTTTCTGTGATAAACGTAACTAAAATCACTATGCACTTTTGAATATTTACCCTCCTTGTTGTCCTTCACATCCACTTGAAGAGCAGGAGTCAAACACTATCTCTCACGTAAAAAGTTATTTGCTGAGTAGGATTCGTCTTTCATTGTTATTGACAGCCTGTAAAAAAACCCAACAACAAAATCAAGCTGAAGATCGTTCATAAAGTTATAAAGCTGTTGAGAAATCGATACCTTAGCATCAAGATTAAGTTGCAATAAGGAGCATCAAAACAAAACAAAACATTTGGATACAATGCAACTTTTATAATGTAAAAACTGCAATGACTTTGCTAGTACAGTTTAACAGGAAAGATCCCAGTGGAAGAGCGTGTGGGGTGGGAGTTAGGAAGTGAGGAATGTAAACATAAACTCGTTTTGTCTGGTTGAATGAGAAATGCAAAATGGAATCTGACCCGGAAGGACTGTGGCTGGACTTACGGATTTGATCTACTAAAATTAAGAGAAAGCCAAGCAGCTTTATAGAGAAGAATGTTGGGGATGACTGGAATGTAAGGACTTGCTGTGGTTTCGGGTGGAATGTCGGGGGCAGTGATGCTAAGTTAGAAAGTAATAAGGAAGATACCCAACATGCTAACAACCGTTGAGAGGGAGGTTCCAAAGAGGATGCAATAACTGCAACTAGATCCCTGCATGCCCGCAGCAATGGAACAAAGGGGGAGAAAAAAGAGTTTTGATTAAAGATGGCTTTTAAAAGTAAAATTATATGAAAACAGTAAAGTAAAAGATCAAGACAAGGAACTTTTTTAAGAGTGCAGTTATTTTTTGGAGGTTTAAGTAACGGAAGAAAGATTATAATAATGATTATCAGGTTATGTAATAGAGAAGAACTCTTTGTAGAAAAGGGCGGGCATTAAAAACACCATGGAACGACATGGGGAATTCAACCTCTAAGGATATTTTAAATTGGAAATTAATTTGTATTTTTTAAAATTGTTAATCTGAGATTTGTTAAATTTGTTAATCTGTTTTTTTTAAGACTTAATAAAAATTTATTGGCAAAAAAAATGAAGGAGCACATCATGTATTCTGTAAGGGAAATCACAACTTTAAAACTAAATGAATTTGAAAGCATCAACTTTTAACTTCGCAAAATCAAAACAATTATTACACATATCAAAGACGGGATTTATTGATATATATTCTGTATTCCAGAATTAATGTAACAGTTTATCATCTTGCCACTTGAACCACTGAAGTTTTTTTTAATGGGTCAAAGCCAAAGCAGTTTAAGTGCTAACAGTATCTCAGAAAAGTAAGATAAATACCATCATTTCTACTGTACAGCAAACAGAGGTTACCGAGTAATGAGCCCAACTGGAAAGGAAGGTTTTGATCTATAAAGCCTTAAATGGCTCACGACCGCAACCCCTCAAGGACCACCTCTCCTCATATGAACCAAACTGAACCCTGTGATCATCATCTGAGGCCCTTCTTTGTGTGCCTCCTCCATGAGAGGTCTGGAGGGAGGCAACATGAGAATGGGCCTTCTCTGCAGTGCCTCCATGTTTGTGGAATGCTCTCCCCAAGGAGACTCGCCTGGCACCACCATCATTATATACCGTATTTTTCGCCCTATAGGATGCACTTTTTCCCCTCCAAAAATGAAGGGGAAATGTGTGTGCATCCTATTGGGCGAATGCAGGCTTTTGCTGAAGCCTGGAGAGCGAGGGGGGTCGTTGCGCACCGACCCCTCTCGCTCTCCAGGCTTCAGGAAGCTATCCGCTAGCCATGGGAGACCCAGCTCTCCCAAGGCTAGCGGAGAGCTTGTCTTCACCTAGAAGCTTGGGGCGCGCTGAGCTCCGCACGCCCCAAGCTTCGGGATTAGCGCAGTGCTCCGCTAGCCTTGGGAGAGTCGTGCGGCTATCCCAAGGCTAGCGGAGACCTTGCCGGCACCCAGAAGCTTGGGGCGTGCTGAGCTCCGCACGCCCTAAGCTTCGGGATTAGCGCAGCGCTCCGCTAGCCGTGGGAAAGCCACGCGGCTCTCCCACGGCTAACGGAGACCTTGCTGGCAGCCAGAAGCTTGGGGCGCGCTGAGCTCCGCACGCCCCAAGCTTCAGGATTAGTGCAGAGCACCTGGGGGGGATAGTTTTTCCCCCTTTATTTCCCCCCCAAAAAAACTAGGTGCGTCCTATGGGCCGGTGCGTCCTATGGGGTGAAAAATACGGTATTTGACCTTTAAGTATCTGTGGCCTTTTAGAAGCGGGTGGAATGCTTTTAATGTATTTATTTTCCCTCTTGGTTTTCATGTATCACTGTTGGGGTGGTGGTTGTCTGGCTGGCTGTTTGGGTTGCCCTTGGCAATATAACGCAACTAACAAATTACCGTATTTTTTGCTCTATAAGTCTCACTTTTTCCCTCTTAAAAAGTAAGGGGAGATGTGTGTGTGTATTATGGAGTGAATGCAGGCTGTGCAGCTATCCCTCTTGTTGTTCTGGCTTCTGAGATTCAGAGTATTTTTTTGTTTTGTTTTCCTCCTCCAAAAGCTAAATGCGTCTTATAGTCTGGTGTGTCTTATAGAGCGAAAAATACGGTAATTAATTAATTGAATCCGGGTCCCTTTTGACAACCATCAGATCATCAGTCTTCTCTTTTAGTTATCTAAAGCATATTCAACGCTCAGTGTTGCTATGGACGTAGTCAGATTCCACAATTCTAAGAGTCTTCATCCCTCTCATCTTGTATATTTTTTTGCATACACTGTGAAGAACCATAAACATAGACTGCATGGTGTCTACCATCTGGACTCTACCTATCAATCCTGTGCAAATATCTTAAGGCTTCAATCCTACGAACGCTCCCTTGGAACATAATCCCCACTGAATTCAGCAAGGCCCACTTCCAAGTAAATATTAATAAGCTTGGGCTGCAAATGAGACAAGTAACGTTAATTGCATGGTCTCATGTGGTCAATAAAAAACAAACCCAAAAAACCTGATGATGCTAGAGCATGAGGCACCCTTCCAGCTAAGCTCCAGCTCATACTGAATGTGAGATAAATCACACCACAGGTATTATGGGGTACAAAATATTGGCAGACAAGAAACACAAACACTCACCAAAACATGGCAAATTTATTCATGTTTATATCAAATTGTAATTAATTGGATGAGGTTCAGTTTACACTCCCACAAAAAAGGGAAAAAGTCATCAGTTAAGCTATAGAAAAAAGAATGACTCAATGAGACTATTATTTGACTTCTTTATTAGTCTCACTGCCTGTATCATTCTTTGTATGAGCAGTACAGTGGTACCTCGGGTTAAGTACTTAATTCGTTCCGGAGGTCCGTTCTTAACCTGAAACTGTTCTTAACCTGAAGCACCACTTTAGCTCTTGGGGCCTCCTGCTGCCCCCATGCCACTGGAGCACGATTTCTGTTCTCATCCTGAAGCAAAGTTCTTAACCTTGAAGCACTATTTCTGGGTTAGCCGAGTCTGTAACCTGAAGCGTATGTAACCTGAAGCATATGTAATCCGAGGTACCACTGTACAAAAATTCTGGAGCAACTTTCCAGACAGTTACTCCTTCAACAATAAACTGCCCTGTGAACTTAATTCAAAAAGCTATAAACTGTTGCTCAAACGGTCAAACCAATCACTTCTGCTCTCAGCCAGTGTCAGAAACTCAGATATACAAGCTAAGCACCAAAAGGCTCCTTAAAACGAGGGTAACAGTCACCAAAACAATGCCTAGTTGCCATTTTTGGAGCAGATGCCTCAAAAGTGGTATTTTTCAAAAGAACGTTTTAGTTCTTGAAATTCATTCTCCTTGTCAATATAGTCAAACCTCTTCTTATGTCCACCTCGGCTTGCATCCATTTCGCCCAAACCCAGAAGTAACCGGCGGGTTTGCATGCGCAGGAGCGGCGATTGCTGTTTGCGCATGTGCAGAAGCAGGCGATAGCCGCCCGTGCACAACAGCGCCTCTCCCAGCAACCCGTTTCGACTTCCAAACAGGCCTCCGGAACGGATTGTGGTCATGAGTAGAGGTTCCACTGTATAATGGATAGAATTCTACAGGATGTGTTGCTAGTGTGTGCACACAGTCAAGATCCAAGGATCCCCAGGCATGCACCTCCAGGTGGTGGAGATGTCAGGTGCCACCCTGGCAACTTCATTTGGTTGCAAGTGGCTGAAAGCCAGGTGCAAAATGTGCCCGGTGAATTTCAAACACAGCTCTCAGCACGTATAAAACTGGAAAGTGAGGGCTGAACATTACAAGCAAAAGGGACCTACCTCCCCAAGCTATTATCTGAACTCCCACCTCCAGATTCTGAAACCGAGTTCACCGGAAAGAAATATGCCTAGAAGGGGAGAATAGTGGGGGCAAGCCACAGGAGCACGGACAGTTCAGCTCCTCTTACCCATATCCCCCTTTTGCTTTCAAAAACAATCCCCACTCCTTCTATATACATTATTGGGGCAGCCTTGAATTTAAGCAAACAGGGCTGCTACAGTCACTCATTGTTCCTTACTCACTGCCAGTAACATAATCTGGTTTCATGGTATGAAGATGATAGCTGCCAAAAAGCATATTAGTGATATTCCTATATCACTCAAACCAGCCAAGTGCTTCCGTAACACCAGTCTAACCATAAGGTTTGGTAACAGTTGAAAACATATACATCTTAATAGAGTAGGTCAGAGTGTTGCTTTCACAAAATACATATTGGATGTCTACATCCAATGCAGCAGCTGGGTATTTTTTCCAGGGAACAAGAGGTTTCAGATAGGAGTAATAATAATAATAATAATAATAATAATAATAATAATATTTTATTTATATCCCGCCCTCCCCAGCCGAAGCCGGGCTCAGAGCGCCTAACAACAGTAAAAATAACACAGTTTACATAAAATCATAATTGATTAACTGGAATACATTCTAAAATCAATTCATTCTAAAATAAGTTCAGAGTCAAATTAATGGCAACCATTGGGTTAGAGTTCTATGAGGATTACTGAAGGAGGGGATCAGACTGTGCCTCAGCCAAAGGCCTGGTGGAACAGCTCTGTCTTGCAGGCCCTGCGGAAAGATGTCAAGTCCCGCAGGGCCCTAGTCTCTTGTGACAGAGCGTTCCCCCAGATCGGGGCCACGGCCAAAAAAGCCCTGGCTCTGGTTGAGGCCAGCCTAACCTCCCTGTGGCCCGGGATCTCCAAGATGTTTTTATTTGAAGACCGTAAGGTCCTCCGTGGGACATACTGTACCAGGAGAGGCGGTCCCATAGGTACGAGGGTCCTAGGCCATATAAGGCTTTAAAGGTCAAAAGCAACACCTTAAACCTGACCCTGTACTCCACCGGGAGCCAGTGCAGCTGGTAAAGCACTGGATGAATGTGATCCTGCGGCAAGGGAGCCTCGCCGCAGCATTCTGCACCCACTGGAGTTTCTGGATCAGTCTCAAGGGCAGCCCCACGTAGAGTGAGTTATAATAATCAAGTCTGGAGGTGACTGCCGCGTGGATCACAGTGGCTAGGTCAGGGCAAGAGAGGTAAGGAGCCAACTGCTTAGCTTGGCGGAGATGAAAAAATGCCGCCTTTGTTGTAGCTGCAATCTGTGCCCTCCATGGAAAGGGAGGTGTCGATGATTACACCCAAACTCCTAACGGACGGTGCCGGCACTAACTGCGCCCCCGCAAGAGATGGGAGTTGCCCCCCCCAATCCCATATCGTCCCGACCCAGCCAAAGGACCTCTGTCTTCGAAGAATTTAACTTCAACCGGCTCCCACATAACCATCCTGCCACAGCTTCCAAACATCTGATCAGTGTGTCTGGGGCCAAGTCAGGATGGCCGTCCATCAACAGATAGAGTTGGGTGTCATCAGCATACTGATGGCAGCCCAAACCAAAACTCCGGACTAGCTGGGCGAGGGGGCGCATAAAGATGTTGAAAAGCATCGGGGAGAGTATCACACCCTGCAGCACTCCACACACCAAGGAGTGGCGCGACAACAGTTCCCCCCCTCTGTTCCCAACCAGAACAGACCCATACAACTTGTTGACTCTCTACGCCAAATGCATCTCAGTAGTATCCATATTGTAATCTTTCCTTCCAACTCTTCCCTCCATTATCAATCTCGGATGGTCAAGGGCCTGACAGCTAGAAAGTCAAAATGGGACACCTGACATAAAGGATGGTTCCCACAAAAAGGACCAGAGAAGGACCTTACAAAATACAGTATTAAGGGCTTCAGTTTGTCTGCTTTTTTTAATAAAGAAAATGGTGGAGAAAGAGGATCAGCTTCTGTGTTCTCAAAGGTGGGATTAAGATGGGGAAGATTTAGTGCTGTGAGGTTAAAAAACTCCCCTGGCCAGATTTCATGAAAAAAACACTTCCCATTGTGCTTTTACCGGAAACTGCCCCTCCCCATGTAGCAGTATAGCTTTCTGCTCGTATGGCTTGAGGCTCACAGCCAGCAGCTGAGCCTGGAATCTGCAACATGGCATACAGTGGTCATGCCTATCCCAATTTAAGGGGGGGGGGGAGGCGGAATCAGGGGCATCCTTTTTTACTTCAGGTGGTGCCCTTGACTGTTTCTCAATTTTCCTTATGTCTGAAAAGAATGGGAGCCCCTGACTTAACTGTATGCTCTTAGACAGGCAGGGAAGTAAAAAAGATATTCAAAGATTACTTCTAAAAACTGGAGACACATTGAAACATTTTGTTGCAGAATCCCCACTTGTATAATACAGTATATTTTTGAGTTGCCTTCTTTTTCTGCACTAGAATATGCAACACAGAGACTCTTTGCCACTGAGCAAAACCTGTGAAAGATATTTCATAAAAACAAAAAATATATTTTTCTAGCATCAGCTTGAGGCACATTTTTCTTCACTGTCCTCTTGCCCATATTAGTCTCTTATGCTAAAAGCTGTGTCAACTTCTACACAAACTTCAACAACTGAACAATGAAAACGAACAGCTAGTTTGGGCAAACTATGGTGACAGATAGAGATACCGTGTCTGGGTGCTTCACGAAAGCCACACATAGCTGTTTCTCCACACACAGCACACAGTCCCACAGGCTTCCTTTCCTTTGGATAACATTTGCAACACATTAATGCACAAGGGAGAATGCGGTATTGTTTTCTTTAGGCCTCCCAGGGCACTCAGCCTGTGTGTCCCACTTCACCCTGAAGGCTGGAGCTCAGTATCAGAATGACCCTACCATGGAAAGACAGAATGATCCTTCAGTGGAAGGAAGGAATGATCCTCCAGTGCAGTAGTTCCCAACTGGTGGCAGAGGCAGGGGGTCCGTGTCACAAACTGTCAACTGTCCGGGACATCCCATTTTGGGCCCCGTGCTCTCACACAGAAGCACAGCCATGCATCATGGTTTTGTGCTGTGACATGCTGGAGGATATGGTGGCATCTTTCACATAACAAAAACTACCACAGATATCACAACATTTTCAAAATACAGTGGTGCCTCGCAAGACGAAATTAATCCGTTCCGCGAGTCTCTTCGTCTAGCGGTTTTTCGTCTTGCGAAGCAAGCCCATTGACGGCTTAGCGGCTTAGCGCTATTAGCGGCTTAGTGGCTTTTAGCGGCTTATCGGTTTAGCGGATCAGCTGATAAGCTGCTTAGCGGCTTAGAAAAAGGGGGGGGGGGAAACCCCCGCAGGAACTCGCAAGACATTTTCGTCTTGCGAAGCAAGCCCATAGGGAAATTCGTTTTGCGAAGCGCCTCCAAAACGGAAAACCCTTTCGTCTAGCGGGTTTTCCGTCTTGCGAGGCGTTCGTCTTGCGGGGCACCACTGTATCCATACTTGGCTTTTGAAAAACAGAGGGTCTGCAGTACTTAGCTAACTGGGAACCACCGTTCCAGTGGAAGGATAGAATGATCTTCTAGTGAAAGGAAGAAAGGAAAAGAATGATCCTCCAGTGAAATGATAGAAGGAACTCCAATGGAAAGAAGAAAAGATCCTTCAGTTGAAGCAAGGATAGAATGAGCTACAGAAGGAAAGGAGCAGCTTCCATTGTAAGGAAGGAAGGAAATAACAAACGATTTTCCAGTGGAAGGATAGAAGGATCTTCCAGTGGAAATACAGTGGTACCTCTGGTTATGTACTTAATTCGTTCCGGAGGTCTGATCTTAACCTGAAACTGTTCTTAACATGAAGCACCACTTTAGCTAATAGGGCCTCCTGCTGCCGCTGCACTGTCGCTGCACGATTTCTGTTCTCATCCTAAAGCAAAGTTCTTAACCCGAGGTAATATTTCTGGGTTAGCGGAGTCTGTAACCTGAAGTGTATGTAACCTGAAGCGTATGTAACCCGAGGTACCACTGTACTCCAGTGGAAGTTAAGAATGATCCTCCAGTAGAATTAAGCCTAGGGAAGGAAGACCATAGTTCCTACAAGATGGACACAAGCCAGTCAGGGCCAAGGCTGGTTAGCCCGATTGCTTTATGTGCTATATATATATATATATATATATATATATATAATTTTATTTTGAGCTGGGTGGCGGGGGGTGCACATGGCCACGTGAGCCTCCCCCTCCGAGGCGAGGCGCACCCAAACGGGGTCCCGCGACTCCCGCGCAGCTGCTCAGAGGACGCCCGGCGGGTTCCCCACCCCCCACTGGTCTCCTCAAAGAACCGTGATGGGGGGAATTTTTGAGGAATAAAAGATAAAGAGAGCAAACGGGGTGTTTTTTTTTGGGGGGGGGGGTGTTCGGTTGAAGGCGCGCTCCGGAAGCAGCCAGGAGGCCCCGCCTCCCCCTGCGCGCGCGCGCACGGGGATTAAAACCGCGGCCTGCGCGTAATCTGCGCGCCCTTCCTTCCCCGCCGCCTTCGGCTCCCTCCCCTTCCCCGCCGCCTCATCTGCCCACCTTCTTTCCGGGGTTCCTTCCTCGCCTCCGTCGCGACTTTGCTTTTTTTCCTCCCCCTCCCCCCACTCCGCTAAGAACTGGGTCAAAGGGCGCGGCCGCCGCTTCCTCTTCCGGGTTACCACAGAAAGAGAAGGAGGGAGAGGGGGGGGCCTGGCTAGGGTGTTTCCTAGAGAGGCCTGGCGGAGGCTGAGGGAAGCGTGAAGGGAGGGAAACGCGTTCCACGTCCCCGGCTGGTTATGGGGCGGCCGGGAGCGCGCATTGCAGAGTCGGCCGCGGCCGGCGCAACGGTGGGGGGGTGGGAGTGCGCGTGCGCGCCAGTTCCCTCCGTCAGACCAGGATGACGACGTCGGTGACGTCCGCGACGCACGACCACGGCTCCCCCTCCCTTCTCCTCCTGAGCCTTTGGCGCGATTGGTCGTCCGGGCCAGAAAGGCGGGAATTAGCGGCGAGAGGCGTCGCGCGAGGTCTTCGCTGAGGGAGGGGCGAAGGACCGTTTTTTACCTCAGGCCCCGGCGAAGCCGTTAAAGGCGGGCGCCTGGGTCGTTGCGGAGTAGTTGTTGCTCTACCCCCTGTGTGAACCATAAGCCTCACATACCCAGCTTTCAGTAAAAGAAACAACAATTTTTTCACATTTGTAGACCCTGAAGGGCAAAAAGGTTTTAGCATTTGTCAAACACGAGAGAGGGAGTTTTTAGCCTTTGCAGAACATGAGAGGAAAACTAACAAGTGCTGGGTGTTTTGTGTGCGTGAGGAATTAGTCCCGCTCCCGCCTTTTTTTCTTTGCCTCTCCTACCATCATCAATATCTCCCTGCTTATTTAACTTATGTGCAGAATTCATCATGCGAAAGGCTGGGCTGGATGAATCCGAAGCCGGAATTAAGATTGCCGGAAGAAATATCAACAACCTCAGATATGCAGATGACACAACCTTGATGGCAGAAAGTGAGGAGGAATTAAAGAACCTTTTATTGAGGGTGAAAGAGGAGAGCACAAAATATGGTCTGAAGCTCAACATCAAAAAAACGAAGATCATGGCCACTGGTCCCATCACCTCCTGGCAAATAGAAGGGGAAGAAATGGAGGCAGTGAGAGATTTTACTTTCTTGGGCTCCATGATCGCTGCACATGGTGACAGCAGCCACGAAATTAAAAGACTCCTGCTTCTTGGGAGAAAAGCAATGACAAACCTAGACAGCATCTTAAAAGGCAGAGACATCACCTTGCCAACAAAGGTCCGTATAGTTAAAGCTATGGTTTTCCCAGTAGTGATGTATGGAAGTGAGAGCTGGACCATAAAGAAGGCTGATGGCCGAAGAATTGATGCTTTTGAATTCTGGTGCTGGAGGAGACTCTTGAGAGTCCCATGGACTGCAAGAAGATCAAACCTCTCCATTCTGAAGGAAATCAGCCCTGAGTGCTCACTGGAAGGACAGATCCTGAAGCTGAGGCTGCAATACTTTGGCCACCTCATGAGAAGAGAAGACTCCCTGGAGAAGACCCTGATGTTGGGAAAGATGGAGGGCACAAGGAGAAGGGGGCGACAGAGGACGAGATGGTTGGATAGTGTTTTCGAGGTTACCAGCATGAGTCTGACCAAGCTGCGGGGGGCAGTGGAGGACAGGAGTGCCTGGCGTTCTCTGGTCCATGGGGTCACGAAGAGTCGGACACGACTAAACGACTAAACAACAACAACCATCATCAATAAACTCGTTTTATTTGTGTGCTAGCTTTCCATGGCGGCTTAACAACGTGAGGAGGTTTACTGTAGTAGCCTTCAAGTGAAGGAAGGTGAAGACAGGTGACCTCACCTCGGCCCGAAGTCACCCCCCACCAAAGCAGGCTCAAAGCTTCTCAGAGCTTTTCAAAATCATTTTTCTCAGCAGCTAAAAGGCATCAGCTAAGCATCAGAAACATTCCGCTGGCTGTAACTAAAAAGATTTCAACAAAGGTAGGGAACACAGTCCATTGTTTCTCAGGCCTTTCTGATGCCTTCTGGCCTTGCTAAAGAACCACATTGCAACTTGCTTTCTGTCCAGGAACCATGCCAGAACAAGAGATTGAAACATATCTGAACACCCTGAAACCCCTTTCCTGGGAAGGGTGCCAAGAGTCCCAATAGTCCCAAGACAGCTTTCTGTTCATGCTCAGAGGACTCCTGAGGGAGGAGAAAGGGGGAACTGGAAAGGGGTATATATGCTTGTGCACATGACTGTGAATTTCGTGCATGCTTTTGTGAACTATCACACTTGCTCCTTCTACCAGTTCATGGATGGTAGAAATAAAAGCCTTTTCTCCGAAATTATTCCTTGAGTGTCTGTTGACTCCCACTTCCCTTTCCCAGGCGCAATATTTTTCCCACCCGAGGGCAAAGCCTCATAAGGCTACACAAGGAAAGGGTTATCTCTGGCCTCTTGACCATGCATTATTCCCTGTTCTTAAGGAAGGAGCTGGTCAGCACATTTCTGCAATCCCAAATAGCCACCGCAAATTATATACCCCTGTCGCCATAAGGCTGCCTCCTTTTAAGATGCCAAACCCTGGATCAAAGTGGAGTGGTTTTTTTGCTTTGCACAAGGCTGTCTCAGGCATGATTTCCCTCATTGCCAGTGTCCTTGAATGAGGTGCTAGCAATGTTTGTGACCCCTGTCATCCCAAAGAGCTGTAAAATCCAGCTATAAATCAGAATTAGAACGTAAGGCAACCACCATGATTCGTGTTTCCACTCTTGCAAGTTCTAATTATCGAATGGAATTTTGACCAAGTGAGGTTTATTGTATTTGTGTAGGCAAACAGCAGATTCAAAACCTGCTTTTTCTATAACCCCCCCCTACATATCCTAACATTCCTTTAAGAAACCTTCAAATGCTTTAAAAATAACATTCCATGTTACTTATATTGTGGGACCTAAAATACTAGCAGAAATCCATCTAAGGAGGCGGTCGGACCCTTGGACGACAAGAGAGTTGAAGGCGTGCTAAAGGAGAATAAGAAGATTGTGGAGAAGCTGAATTAATTCTTTGCATCTCACAGAGGAAGATAATAGGGCCGATTGCAGCAGCACTGCAGGAGGCGAGTCTTGAGAACACAAGCAGATAGCGGCAACAAGAGATTTAAGTTCTAGGCCTAATAGACAAAATAAAAACTGACAAATTGCAAGGTCTGGACAGCATCCGCCCAAGAGTCCTTGAATAACTGAAACGTGAAGTTGCTAATCTAACAAAAACATGTACCGTATTTTTCGTCCTATAGGGCGCACCGGCCCATAGGACGCACCTCGTTTTTTGGGGGGTGGGAAATGAATAAAAAAAAATTATTCCCCCCCCCAGCTGCGGCTGCCGCCCAAGCCTTGCACACACCTGCCCGAAGCACAGGGCACCCTCCGGAGGGCTCCCCGTGCTTCGGGCGACAGGCTGCTGCCCCAAGCCTCGCGCGCTCGGCGAGACCTCCCGCCGGGCGCGCAAGGCTTGCGGACACTCGCTGGGGCTGCAGGCTGCTGCCCACAAGCCTTGTGAGCTTGCAAGGCTTGCGGATAGCTTCTTGAAGCCTGGAGAGCGAGAGGGGTCGGTGCACACCGATTCCTCTCGCTCTCCAGGCTTCAGCGAAAGCCTGCATTCGCCCCATAGGACGCACACACATTTCCCCTTCATTTTTGGAGGGGGAGAAGTGCATCCTATGGGGCGAAAATTACGGTAACTTGCCCCTCAGATCAACCTCCATACCCGAGGAACTGGAATGGAGGCAATTTAACAACAGTTTTTAAAAGGGAATCCAGGAAACTGCAGACTGATTAGCTTAACATCTGTCCTTGGAAAACTGGTGGAGAGTATTGTTAAAAATAAAATAATCAAGCATATAGAAGAACAAGCCTTAATGAAGCAGAGCCAGCATGGCTGCTGTCTTATGAACCTATTAGAGGTATTTGAGAGTGTCAACAAACATGTACGGTTGATGAAGTATACTTGGATTTACAGAAAGCTTTCAAGCACCTCACTAAAGGCTCCTGAGTAAGCTCAGCACTTGAGGAATAAAAGGAGAGATCATGAATTGGTTAAGTTGCTGGAAGCAAAGAGTAGGAATAAATGGATCGTTCTCTGAATGGAGGTATCTGGAAAGTGGAGTCCCCCAAGGACTGGTATTGGGATCTGTGCTTCTTAACTTGTTCATAAATGATCTAGTGAGCAGGTTTGCTGATGATACTAAATTGTGCAGGCTTGTTAAAACAAAAGGAGACTGTGAAGAGCTCTAAAAGGACCTCTCCAAACTGAATGAATGGGCAGTAAAATGGAATGTGCAATTAAGTGTAAACAAGCGTAAAGTGATGCATGTCGGGGCAAAAAAGGACTTAATTTCACATACACGCTCATGGGGTCTGAACTGGCTCTGAACTGGACTGGGAACGAGACCTTGGGGTCATAGCAGATAGCTCTATGAAGATGGTGACCCACTGGGCGGCAGCTGTGGAATAGGAAAATTTCATGCTAGGATCATTAGGAAAGGAACTGAAAATAAAACTGCTGATATCATAATGCTGTTATATGACTGTATGGCGCAACTGTATTTGGAATACTGTGTGCAGTTCCAGTTGCCTCACCTCAAGGATTCTGCAGCATTGGAAAGGGAAAGGCCATACAAATGATCGCGGGATGGCATGACTCCTATGAATAAAGTATTCTGGCCTAACATCCTGATTCTAGCCATTTGTGCAAGCATATTTGCCTTGCAACAACTGAGACATTTTTCTGTGATGTCAGCATTAGGTTGCTGGCCCAGCGTGTCTGATTCCTCAACTAAATCAAAGGTGTGTGCAATTTGCATCCACCAGGGGGCCACGAGCTGTAATTGAAAGAGGCAAGCCCTGTATTTGAAGGGCTGCCCAGTCCTAGTCTGATTTAAAGAGTTACAGCCATTATTTTATTTTATTCCATTTATGGATTGCTTCCTATAACTTACCTCAAAACAATTTTGCAATAAATAGAATTTGTGTATGTGTGTGTGTGTGTGTGTGTGTGTGTGTGTGTGTGTGTGTAAAGGGACCCCTGACCATTAGGTCCAGTCGTGGCCGACTCTGGGGTTGCGGCGCTCATCTCACTTTATTGGCCGAGGGAGCTGGCGTACAGCTTCCGGGTCATGTGGCCAGCATGACTGAACTGCTTCTGGCGAACCAGAGCAGCGCATGGAAACGCTGTTTACCTTCCCGCTGCAGCGGTACCTATTTATCTACTTTCACTTTGACGTGCTTTCGAACTGCTAGGTTGGCAGGAGCAGGGACCGAGCAACGGGAGCTCACCCCGTAGCAGGGATTCAAACCGCCGACTTTCTGATTGGCAAGTCCTAGGCTCCGTGGTTTAACCCACAGCGCCACCTGTGTCCCTTCTCTCATCTATATATATATAAACACACACTATTCCATAGGTAAAAAAAGATTCCACCTACAAAAAACAATGAAACAACTTTAAGTTGAATGCAGACTGGGATGAAGATACCGACTTTAAAAGTTTGTTGGAAAAGAAAGGTCTTCAGCTGGTGCTGAAAATACAGTAAAGACAATAACCTGCCTGATATGTACTGGGGTGAGATTCCAAAGGATAGGTGACACAACACTAAAGGCCCAATTCATATACTGTGCAGTCCTAATGATATGGTATATGTAGGAGGACCTCTCCTGCAGAGCACCGTGATCAAATGCGTATATAAGGGATGAAGAAGGTTTTTAGGTAAGAAGGGAGAGTAGGAGGGATGTTCGATTGGCCAACCCACAGTTCGCACCTGTAACAGAACAACTAATAACATACATTTTGTTAAGTTGTGGGTTGACATAGCAGACGACACAGCGATTTCTCCAAGTAGCTCTTTATTTTGTAAGCTGGAATAGAACTGACTGCAAACAGCTCAGCCGGCCTGCTTTTATAGGCAGCCGGCTGTCAACATTGTAGCAACAACAGCCCAGAGTTCCCGCCTAAAATAACTGACGTGGACCTGAGTGAAAACTATCTACAGACCTGAGTGAAAACTATATACAGTATCCCCCTGCTGGCCCAGGGTGAAACTTCACTACATAACACCCCTCCCCACCGAGATAAGGCGTTAGTTACAATCGTAATGGTTTCCTTATATACAGCACTACGCATAATGGTTCAATTAGGCACAAAAGCATATCGGTTACATTTCCCATACTTAGACCAACAGTGATACATGTCCAACAACATAGTCCTTTAAATAAGTTGGGCGCTTGGGAACTCTGCCAGACCGCCGGGGACTGGTAGCCAAGTCCGGAGGGCCACACAGTTCTTGCTGAGGCTGTGGTGCGACCCTAGGTGGCGTTGGAACCAACTCCCCTGGATCCGCTGCTGTGGGTGGAGCCTCCGCAAGTGGAGTGGTCTGAGTCTGTGGTAAGTCTGGCAGACCCTCTGAAGCGGCTTGGTTCGGCTCCACGCTGGCAGTTTGCGAGGGAGGTGTAGGTGGGGCCTCGCCATCTGTACGTGTCTCTTCTGGAGCCGCAAGCGCAGTTGGGGGCACCTCGGTAGTGTCCAAGTCCCCAACCCTGCGCCTAAGCTGGTCTATGTGCCGTCACCACAAGCGTCCGTCTTCGAGTGCCACCTGGTACGAGCGAGGTCCAGTGACTCCCACTACTGTGTCTGGCACCCAAGGAATGTCCCCCACATAGTTCCGGCAAAGACCTGGTTTCCTGGGACAAATGACCGTGGCACGTTGGCACAGCCTGGGGGTTCAGCCACGGCAAAGTCCGGGTGTAGCCGGTCGAGCGGTGACCTGAGGCGGCGGCCCATAAGCAGTTCAGCAGGACTCCTCCCTGTGGCCACATGAGGGGTGATGTGTTGCACGAACAAGTATTCGGCGACCCGCTCATGCCAGTCTCCCCGGTCCAGGCGCGCCAGTGCCTCTTTTGCCGAGCACACCATTCTTTCCGCTTGCCCGTTGCTGGATGGATGAAAAGGTGCCGTTAGGGCATGGCGGATGCCCAGTCCCAAAAGATACCGCTCAAACGTGCCTGACGTGAACTGTGGTCCGTTGTCAGAGACAAGGACATCAGGACACCCATGCGTTGCAAACAGGCCTCGCAGCACCCGGATGACAGCTTCGGTAGTGGTGGAGGGCATCAGGGCGACCTCCAGCCATTTGGAATAGGCGTCCACCACTACCATAAAGGTCCAGCCGTGAAAGGGGCCAGCCAGATCGATGTGCACCCTCGACCAGGGTGTCTTTGGCGTCTCCCAGGTGTGTCCCTTAGCTGCCGGTGGTGCAGGCCTCGACTCTTGGCACGCTTGACAGGCGGACACCCAGGCAGTGATGGCATCGTCCATATTAGGCCACCAGACGTAACACCGAGCCAACGCCTTCATTTTGACAATTCCCGGGTGGCCAACGTGCAGAGCCTCCAGGACGCGCTGACGGAGTCCCTGGGGAATTACGACGTGGTCTCCCCACAGCAGGCAGCCGCGATGAGCTGAGAGTTCATGTTGTCTGGTTGCGAAGGGCTGGAACTCCGATGCAAAAGGCCCTTGTGGCCACCCCCTCCACACCCAGTTGAGCACCCGGCTGATGGTGCGATCCTGGGCAGACGCGGAGGCCACAGTGGCAGCCGATACAGGCGCTGCCGGAAGATCCTCAATCAGAAGGAGCGATGAAGCTGGAGCCGGGTCTTCCACAAATGCTGGAAGAGGGCAACGGCTGAGGGCGGCGGCATGGCCCATCGATTTCCCCGGGTGATGGATGAGCCGGTAGTGGTAGGCAGCCAGGAAAACAGTCCATCGCAGCATGCGTGGCGAGAGGACCGGTGGAGTTGGACGATCACCGGCGAGGAGGCCCAGGAGTGGCTTGTGGTCAGTGATGAGGTCAAAAGTCCTGCCATAGAGGTATTCATGGAACCTCTTCACTCCAGCCACAAGTGCCAGTGCCTCCTTGTCAAGCTGGCTGTAATTCCGTTCCGTTGGAGATAGCGTCCTGGAAAAGTAGGCGAGCGGTGCTTCTCTTCCGTCTGGAAAACGGTGACTAAGGACAGCACCGATGCCAAAAGGTGAGGCGTCGCAGGCAAGGACCAGCGGTCTGGATTCACTGTACTGTACCAGCACACTGTCTGATGAAAGGAGAGCCTTGACCGCGTTGAAGGCCGCCGTCTCCCGATGACCCCAGGCCCAAGGCGTCTTAGTGCTAAGGAGTCGGTGAAGAGGCTCAGCCACTGTGGCTTTGTGGGGCAGGAACATGTTATAAAAGTTCAGCAGCCCCAGGAACGCCTGCAACTCCGTCTTGTTCTTTGGGGTGGGGGCCTGCTGGATAGCGTGGATCTTGGATGTGGTCGGGTGAAGGCCGGAGGCATCGATAAGATAGCCCAGGAACTCTACCTGTGGAACGGTGATCTGGCACTTCTCCCTCTTTACCTTGAGCCCGGCCTCTTGGAACCTGGTCAGCACGGCACGGAGGCGCTCGAACAGCTGCTGGTGTGAGTCTGCAGACACCAAGACGTCATCAAAATATGGTACCACGCCCGGAAGCCCTTGCAGGAGACGCTCCATAAGGCTTTGGAAGATGCCAGGAGCCACACTCACCCCGAACTGCAACCGGCGGCAACGGAATGCCCCCCGGTGGGTGACGATCGTCTGGGCTTCAGCAGTGGCATCATCGACTGGCAGTTGTTGATAGGCTTGGGCAAGGTCCAGCTTAGCAAAGACCTTACCCTCACCCAGGGAATGCAGCAGGTGTTGGACAACAGGAACCGGATAAGCGTGCTGCTGAAGTGCCTTGTTGATCGTGCACTTGTAGTCAGCGCAGATTCTCACCGACCCATCTGGCTTGACAGGCGTGACGATGGGGGTTTCCCACTTGGCGTGGTCAACTGGCTCCAAAACTCCTTGGGCGATCAGTTTGTCCAGTTGTTCGTCCACCTTAGCCTTGAGAGCAAAGGGAACCCGGCGTGGCTTTAGCTTGATGGGGGCGACTTGTGGATCAAGGCTAAAGGAGATGGGCGTACCTGTATATTGCCCCAAGGTGCCGTCAAAAACCTCGGCAAAGTCTTTGACCAGACCCTCAGTCTCTGCGTTAGAGATGCAGTTGATGCCGGTGACTTCCAGGCCGAGGGCATCAAACCAGTCTAGCCCTAGGAGGCTTGGCCGCTGACCTTCGACCACCACCAACCGGAGCAGGCCCGAAAAATCCTTGAAGGCGATCCGGAACCTGCCAACGCCTACCACGGGAATGTCGTTTCCCTGGTAGTCTCTCAGGTGTACGCGGTGAGAGTCGAGTTGCCTTTTGGACACTCTGGGTACCAGTCTTTTGATGGTGCTCCATGACACGATAGACAGGGCAGACCCGGTGTCGATCTCCATGTCACATGGAGCTCCTTCAATGAGCACCGTGACGTTCAGCTTGCGTCGCGTAGGCGAGTCGGTTTGGCCAATCGTGGTTCCAGACGGGCAGCAGCAGTTGGTGAGAGCGAAACAACTTTCCTTGGCAGACTGGAGTGAAGACTTGGACTTGCGAGTCGATGAAGGGGGGGTGTCAGACGGAGCCGATCGGCAGACCTTAGCGATGTGGCCCCTTCTGGAACACTTCCTACAGATGGCGTCTCTGAATCGACACTTGGCACGGGAATGGTTGCCTCCGCAGCCGGCACATTCCGGTTGGCCCTTGGACTTCTGTTGGAACTTCCTGCACTCCCGCTTTGTCTGGTGCACGTCATCGTCTTCACTGGAGGATGCCTCATCACTGCTGGCCTCTTCATGATGCACCAGAACTGGCTCCCTAGCAAGACGCGGGCTGCTGGACTTGTGGATCTCCTGGGCGGAGCGTTCAGCAGCTTCTGAGGCCACAGCCTCCTCAATGGCTTTCTGTAGCGTGAGGTCTGGCTTGGCGAGGAGACGCCGTTGCAGATGGATGTCCCGGACCCCGCAGACGATTCGATCCATCAGGGCATCGTCTAAGTCTCGGAACTCACAGTGCATTGCAGCCTGTCGCAGGGCGGTGGTGTAGTTGTTGATTGACTCCCCCTCTGCCTGGTTCCGCTGGTAGAACACATGGCGGGCAGCAATCTTGGACGGCTTTGGTGCGTAGTGGTTGCGGAGCTTCTCTTGGATCGTGTCCCATGGTGTTGCCTGGACTGCTTCAGGCGCAACCAATGCTCGGGCCGTCTCAAACACCTCAGGCCCACAGAGGCTGAGGAATAGGCCCCGCTTCCGATCCTTTGATACTGCTGTCAGCTCGTTGGCTTGGAGGTAGCAGTCGAACCGAGCGAGGTAGGATTCCCATGATTCAGAGGCTGGCGCAAACGGCGGTAGAGGCACAAGTGAAGCCATGATTCCGATGCCGGCGTGAAGGGCGATGGATGGAACACAGTGCTCTTAGCCAGAACAGTCAGCTCTGAATTGGTTCTGTCCAGTGATTTCGCTCAGTGATTTCGCTCTGTGATTCAGCTCAGTGATTCAGCTCAGTTCAGAGGCTGGCCGCATCTGGCTGTGCTCTGATGTCCATCGATCCCACCTTCGTCGCCAGTGTTAAGTTGTGGGTTGACATAGCAGACGACACAGCGATTTCTCCAAGTAGCTCTTTATTTTGTAAGCTGGAATAGAACTGACTGCAAACAGCTCAGCCGGCCTGCTTTTATAGGCAGCCGGCTGTCAACATTGTAGCAACAACAGCCCAGAGTTCCCGCCTAAAATAACTGACGTGGACCTGAGTGAAAACTATCTACAGACCTGAGTGAAAACTATATACAGTATCCCCCTGCTGGCCCAGGGTGAAACTTCACTACATAACACATTTCCCCTAGCATATTAGCAGGTTGGAATAAAGTTCATAGTCACCAGTC
Organism: Podarcis cretensis; assembly: GCF_951804945.1. Lineage (NCBI taxonomy): Eukaryota > Metazoa > Chordata > Lepidosauria > Squamata > Lacertidae > Podarcis > Podarcis cretensis. The sequence goes on along the minus strand of NC_137170.1, from coordinate 133,321,544 downwards.
CAAGGCAGTAGGGCAGGATCTTGTGGCCATCAGGTGGGCAAAAGCATACAAGGAAGAGCTGGGCAGGAAAAGAAGAAGAAACCCTACCCTCCTCCAGTAAAATGGTTCTCATAACACCTTCATGTTGATCTGGAATTCTAGCAGAAGGATAGACATGTCCAACTTCTGCATTACTTTCATTATTTACACGGGCAGACCCATTAAAGATATAGACAATGAATTCCATAATCTATCTGGGAAGGGGATGGGTGTAGCTGGGCAATTCTTGAATCGGCAATTCTTCATGCAGGTCACTTCAACATGTTCCACCAGGCTTTCTAAAATATGTTATGGTTTCACCTTCGTTTTGGCTTCATGTTTATTGCCTTTATCCCATAAGCAATATCTCATCTGTGTGAGGTTTCTTTCTAATCTTATCATTCCTTCAGAATGCCAAGGTCTCATATATCAGGCAGCGAAGTCGAGCACAATATGTTCCATGCACTTCTTGCACAGAAATGACACAGAGTTGTACATCTCACCCATTTTGATCCCTCATGGGTGCTCCACACAGTGTGCTTGAAGTTTGCTGCAGTTGCTGGTTCTGCAGGCCTAGCAAAGTCCAGATTAACAAAGGGGTGCGGACATATGTTTCTCCCCCACCCCCATTTTATTCTAACAACCTTGTCAGAATGAGAGGCAGCGTGACAAGGAGCTTTGAAGCTGAACAGAGATTTGAGTCTGGGTCTCCCCAATGCTGCTCCAGTACTCTTAACAACTACAGCAAATCCTTCTTAAAGCACTGGCAGGCCCAATCTGCCAGGTGCCCTCCTAACCCTGCCTGTGGCACCCCTAAACCGTACCCCATCATGGGCAAGGGGGCTCTCAATGGCTCCTAGCTATGATGGCAGCAATGCTTCTGAATACCAGTGGCTGGAAAGTACAGAACGGAAGAGTGCTCTTGCGCTTAGATCCCGCCTGCTGGTTTCTTACAGGCGTTTGGTTGGCCACTGTGAAAACTGGATCCTGGATTGGATGGGTCACTGGCCTGATCCAGCAGGCTCTTCTTATAGTCTGATTTCATTTCATTTCAGGGTCGGAGGCTGCTTACACACCAGACCGCTTGAATCTTGAGATCCGGCAAGTGTTAAAATCTAACCAAGCCTTCTAATTCCAGGAAGTACAGTCATACCTCAGGTTAAATATGCTTCGGGGTGAATATTTTCGGGTTGCGCTCCGCAGCGACCTGGAAGTAACGGAGAGCGTTACTTCCGGGTTTCGCTGCTCGCGCATGCGCAGACGCTCAAAATGATGTCACACGGATGTGCGGAAGCAGCGAATTACGACCTGCGCACGCGCAGTCGTGGGTTGCGTTCGCTTCAGGATGCTAACGGGGTTCCGGAATGGATCCCGTTCGCATCCAGAGGTACCACTGTAGTTTCCTGGTGAGGTAAAGGGGGGTCAAGGGGCTTGGTGCTAAACGGCAAATGGGTGGGGTTGCCTCCGCCAACAGAGAAAGCCAGAGCTGAGAGCAGAATTTGGCAGTGACCTAGAAGGACTCTATGAACTAGAAGGGAAGCAGCAAGCTGGAGAGAGTCAGTGCAACGTTTGATTTCTGTTTGAATCCATGTCTGTGCTTATGGGAGAAATAAGGCACTTCTTGGGTGTTCATGCTGTGAATCCCTCTATTGCAGGCTCAGGTTGTAAATACGTATAAATAAACCATATACCGTAAAGACACCACAGTCTCAGCTGGGCCTCATTCCAAAGTGGAAACATGATATAGGAAAATAGGGGTGTTTGGCTTTTTCTGCCCAACTCCCCAAGGGACTGAGTCCCCTAGGTCCATGATCAGATGGAGGCAGGATGCAATGAAAGCAAAGCAGATCTTTATTTTTCTGTTGCAACAGAGTTCCCTCCCCTCCTAGCAAGGAGGCAAGAGATACTCCAAACCAAGAAGAAACATCTCTTTTCAGGGTTTTCATTTTGGCGTGGAGAAGAAGGACATCCGCTCTACAAACAGTCAGAAATTACATCACACACAAGGTGGGGTTACTGTGGCTCAGGCAGGCCAAGGTGTGATATTCCTGAGGATTTAGCAAGTTTCACGTAGGTCCAGACACAGTTTACACAAAACATTAGCATTTGATAAGACCATTATAGAATCATAGAATCATAGAATCATAGAATCATAGAGTTGGAAGAGACCACAAGGGCCATCGAGTCCAACCCCCTGCCAAGCAGGAAACACCATCAGAGCACTCCTGACATATGGTTGTCAAGCCTCTGCTTAAAGACCTCCAAAGAAGGAGACTCCACCACACTCCTTGGCAGCAAATTCCACTGTCAAACAGCTCTTGCTGTCAGGAAGTTCTTCCTAATGTTTAGGTGGAATCTTCTTTCTTGTAGTTTGGAGCCATTGCTCCGTGTCCGCTTCTCTGGAGCAGCAGAAAACAACCTTTCTCCCTCCTCTATGTGACATCCTTTTATATATTTGAACATGGCTATCGTATCACCCCTTAACCTCCTCTTCTCCAGGCTAAACATGCCCAGCTCCCTTAGCCGTTCTTCATAAGGCATCGTTTCCAGGCCTTTGACCATTTTGGTTGCCCTCCTCTGGACACGTTCCAGTTTGTCAGTATCCTTCTTGAACTGTGGTGCCCAGAACTGGACACAGTACTCCAGGTGAGGTCTGACCAGAGCAGAATACAGTGGCACTATTACTTCCCTTGATCTAGATGCTATACTCCTATTGATGCAGCCCAGAATTGCATTGGCTTTTTTAGCTGCCGCGTCACACTGTTGGCTCATGTCAAGTTTGTGGTCAACCAAGACTCCTAGATCCTTTTCACATGTACTGCTCTCAAGCCAGGTGTCACCCATCTTGTATTTGTGCCTCTCATTTTTTTTGCCCAAGTGCAATACTTTACATTTCTCCCTATTAAAATTCATCTTGTTTGTTTTGGCCCAGTTCTCTGTCAAGGTCGTTTTGAAGTGTGATCCTGTCCTCTGGGGTGTTAGCCACCCCTCCCAGTTTGGTGTCATCTGCAAATTTGATCAGGATGCCCATCAGGATGACCATTAGGATGCCTGTCGGATATCCCTCAATGCAGAGACAATTAATACAAAGGAGGTTCATAGATATAGGAGAGGAATTCCTTCAGGAACTTCCCCTGATTGCTGTCTGCCTACCTGTTCTCAGGTAAGGGGGATTAAGAAGGCAGAGGAAATATTGAGAGTCTTTAGAAGAGCCAAGATGGCTTTTGGATTGCTCTCCTGTACTATTTTAGACATGTGGCTTATACACTTATGTATGTGTGTTGTTGTTTAGTCGTGTCCGACTCTTTGTGACCCCATGGACCAGAGCACGCCCGGCACTCCTGTCTTCCACTGCCTCAAGCAGCTTGGTCAAACTCATGTTCGTAGCTTCAAGAACACTGTCCAACCATCTCATCCTCTGTCATCCTCTTCTCCTTGTGCCCTCCATCTTTCCCAACATCAGGGTCTTTTCCAGGGAGTCTTCTCTTCTCATGAGGTGGCCCAAGTATTGGAGCCTCAGCGTCAGGATCTGTCCTTCCAGTGAGCACTCAGGGCTGATTTCCTTAAGAATGGATAGGTTTGATCTTCTTGCAGTCCATGGGACTCTCAAGAGTCTCCTCCAGCACCATAATTCAAAAGCATCAATTCTTCGGCGATCAGCCTTCTTTATGATCCAGCTCTCACTTCCATACATCACTACGGGGATAACCATAGCTTTAACTATACGGACCTTTGTTGGCAAGGTGTATGTGTGTTTACCTTGTGCAATTATCTATATTTTAGACCTTGGGATTCCTATAACAAACACAAACCCTGGATTGGCACCTGCAACCCCTGGGATCTTGCACCGCTTGAAGATTGGGATGGTGTGCAACAATACATTTAAAGCACATGATAAGAATCCTGGGAACTGTATCCCTAACAATAACAAGCACCTAGCAATCTTGAGCACCCTTAGCAATCCATGGTTCCCAGGTTCTGTAAATGGACGGTGTGCATGCAGGCTGAGTCTCAGTAGGCCTGGTATGTGTTCTGTGATTGCATCATGGACATAAAGAGCTGCTTCTTACATATGCCACAAGGTAAAGCTCTCTTTTTATGGAAGATCTGCCCACGTACCCAGCGTGTTGATATGGCTTATAACACTGGAGCAGCATAGCAGCTGGCGTACCTCATCAGTTTAAGTCCTAGGGGCGCTGTAGGTTAAACTACAGAGCCTAGGACTTGCTGATCAGAAGGTCGGCGGTTTGAATCCCCGCGATGGGGTGAGCTCCCGTTGCTCGGTCACAGCTCCTGCCAACCTAGCAGTTCGAAAGCACGTCAAAGTGCAAGTAGATAAATAGGTACCGCTCTGGCAGGAAGGTAAATAGTGTTTCCGTGCGCTGCTCTGGTTTGCCAGAAGCAGCTTAGTCATGCTGGCCACATGACCCGGAAGCTGTATTCCGGCTCCCTCGGCCAATAAAGAGAGATGAGCGCTGCAACCCCAGAGTCGGTCACGACTGGACCTAATGGTCAGGGATCCCTTTACCCTTTACCTTTATCAGTTCACAAATCAATGTTCCCTACTGATTTATGGAGCTTTTCCCTACTACCTCCCTTAATTTTCAAACTGGCATGCTTTATCCCCCCTGTCAACGTACAAGTCCTAAGATGCTGGAAAGAGGCTCATTTTTACACTGATGTAAAAATGGAACTGGGCCAAAACACACCAGCTGAAGATCCTAGCCTATGTGGTAATTTCCCCAAGTCACAGTTTGTGCTACAGCTGGCCTTCTGAAACATAGAAGATTAAAAACAAAAACTACAAAAACACACCAAGAAACCACCACCACCCCCCACACAATTTCCCAACTCGGTTCCTCTGCTGTATCTTAAAAACAGCTTGTGGATGCCAAAAATGCTTCGCTTGACCTATAAAAATAAATAAATAGCAATGATGTGAATAAAGTTTTGGAACATCCACGAGGTGTGGTTTCTTCAATAAAGGACAGCTGGCAGAAATGAGGAGGGTTAGATAACGAAAAATAAGCAACGGCAGTTGGAGTACAGAACAATATATTCCCAGATGTTACAAAAGCATACATCTTCTTTGATTTCATTTGTGCTGCCATAGATCTGATCTAAGGTAAAGGATGTTCCAGGAGTTAAGGTGTTAGGGATGGCTCTCCCTTTCACTCTATCCCTTCCTATTTTGACAGAAGATGCTGTTATTTGTATATCTGAGGTCCAGGATTCCAGCCCCTGCATCTCCAAGGAAAGAATCACAAATGGGGAAACTGGGGAAAGATTATTCTTGCAGCCCTGAGGAGCTGGATTTCTACTAAGCCTTGTCTTGGACCTCCTGCTAGCTGATATGTTAAACCTGATATGTTAAACCACCTCAGACTGCAAGTGATGTTTCATTTAAATTATGGAAGGGTAGGGAGCTTCCTGTGGCCCTCCAGAACTTTTTGGACTCTATCTCCCATCATTCATGACCCTTGGCTATGCTAGCTGGGGTTGATGTGAGTTGGAATGTTCCACAGTATTAAAAAATGTCCTATACAGAGAGAAGTAAGGTAAAGGGACCCCTGACCATTAGGTCCAGTCATGGCCGACTCTGGGGTTGCGGCACTCATCTCGTTTTATCGCCCGAGGGAGCCGGAATACAGCTTCCAGGTCATGTGGCCAGCATGACTAAGCCGCTTCTGGCGAACCAGAGCAGCGCACGGAAACGCCGTTTACCTTCCCGCCAGAGCAGTACCTATTTATCTACTTGCACTTTGACGTGCTTTCGAACTGCTAGGTTGGCAGGAGCAGGGACCGAGCAACGGGAGCTCACCCCGTCGCGGGGATTCAAACCGCCGACCTTCTAATCGGCAAGTCTGTGGTTTAACCCACAGTGCCACCCGCGTCCCCTACAGAGAGAAGTAGCATACCATTAAGAGTTCATCTCGCTAACCCTTGTCCCTTGAAAGCTGCTTTCTATACAGAAAGAAAGAAAGAAAGAAAGAAAGAAAGAAAGAAAGAAAATAAATTGCTTTCTAGGTGCAACTGCATTTTTAATTTTTTTTTATGGAGGAGCACACGGTTATGTGAAGCAGTTTAAAGTGCCGCCCAGCTGCCCCAGGTACAGATTTTACTATATTGGTAAGACAAGCCATGTACAGTACTTCAGGGTTTGTGACACAAAGGAACTGAAATTTGGGCCTGGGAGTGAAGGTTGGGGGGACCTTTTGAAACTGATTGTGCGACTTGTTGCTTAGAAGAGAAAGCTGCCGTGATTGAGATGCTCCTTTGTTGAAAGCCGTGCCATGCCAGCTAAGTCGAGCCCATTCTTTGTCTCCAACTGTACATTGCCCACTCAAATACTACACAGGAGTGTGGCAGGGACAGAACTGTAACAAACCTCCTGCAGATACTAATGAAAGGGACATTGGCAGTCATTACATATACCAATGGCACACTCATCAATTATCTGTGTGGATCTTTATGTAACGAGAACAGCATCCTACGCACAAGAGGGAGGTAGCAGCGGGCTCAGGAGAACCCTGAGGTTTGCAGAAGTACAAAATATACTATATCTTTGGGGAACCAAAGTCCCTGTAGAGCCCCAACCCTTCCCTCCGAAAAAGCACAATGAAGACAGAGCATTTTCAGTGGCCCACTGACTGCTGAACAGGGGAAGCAGAAAACTGGGAAGGAAGGGAAAGGAGTATCCAGAACAGGAGCAGTCCACCCTGCAACAATTTGTTGCAGCAGGCCCCACTTTATTCTGTAGCAAAACTCTAAGCTTCTGAACTGTGTACGCTGCTTACAATGTGGGGTGTAAACTGAAGACGCAGGTGGAATACAGTACTGCTTAAATCATGGGTAGGCAAACTAAGGTCCGGGGGTCGGATCCGGCCCCAATCGCCTTCTAAATTCAGCCTGCAGACGGTCCGAGAGTCAGCATGTTTTTACATGAGTAGAATGTGTGCTTTTATTTAAAATGCATCTCTGGGTTATTTGTGGGGCATAGGAATTCGTTCATTTCCCCGAAAAAATCTAGTCCGGCCCCCCACAAGGTCTGAGGGACAGTGGACCGGCCCCCTGCTGAAAAGGTTTGCTAATACCTGGCTTAAATGTTCTCTTTAAAGGCAAGTCCCACTGGCTGAATTCCTGGTAGTGCAAGTGGGTTTAACAACCATCTTCCCTACAGTTGTTAGAGTACAATTATCATCATTATTATTACATGAATTACTTCCCACGAGGCATCGCAAAGCCATTTACATTCTAATCTAAGCCATTAATAACAATATAAAAGAACATCAGCACATACATACATAAAAGCAATTGAAATTCAAGTCAGATGCCTGCTAAAGCCTCAATTTCTCTGGGACAGGCGTGGGGAGCCATTTGCCCTGCAGATGTTGCTGTGAGCTGTGCTTTTTACTAGGGCTCACTGGCGTGTCATGTTGTATTCAAACATGACTAGCAAGCTTAGGGCTAATTAATGCATGAAGAGGTCATGACCACAGAACTGTATTCCTAGGCTCAGCTAGGTCATGCCCCTCACCTGGAATGAAGAAAATTAAGTTTCCTCCTTTGTTCATTCTCTTTCAACTATGTGAACTCACTGAAGTAGGAAGTGCCTGAATTAGCTTGCTACAAGCTCAGGCTGTGTGCTTTGCCACTATATTTTGTATCCCAAGCTTTCTACCTGTGTTCTTCTGGCTGCTGCATGGAATCACACGTGAATCTGACCTTTGGCATTTGTAAGTAAAGCATTTAAACTTACCAATGGTGTGGTATGCTCGTTGTGAGATGGGAAGCACTGTAAGCCAAATATAATGGGGTAGTTAAAGGGTCTAAAAGCCTATATTCCTCACACTTCACTGTGCTGCATGATTTTGTGTCTTTGAACTCTGCTAGGGGTTCTCTCTTGCTGGAGAGTGTGTTTACCCCATGCTAGAGAGCCAGCCAATTCTTTTATTAACTACAGATACAGATCTAGATTTACTATTTCCCCCAGCAACTGATTAGGCTGTCAACAACCTGGTTAATTTTAAGGCAAGATCCGTAGGCCAGTATCCTAAGGGCTTTCAAAATCTCAACCTAACATTAACTAAAAAGTTCACTTATGCTTGTATGTTGATCAAAAGTGACAATTTGTTTACTTGGATCTTCTTCAGAGTTGGTCATAGATTAGTCAGTTTATCAGGCTTGAAAAGATTGAATTGCATTAGTGGTATCAGACTTTGGGAGTGGACCACAGCTTACTGACCCACATTGCTTTTGTCAGCTGTTTTAGATTACTTGCCATTAGTCAGAGCCAAGGATGGTGTCACCTCGTTTATCCATGAATCAACTATTTAATGGGTACTTCAGCTGCTAATGCAAATACATTTCTTTCAAAACTCAGAATGTACTAGCACCAGTTTTCCTGGTGAGGATAGAAAGAGGAAATTAATCATTTCTTAGCTGCAAGTGCATTAGCACTTTATTTTACAGCCTTTGGATCGATGCTGAGTTGTCAGAGCAGCAAGTCAGATTAATTTTCAACTACAGACACCAGGAAGTCACCTGTTCTCCCAGGTAAGTGTTGGCTCGATTCCTTTTTCGATGGAACAGACTCTCAAACAAAAGTGTGTTAGTAAGGCTACAGTCCTCTAAATCAGTGTTTCCCAACCTTGGGTCTCCAGCTGTTTTCAGACTACATTTCCCATCATCCCTAACCACTGGCCTTGCTAGCTAGGGATGGTGGGAGTTGTAGTCCAAAAAACAGCTGGAGACCCAAGGTTGGGAAATACTGCTCTAAATAATGACTTGGGAGGGAATCTCATTCAACTCTGAGTAAACTTGGATAGGAGCTATGCTCTAGTCCAGGGGTCCGCAATTTTTTTTAGCCATGGGCTGGTCCATAGCTGTCAACCGTCCTTTATTTGGTGGGAAACTCCCTTATTCCAGCGCCGTGTCCCGCTGCTGTCCCTTATTGATGATGTCCCTTAAATTTCCCGGGTTTCAAAGGAAGCAGTTCCTCTCCCTCCCTCCCTGCCGGCCAGGGAGGAGGGAGGCTCCAACTGGGTTGCTTGGCTGCCCAGCCCGCCCCCCTCCGGCCCCCTCTCACCAGCCTCGACCCCCGGGAGCCCCTCCCTGCCAGGACTGGCGGGAGTCTCGGGCCCTTCCGCCGCCATCCTCCTCGCGGCTGCCAAACTGAGCGTCTCTGCCTGGGGCCTCCCCTCTGCCCCCCGCCGCCGCTGCTCCTGCTAGGCTGTACTGCGGCTGCGCCGCCGAAGGACCCGGATGAGATGGGCAGCCTATGAATTGCTGAGGAGCCTTGAGAGGAGAGCGAGAGCAACCATAGAGATAGCAGTTCAGAGAGAGGAGGAGGAGGCAGGTGTTCCAAGGGCTAACCATAGAGGGGGAAAGCGGAGGAAGGACCGCAATGCGCTTCTCCCATAGATTTGTAGTGGCAGACTAGCATAGATGATCTGATCTGTGGGTTTACTTCGGCGCTATTTCCCCCCCCCCCTTCCTCCCGCTCCGCCTGATGGAACTGAGAGCTGCAGATGGAGCACGAGAGAAAAGATACAGAACTGCAGCAGCATCTTCGTAGCTTGGACTTCGTTTTGCACGAAAAGTGGTTGCTGCTTGTAGTTATTTAATTGCAGTGTTTCATCGGCTGGTGTCTTGAGCAGCAACCTCTGGAAAAGAAGGGCTAAAAACTGGCGCTGCCCTCCCAAATTATCTGGTCCCTTTTAACTTCGCATTTGAGCTGGTTGACTAAAATCCCTTATTTTGGCTGCTGATTCCTTATTTTCAAGGCTGCTGGTCCCTTATTTTCAAATCTGTAAGTTGACAGCTATGGGCCAGTCCACTGTCCCTCAGATCTTGTGGCGGGCAAGGGAAGCGGCACCGGGAGGGGGGGGAGCTGGAAGAAGAGGCGAGGGGGGCAAATAGTCCTCCTTCCCACCCCCCAGCCCCTGCCCCAGCTGCTGTGCTTACCTTCCCAGGGGCTGCCGGCACCGCTGCCGCTTCTCTTGGCTAGGCAGAGGGAGCTCATCCGCTCTGGTCCACAGGAGCACCAGGGCAGCGGTGGTGGTGAAGGGAAGGGAGCGGCGCGAAAGGGCTGGCTCTGGAGAGGGGCTGCTTAAAATGGCGCTCAGCCAGCTCAGCCCAGCCCCCTTCCTCCTCTAGGCAGGGCAGGGAGAAGCCAGGAGGAGGGAGGGAGAAGACGCCGCTGTGGTGTGTGTGGGGAAATGGAATAGGGCCAGGGGGAAATGGTGCAGCCCGAATGAACAGAATCCCCACGCTGATCCATGGACAGTCCGCGGGCCAGATTCTGAAGGCAATTGGGCCTGATCCAGCCCCCGGGCCTTAGTTTGCCGACCCCTGCTTTAGTCACTCCCAACTGAAATGTAGCCTCCTACTGCTATTCTATATGTCAACCTGTAAATAAGCCCAAGGTAAATGGAGCTGGACATGGGTGGTGCTGTGGTCTAAACCACTTAGCCTAGGGCTTGCCGATCAGAAGGTCGGTGGTTCGAATCCCTGCTACGGGGTGAGCTCCCATTGCTCGGTCCCTGATCCTGCCAACCTAGCAGTTCGAAAGCACGTCAAAAGTGCAAGTAGATAAATAGGTACCGCTCCGGCAGGAAGGTAATTGGCATTTCTGTGCACTGCTCTGGTTCGCCAGAAGCGGCTTAGTCATGCTGGCCACATGACCCGGAAGCTGTACGCCGGCTCCCTCGGCCAATAAAGCGAGATAAGCGCTGCAACCCCAGAGTCGTCCACGATTGGACCTAATGGTCAAGGGTCCCTTTACCTAAATGGAGCTAGGATTGCAGCTTAAGTATGTCACTGCGCTTGCACCATTCCTTCTCCCTCCTCTTTGTTGTTTCCTCCACTTTTAGCAGATTTAAGTTCTTCCAAGGCATGGACTTGGTTTTTGTGTGCGTATATTGTACTGTAAAATACTTTGTGTACTTATTGTATAAGGATAATGATGATAACAGAGTTCTGTTTGGTAAAATATAACTTGGGTTTTGAATGTATTATTCCTCGGATTAATTTGTCACTTTTTCATTGCCCTTGCTGTTTTGTTCAAAAATGGCAGCTCAGGAGTTATGCCAGTTGCAAACGGAGAGACAGGGCTTAAGCGCAGCGGTAGAGCATCTGTTCTGTATGCAGAATATCTCTCATTCAATCTCTTGGTATCTCAAGGTAGGTCTGACCTTCCTGTGTTCCTATGAATTGAAGGCGCATTATTTGAAGTTACAAGGTCATATAGCTAAAAAAGGGCACTGCTTTTTCCCATCTGTGTTCTCTCTCTCTCATTTTACTTCAGGATATTGTGAGGAAAATAACCTAACAACTGACTCCTCCAAAGTAATTTGCTTTTCAATAGACCTCACTACCCAGCTGTCCTGGGTCTATCATTTGCATGGAAATATACTTTTTCATTTCCTTGCCACCTGCTATTTACTTGCTATTGTACTTTCGTATTTTTTTAAAGACCTATTCAATGTGGTTCAGGAATACAATGTATTTTTGGCATCCAAGACCCCCTTTTTTTGCATCGGAGGGCCACAGATGCCATGGCAAAACCCTTGAGTCTAAAAGTCGAAGGATGTGTACACACTATACCTTTGAGCATTACGGTGGTACCTCGGGTTACATACGCTTCAGGTTACAAACTTCGCTAACCCAGAAAAAGTACTTCGGGTTAAGAACTTTGCTTCAGGATGAGAACAGAAGTCGCAGCGCGGCAGCGGGAGGCCCCATTAGCTGAAGTGGTGCTTCAGGTTAAGAACAGACCTCCAGAAAGAATTAAGTACGTAACCAGAGGTACCACTGTATTCGCAGCTTATTCCTTCCCTCAAATGATTATGGGCATTGTACTTTGCGAGAGGTAAACTTTAAAGGTATAGCATGTGTCAGAGCTGCCTCCAGGTCCCAGCTCACAGAGGACCAACGCTAGGCTGTAGTTATGTACAAAAGTCTTTATTGAGATTCAGTTTCCATTTTAAAGCCGCAGCGTGCAGCTCTACGTCTCGACCTTAGACCGGCGAAGTCCCGTCTGAGTCTCCTCCCCCTCCACACCAGTTTAAGACTCTCGCTTTGCTCCACCTCTTCCTAAGTTCCTTTCTCCTCTGGGCCCTCCTGCCCGCTAGGGTCTCATCCTTCCTGGACCCCTCTGACGCTGACCCTGACGATTCTTGCCCCTCCTTCCGGCGGGCTTTAGGACCTGGTTCCCTATCCGGGCTACCTTCTGTGCCGCTCGCCTGTACCTTTGAACTTGGCGCGCGCGCCCAGCCTGCAACTTTCCTCTTAACCGTTAACTCGCTCTCCAATGGCGGCGTGGTCAACCCTGACTCATCTTCTCTCGCTGGTGGTGCATATGTGGGCTCTGACACCTGGAACTCCTCCCCCCCACTACGCTCTGGTGGGGAAGCTGGTCCTGATTTCCAACTGCTGCTCTGGGAGTCCCCGCTGGCCCCTTGCTTCTGGGGTGTCCCCCTTGGGTCGCCCCTTGCCCTGCCCATCGGCGCCCCCTTCTGTGAATCTTCCGATTCGCTGGAGAGGCTCATGGAATCTATCGGGCTGCTGTCATATTCTCCTACGCTGCCCTCGGATTGCTCCCCCTCGCTTTCCATCTCCTCTCCTCCCTGCGCTCCCGCTGAGTCCCTGACAGCATGTACACATGACATTTTATTCTGGAATCAATGGAAACTGTGTGATTATTTTATTCTACACAGTGGTGTAGTGGTTAAGAGCGGTCGATTCATAGTCTGGTGAACCGGGTTCGATTCCCTGCTCCTCCACATGCAGCTGCTGGGTGACCTTGGGCCAGTCACACTTCTCTGAAGTCTCTCAGCCCCACTCACCTCACAGAATAAAAAAATTTCCTTCCAGTAGCACCTTAAGTTAGTTCTTGGTATGAGCTTTCGTGTGCATGCACACTTCTTCAGATACACTGAAACAGAAGTCACCAGACCCTTCTATATAGTGAGAAGGTGGGGAGGGGTATTACTCAGAAGGGTGGTGGGATTGGGTGATTGGCAGATAGCTGTGATGAGCCTGTTGACGACTCTTAACGACTGCAATAGGTCTTACAGGAAAAAGCAAGGGGTGAGAAGGTGAAAAATGGCTATGTCATGTATAATGAGATAAGAATCCAATGTCTTTGTTCAGACCAGGTCTCCCCATGGTTTTAAGTTTGGTAATAAGTTGCAATTCAGCAGCTTCTCTTTCCAGTCTATTTCTGAAATTCCTTTGTAATAGAACAGCTACTTTGAGATCTTGTATAGAATGTCAAGATATACAAGATCTCAAAGTATACAAGATCTCAAAGTAGCTGTTCTGGGATAGCCACGCAGCCTGCATTTGCTCCATAAGACGCACACACATTTCCCCTTACTGTTTAGGAGGGGAAAGGTGTGTCTTATACAGCGAAAAATACGGTACATATCAATGAGCATCCTGCTATTCTTCCATGAAACTCAAGGTGTTTGTGGACAGGGTTCCTCAGATCTGACCAGACCTCCTTAGTGCTACCAAGATTGCTTCGTCCTGCGGCTTCAGGCAAAAAAAGAGTTCTTTCCTCAAACTATTCATTTATTTGTTCCAGAATATTTTTAGCCTGCCCTGCATTCAAAATCTCAGAGTGGGTTACAGTATGTAAAACAACAACAATACTCCCAGCGAAAATAAGAGCAGGTGAAAATTATAATTTTAAAATTACAGCACAAAACCTAGGAGTGGACTTCCATCCCAGAAGAACGCAGGGCAAAATCATAGGTCTTATCTTAGCCTGGTACTGAAATGTCACAAGGGCGAGTGCCTGGTAACTTTCCAAGGAGAGGATGTTCGGGGGGGGGGCACATTTCAAATTGTGAGTGAGTGCTGAGGGCACCAGCCACAAAATTACTGCCCGGGGTGGGGGTGGCATGACAAAACAAGGGAAGAATATAGTCATTGCTGCTTTTCTACTTTCTGCCCCTGGGCAACCTCACACTTGCCAAGAGACCCAGGTGGAATCTTCACACATATAAAATAATGCTGTGAAAATGCTTAAAAAAAAAAAAGTTTTGAAAAATACACTGAAATTGCCATAGCTCACTGTCGCCATCTAGTGTCACATTTGTTTATTGCACTTTACAACACACCTAAAACATTTTATTTGCAGCTGTAGAGCTGAGTCCCCAGTGTGGTATAGTGGTTAGAGTGCTGGGCTAGGACCTGGGAGACCAGGGTTCAAATCTTCACTCAGCCACAAACCTTGCTGGATGACCAATGAACCAGTCATTGCCACTCAGCTTAACTTACCTGACAGGGATGTTGTGAAGAGAGGAAGACCCATGTAGGCCACCTTGAGCTCCTTGGAGCAAAAGGTGAGATATAAATACAAGGACTAAATAAATAAATAGGAAGGCAGTGGTGTCTTGCTGGTCCCGATTGCAAAAATAAATCTCTTAAAGGCACAAGATTCTTGTTTTCCCCAATGCCACTCCTAAACCAAAGTGCCTGCTTACCTGGGAATGAGCCCCATTAAGCACAAAGAGACTTACTTCTGAAATAGATAAGTATAAGTTATCTATACAGCATAGCTGTCAACTTTTCCCTTTTCTTGCAAGGAATCCTATTCAGAATAAGGGAATTTCCCTTTAAAAAAGCAAAATGTTGACAGCTATGCTATACAGTGAGTACAGTGGTGCCCCGCAAGACGAATGCCTCGCAAGACGAAAAACTCGCTAGACGAAAGAGTTTTCCGTCTTTTGAGGTGTTTCGCAAGACGAATTTCCCTATGGGCTTGCTTCGTCTTGCGAGTTCTTGCGAGTTTTCCCCCTTTCCCCCCCCCTTTTTCTAAGCCGCTAAGCCACTAATAGCCGCTAAGCCGCTAATAGCCGCTAAACCGCTAATAGCGCTAAGCCGCTAAACCGCTAATAGCCGTGCTTCGCAAGACGAAAAAACCGCAAGACGAAGAGACTCGCGGAACGGATTAATTTTGTCTTGCGAGGCACCACTGTACTTGATGAGTGCTTGGGCATCAGCTCCTGCACAACACGGGACATAACTAAGACTTTCTGCAAATGTTCCCCTTTCCCCGTCTGGAAAGGGGTTTCTTAAACATCAACCTGCAACTACTGTACAGTATAGTGGTGCCCCGCAAGACGAACGCCTCGCAAGACGGAAAATCCGCTAGACGAAAGGGTTTTCCGTTTTGGAGGCGCTTCGCAAAACAAATTTCCCCATGGGCTTGCTTCGCAAGACGAAAATGTCTTGTGAGTTCCTGCGGGTTTTCCCCCCTTTCCCCCCCTTTTTCTAAGCCGCTAAGCCGCTTATCAGCTGATCCGCTAAGCCAATAAGCCGCTAATAGCGCTAATCCGCTAAGCCGTCAATGGGCTTGCTTCGCAAGACGAAAAAAACCGCTAGACGAAGAGACTCGCGGAACGGATTAATTTCGTCTTGCGAGGCACCACTGTAGTAGTATTTGCAGAAAATACAGTGATACCTCGGGTTAAGTACTTAATTCCTCCCAGAGGTCCGTTCTTAACCTGAAACTGTTCTTAACCTGAAGCACCACTTTAGCTAATGGGGCCTCCTGCTGCTGCCGCACCGCCGGAGCACGATTTCTGTTCTCATCCTGAAGCAAAGTTCTTAACCTGAAGCACTATTTCTGGGTTAGCAGAGTCTGTAACCTGAAGCGTATGTTACCCGAGGTACCACTGTAACTTCTAGGGAGTCTCTAGTCACAGATGAATCTACCAAAGGGGAGATGGAGCCCAGTTGCTAGGAAGAAACAGAAGGGCAAACTATGGAGACTAGCAGGAAAAGTGCAGGGGGTAAGAGAAGGTCAGGGGGTAAGAGAAGAGCTTTGGGACCCCTGGGATCCCTACTGCATGCTGTCCAAACAACTCACTTGTCAATCATAACTCTTATTTCACTCATTGGCTAAATACCCCAACAGGAGTGAACAGCCAGCCTGGCTCATTTCTCTTAGACTGCTTCGAAGGGTGCCTGCACAGTTTGCTTTGTAACTTTCTTCCTAGGCGGCCAAGAGCCTCACATTTTATTTTAAATGAAAGTTTAGACCCCGGGACACCTGCAAAGGCCTTCACAGGTGCCATGACACCCACAGTGCCAGGTTGACAACCCCCGAATGAGAGAGCAAGCCGTCCAAATGCAGCCTGGCTCTGGGTGCAGGCTTAGGAACAGTTGTGATGCTATAATAATTTACACCATCTGAACAAGTCTCTTGGGAGCTATTTTGGCCTGTCCATAATTGATGGTGTTCTATAGCATTCCAACACCCACCCTAACCCCACCCACATGCCTCCTATGCCACAGTAGAAAGAAGAGTTTCCTCCAGAAAGACCAATCTTAGAAACAGCTGTTCCTTTGCTGTTCAAGCAGCTGCTTTAGGACATGCCGAAGACCTATAAAAATTTGCCCTGCCGTGACCTCAGCGCTGCAAGCAGGTATGTTTGCACTACTTTGCTGATGCTGCATGCCTTAGCTGAAACCCAGGAGAGAGCATCTGGCCTGCCTTTTAGAACTGAGATTTTCTGTGCATAGTCCCTTCGAACACAGGGCAAGACAAATGAGTGTGAGCTTGCCATACGGAAATAGCGCAGACACCAACAGAGGCAGTACTGGGTAGTCATGAAAGTATTCCTGTGGTTCTCTAGCAGGGATGCTACCAGCTATGACAGGATGCCTCTGTGGGTCCTTAACGGCTAGTGAGAGTTAGGAGAGTGCCTAAGCCAGGTGCTATTTCCTCCAGGAGCAAAACCTCAGGCATGTCCAAAGTCTGTTTTGGGGGCCTAATCCCATTCCTGGGATTGCTAAATTGTAAAAAAAGCTGAGCAACTTTGGGGTAAAATCCTAAAATCCTCAACAACTTTGGTTGGTCCTCACGCATGTTCACTTCATCTTTGAAAAAAGTTTGGGCACCCCTGCTTTATATAGTTCATTGAAATATGCTACTCGATAACACGATTGAAAGCCTGATGGGTTTCCTCAAGTCTATTTCAGTGCCTTTAAGCGGGCAGCGGGACGCGGGTGGCACTGTGGGTTAAACAACAGAGCCTAGGACTTGCCGATCAGAAGGTCGGCGGTTTGAATCCCCGTGACGGGGTGAGCTCCCGTTGCTCGGTCCCTGCTCCTGCCAACCTAGCAGTTCGAAAACACGTCAAAGTGCAAGTAGATAAATAGGTACCGCTCCAGCAGGAAGGTAAACGGCATTTCCGTGTGCTGCTCTGGTTCACCAGAAGTGGCTTAGTCATGCTGGCCACATGACCCGGAAGCTGTACGCCGGCTCCCTCAGCCAATAAAGTGAGATGAGCGCCGCAACCCCAGAGTCGGTCACAACTGGACCTAATGGTCAGGGGTCCCTTTATCTTTGCCTTTAAGCAGGCAGTAGCCAAAGTATAATTCCAAAGAAGACCTAAAGATGTCTTTCTGTAGCCTGGTTTGCTTTCAGGCTATCTGTTCATAGAGCATTTATCCCGATTAATTTATTCAGCGACATAGGAGCCAACTCCAGGGGGCCATGGATGCTTGGGCACCCAGAATAATATACCGTATTTTTTGCTCTATAAGACGCACCAGACCACAAGACGCACCTAGTTTTTGGAGGAGGAAAATAAGAAAAAAAATATTATGAATCTCAGAAGCCAGAACAGCAAGAGGGATCGCTGCGCAGTGAAAGCAGCAATCCCTCTTGCTGTTCTGGCTTCTGGGATAGCTGCACAGTCTGCATTTGCTCCATAAGACGCACACACATTTCCCCTTAATTTTTAGGAGGGAAAAATTGAGTCTTATAGAGCAAGCGTGTGCATGTGATATTGCACATCTGTATTATGGTGACAGGCACCCACAATCCTGAGATGGCACCCCTGTTCTGGGAGATTCAACTACTTTATTTATTCATTCTGAATTACTTGCGAGGAGGTGCATCAAGCAAATGTTATTTCACACTTGGCCATTCCTTATGGCAAAGGTCTGTATTATTTGGGGACGGAGGAGCAGGTTTGTTGCACAAAAGTTCCAAGTCTACTTTAGTTGTGCAACGTGAATTTGCTGGCCTGTGATTGCATCACACCTGAAAACAGTGACCTTCTGGAAATGCTCCTCTTCTGTTTATGTGAAGCGATGTGTGGGCAGCTTCCTGATATATTTGGTGAAACACAACCTTGGCTATGAAAGCTATCGGAACGAACGTATTTCGTTAGGGGAGCACAGATCCATCTTCCGTTTCAAGGAGGCCCTCTGGTTTCAGGAAAAACTATCAAGGAGCATTCCTTTCATTCGGAAGAACTGCATATGTAGGTGAGCAAGTTGTGGAGGATATTCTTCATCATTTGCGAAGAGATGAATGTTTTGGAAGATCCAGAGGCCAACAACATCTGGAGAGCCATGACTACAGTCAAGTATGCCAAGGCAGGTGCTCCTGGTCAGGAAGGAGACGGGCTCTGAGTTAGCAACTCCCCTTGAAGAACTGGATTCTTCTGCTCCTGGACTCGGTTTTGCACTTGGATGACCGGGTGGCAGCTGTGGCCAGGAGCCCAATGGAGATACTAAATGCAACTGCAAGGATGTGTTGGTGACTACCTCCCTGTTTGCTTCTGGGCAAATAGATGATCTCTTTGGAAACTGTTATGTACTGAGTTGAATAGGATCCAAAATGCAGCAGTCTGATTGGTCCCAGAACAATAGCATCCAAAATGCAGCAGTCTGATTGGTCCCAGAACAATGCAGCAGTATGATTGGTCTGCAGGAGCCACCCAATCCAGCTCCAGATGGAAGTGAATCCACAACCTGATTGGCCTACAGAAGAATTCCAGAATTAGCCAATCACGTGCAGCCCATTGTGTAAATAATGTATATAAAGCAGATACTTTGGGGCAACTGTCATTCCTCCTCACCACTATGAGCTGAATAAAGAGCATAAAATCCACTCTCGACTCCGAGTATATTTCACGTCTATAAAGTGTTGATGACTACCTTTCAGACTCTAAATGGCTCAAGTCCAGGATAGATTGGTGAATGCCTCCTCCGATACTATGCTGTCCATTCCCCAAGATCAGAATGAGAAGTCCTTCTCTGTGTCCCATCAAGGGTTGAAGCATTCTTGGGTTGGAAGACAAGAGGTTGCCCAAGATTATGGGACATTTTACACTGTGAAGTTGGGTTGGGTCTCTTTCTCCTTGATTATTATTTTTTGCCCGTGGATGAAGCCTGTTTTGTTTTTCCAAGCGGGCAACAATATTTTTATTTTTGGCTTTAATCGCTGATCCTCTTTCTTCGGTTGGTAAATGACAATGGTTTTTAATGTTTGAGGGGTTTTTTGTGTTTTAGTATTTTGTTGGAAGCTGTCCGGAGTGGCTGGGGAAATCCAGTCAGATGGGCAGCATATAAATACAGTGGTGCCTCGCAAGACGAAATTAATCCGTTCCGCGAGTCTCTTCGTCTAGCGGTTTTTTCGTCTTGCGAAGCAAGCCCATTGACGGCTTAGCGGATTAGCGCTATTAGCGCTATTAGCGGCTTTTAGCGGCTTATCGGCTTATCGGATAAGCAGATAAATGGCTTAGCGGATTAGAAAAGGGGGGGGGAGGAAAAAACCCCCGCAGGAACTCGCAAGACAATTTCATCTTGCAAAGCAAGCCCATAGGAAATTCATTTTGCGAAGCACCTCCAAAATGGAAAACCCTTTCGTCTAGCGGGTTTTCCGTCTTGCGAGGCATTCGTCTTGCGGGGCACCACTGTAATAAAATGATTATTATTGTGCAAAAAAAGGAATGATCATGTTGGGCTAAAGCAGTTACTTTGGTATCAGGGCTGGGCATAATAGCCCTCACAAATGGAAGATGATCTAGGGCATGGGTAGGCAAACTAAGGCCCGGGGGCTGGATCCGGCCCATTTGCCTTCTAAATCCAGCCCATGGACAGTCTTGGAATCAGCATGTTTTTACCTGAGTAGAATGTGTGCTTTTATTTAAAATGCATCTCTGGGTTATTTGTGGGGCATAGAAATTCGTTCAATCCGCCCCCCCCCCCCGAAATATAGTCTGCCCCACGCAAGGTCTGAGGGAGAGTCCCCTGCTGAAAAAGTTTGCTGACCCCTGATCTAGGGGCATACATGTCGGATTGC
The DNA here is from genome assembly GCF_951804945.1 of Podarcis cretensis. Lineage (NCBI taxonomy): Eukaryota > Metazoa > Chordata > Lepidosauria > Squamata > Lacertidae > Podarcis > Podarcis cretensis. The sequence goes on along the minus strand of NC_137170.1, from coordinate 133,301,410 downwards.
AAATACAGTGGTACCTCGGGTTACATACGCTTCAGGTTACATACGTTTCAGGTTACAGACTCCACTAACCCAGAAATAGTGCTTCGGGTTAAGAACTTTGCTTCAGGATAAGAACAGAAATCGTGCTCCGGCGGCGTGGCGGCAGCAGGAGGCCCCATTAGCTACAGTGGTGCTTCAGGTTAAGAACAGTTTCAGGTTAAGAACGGACCTCGGGAATGAATTAAGTCCTTAACCCGAGGTACCACTGTAGAGGCTCTTACGATGAAATGTTATTCCACTGCATGTAGAAAAGTGGTTTATTAACAGAAAGCTATGCTTGAACCTTTCTCCCTGGCTTTCGGTGTTCAGACGGTTGCTCACATCTGCAACATGAAGGGACACATCTGTTGACAGAAGCAAGCCTTAGTGATTATTACCTTTGGACAGCAAAAGAGGGTGCAGCCATTGAACCTTACTGAATGTCATGTTTTGTTAGGCTTCTATATTGCTGGACCGGGGGGTGGAAGGGGACAAACTTCTCCGGTTCCTTCCCACCTCTTGGGAGATCTCTACCTCCCAGCCCTAATTATGTAAAAGGATGCAACGTCGAATAGTCTGTCTGCCTCGCGGTTTCCTCTTCCACAGCAGCGCTGACCCACACTCATCCTAGGGGCTTGGATTTGCTTGCACAGCTTTGCAAATTGCTAAGCAAGTGTTTCCAGCCGCAGATTAACACGGGGTTATTTGCCTTCTCTCCCTTCTGTCTCCAGTATCATCTGAAAGAAGAAAGTGGTAGGAAAGCGCTCCTGCTGAGCCGAATCCAAAATTTCCATTTCCTTTTGGACTCGGGGGTGACTTCCAGGTATAAGGTAAGGCTTTGGCTCAACACAATTAAACAGCTCTAAGTGTGCTCTAGGGACGCAGGTGGCGCTGTGGGTTAAAGCCTCAGCGCCTAGGGCTTGCCGATCGAAAGGTCGGCGGTTCGAATCCCTGCGGCGGGGTGCGCTCCCGCTGCTCGGTCCCAGCGCCTGCCAACCTAGCAGTTCGAAAGCACCTCCGGGTGCAAGTACATAAATAGGGACCGCTTACCAGCGGGAAGGTAAACGGCGTTTCCGTGTGCGGCTCTGGCTCGCCAGAGCAGCGATGTCACGCTGGCCACGTGACCCGGAAGTGTCTCCGGACAGCGCTGGCCCCCGGCTTCTTGAGTGAGATGGGCGCACAACCCCAGAGTCTGTCAAGACTGGCCCGTACGGGCAGGGGTACCTTTACCTTTACCTAAGTGTGCACTCTCGTCCCCCTTCTTCCTGTTCCTTTTCACCCTATTGCTTTGTCTTCTGTTCTCACGCTCACACATTCTTCTCTTTCGGGCAAGAGTGCTTTGTAAGGTCCAGTCAACACATGCTATAATAATTTTATAATAATAATAAAATTTTATTTATACCCCGCCCTTCCCGGGTGGCGCTGTGGGTTAAACCACAGAGCCTAGGACTTGCCGATCAGAAGGTTAGCGGTTTGAATCCCCGTGACGAGGTGAGTTCCCGTTGCTCGGTCCCTGCTCCTGCCAACCTAGCAGTTCGAAAGCACGTCAAAGTGCAAGTAGATAAATACGGCGGGAAGGTAAACGGCGTTTCCGTGTGCTGCTCTGGTTCGCCAGAAGCGGCTTAGTCATGCTGGCCACGTGACCCGGAAGCTGTACGCCGGCTCCCTCAGCCAATAAAGCGAGATGAGCGCCGCAACCCCAGAGTCGGCCACGACTGGACCTAATGGTCAGAGGTCCCTTTACCTTTTACCTTCCTGGCTCTGGGTGGCTAACAGCAAATATAAAAGATTGATTAAAATGTGACTTAGAAACCGCATAAAACAGCATAAAATACAATATAAAATGCAGCATCAATAGCAATAAAATTCAAAAATTCAGGGGTCATTTGGGGCAGGGGGAAGGAAAAAACCCACCCCAGTCAGCAGACAAGTTAGTCCTACTTGGGCCAGCAAGGAGACCAGGGAAGAATTTAAATGTGGTGTCCCAGAAAGGGTTTCTTCATAGAAGAGGAACGGGAAAAGGGAATAGAGGATCAGGCTAATTCAGATTAAAGGCCAGGCAGAATAGCTCTGTCTTACAGGCCCTGCGGAAGGAGATCAATTCCTGCAGGGCCCTGGTCTCGTGGGACACAGCATTCCACCAGGTTGGAGCCATCACTGAGAAGGCCCTGGCCCTGGTGGGAGGATAGTCTGGCTTCCTTAGGGCCCGGGACCTTTAAGCCGGTATTATTCATGTGACTTAGGGTCCTCTGCGGGGCATACCAGGAGAGGCGGTCCCGTAAGTATTAGGGTCTTAGGCTGCACATGCTAGAGAATGAGGTGCAATTCTGAGGTGGCAGACTGCACCCCACCAGTCAAGGCCGAAGGTGGGGATGCCTTTTGTCTTTTTTTTTTAAAATAATATTTATTCAAGTTTTAAAGGTTACAAAAGGAAAAAAGAAAAGACACCAAATTAAGCAAAAAACAAGACAATACATCACAATAAGTAAAAACCAAAAAAACACAGAAAAATACAAACAATTAAAAAACAAATCAAGCCTTCCCATAACTTATCTTTCATTTGCTTGTTTCCTTGACCTCCTCACACCTCCCTTTTTTGTATTCTAGTTCAGTTAGATATTTCAGCAAATCCTTTCCATCTTTGTTTTTATCCTAATAATTTATCTTAATATACTGTAATTTTACATTCTCTTCTTTCACCAATTAACAATCCATTTTTACTTAGTCCTTTATAACATTTCTGCTAAAACCACATAACTTCATTCCAGCATCCTTCTAACATTCTTTAATTTTACAGTGTTTCTGTAAGTAAACTTTAAATTTCTTCCAATCTTCTTCCACCGACTCTTCTCCCTGGTCTCGTATTCTGCCAGTCATTTCCGCCAGTTCCATGTAGTCCATCACCTTCATCTGCCATTCTTCCCGGGTGGGTAGATCTTGTGTCTTCCAGTACTTTGCAATAAGTATTCTTGCTGCTGTTGTAGCATACATAAAGAAAGTTCTATTCTTCTTTGGCACCAATTGGCCGACCATGCCCAGGAGAAAGGCCTCTGGTTTCTTCAGAAAGGTATATTTAAATACCTTTTTCATTTCATTATAGATCATCTCCCAGAAAGTCTTAATCCTTGGGCACGTCCACCAAAGTGAAAGAATGTACCTTCGGTCTCTTTACATTTCCAACATTTATTGTCAGGCAAATGATAGATTTTTGCAAGCTTGACTGGTGTCATGTACCACCTGTAGATCATTTTCATTAAATTCTCTCTTAAGGCATTACATGCTGTAAATTTCATACCTGTGGTCCATAACTGTTCCCAGTCAGCCATCATAATGTTATGTCCAACATCTTGTGCCGGGGATGCCTTTTATCAATGCACACCCCAATATTCTCTGCAGATCAGAGATTTGCATGAACCATGTCGTTTTAGACTGTACCTAGAGGTTCACCTGTTTAAAGGCTTCCCTATGTTAAAAGTTCCCTGCGGGTAGAATGCTAGCATAGGTGGCACAGAACTGATGTGCTAGTTTTCTCTTGCAAAGAGATTTCTTCTTCTTTGTTTTCATTGGACAAAAGGGGAAATTCACCTGTAGACTGAAGTGGTGCAGTCCGTTCTGCCATATCCACCTCAACCAAAAATAGTAAAATAAATAAATAAATCCTAGTTGCTCCTATAAGAAAATATCAAGGGCATCAAATGTCTCCACCTTTATACAGTGGTCCCTTGGTTCTCAGACGCCTTGGTTCTCAAACAACTTGGAGCCCAAACACTGCAAATTTGGAAGTAGGTGTTGTGGTTTGCGAACTTTTTTCGGAAGCCGAACATGCTCCGTTTTCAGTATTATACTTCCGATTTGAGTGCCACACTTCCGTTATGCTGAGGTCTGTCTGTTTTTGCTATTTATTTTGCGTTTTTGTTTTTACGGCTGTTTTTGTTTTGTTTTTGTGACTGTGTGGAACCCAGTTCAGTTACTGTTTGATTGATTGATTGATTGATTGATTGATTGCGTTTATTCAATGTTTATTGCTTTCATGTTATGGATCACTGGTCTCGTTAGATAGTAAAATTCATGTTAAATTGCTGTTTTAGGGATTTTTTTAAAAGTCTGGAACCGATTTATCCATTTTACATTACTTTCTATGGTAAGGCGCGCCTTGGTTTTGGAATGCTTTGGTTTTGGAACGGACTTCCAGAACGGATTAAGTTTGAGAACCAAGGTACCACTGTATCTGAAGCTACTTCAGATGGTTTACTGAGCATTCATCCTGATTTGTCAGCAGGGAAAGGAGATAATGTTGGACGTTTAATAAGCAGTCATTCTGAAAAAGTTGAGGGAGGTTAGATGACGCTGCATCAGAGCAAATCCTATTTCCACTGAATATTCCCTGCCCCTTTATTCAAAAGCTCTGATCTTTTCAGGGCAGCTTTCTTGTGCAAGACCTCCAAATCTGCTTTAATATAGGGGAAGCCTGGATGTGCTGTGAATCAGGAAGCAAGGCAACACAGCATTTCTCCTCTCCCTCCCCATCTTCCTTTTACCTATTGTCCTCGTTTGCCTGTCATAACAAACAAGAATCCAAGTGTACTGCAGGTCAGGTAGCTGAGGAAGCAGGAAACAGAAGCCACAGCTGCCTTGTCTTCAATTTTAGCGTTGGGTAAAGCTATGTTTTTCCCAGTAGTGATGCTTTTGAATTATGGTGCTGGAGGAGACTCTTGAGAGTCCCATGGACTGCAAGAAGATCAAACCTCTCCATTCTGAAGGAAATCAGCCCTGAGTGCTCACTGGAAGGACAGATCCTGAAGCTGAAGCTCCAAGACTTTGGGCACCTCATGAGAAGAGAAGACTTCCTGGAAAAGACCCTGATGCCGGGAAAGATGGAGGGCACCAGGAGAAGGGGATGACCGAGGACGAGATGGTTGGATAGTGTTCTCGAAGCTACAAACATGAGTCTGAGCAAGCTGCGGGAGGCAGTGGAAGACAGGAGGGCCTGGAGTGCTCTCGGACACAACTAAACGATTAAACAACAACAACAACATCAAAGAGGGTGGGATTTCTGGAAATCAGATTGCAAAACTTTGGCAAAGGAAGGAATGCTTGTTTCCTTAAAAAAAAAATAAAAAAAATCCTTCCATGGAAGAGTAATGAAATCCCCTCTATACAAGATTGGATCCAAAAGCTAACAGAATATGCCGAATTAGATGGTCTATCAGAAAAAATAAAGAATACATCAAAACAGGAATTTGTTTCAAAATGGGAGGTTTTCAAAGAATATCTGAAAAATAAATATAGTAGTTTAAATTTTCAATTTTTTTTTCAAAGAGGGCCAGATTTGATGAAGTGAACATCTGTGAGGGCCGACAAAAGGGCCGGCCAAAGTTGAGCTTTTTATTGGATTGAAGTTGTTGAGCTTTTTTCCGGATTTTACCCCAGGAAATAAACTGCCATGTGGCGGGCCGGATTAGGCCTCCGAAATGGACTTTGGACATGCCTGCTTTCACCAGAGCTTCAGTTTTTGTAGCCTAAAGTAAAAGGATTTGCAAGGGAATTGTGCTCATGTCGAAGAACCAAAAGCCCTTGGCTTCAATATTCTGAATATTTCCCTTCCCACAGAGACCGTTCTGCTGTCCCTGAACTCACCCTGGCTTCCCCACCCAACCTCTGGCTGCCAGCCAGGAACCTTCTTCCAACTCCCGGCCTCTCCCACTGCCAGGACATTTTTTGGCGCCATCATCGATGGCATAATGTTGGCTTGGATAACCTCTTTCCTTCCCTCTGTCACTTAAATCAAGACACCCAACTGGCACGCCTTACCCCACATGACGCACGTGCTCCACTGTGGGCCCGATCCACTGGGAACCTCACTCGGGCAAGCAAATAGGATCCCTTGCACAGCTTCTCTGGACTGCGGATGGGTCTGCACACACCCTGGACATTTGAAGCACATGGGTTCTGCCGAAACAATCCCGGAAACTGTAGTTTAAGGGTGCTGGGAACAGAAGTTCTGTGAAGGGTGAACTACAGCTCCCAGAATTATTGGGTGGAAGCCACGTGCTTTAAATATACGGCGTGGATGTGACCAAAATCAGTATGAAGGGTCAGTGCATGGGATACTTTAAATACTGTATTTTTTGCTCTATAAGACTCACTTTTTCCCTCCTAAAAAGTAAGGGGAAATGTGTGTGCATCTTATGGAGTGAATGCAGGCTGCTCAGCTATCCCAGAAGCCAGAACAGCAAGAGGGATTGCTGCTTTCGCTGCGCAGCGATCCCTCTTGTTGTTCTGGTTCTGAGATTCAGAATATTTTTTTTCTTGTTTTCCTCCTCCAAAAACTAGGTGCATCTTGTGATTTGGTGCGTCTTATAGAGCAAAAAATACGGTATATGGTGTGTACACAGCCGAGGTCTGTGCAGAACATCCTCACATCTGCAGCTATTAACCCTGGGAGACCTAGATTCTACCTCCACGGTTGGAGGCAATAAGTCCCTGAATGCCAGCTGCTGGGGACTGCAGGGAGATGGGGGATGGGGTGGCAGCTGGCCCACCCCAAATCAAGTCAATAAATAAAAATACTTAACTACCAGTAGAAATAATCAGAATATTTGAAACTGAAATGTGCTATGCTTATAGAGTGTGCACAGAAAAACTGCATTGGGTGAAAAGGATGGCTGAAAAGGTTTCTCAGCAAATTGTGCACTTGGGGAAGGGAGCAAGCGAAATTATTGCACACGCTCCCACCATTTATTGCAACCATTTGAAACCCCACCTTTTTTCACTCAAGGCAGTTCACAACGAATAGCAAAAAAATAATAGAAGATCCATAAAAATAAGAAAGCAACGTCAAAAGAGGCTAACCTGTAACACTGACAGTGGAGAAGGCATGTGCAAAGTCCATTTTGGGGGCCCAATCTGGCCCGGTGGTCGGTTTAATCCAGCCCCTGTAGCTCAACAACTTTGGTCGGCCCTCACGCATGTTCACTTCATCAAATCTGGCCCTCTTTGAAAAAAGTTTGGGCCCCCCTGCGGTAGAGGAGAGCACCCAGAGCGGAACAGATTTCACAAGCCAAAAAAGGCCATTCCAATCATATTCTGGTTTGGGGCTTTGCTCTTGCAAAGTCAGCACCCCAGTTCAGCCCAGAAAAAAAATGGTTAGCTAGCTCTGTTATTAAGGATCAGAGCAATATAGTCCGATCTCCAAGCTTGTGCCAAATCCCTGGCAGCTGGAACTGTTATGTACTGAAGTTCTCACCCTGGGCCAGCAGGGGGATACTGTAGATAGTTATGCAAATGAAGGATCGAAAGTGACGTTCAGTGATTGGATAGTTTGTATGCAAATGAAGGATCGAAAGTGACGTTCAGTGATTGGATAGTTTTAGAAAGTTGTCACAGTAACAAGGTACTGGAGCTCTATATAAGCAGGCTGACTGAGCCCTTCAGCTCAGTTCAGTCCTGGCCTCAGAATAAAGAAGAGCTGTTTGAAGATCGCTGTGTCGTCTGATATGTTCGCCCACAACTTAACAGGGACAATCATAGTTTCGGAACTGTTCTTACGGCCAGCCTCACCTAGAGCTCACTGTGCTTTGTAGTTAGTCTTAACCTTGACTTCTTATACAGCAGGTTTCCTCTCCTAACCTTTTACCTGCCGCAGGACCAGTTCCTGTACAGGACTGCATACAGAGGTCATAATGGCACTGAAAATCCATGCAGACATCTCCATGAGCAAGGACAAGTGTCATCCCATTCCTCTTCTGTTCTGGAAGTTTCCAGAAAAATGCATGTAGGGTCTGAGGGGCAGGCAGAGGGCAGCACCGCTCTGGGAGGGAAGAAAAAGCGAGTGGAGCAGAACACAAGGGGCCCTGTTTTGTTTTGTTTAATGCTTTCTGAAAATTTATTTATCGGTGCGTGTTTTTCTTTTTGTAAATCTACCAAAGAATAAAATAAAACCAGGGATTGAATTTAATTCTAAATTATATTCTGGAAACATGGAAGGTTACAAGGGGTAAAAGAAAATAATGGATGTGCCATGCCATATTAGAAGCAAAAAAAAACTTGTTTTGATGGATTGGAAGAGCCGCAAAAAGATTCCATTGAGCACGTGGATTGATAATATGGACAGACTAGTTACCTACGAACGAATTGCATGTCGACGCAAATTAAGAATGGATAAATATGAAGAAATCTGGAAGGAATATTTAAGCGATAAGGCGGACAGTGGTGGGAAGTAGGGGGAGGAGAGGTGGGGAAATATTTTTAAAAAGGTGTAGTCATAGGTATATCAATATTCAAATTTGAATTGTCAAATTGTGCTTTGTTGTTGTTGTTTAGTTGTTTAGTCATGTCCAACTCTTCGTGACCCCGTGGACCAGAGCACGCCAGGCACTCCTGTCTTTCACTGCCTCCCACAGTTTGGTCAAACTCATGTTCGTAGCTTCGAGAACACTGTCCAACCATCTCGTCCTCGGTCGTCCCCTTCTCCTTGTGCCCTCCATCTTTCCCGACATCAGGGTCTTTTCCAGGGAGTCTTCTCTTCTCATGAGGTGGCCCAAGTCTTGGAGCCTCAGCTTCAGGATCTGTCCTTCCAGTGAGCACTCAGGGCTGATTTCCTTAAGAATGGAGAGGTTTGATCTTCTTGCAGTCCATGGGACTCTCAAGAGTCTCCTCCAGCACCATAATTCAAAAGCATCAATTCTTTGGCGATCAGCCTTCTTTATGGTCCAGCTCTCACTTCCATACATCACTACTAGGAAAACCATAGCTTTAACTATACGGACCTTTGTTGGCAAAGTGATGTCTCTGCTTTTTAAGATGCTGTCTAGGTTATTGTGTAATTGTGTTAGTAGTGTTTTTATGGTTTTTGTTGTATGTGCCTTGTGTGGTTGTTGTTTGTATGGAAAAAATGATTAAATAAATTTTAAAAAACACCCCAGGGATAAGGTTTTTTTTCTTCAAGATGGTGGAGGGTCTGTTTGCTGCTCCCCGTTAGTGTTGTAGTGTTGACACTTACCCTTCTTCTGATAAAAAATGCTCTGCAGGGGAGGACCAAGAAGAGAAATGTCCCTATTTTCATCTGAAGAATGTTGAAGGGTATGCAACAAGCTAGGAAAAATGGAATTTGGAAGTTCATTTCAGGAGTGCAGCTCTGTCAAAATGCCTCACGTTTTCCCTTCCATGTTCTGTGTGGCAAGCCTTGGGTTGTGCAAGACAAAGTTTTGAAAAGTAGCCCAGAACTGATTGTTTCTCTCTTGGCTGCAGCATTAGAGAGGGGATCATGTCTTGCTGCCTTTACACTCTCTTTGGGCCTTAAAACATGATGAACCCAGAGACCCTTGGGATACAGAAAGAAGGTTCTGTCTTCACTCTTCAGTGAAGGCAAGAGAGACTCCCGCTGTTCCTGAAGACTCGCCAACTCTTGAACCTCTTCCAAGGTCCACAAGTCCTTTCTATCTGTGATGATCTTTAGTACCTGGAATGGTATGATTGATAGACCAGGAATCTTAGGGGAAGCTTTGGCAGTGCAGTTCAAGTCAGGAAGAAGACTAAGTTGTGCCAATGGAAATTATCTCTAAGAGTGCATGTTTTGAATGGAAGCTGTGTACAGTGGTACCTCTGGTTACGTACTTAATTCGTTTGGAGGGCTGTTCTTGTTGTTGTTTAGTCGTTTAGTTGTGTCCGACTCTACGTGACCCCATGGACCAGAGCACGCCAGGCACTCCTGTCTTCCACTGCCTCCCGCAGTTTGGTCAAACTCATGCTGGTAGCTTCGAGAACACTGTCCAACCATCTCGTCCTCTGTCGTCCCCTTCTCCTTGCGCCCTCCATCTTTCCCAACATCAGGGTCTTTTCCGGGGAGTCTTCTCTTCTCATGAGGTGGCCAAAGTACTGGAACCTCAACTTCAGGATCTGTCCTTCCAGTGAGCACTCAGGGCTGATTTCCTTGAGAATGGATAGGTTAGGTCTGTTCTTAACCTGAAACTGTTCTTAACCTGAAGCACCACTTTAGCTAATGGGGCCTCCTGCTGCCGCCACACCGCTGCCAGAGCACGATTTCTGTTCTCATCCTGAAGCAAAGTTCTTAACCCGAGGTACTACTTCTGGGTTAGCGGAGTCTGTAACCTGAAGCGTATGTAACCTGAAGTGTATGTAACCCTGTAGTTTGATCCTACTGTTGACTTTGGGACTTACACCTAAGTAGACATGCCCAGCGTCAAAGGCTTGCCGTGCAATCCTATTCCTGACATAGCCTGCTTGGAGCAATATAAGACAAAGCTGCTCCCAAATGCCTGGTCCCCACTTCCAAAAGTCCACTCATATCCCATGAAACAGAGTGGGGGGTTGGGGGGGAATTGTTTTTTGGGGGGTACAGGGTGGCTGAGAGTTGCCGCCTTTTAGTGTGTCTCTGGCTTGGCAGCATTCATAACTGAGAATGAGAACTATGCTATATTATGATGCAGCAGGAACATGTTTGATATTGTGTTGTTGTTGTTTAGTCATTTAGTCGTGTCCGACTCTTCGGATTGGCTTCGAATTGGCTATGCGGTAATAAAAAGATATAAAATAAGTAACCGCAGAAAGGAGGGGAGGGAAGTTGAGGGGAAGGTAAATTAGATTTGTAAAGATTTTGTTTTTCTTGTTAAAAATATTTGGAAAAGGTGAAAATTTTAAAAGAAAAAGAAAAAGAAAGCATTTAAGCCTTGCTATTGGGCAGCTATCTTTCCCCCTTTCTAATATCAAACATATCTTTTAATATCAAAGATATCTAATATCTTTTCCAGGGAGAAGACTCCCTGGAAAAGACCCTGATGTTGGGAAAGATGGAGGGCACAAGGAGAAGGGGACGACAGAGGACAAGATGGTTGGACAGTGTTCTCGAAGCTACCAGCATGAGTTTGACCAAACTGCGGGAGGCAGTGGAAGACAGGAGTGCCTGGCGTGCTCTGGTCCATGGGCACATTATATCTTTTAATCACAAATGGAGTACATTCTTTTTCAGAGAATTCTGCGTACTGTTGCTTGTTAAAGGTTGCTGGCAGTTGTAGCTCTTGTGAGGGGTAAACTACAACGGCCGAAATTTTCTCTTTAATTTATCCAAGCATGGTCATGTCGACCTTGGTCTTGCAGTGATTGTAGCATTGCCAGCCTAAGAACAACTTACGAAATACCCTAGCTCTTTCCCAACTCATGAAATGAGGTTGTGTTTTTTGTTTTTTTGTTTTGCATAGTGTGGGGTTCAAATTGTGGGGAGACCAGAGCTCTTGTGTTTTTAACAGCTATACAGAAGGCAGAAGCCCAACAGGCTTAGCGTTTTCCTGTATGGAAATACAGTTACAATGGTACCTCAGGTTAAGTACTTAATTCGTTCCAGAGGTCTGTTCTTAACCTGAAACTGTTCTTAACCTGAAGCACCACTTTAGCTAATGGGGCCTCCCGCTGCCGTAGCACGATTTCTGTTCTCATCCTGAAGCAAAGTTCTTAACCCGAGGTAATATTTCTGGGTTAGTGGAGTCTGTAACCTGAAGCGTATGTAACCCGAGGTACCACAGTATGGGGAAAACGTTGCCTCTCGATACTCTTTCCATCAGACATCTCAATACTTGTGCCTGATTTCTATTTGTGTCCTCCACCTTGATCCACAGATCTGCATATGAAGCAAATGAAAATAGTATGCAAATTTGTGTCTTCTTCTGCGGAAGGCTCAATCCAGTGCAGTCCAGTGTTCTGAGCCCAGAAATCCTGTTGGCAACCCTGCCTTTGGTTTCTGCCTTCTGCGCCCTCTCCGCAGACTTTAGCCTGCTGACTGCCTCTCTTGCCTGTTTCCCTGTTTCCCTATCTTTGCCCCGCTGTTTCAGAATTCAAGGCTAGCCTTGTCTCTGTCCTAAACCTGATTTCACCCCAGGGCTGATCTTTGGAAACTTCCCTCTCCAGCTTACATTCTCCAAACATCATTTGCACCCCAGTAAGTCTAAGACAAGGGACGTGGGTGGCGCTGTGGGTTAAACCACAGAGCCTAGGACTTGCTGATCAGAAGGTTGGCGGTTCGAATCCCTGCGACGGGGTGAGCTCCCGTTGCTCGGTCCTTGCTCCTGCCAACCTAGCAGTTCGAAAGCACATCAAAGTGCAAGTAGATAAATAGGTACCGCTCCTGCGGGAAGGTAAACGGCGTTTCCGTGCACTGCTCTGGTTCGCCGGAAGCGGCTTAGTCATGCTGGCCACATGACCCGGAAGCTGTACGCCGGCTCCCTCGGCCAATAAAGTGAGATGAGCGCCGCAACCCCAGAGTCGGTCATGACTGGACCTAATGGTCAGGGGTCCCTTTACCTTTACCTAAGTCTAAGACAGCAGCAGCAGCCGTTCTATAGGGCCATGCCTATATCTTTATTTAAGCTAGCTCTAAATTAAGTGGGCAAAAAGTCTATTTCCCCGATATATAATATCTTGAAGTCCACAGACAAATATAGTTATTTCCCCTCACATTCCCTTTATATTCACCAAAAACTTCCCTTTCTGCTCAAAATTGCTTTTTAACTGCAGCTGTTTAGAAGACTTCTTCTTGTTTACAATATATATTTTTTTGATGACTCATCTGGGTGGTGCTGTTATTTTGAGCAGAATTCACGCCCCCAAGGGAGAGATGATGACTTGCGTGTATCTCGATTAAATCTGGAACAGAAATATTTTGCAAATGTTGAATTTATCCAGAGCAGGGAGGGACCCAAACAAAATTATTTTAGCCGGGGTTTATTTTCAGCCAGAATTTCCGCCACCTCTCCAGTGGGCACCATTGCCATTTATGAGAGAATGAGGGAGGCATTCGTGGTGAGTTCTGGCACCTCTTTTTCTAGAAAAGGAAAGTGTCTTCTTCAATATGAATGAGAAAGGCCAAATGCAGCTCAATCATTCTTGATGCATGTGTTTAGAGATGAATGGATTGGGGGTGGAGGAACAGATAGATGGAAGGACAGACAAATATGAATGGGTAAAGTGGGGCACGGGTAGCGCTGTGGTCTAAACCACAGAGCCCAGGGCTTGATGATCAGAAGGTTGGTGGTTCGAATCCCCATGACGGGGTGAGCTCCCGTTGCTCGGTCCCTGCTCCTGCCAACCTAGCAGTTCAAAAGCATGTCAAAGTGCAAGTAGATATATAGGTACCACTCTGGTGGGAAGGTAAACGGCGTTTCCGTGCGCTGCTCTGGTTTGCCAGAAGCGGCTTAGTCATGCTGGCCACATGACCTGGAAGCTGTACACCGGCTCCCTCGGCCAATAAAGTGAGATGAGCGCCGCAACCCCAGAGTCGGTCACAACTGGACCTAATGGTCAGGGGTCCCTTTACCTACCAGTCCATCATAGTTGAGAAGGCTGACCAGGTGACCTGCATGACTGCTGAGTGTGCTATCAAGATGCTATCACAGGAATAAAATAACATAAAGGTAAAGGTAAAGGGACCCCTGACCATTAGGTCCAGTCGTGACCAACTCTGAGGTTGCGGCGCTCATCTCGCTTGATTGGCCGAGGGAGCCGGTGTACAGCTTCCAGGTCATGTGGCCAGCATGACTAAGCCGCTTCTGGAGAACCAGAGCAGCGCGTGGAAATGCCATTTACCTTCCCACCGGAGTGGTACCTATTTATCTACTTGCACTTTGACGTGCTTTCAAACTGCTAGGTTGGCAGGAGCAGGGACTGAGCAATGGGAGCTCACCCCGTCACGGGGATTCGAACCGCCGACATTCTGATCGGCAAGTCCTGGGCCCTGTGGTTTAACCCACAGTGCCACCCGCATCCCTTACATAATATAACATGCCCATATATAAATATAAGTATAAAGTTGATAGGTCATTTTAGGATTGATCAAGGGGAAATCTAGAAGGTTCAAGATTATGGGGGCATGGAATCATGAGTCCAACAGCATCTCGTAGCTAAAAGCAGACAGGAACTTACAACAGAAGCAAAGCAAGGCACACCAAGCAGGCTTGGGCAATAGGTCTAAATAGAAAGCTGATGAATGCAAGGGTTTGGGTAAGGGGAGCATGTGACAAATGTCTAAATGAGGAACCAAATTTGCTGATCGAGCTGGAACAGCAAGATGAGGAACTAGGTGAGAGATTATTACCAAGGAGCAGACAAAAATCTGGAGAGCTATTCAGAAAGAGGCACCCCAAATTGGATGGAGATAAAGAAAAGTGATGAAAAATGCTATTGCCCAATAGATGCAAGCAGCAGAGAGATGGGTAAAATCTGGAATGGATGGGACTAAATAACGAAGAGCAGGAAAGAAGCAAGGCCCGCAAGAAATCTTGGTATGTGTTGTTTGTCTTCCGTTGCTTCTTATTCATTCTTTATTCCGACATAGTTATTAAAGCACAATGAGTCTTTGAAATCATTTGAACTTGTCTGATCTATCACGGCTTGGGTCAGAAGGTGAGGAGACTTCAGCAAACTTCATATTTGCTGGGTAGTAAGATGGTGGCGCTGTGGGTTAAACCACAGAACCTAGGACTTGCCGATCAGAAGGTCGGCAGTTCGAATCCCTGCGATGGGGTGAGCTCCCATTGCTCTGTCCCTGCTCCTGCCAACCTAGCAGTTTGAAAGCACATCAAAGTGCAAGTAGATAAATAGGTACCGCTCCGGCGGGAAGGTAAACGGTGTTTCGTGCGCTGCTCTGGTTCACCAGAAGCGGCTTAGTCATGCTGGCCACATGACCCGGAAGCTGTACGCCACCTCCCTCAGCCAATAAAGCGAGATGAGCGCTGCAACCCCAGAGTCGTCTGCGACTGGACCTAATGGTCAGGGGTCCCTTTACCTTTTAAGATCCCTATGGGTGGTTTTGGGTCACATTAAAAAACACCTTGTAAAATAAAAGTCCCATCCAACATCGTTGATGGATGACTTTGAAACCTCCCTCCTGGCTCTCTCCCTTCTTAGGATTCTTAATCTCAAAACTGGATTTCAACTGGGTAGCCGTGCAAGCAGAGAAGCAGAAGGTCGCCTTCTGTAAAGTTCAGCACATGGAGGCCACCCTGATAAAACTCTTACAGTATCTGTGGCTTAGATAGTTTTCTCAGGAGGGTGGCAGAGATCCTCATTCCTAATACATGCTCTGCACAAGCTGTTTACCACAGGCTTCATTCAGAGGTTTCCGTCGCTGCAGAGACTAGTGTAAACACTAAACACCTAGGAATGAAACATTCCCCGCTGTGAACAGAATGAATCTTCAGTTATCTCAAGCTGGGTTTGATCATCAACATTTTTTAACATTAATTTGCAGAATGGCCCCATCAATTGCTCCTATATGCATAATCCAACGTGCTGATCTCGCACATGCTGTTTTCTAAGAACATTTGCACGGTGTGTTTTGATTTCATTAGGAATGAAGTTAATTAAAGTTAATGATGTTGAGTGGCATGTGGAAAATCTCCGTAGAGTGAATCTAGATGCTTGAATGGGATGTGTTGTGTTTTATTTTGTTTGGGCCTGATCTGTGGGCCACACTTAATGCGTTTTGGGTGATGTCTCTGGTGCTCACCTTTTACACTCCAGTCCTAAGCATATTTAATTCCAGTGAGTGCAGAATGCCGCGGCGAGACTCCTTATGGGGTCCTCGCTGCGAGATCACATTCACCCGGTGCTATACCAGCTGCACTGGCTCCCAGTGGAGTACAGGGTCAGGTTTAAGGTGCTGGTTTTAACCTTTAAAGCCCTATACGGCCTAGGACCCTTGTACCTACAGGGCCGCCTCTCCTGGTATGTCCCACGGAGGACCTTACGGTCTTCAAACAAAAACATCTTGGAGGTCCCGGGCCACAGGGAGGTTAGGCTGGCCTCAACCAGAGCCAGGGCTTTTGTGGCTGTGGCTCCGATCTGGTGGAACGCTCTGCCACAAGAGGGACTTGACATCTTTCCGCAGGGCCTGCAAGACAGAGCTGTTCCACCAGGCCTTTGGCTGAGGCACAGTCTGACCCACTCCTTTGGCAATCCTCACAGAACTCTAGCCCAATGGTTGCCATTAATTTGATTATGAATTTATTTTAGAATGAAATGATTTTAGAATGTTTTATTATTTTATTGTTGAGCCCGGCTTTGGCTAGGGAGGGCAGGATATAAATAAATTTATTATTATTATTATTATTATTATTATTATTATTATTATTACTACTACTACTACTAAAAATCCCTTTTCTTTGAATCCAGTATACTTCCAAATGGGCGTGCTTGAGAAACAATTTATTGACTAAAAGGGGAGGTGGTAGTACCAGCCTGTGTTTGCATGCAGGTGTTGAACAGAGCTGTCCTTTACCTCTACAGGTAAAGTGGGAGACTGTCAGAGGTTGATACTCACAATATACAGTGGTACCTCGAGTTACAAACTTAATTCGTTCCGCAGGTCCGTTCTTAACCCAAAACCATTCTTAACCTGAGGCAGGCTTTTGCTAATGGGGCCTCCTGCTGCTGCCGGCGCGCAATTTCCATTCTCATCCTGGGGCAAAGTAGCCAGTGTGGTGTAGTGGTTAAGAGCGGTGGACTCGTAATCTGGTGAACCGGGTTCGCTTCCCCGCTCCTCCACATGCAGCTGCTGGTGACCTTGGGCTGGTCACACTTCTCTGAAGTCTCTCAGCCCCACAGAGTGTTTGTTGTGGGGGAGGAAGGGAAAGGAGAATATTAGCCGCTTTGAGACTCCTTTGGGTAGTGATAAAGCGGGATATCAAATCCAAACTCCTCCTCCTCCTCCTCCTCCTCCTCCTCCTCCTCCTCCTCCTCCTCCTCTTCTTCTTCTTCTTCTTCTTCTTCAACCCGAGGTACTACTTCCAGGTTAGTGGAGTTTGTAACCCGAGGTGTTTGTAACCCGAGGGACCACCGTATTACACTTACAGTCAAATCCCAGTTATGACCTATTCCCTCCCCAATTATGCCTTTTTAACGGGGCTACATTGAGTTTCCCAGAACAATGCTGTCACCCAACCATTCCTACCAAGCTTCCAAATTCTTAATTTGATGATGATTGATGGTGATGTGTTTTCACATGCTGTTGCTTTCTGACATTCCAGTTATGTTTTCCATCCTGCATTCACGCTATTTTCTTTTCTTCGTCTCTGATTTCTGTTTCAGACTTCATTAGCAAAGTGCCCAGCTGGAGCGGCTGACTCAAAACCTTGGACGGACAATAAGTAGCAAAGCTTCTCAGCCATTCTGAAAGGTAGGAAGGCCCTTTCCATATTGCCATTTTTACTTAATTACATTTATTTTTGAAACGTTTTTACTTTTCCAGAGGAGATAACATATAAGAGAAAAAAGAAAGAGGTGATTGCCGTATTTTCACTCTATAAGACGCACCAGACTGCAAGACACACCTAGTTTTTGGAGGAGGAAAACAAGAAAAAAAAAAATTCTGAATCTCAGAAACCAGAACAGCAAGAGGGATCGCTGCGCAGTGAAAGCAGCAATCCCTCTTGCTGCTCTGTTTTCTGGGATAGCTGCGCAGCCTGCATTCGCTCCAGAAGACGCACACACATTTCCCCTTACTTTTTAGGAGGGAAAAAGTGAGTCTTATAGAGCAAAAAATACGGTAATTTGATCATTCTAGGCCAGGGGTCAGCAACCTTTTTCAGCCATGGGTCGGTCCACTGTCCCTCAGACCATGTGGTGGGCCGGACTATATATTTTTTCGGGGGGGGGGAGTGAACGAATTCCTATGCCCCACAAATAACCCAGAGATGCATTTTAAATAAAAGGACACATTCTACTCATGTAAAAATACACTGATTCCCG
This sequence comes from Podarcis cretensis, assembly GCF_951804945.1. Classification (NCBI taxonomy): domain Eukaryota; kingdom Metazoa; phylum Chordata; class Lepidosauria; order Squamata; family Lacertidae; genus Podarcis; species Podarcis cretensis. The sequence goes on along the minus strand of NC_137170.1, from coordinate 133,283,638 downwards.
GACCGTCCGCAGGCCGGATTGAGAAGGCGAATGGGCTTAGGTTGCCTACGTTTGTTCTAGGCAGTAAGGCAAGGAACGTTAGGGATATACAGTGGTGCCCTGCAAGACGAATGCCTCGCAAGATGGAAAAACCCGCTAGACGAAAGGGTTTTCCGTTTTGGAGGTGCTTCACAAGACGAATTTCCTATGGGCTTGCTTCGCAAGACGAAAATGTCTTGCGAGTTCCTGCGGGGTTTTTTTCCTCCCCCCCTTTTTTCTAAGCCGCTAAGCCGCTTATCAGCTGATCCGCTAAGCCGCTTATCAGCTGATCCGCTAAGCCGCTAAGCCGCTAATAGCGCTAAGCCGCTAAGCCGCTAATGGGCTTGCTTCGCAAGATGAAAAAACCGCAAGACGAAGAGACTCGCGGAACGGATTCTTTTCGTCTTGCAAGGCACCACTGTACAGGGCCTTTCCCCATCCAACCCCAAATTTGAACTGTCTTCCCTGACCTGGGCAAAGCACCAGTTACTTATGATCCTGTTGGAGGGCACTGTTAGATCACATCTTGCACAACCATAGTTATCCAACTAGCCCATCCCGACACTGGCCATTTGCACTGATTTGGGTCACATCCACACAATACATTTAAACCACCTGGCTTCACCCAAAGATTCATGGGAATTGTAGTTTACCCCTCACAGAGCTACAATGCCCAGCACCCTTAGTAAACTACAGTTCCCATAATACTTTGAGGGAACCCAAAGTGCTTTAAATGTATGGTGTGGGTGAAACTAAAACACCTCAGTTTGGTCTCAGTTTGGAAAGCAACACTTTGTTGGGTAAAATACTGTATTTTTTGCTCTATAAGACGCACCAGACCACAAGACGCACCTAGTTTTTGGAGGAGGAAAACAAGAAAAAAAAAATTCTGAATCTCAGAAGCCAGAACAGCAAGAGGGATCGCTGTGCAGTGAAAGCAGCAATCCCTCTTACTGTTCTGTTTTCTGGGATAGCTGCGCAGCCTGCATTCGCTCCATAAGACGCACACACATTTCCCCTTACTTTTTAGGAGGGGAAAAGTGAGTCTTATAGAGCAAAAAATACGATAGTTTATGAATTGCTGGGTCTTTGATAGGGACCTATAGCAGATCGATGCTGGCAGGTTGCTATAAAAGGCCATTGCTATGTGCATTCAAGGGGAAATTACAGTGGTGCCTCGCAAGACGAAATTAATCCGTTCCGCGAGTCTCTTCGTCTTGCGGTTTTTTCGTCTTGCAAAGCATGGCTATTAGCGGCTTAGCGGCTATTAAAGGCTTAGCGGCTTAGTGGCTTAGCGGCTTAGCAGCTATTAACGGCTTAGCGGCTTAGCGGCTATTAACGGCTTAGAGGCTTAGCGGCTATTAACGGCTTAGCGGCTCTTAGCAGCTTAGCAGCTTTAAGAAAAAGGAAACAAACTCGCAAGAACTCGCAAGACGTTTCGTCTTGCGAAGCAAGCCCATAGGGAAATTCGTCTTGCGGAACGACTCAAAAAACGGAAAACTCTTTCGTCTTGTGAGGCATTCGTCTTGCGAGGTACTACTGTATTTATTTTGATGGGCACTACTTTTTTCCCTCTTGTTTTCCCCCACTCCACCCCTTTTTTTCACTCCCCTTCCTTTCAGCAAATAGTCAGCAACCGTGGCATCTGCAGATCTCATGGAGTACGAGGACAACTTCACGGAATACTTTGGGACTTACGAAGAGGACGAGCCCCCCGTGTCCCACCTCACCCACGCACAGGTGGCGTCGCTTGTGTTCCACGGCGTGGCTTTTCTCCTGGGAGTGCCTGGCAATGCGATCGTCATCTGGATTATGGGCTTTAAATGGGACAAGACCGTGACTTCCCTCTGGTTCCTCAACCTGGCTATTGCGGACTTCATCTTCGTCCTTTTCCTCCCTCTCTACATCACCTACGTGGCCACGGGCTTCCACTGGCCCTTTGGGAAGTGGCTGTGCAAAGCAAACTCCTTCATTGCTCTCTTCAACATGTTTGCCAGCGTCTTCTTCCTGACAGCCATCAGCCTGGACCGTTACGTCCATCTGATCCACCCTGTCTTCTCCTACCGGCATCGCACTCTCAAGAACACCTTCTTTATGATTGCTTTCATCTGGGTTTTGGCCACGCTCATTGGAAGCCCGGCGCTGTACTTTAGAGATACCCTTACACTACACAACAATGTCACCATTTGCTACAACAACTTCCATCCCACCGACGTCAATCTTATTATCCTCAGACACCATGTTCTGACCTGGGTAAGGTTCATTTGTGGCTACCTCTTTCCTCTGCTGACCATGATTGTTTGTTACTCTCTTCTGATATGCCAAGTGAAGAAAACTGCCATGCTGACGTCCAGCAGGCTCTTCTGGACTGTTCTTGCTGTGGTGGTGGTTTTTTTCGTTTGCTGGACCCCATACCAAATATTCAGCATCCTTGAACTCTCTGCTCACCACGATAACTACTGGCACGACTTGCTCCGCGACGCCATTCCTCTTTCCGTCAGCTTTGCTTTCATCAACAGCTGCCTTAACCCCATTCTTTACGTCCTCCTCAGCAAGAAACTCCAGTCCTGTTTCAGTGTGACGTTTTCAGAACTGGTGAAGCACACCCTCTGGGAAGTCAGCCGGTCTGGGACAGTCAGCGAACAAGTCTGGAATTCTTTGAGTCTACAGCAGGGCGAAGCGTCTGAGCTGGAGACTTCTCTGGGTGAAATCTCTCCCTGACGGGCACTCACTCTGCAATATGCCCACCTTATTAAGATCTAGACATCAGAGGTGTTTGTAACCCAACCGTCACTACACAAAAGTAGCCAAGGTGGTGCTCCCCAAGTGGAACTCCTTTTGCTTTGACCCCATTCAGCTCCCATGAGCTGCATATTTTTTCCAGTAAAACTTCTTTAGTAAAAGGACACAGGTTTTGTAGCCACTGTTATGTCATCCGCATGTTGCGTACAGCCACTCTCCTCATCCTTGACCATTGCCCACGAAGGCAATGATAGAAGCTGGAGGTCTGAATGAGGTCAAAACAGCAGAAGTTCATAAGCAACTTCAATTGCTCGTAGGGTTGCCAAACTTTTAGGCATCCCAAACTCACATGCTTCTGAGGAGCCATCATTAAAATGTTGTGATCTTCATCCCAATGCCATTTAAAGCTTTATCTGCCAATTTCTGCACATCAAGCTACTGTTAAAAGACACAATAGAAGGCCTGATAATCTCCCCATTCCAAATTCAAGCTACTGAGGGAGGAAAGATGTTTGTGCAGGGACTTAGGATCATGGAAGACAGTGTGTGTCATGGAAGGTTCTTATTTTATAGTTCTTCAGTATCAAAACATTGTCCTTCAAGCACTCTAAACAAAGACATTGATTCTCCCTTGAAGTAACCGCATAGGGAAATGTCACACAAAACAACACGCAAATGCACTTTTTGATGTGCTTTTAAAAACATAGTACCTTTGCAATCTTTTAAAGTAGTCAAGTATACTTTATTATATATATTTTTGGCACAGAGCCTTGCTGAACAAAACTGACAATTTCTCTTCCCCTTTGCTTATGGTTTTTTGCTTAGTTTCTGCTGAAGATGTCAAAGATTATATATATTAAATGCAAGGATTCCACTGCT